>NC_057833.1:18515000-19140000 GCF_910594005.1 Cervus elaphus | reverse complement strand
AAGCATAGCACTGTCTTTGTCAATTTGTCTGTAGCCTGTTCTGGTAGGTGACATTGTTCTTGAGCGCTAATCAATTGATGTCTCCGTGCCATCTGGCATTCTGTTGCTAAACACAGCAGCAACACTGTAAAGTGAAGTGTGAGTGGCAAGAAGCAGGGTTTGTGTTCATCACGATGTCACCATCCCGACTACACAGTCAATAAATCCTTCACATACCAGTCTTATTCTAATGGTGAAGAAATGCCTTGGCAATGCATAGGAAAAAATAGGATGAAAAGAAATCACTCCAATGAGACTTTGAAGATCTTGCTTTATTTATAGAGTGACCTCATAAAAAAAAGGATACTGTTCTTTACTTGGATGGAATATATCTGTCATTACTAGCTATGTCATTACATAAAATGACATTACTGAAAACTCTGAGCTCATATTTGTTCTTTCTCACTTAGATATATGTGCAACGTTTCTTATGGGCTCACTTTCATTTCTCAGTGGAGCCCTCTATAACTTGTCTTCAAATTTCTGAGCATAAAAGGCAGCACTGTTAATAGTTATGCAAAGAAAGCAAGCTGATACCAACAGTGTCTCAGGTAAAGTACAAGTCTGCAATTTAAGAATGCTGCCCCATTAAATATTGTAAAATTCAAGAAAAAAAAAGGTTCTTACTAGAATGTTCTCAAAGTACTGCTAACAGTTTACTTGCAAAATATCACAGATAATTGGCTGTTGTTAAGCTTGGATGTAGTGAAATTGTACACAATTTTCCTTGATGCAAGAATAGTAGGGTGTTGATTTCAATTATAATCATTAAAACATATGAACTGTACTCATTTTGTACAGCCCAGGAAGTCTCTATTATTGTGTTTCATGGTTACCACAATCAGCATAATCCGATGTGGGAATGTGTGTGATTAGTTCAAGTTACTAATATGACATTCCAGATTTTCTATTCCTTAGGCAAAAGATATATGCCTAACTTTCAAATAAATCGCTTCATTGGCTATATCTGACTGGAAAACAACTGATTCAGAATATACGATGGGGAAAGGTACTGGCAAATCCCTGTAGAAGGTACTATCAGTAATTGATGAATGGCTTCAAAAGTTATTCCCAAATGTACGAAACATGTCTTCTTTTTAAAGCAGTGTACTTTCTGATTGTAACAATGAAACTTTTAGAGTAATATGCACACTGTACATCTAAAATGTTTTTTGAGAAGAAACAGTTTACATGTTTTGTACATTTATACATTTAGTTATACATTCAAACAACTTCCAAATTTTTATAAAGAATATAATAATAATACTATGTGCCAAGGAATTTACAAAGTACTACCAATACAAACATATACAAATGACTATCCATTTTAGAAACAAATATAGGAAGAGAGTCACACAAGAAAATTAACACTGAAAGAACAAGAGTAAGATATTTACTCTAAAAGCACTCCCTCTCTTTTTGCTCTGACCACTTGCTACCTTGGCCTATTCAGATGAATTTAACTGAAATAATCATTGAGTATAATAGTCACTTTAAAATGACTATTTGAATGATATAGATCAAAAGAAAGAGGAATAGGAAGAGGACTAATCATCCATCCTTCTATACACATTGTCACTTCAAAAGTAATAGATTCTTGGAATACAGCCAAACTTCCTCATGACTGTTGTGACTGCCCATAAATGTACTTATGTTTGCTTTTATAGTTTGATATTGTTATTGAATATCCTCCATCGATAGGCTATGATAACAGACATTGGGGCATTTCTTATTTCTCTAAGACCAAGCAAGAAGATCCAGACTCTGATCACTGTTGGTGATACAATGCTATTGAGATTTGGGAAACAAAGAATGAGTAAAACAGAAATCAAAATGTTTTCTGGTTATTTATATTTATAAACTATAAAATAGAGCTATGCAATGATATAATTTATTATGTGATTTTCCATACATTTCTTTGTGATTTTCCCCCAAATTTAATGAAATACACAAGACAGTAATATATAGTCTCTCTTAAAAGTTCTTACTGTCTTTACTGTATCCACCTATACGGCTTGTAAAAGCTTATCAGTTCAATTCAGTCACTTAGTCATGTCCAACTCTTTGTGACCCCATGGGCTGCATCACACCAGGCTTCCCTGTCCATCACCAACTCCTGGAGCCTGCCCAGACTCATGTCCATTGAGTTGGTGATGCCATCCAAACATCTCATCCTCTGGTATAAAAGATTATACATACATAATTTTAACAATTACTGGATAATAATAATTTAGATGTGTGTATATATTTGTAAAAGAATACCCTGTAAGGGCTACAAACAGGTTGTCCTTTCAAGTCATGTTTCGACTTTTGTCATGTTGATTGTTTAAACAGAGTCAGAAATTTGACATTAGAATAATTATACAGAGGACTAAAGTGCTGTCTGATGGATTTAAGGAGGATGTCAAAGTTAGAACCACTACTTGGAGGCAACAAATTATTTTAATATAAGCTTTCTACTGGCCAGCAAAACAACATTCTCTATACTTTGGCATATACTCTGAATAAAATTCCTTTGTATGATAAAATCATTCTGTGAATGTAATCACCAAATATGAACAGACCGAAAAGCAATATTAAGATACAGATTGTACTGATGTAGCAAGATTTATTACTAGTTGCCTGATTATATTTAGTAACTGTAGCAATGCACTGGCAATTCAGTGCTTTGCTAATTAGTCAGACAATTGGCACTACATTCGTTGAAAAACAGAGGTGAATGTCAGCAGTTGAAAAACAGAGGAGGATCTTAGCCGTCCAGAGAGTCTGCCTTCTGGCTTTTGATTCTATTTCTCTGTAAAGACAAAATGAATTTTGGCATTTGCAAAGTCATCTTAGAGAAATAAGTTTCAAAGAAAAAGCAGAAAAGGAGGTATCATAGAAGACAGAAGATTTTCAGAAAAAATACAAGACTGAGGAGAGATTACCTTGGAGATGAAGGCAAGACCATTCTGGGGAAGATGACACTCATTTCTCTTTTTTTAACTCTTGTTGCAGAGGTCTCACATGGCTCCAAAATGTGCTAGTAGAAATGACCAAAATGGTTTAATTAAAAGCTTATTTTTATTTAAGCATGTTACATGCAAATTAGGAAGCTTTTCAAGCTATAGAAATAGAGAAAGAGAGCAAAGTATCACAATTTCCAACTTCAAAAATACCACAGCATAACTATTTTATATACTATATAAATCTCTCTCTTTTTTCCTGTCTAAAGTCCAGCTCTGCATAATCTTGTAGCCAGTGTTTCTCTTATTCTATACACACATACATTTGCTCCAGAATCTTTAAGAAAATCAACATTAGTCCCTACTAACAATTTGAGGATTCTCAGGAGGGATTTACACTTCACAAATATCTACCTTCCTAAAAGTCTTTCCTATGTGCATAACTCCCCCACCTTTCTACTCTTTAGGGTGACTCCCCAAATCACTCCGTTTTCTTTACCTTTCGTCTGCCTCTCATCTTATTTAACCCACCCCAACATAAATCTCTTTGCTCCAGCTTCTTCAGACTACAACTTATCTTTTTTTAAATTGCCCTTAACTTGTTTTTCATAAAGTTTATATCTTTTCAATATTTCAGTATCACACAGCTGGATTTGCCTCTTCCCAATACTCTAAAACAATTAGCACAAAATAAATTCTCTTGTTAGATCAACTGAAAATGAGGTGCAAAGTGAACACTTTGACTGCTATTTATTTAAATTTGACTTTTTATTTATATATATATACATGATGATAGGAACAGTATATTTGCATTATTGAAAACTGGAAAATAGAGCAATGAAATGTGTAGAAATATTCTATACATTCACTAGGCAGTAATAACCACCATTAATATTCTAATGCTTACCCTTCCAAATCTTTCTCTCTGCGTATATTTGTGTGTACACACACCACAATGGAATTGATTTTTTCATAGTGTCCTACTACCTACTTCTTTTAATCAAGACCTTTTACCACAGTTATTCTCATTTAATCTAACAGCCAGAATTATTTAGATATTCAAAATTGACCCCCCAACTATTCTTTCTGATATTCAAACCCATTCCTAGCCTGAAATACACTCTCTGCATCTGATAATGTCCGTTATGTGTGGTCCAGTCTTGCATAGAAATTTCTTTATTATTTTGTTGAAATAACCAGGATAGAATGTCCCACTTTCAGGAGTTCCTGGATTATTTATTATGATATAATTAATTTAGCTAATTTATTTTCTTTATTTCATACAAAGTTTGTCAGATCTTCAAGCTTAATGATAAAAAATGCAATTCAATTTAAAAAATTGTAGATGGACTAGGTCCTGTTGTGTTCCCAATATTCCTTAAATTTGCCCCTCTTCTTAGGTCATGAAATTCTAAATGTAATATATGTGATTTCTAAGGAATATTAAATATGTAGTTCTCCATCAATCATATACTTAATAATTTTAATACCAGTTGTTAATTCTTGGCTGACCCAATTTCACCAAAGTTTGTTTAATCTTTGTTTCTAACATATTATTCCTTCTACATATATTAGTTGTCCTTCTCTAAATTGGATTCATCCCTCAATAGCAGGGCTATTTAGTTTTGTATTATATTTATTGTACTGCTGATTGAATTCACTTGTATCTGCAGCAGGTGAATTTCCATATATCTTAAAGGAGTATTCAAAGATAAAGGATCGTTATGCCTGCAAATAACACTGAAATAACTTAGGAAAAATAATAGTCAATATATGCACATACATATATATTTCACATGAAGAAAGAGAGCATGATATTGAAAATATGTCAAAATAGTAGCTGGAGACTTCCCACGTGGCTTTAGTGGTAAAGAACCTGCCTGCCAATTCAGCAGATGTAAGAGACAAGGATTAGATCCCGCATTCAGGAAGATCCCCTGGAGGAGGGCATGGCAATTCACTCCAGGATTCTTGCCTGTAGAATCCCGTGGACGGAGGAGCCTGGCAGGCTACGGTTCATAAAATCGCAGGGTGTCGGATGTGACTGAAGCGACTTAGTATGCATGCATGTGGGTCTGGGTAAATGTATATGAGAGTTCTTCACAGTGTTTTGAAATTATGTCTAAATTAAAATACTATATTTCAGGAAACTGATAAACACATGGTTGATCACAGTAACAGCAAAATAGTGAAATATAAAGTCGTAGTTTATCAAGTGAAATGGAGAAACAGGAAAATACATCAGTTGTCTTTTAAGCATAAAGCAGACACATTAGATAGTCAATTTATATTGGAAATATAAATTGATAATATTTTGTAGACATAGCTGGTGATATGTGTCTTAACCATACAAGTCTATGTACCTTTTGAAAATTCTGATTTAATTATTCCATGAAAAATAAGAAATGTATAAAAATATCTACAATTGTATTTTTATGTTACTATTCCCATGGTAAGTTTAAAGAAATCTACCTTTACAAGAACAAAAAAAAAAAAAAAATGAGTTAGGTAAATTATAGTACATTGTAAAAACAATACACAGGCAATGAAATGAAGGTGAAGAGTATTTATTTGATAGAATTAGTCATTTGAAAGTAGACTATACAATATTACATTTGATGCTTTTCCAAATTAGCTAAAGTAAAAGGTGTAATTACATATGAGTAGATAGAAAAAGATAAACCATCAATATGAGAAGATAACAATTTCCTGAGGAGTCAGGACCCAGGCCTCTGCCACTGGGTGTGGTCTATGAACTTCCTGACTCTGTCTCACATAGGAGGCTAGTTTAAATATCTGAACCCAGGATTTTTAAAGAGCACCAAGATTGATTCTGTGGCATGCTAATGTACAATTTTTTTTTTTTTTTGTCTGAGCATAGAACCAAGATTAATCAAGGGCTTGGTAAGACTAGATTGAGGCCTATTCAATAAATAAGATTATAAGCCAAGAAAGATACTGCTTTTCTCTCTCTTTTCATGTTTAAAAAATTAATTTCTCCTTTCTTTGCTCAAGCCTTATGTAATTTAGTTTTAGAGCTTATTTCTTTACTTTGATCCTTTTTGTTGGCAAATTCCATGAATTTGGGCTTGGTATTTCCTCAGAAGCTGTGGCTTATTATTGATCTTAATTATCTTCTAAGAGTCTAGCCTTCTGGACTGTAACCAAACTGCTGGGGCTTATAAGCCTCTTTCCATAACATTTTACACAAACTACCTGTATTCTGGTCTAAATAGCACAGAGCTAGTTCAGACTTCCCATTATTCACCCTCCCTTAATTCCAAGAGATCTTTGCTTTATCATGCGGGATAAAACAGGAACTGCCTGCAGGCGCTTCCAATATTAGGTGTCACCAAACTCTTAAAGAATTCTTTTGCTTGTAGGACTGGACACTTTTAAAAGCTGTCAGGAAATTTACTTTTAAATACCTCACCTTGCCACATCCAGAGATGAATGTCTAGTCTCTTAACTCCAGAGACTTGTTCAGATTTATTTCTATCAAGAATATTTCTCCTTTTCCCAGAATTGTTGGAAGCCTATGCTTGTTCAACAGTCTATTGAGGACCTCAGAAAATTCCAAAAACAAAATAAAACAAAAAAACAAAAAACACCTAAATGCATTCTACTAGTTATGTTCACTTATTCCACTTCTGGGAAAATAGATTAAGAAAATAAACAAAAGTTGCAAAAACGGCAATTGTGAGTGTTTACATTTAAAATATTAGAAAATACTTTCATTACCTGTATGACGTTTGGTAAGTTACTAAAACGCTTTCTGACTAAATTTCTTCAACCAAAAAATAGGGATAATAATAGTACTTACTTAAAAGGTGGTTTTGAGTTTTGAATGAGTTAATATATTCAAAGTCCTTAGAACAATGTCTGCAAGTAGTAGTGCTTGCAAATTATTTTATCATCATATAAGAAACAAATGGTGCAATAAATTGTAGTACAATCATTGATAATGTATCACTAGGTCATTAAAACATTTTAATAAAAATTAATATTATGAGATAAATTTTAAAAATAAGGAAATTTTTAATAACCTAATTGAGTATTATTTTATATATGTCTGATTATAACTATGTATGTAGATTTTTTTAAAAAGTAGAATGGAATACATCAAATGACCTTTTCCATCTCTGTGATACATAAAATGTTGGATATTTTTTGGTAACCCAAATTTTTTTAGAGAAGGCATTGTTCTTGTAAAAAAGAAAGTATTAATGAAAGATTAGGGCATTTTCATAGCATGAGTAAGCCTAATGAAGACTAATGTATAATGTGGTATTATTATTTCCCACACTGTTTCAAATCTCCTTCAGAGCTGCTATCTAGAAAACAACCAGATCAGTGGTAATTAAGTAACAATAAAAACTTAAAACTAAAAAGTCTGTGTGATATACTAACTGAAAATGTTCAGTCAAGACCATAACGGTTGCCTTGCCAGACCTTCAGCGTACATGGTTGCAAAACCTGAGTGGTTTTAACACCATTTCAATGCTCTTGCAGTATTTGAGAACCATTACTTAGAAGGCAGTCTCAACATTCAACAGTATGATCATGAACCCTCAAGGGTTCTGTCAGGTAATAGAACAACCCTTGCCAAATAACCTTGAAACAAAATTCATTTTGTGTGACCAAGACCTCTTGCTGGTAAGTGTGAAAAAATATTGGCATCACAGAAGTAAAGTAGCTGCTATATGTTGAGCCACAAATGAAGAAAACCTCCAATAAGACAGGACAAAGAAATGCACTGAAATAATGCATTAAATAGGATGGCATGTCTGAGGAATGGTGAGGGTGAATGAAATAAAAAGAGAAAAAATTGCCAGATTTTGGATTGATATTGCTAGTCAGCCAGTTTAAACATGTGTTAAAGATAAAAGGATAAAAGATTGCATTGTTTACTTTCCTGTTTAAAGATGAAAATGAAATATATTAATATCTGATATATTTTCATTGTGGTGTGTAGATATTATATGCAGAATGTTCTCCTGTATTTGCTAACATCAAAAATATCACTCAATAATTGCAGGAGAATAAGATCAACCACATACTAACCCAGAACAATGCAGTGCAGCTGTGTTGGAGAGAAGAAATTTGGCATTTCAATGAAAAAAAGGCACATATATTAAACTAATGAACTCTGTTCCACATGGATTACTAGAATGACTATATTTTAAACAGAAATGCCATCACGTTACTATTCATTGCGTTACTGTCAGTGTACTGTTTTTGAAAAAAATCTTTATTCCTTTAGATAAACCATTTACTCTGTAACTTTTGTGTTACTAGATTGTCATTACACAAACTATATTCTAAATACAATATAAATCATTGTGACTGTGAAATTCATTGTATAATAAATACCTTCTAAAGAGCAAATTTCCCAGGAAAGATTATTTTAAAAGACCAAAGTGGTTAGTATCTTGGAAAGAGTTGACATGGAATGACATCAGAAAAATCTAGGTTAAAATTCTGATGCCAGCTCCTACTAGTGGTAAAATATGTATATAGCCAAGTTTCTGATCTTTAAGAGCCTTACTGTCCTCATCTGAAAATGCAATTAGTAATATTTAACTCATATATTTGTTGAAATAAAGTAAAACAAGTTATGTAAGCTGTCAATTATAATGACTGACACAAGACAGTATTAATAACAAATGACAGTTCTTATATTTGCATATTTGAATTCTTAAGCATTATGTTTTAAAAACAAAAAATAGACTTATCCACAATTACATGCCTACTGGTTAGTCCATGACAAGCCCCATAGCGAGAGATTTAAAAATGAAAGTGATCTTTTGTGGGAGATAAAGAATATAACTGCATTGAGAAGTGAGGCAAAATGGTTCATAAAAAAAAAATTTTTATGTGTTTTTTCATTTGCCCAAAAAGCTAAGTCAGGGAAGATAAGGTTGAAAGATGCATATACATCCTTGAGAGTTCACACAGTTTCAGCTGACAGATGTGTTTTTCTATAAAGTATAGTGATGAATGTTCGTTATATTTTATTTTCTCTGTCTCAAGCAGAAAATTTGTGACTTCTTATAACACTTGACTGCCTGCAGGGTCCCCAATTAGGAAATTATCAAAGCTGAGATCTGTATGATTTACATGGATGTTGGGGCGTAGGGGTTGGAAGGACATACATATCACATTCATTCATTGATAAAACTAGTCTTTTGATCTTCATAGTTTTATCTACAGAATAATTAGTTTCCTACTTAATTTTTTACACTCCTTTATAACTATATGTGAAGACGGAAATGGCAACCAACTCCAGGACTCTTGCCTGGAGAATCCCACAAACAGACCGGCCTGGCAGCCCACAGCCCATGGGGTGGTAAAAGTGAGTAGGACGCAGCTGAGGGACTAAACAACAATAACATAGCCACATGCTTGACACAGATTGAAGGTAGCAATTTCAACAACATTTCTTTAAAGCGACATATATATATATTTAAATCAAAATCAGCATGAGAAAAATGTAGATTCCATAAAGGAGAATAAAACCTTAAAAGTTCTGGTGGTGTTTAAAAAGAAAATGAAAACAAACAAACGATTAAAAAAAAAAGAAAAAGAAAAACCCTGTGTATTTTCTGTTCAATTTCAGCATCTGCTCTGTAGCTTTCTTTCTCTTCACTCTAGATGAGTGCCTGCAATCGTAAAACCCGACTCCGGTAATACTTTTGTAAATGAATCACTATAGCATTCATACAATTAGCCTCTGAACAGATGTCAGAAAGTGAAGATTGGCTGCTTCTAGATCAAGTTGCCGCTGCCAACTCTCGCGAGCTTTGTCAGTAACTGTTGATTGTAATGTCAGTGCCGTCCAATTTACAGGCTGGAGCGGCAGCTGCATCCTGCATTTCCCTGAAGTGTTATATGATTTCCACTCCTTGCAAACTTTATCATCTTTGTTGCAGTGAGTCGGGTAAGTTGCTCTGAATTTACGCCTTCCTGTAGAGATGGAAGTTACCCTGAAGCTCATTCTGTAGGAGGAATGTGATCCCTTCACGTGTTTACTGTGCCCCGTTGGTGCTCTGTGGGAGGCAGTCACTGGAAATGGGACAGATGAAGGGAGCAGCCACATGCATCAAATCTTCTGAGTATTCAGGGAACACAGACTGAGTCCATTTAACTGTTAAGGAAACAATGAATTTGTTCAACTTGGTATAAAGGACCGTAGCACTTAATGGGATCACTGTATTGTATGTTCCTAATGCACCCTCTAAAGGAAAACATTTTATGCTGTTTTACCCTTAAATGCTCTGTTTGGTGAATGTCTCCTTAAAAGAGTAACAAAAGTGTTTCTTGACCAATCTTACCCTCTGTATTTATTTTTTTCTTTTTTTAAAGTGGTTTGAAATGAATAGTTCTCTTATTGTCTGGTTTTACAGAGTACTTAACATTTTGCCATCTGAAACTTTACCAAAATAAATTTGCAAAGGAAAGGTCTAAGTTTGTTCTGTGTAAAAGGAAAGATCTATTTCTTGATTTGATTTACAAACTTTTGCCTAGTTTGCCCTGTTTATTCTCTTTTTTAAATATGTGTATTTATAGAAAAGTATTTTACATATGCTGTTATTTTTATTATTACAGAAATAATAGCAAATACTTTCTGCTCATCCTATAATTTTGTAAATCTACCTTTATTTTGATATCAATTCTTGTTTAACCAGAGGATTAAGCATTGAGTTTTTATAAAACCATATGAATGATTAAAAGTGAACTGAAATGTGAACAAAATTATTTCACTATTTATGATTTCTATTAGTAATTAAAAAAAAATTAAGTTATCCCTTCCAACTTTTTATGACTACATTGCATAATAATAAACTCGGTTAGGAGTTACTGTTACTAGTCTGTATAATGCCTTCCATAATATATCTCATAGCTATGATAAATATAATTATATGTCATTTATGTGGTTATTAAGGATAAGCATGAGGTTTTAAAGAATGATTTTTACTTTAAATGACAACCTTTAGAATTCTGTGTGTTTGAAATAGAGTGGTCTTTTGGATGCAAATTAAATTTCTAATTGAATTTGCAAAGTTCTGTTTTGTTCTCCCAGACATTATTGTCCTTAGTTTTTTAATTATAAGAAAACATTTGGTGAAACTCCAACTAAAAATCTTAATATATTTATTTGAAACAGAAATTTGTAATATATAGTGGAACTATACATAACTTTGTTCTGTAATTTCCAAGTCTCCTGTAAATGTGTTAGCATAGTTTCAGGATTTAAAAAAATAAAAAAGAAAGCTAAAAAAAGAAAGTATAGGGATATACTCCATATTTCAGCTTTTAAAATATAAGCAAATGACATCTTATTTACAAATTTAATTTCTGCTTTGATTTATTTCTTGGTAACAATGAATAATCATACTTAAATTATATGTTGTCTTCATTTTAATGCTTTCATGACAAAATCTGCTCATTCTTATCAAAATTGAACTGTTCCAAATGGAAAATTATAAATGAATAGATGTCAACCTAAGAACAGATTGAACTTTGCAAGAAGACCCAAGATATCTAATATTAAATATTCAAATTATTCACACAATAAAAATTTGTGAATTTTTTTCCTAATTGAGGTAAGTTATAGATCTGTGTTTCATACCTAACATAGTGTCTTCTATCTATACATCCTTTTAGTGTCTATTGGGTATCTGAAGGATTGCTGAAAGACAGTGGTATAGTTTATAAACAGACTTCCTCAATTCCCCGCTTCACTTAGCCTACAACAAAACAAGCTTTTTAGGTTTGATATAAAGGCTCAGTTGTTTTAATTGGACTATCTGCATTTTAGTGGCCCTTGTTCTAGATCATATTATCTAGATGGTTCTTTTCCTACCATTTTAACAGTCTTTATTTTTATATAGAAGTATGCATAATACTAAAACTTTTTTAAAAAGACAAGAAGACTGCATTCAGCGAAAACTATTAACAGGTTTTGCTTGACCATCCTTTAATAAGTCCTTGACTGCCCAATTATTTTGCAAATTTGGTTGATATCCAATTATGAAAATATATGGCAAATAAACAGCTTTTTATATCAATAATTTTATTATACCCATATCTTATAGCATAGCATATTTTTAAAACTAGTCAAGGAATTTTGATACTACTTTCAAAATTGAATTAAAAATGCAAAAAGAAGAAAATACATTTTTACATTTTTAATTTTGAAAGTTTTTTTTTTTAAGTTTAGAATAATTTCCCCCAAATTGCCAGTAGATTTTGATATTCTGGAGCATTTGATAAACTTGGAACACTGTAGTATTCATTATTTTCCAGGTTTGTCTCCCTCCCCACTCCCATCAATTTTCTTTTGCAATTCCAAACAAAACTTCTGCCTTTAATCAAGTATTAAAGATTATTACAATAAATTAGTTGATCTAAACTGAGTATTTCTAAATTGCCCTTGGTATGAAAATTTACCCCATTCTTTGTGATAAACATGTTATGTGTTCTCAGAATTTAAATTGTTTAATGTGCCAGTAGTCAATTTGCCACAGAATTTAGAGGATGAAATAAATGAAATTTTATTGAATACTTTAATTATTAATAAATAGAGATACAGAGCAATAACATTTGTTTAATCTCCTTTGTCTACCTTTTGATTGCTTAATCATGTGATAATGTATATTAAAAACATAAGTATCTCTTAATGGTAAAACTGCAGTGCAACATGTTAGACTAGAGAATACTACATTATGAAAAAAAAATTATTCTTACTTAAATAAAGTACTGCAGTGGCTCAGCAGTAAAGAATCCTCCTGCAATGCAGGAGCCACAGGAGACTCAGAGTTCAATCCCTGGGTTGGGAAGATTCCCTGGAGGAGGGCATGGCAACCCACTCTAGTATTCTTGCCTGGAGAACCCTATGGACTGAGGAGCCTGGTAGGCTACAGTCCATAGGGTCACAAAGAGTTGGACATGACTGAAGTGACTTAGCATGCACTCAAATAAATATAAACATATTAGTTTACACTAATAATGAGTGTGCAAATAGAAGCATATTTTCATGTTAAAACCTAGATTTAATAATATAGTATTTAAAATGTACTCCATCAGGTTAACACCAAGGTGAATTAGAATTATATTGCCATTCTTGCTATAAACACAGGCTTATATGATTGAATGTTACTAATTACATTATTTACAATTGCAAGGTGTAAGTACTTATACTAATACCAAGGTGATGACTCATAGATATCACTGTTGTAAAAGAAAGATTATTCATATAAATCATATTATATAACATTAAGTTCTACTTAGCACAAAATATAAATAAAAGCATACAAGTACTTATATAAATAAATTAAGTGACATGGAATGTTATTACAACCTTTTAGATGCTATAGCAGCCTTTCATAATACATGTAGTGAAAATAATTATATTTATTAATTACATACAAAAATAAAATATGTTGATAGTAATTTTATATTCTCTATGGAATAAAATTAAAAACCAATAGAATGAAAGTTTGAAAACTGTCAGAAACCAAAAATTATCAGGATCTGTTATATGGTTTATATAAAATGAAACAAAAAGAATACAATTTTTATTAGACTCAGGAGAGATTGATTGAACTAGGCCAAATGCCTACCTCCAATTATTTAGAAGAAATGTCTTAGGATTTATCAGAAGGGGGAAAAATAAAACTGTAGTATGTGGTAGCAGTATCTCTAAAACTCCTAACTCTCTGAAATATAAAATTTTATTAGTGTCAAGTTTGCTACCGATGCTGCTATTTAGTCACTAAGTTGTGTCCAACTCTTTGTGACCCAATGGACTGTAGCCTCCCAGGTTCTTCTCTCCATGGGATTTCACAGGTGAGAATACTGGAGTAGGTTACCATTTCCTTCTACGAGGGATCTTCCTGACCCAGGGATCGAACCAGGGCTCCTGAATTGGCAGGCAAATTCTTTACCACAGAGCCATCAGGGAAGCCTCAAGTGTCAAGTTTACAGGAATCTTTATCTTACCATGCTGCTGCTGCTAAGTCACTTCAGTCGTGTCCGACTCTGTGCGACCCATAGACGGCAGCCCACCAGGCTCCCCCGTCCCTGGGATTCTCCAGGCGAGAACACTGGAGTGGGTTGCCATTTCCTTCTCCAATGCGTGAAAGTGAAAAGTGAAAGTGAAGTTGCTCAGTCATGTCCGACTCTTAGCGACCCCATGGACTGTAGCCTATCAGGTTCCTCTGTCCATGGGATTTTCCACGCAAGAGTATATTACCATGACATTATATTTATTATTTTTAGAAAAAAATTATATTTAATTTGACTATAATATCTAAATTTCATAATAGTATATATATATAGTGTTAAAATATTATATACTTCAATAGTATATTGGTAATAACACAGTCATTAATTTCAAAATTGAGAGCATAAAAAATCTCATGGCTTTTTTATAGCAATCATTATGTATAAATGTATATGTGTATATATGCATAAACATGCAGATATAAATAGAATTAGATAAATAGAATTAGATAAATAGAATTAGATAAATATATATAAGTGTAGACATAGCCATAATCATAGACAAAGAAACAGAGATAGAGGTAGAAATGGATATACATCTATAAGTACTGTACACTGAACAAAATAGTGTACACAATGGATTAGTGGGGATCAAAAATTACCTGTTGGTTACTGGCTGTCCTGTGAGCAATGGTGAATGAGGCTCATTAACTGTGAGGATCATAGATCTAAGACAGTTATCTTAATAGGTAGTGCCTAAATCACTGCCTTCTAAGACAATCTAAAATTTAAGAAAAAGAATAAAAAATCTAATACAGATTCTCAGTGCTCACAGGATTAGTTTCTTGGACACATAGTTTGGATTTATTATTACACTCTCAAAACATAATGAAGAAAATATTTTGTACATGTGTGGAACTTTGCTATTGTTTTATGGATGAGAATCAGTGTTTGTATTTGACAATTTTAATCAGATTTTCTTTTTTTTCTCAGTTGTATAAGGATATTAGTTCTTTCAGATGATATCTGCATTACATTTTTCTATCTTTTGTCACTTAGAGTTTCAGAATGTGATTTAAATGTCTTTATTGAAAAGAAACTCAACTGTGCATTATGAATTTTTAATAAAACTTTGATTTCCCCAAATGTTCTTTTCATATTATTAAATAAATATTATTTCATGAAATGTCAAATAGTGATGATTTGGTAGGTATCAAAGATTACTTTTGCTTCCCCTGCTTATCCAGTAATTCCTCAATTTTAATCCTCTGATTTCACTGTCCACTACCAGAATATAAGCAAATCTGACCATGCTAACACATTTAACCTCCCTAGTTGCATATGCTTTAATAAATTAACAGATTAAGACATGTGTTGAGTCATCTCTGAGTGTAAAATTTCTTCCAAATTGATTTCTTCATCCACACATTACATTATCAGTCAATCTCTTCATTGACAACATAATTTAGATAGAAAAACCCTCCATGGTTATTTGGTTCCAAAGGACTGGTATATCCGGTCTTCTCTGTCTAATTTTTCTGATAGACCTTTATAATGATAGTAGATTTGTTTGTTTTCACAATTTGTAGGATAAATGGCAGCTACTGTGTTTTTTTGTTACTTAACATTTTATGAATTGCTTGTCCAAATTCTCTTCTGACCTTACACTATGCTTATGCTTGTACAGAGGAAAAAACCACTAAGGCAAAAAGGACCACAGATGGGACTGTGGAAATGGAAAAAGACAGTAATACAAGTCTGAAGATCCTTAGAGTTTCTTAACCTACTTCATAGTTCTGTCAAGAGCCAGTCAGCCATGATTAGAACTGTATATATTCTAGAGAATAAGTGAGCTTGCATTTCTTCCTCTAACCATGGTAGAAATTTAATCTACTATATCTATCATAAATAGACTGCCACTTAATGCCTGGTAACGTCATATATATATGTATACATACACACACACATACACACACACACACACATACACACACACACACACTCGTGCCTTGGACAAATTTTCTCCTTAAAATACTAAATCTCTCTTTCTTACAGAGGTTTGTAAATGAATCTCTTCAAATTGAAATCATTTCTTTTCCATTTCACTCATTTCTTTCCTAAATTGATAACTGAAATATGCCCATCCATTTTCTATTCTTTGTAGCAGTAACAGATAATTAGTTTTCATAATTTATAGAATTAATAAGAACTGCTAAATTTTAGTTAATTATCATCAATAAAATGTAGCATTAGATGCATGAAGCTGTTAAAACTTCCTACTTACCTCTCTTGCAGAAACCAATATGCAGAGCCGGAGTACAGTCATATATATCAGATTTATCTTGCAGTTCCTTCTGCTCTGGGTCCTCTTTGAGAAGTCACACGCTGAAGAAGACATCATAATTACCACCAAGAATGGAAAAGTCAGGGGAATGCACTTGCCAGTACTTGGTGGCACAGTAACAGCCTTTCTTGGAATCCCATATGCACAGCCACCTCTTGGTAGACTACGATTCAAAAAGCCACAATCCTTGACCAAGTGGCCTGATATTTGGAATGCCACAAAATATGCAAATTCTTGTTATCAGAACACAGATCAAAGTTTCCCAGGCTTCCTTGGATCAGAGATGTGGAACCCAAACACTGACCTCAGTGAAGACTGTTTATATCTGAATGTGTGGATTCCAACACCTAAACCAAAAAATGCTACTGTAATGATATGGATCTACGGTGGTAGTTTTCAGACTGGAACATCATCTTTGCATGTTTATGATGGCAAGTTTCTGGCACGGGTTGAAAGAGTTATTGTGGTTTCAATGAACTATAGAGTAGGTGCCCTTGGATTCTTAGCTTTACCAGGAAATCCTGAAGCACCAGGGAATGTGGGTCTATTTGATCAACAGTTAGCTCTTCAGTGGGTTCAAGAAAATATAGCAGCCTTTGGTGGAAATCCTAAAAGTGTAACTCTCTTTGGAGAAAGTGCAGGAGCAGCTTCAGTTAGCCTTCATTTACTTTCTCCTAAAAGCCACCCATTGTTTGCCAGAGCTATTCTGCAAAGTGGATCCTCTAATGCTCCTTGGGCAGTGACATCTCTTTATGAAGCTAGGAACAGAACATTGACTTTAGCTAAATTTATTGGTTGTTCTAGAGAAAATGACACTGAGATAATCAAATGTCTTCGACATAAAGATCCCCAGGAGATTCTTCTTCATGAAGTGTTTGTTGTCCCCTCTGGTACGCTCTTATCAGTAAATTTTGGTCCCACTGTGGATGGTGATTTTCTCACTGACATGCCAGACACACTACTCCAACTTGGACAGTTCAAAAAAACCCAGATCTTGGTGGGTGTTAATAAAGATGAAGGGACAGCATTTTTAGTATATGGTGCTCCTGGCTTCAGCAAAGATAACAACAGTATTATAACTAGAAAAGAATTTCAAGAAGGTTTAAAAATATTTTTTCCAGGAGTGAGTGAGCTTGGAAAGGAATCGATCCTTTTCCACTACATGGACTGGTTAGATGATCAGAGAGCTGAAAACTACCGTGAGGCCTTGGATGATGTTGTTGGGGATTATAATATCATATGTCCTGCTTTGGAGTTCACCAAAAAGTTCTCAGATGTGGGAAACAATGCCTTTTTCTACTATTTCGAGCACCGATCCTCCAAACTCCCTTGGCCAGAATGGATGGGAGTGATGCATGGTTATGAGATCGAATTTGTCTTTGGTTTACCACTGGAAAGAAGAGTTAATTACACAAAAGCTGAGGAAATTTTTAGTAGATCCATTATGAAACGCTGGGCAAATTTTGCAAAATATGGGTAAGTGCCAATTTTTGTAATTACTCTTGTTTGTTTTGTTTTGCTTAGCTTTTCATGGTCCCCAGTGTAGACCATTCAAGGTACAGAAACATTTTGATTATTTATTCTCTTCACACCTTAGGCTGGTTTTGTTTTTCATTATGTAGTGCATTTCAGTTCCTTGCATCGGAGTGCTTAAAAGAAATAATTGAAGAACTTCTATGAAAAATATTTTCTGATTTCATTTCCAAAGCACCATAAAGTACTTTAACAATGTTCACCAAAGTTTGTATGGAACTAGATGTCCACCTTGTGAAGAAGATATCCACTTTGTCAAGTATTTTTCAGCCTAAAAGTTCACAGCATTTACAGGTTTAAGAAGGAGCAGGAATATCTCTGTTTGCTCATGCTCTTCAGCAATGATACATGTTATCTGATACATGAAGAAAGACATGCCATCACAGGAAAATCAAAGGGCAGGATGGTGTTAGGGTTGGCCCTCACATTACTCAGAATAGAGAACTTGCCATTTTATCAACGTTTTTTATTCCCTAATATGTTTTTTCAGAGGTTTTAGGTAACCTTTGTTGAGCAAGAGCTGCAAGGCTCATCTTGTTTAGCTAAGCTGTTTTCCACTTGAGTAGTCACAAAGGTGACATTACATAATAAGAGATGCTACAAAAGAACATATTTTCCCTCATATGTTATAAATATTCTGATGTTATGTCTTCAATAGTCAGAGAAAAAAAGCTCTTTTAATATCAATGTATTTTCTATTTTTTAATACTTCATGTATATAAAAAATAAGGATTTTGTAATAGTGTGTAACCTCAAATTGAATTTTATACACTGAAACAGTTTGTATCAGTGAGAATAACCAAAAAAATTAAAATTGGGGCATCTCTTTTTTTGAAAAATGCTTACAGAAACTCACAAACTGATTGATGCATTAATCCAATCTGTCATCCTATCTTTATAATCAAAAAGCATTTTGGGAATGATTTTCTTTCTGGTTTTCTTTTACATCCTCCATTTGGAATTCATTGTGTTGCTGCTTCATGTTATTGTAGGTATCTTTCTACAAAGTACCTGTATGATATAATTCCTCTCAAAATGTTTTGACACTTATTCACTGTATATAAGGCTAAAACTCTTCCATCTGGCATTAAGATGCTTCTGTAACCTTGCTACAACCCATTCTCCCCAGTACCTATTTCCTTGGTAGAGGAGTTATCTCATGAATATCAAAGATTTCAAGTTTAACTACACCTTAGAGCCTATTCTTGCAGTGTGCCCTGTTTAGAAAATTTACCTCTCTCCTTTTTAATGACACAAGTCCTCATATTTCGTTAAGTTTTGGCTCATTACATGTTTCATACAGAGTATCTTTAATTCTAAGAGTTGTAATTGTTTCAGACCTGTTTTACACTCTCAGAGAAACCATTGACTGTCATGTATCTAATGATATCTTTCATTGTATTCTGAGCCTCCTAAACTAGACTAAGAACTAACTTCTTGAAAGAGAAGTTATGGTTTTATTGGACACTCACTGAAGTACTGAGATTGGTATATGTCCCACTTAACAAATATTTGGATTCAGTAAGAACAAGTGAAACTTTTTTTAAAGATATGTAGGCTATTATCTGTAGCTGTACAATATATCACACCTTCTCAACATCAACCTAAATTTCTGCTTAACAAGGAACATCTTATTTCTAGAGCTGCTTTAGAATGATGTATATTTCATTCTGTTCTCTCCCTCTAGGCTTTAATCCACATTAAATCACTTGAATATGTTTTTAATTCTGTCTGACAATTCTAGAGATTATAAATAATTTAAGGGGACTATTAAGGGAATTTAAGGGAAACATCAATATTTCTTCAAATTATTGATGCTTATAATTTTTAAAAGGCTTATATCTTGCATGTTTAAATCATCAAGAAATGTATATTTTCTTATTTCACAATGGAGAACACTGAGAACCAGATGAAGTAATGGTCATATTTATGGCAAAATGGTCATATTTAAGGTCAAAGAAGAGAATATTTGATACTTAATGGAATAAAAGATTGTTTAATCCTAATTTTCTTCTATGGTTAGCATATTTTAATAGGAAATAAATGAATGTTGACAGATTTTTATTATAATAGTAAATTCACATGAACAAGATTAAAACCATAAAGATTAAAGTAAACTTTTTTAATGTAGTTCAGCCATAGATACCATTCAGCAAGATACCATTTCAACCAGTGAGTTTCTTTATAGTCCATGCTTGCACAGTTGGACAGAGATAATAATATGTCACATGCATTGAGATTTGACTTGATGGCAAACATAATGTTAATCTCCTGGTGTGCACTCTATTTTTTCAAAGTATACCTATGTAATAAATATAGAAGCTTAGAATGATTAAATAAACTCCATGGTAACAAAGTTGGTTTAAGTGTCAGGTTTGGAAATCCACTCACATTCATTTGCCCACAAACATGATGTTTGATGCTCTCTTCCCAGGGTGATGCTCCCCCTTGGTTTGCCTCCACTCCCCATACCAAGGACATTTAACAATATCTGGAGTTATTTTTGAGTATCACTGCTGGAACTGGGGGGGAGGGGAGGCTACTAGCTATATAGAGGCCAGGGATGCTGCCAAACTTCTTACAATGCTCAGGATAGTCCCCCAGCAACAAATTATTCATTCTAAATGCCAGTAATGCCTAGATTGGGACACTGCAGATTTTTACTCCCATATAACCCCAAAATCACACATAAAGAAAGTAAAAAGTAGAAGTAAGGGTTGTAATTA
This sequence comes from Cervus elaphus, assembly GCF_910594005.1. Taxonomy (NCBI): domain Eukaryota; kingdom Metazoa; phylum Chordata; class Mammalia; order Artiodactyla; family Cervidae; genus Cervus; species Cervus elaphus. Next base: position 19,119,406 of record NC_057833.1, on the reverse strand, counting down.
TCATTCAGGAAAGTGAATTTTCAAGTACATGGTTCATAAAATGTTTTAATGCCTTTTTCTCCTTAAATAATGTTTAGTGTATGTTATATTTCTTATTAGGACTAAGTTCAAAATAATTTTGAACTTTTCTTTGTGATATTTTATTTTCCCAATGGGTTGTTTAGTAGTCTTTTATTTAACTTCCAGCTATTTGGATAATTTCTAGATAGTTTGTTGTGGCTTTCTAATTTAATTCAGTTCTAGTTAGAAATTCTACTCAAGATTTTCCCGTTTGAAATATATTGAGGATTATTTTATGACCCAGAATATGATTCATATGGGTGATTATTGTATTGTATTCTTGAAAAGAATGTGTGTTCTTACTTGGTATGATATGTTCTGTAAAGTAATTAGTCCATGGTTTCTCAGGTCTTTAATATTTTTGTCTACTTATTTTAAATACTGAGAGAAGGGTATTAACATCTTTCACTATAATTGTGATTCTGTTTATTTCTCAACTTAACTCTACTAATTTTCCTTTTACTATTTTAAATTTATACTATTAATCCTGTATACATTTAGGATTATGTATTCCTGATTAGTTGACTTTTATCATTTTGAAATGTCTCCATCCTGAAATTGACTTTGCCTAATATTAAAAGAGATACATCAAGTTTCTCATGCTCTGGTTGCACAATATATTTTGTTCCATCCTCTTACTGTAACTCATCTAATTAAAAAAAAAAAAAAAGCTTTCTTAGATTTAGCATGATTAACCCATTTGGCATTTAGTATAATTATCAATGTGTTTTGTTTACATCTACCATCTTGCTATTTTTAATCCATCCTTCTTATTGCTCCTTTGCAGCTCTTTGTTCTTTAATCTAATGTTTATTCTATTGTATTTTTTTACGGATGTTTAGTTTGTCTTTTATTTTTTCCCTAGTGTTTGTTTTCACACTAAAATTGTTTTACTTATAACTATGTACTTAGAGTTAATACTGACCCACTTTGCTGACATTTCCCACTTTCTAAACAATTCATGCTTCCTATTTTCCATTTCACTCTTAACTGCTTCACAACTATAAGAAATTAACAATAAAGTTTCATGTATTCTCCTCATTTTTTATATTGTCCTATGTTTATGCAATGTATAATATAAAATATCTCTTAAAATTGTATTTGTTTTTTACAATCAAGTTATATTAATATAAATTCATAAAATAAAAAACATAGTCTTTTATGTTTACCTGTATATTTAGTGGGCTTTCCCTGGTGGCTCAGATGGTAAAGAATCTACCTGCAATTTAGGAGACCTGTATTCTATCACTGGGTTGGGAAGATCTGGAGAATGAAATGGCAGTCCACTTCAGTGTTCTTGACTCTTCCTATGGATTCTAATTGTCATCTGGAATTGTCTTCCTTTGTGCTAAAAAACATCCTTTAGAATTTCTCACTGGTAGTTTGAATAGTTACAAATTCTCTCAGCATTTTTTTAAATCTGAAGATACCTTTATTTTCCTTCAATTGAATGATTTTTTTAAAGATATATTTCTGGTTTAATCTTTTTTTCTTTTTCTTTCATCAGTTTAAAGATATGTTCCATTGTCTTCTTATCTCTTCAGTTCTGATGTAAAGTGAACCTTTATTTGTATGATTGTCCTCTCTATACAATGTAAAAATTTTTTTCCTCTGGTTGACTTCAAACTTTTCTGTTTATCTTTGGTTTCAATTGTTTATCCACGGTATTTCCAAGAATGATTTGTCTAGGGATTTTTGTCTTGTTTTGTTTTTGTCTGATGTTTGCTAAGCTTTTTCTCAGTAATTTTTAATATCACATTTGAGAAAATTTGTGTCAGTATTCCATCAAATATTATTTCTGTCCATTCTCACTCTCATCTCCTTCTAGAACTCCAATTATACATGCACTAGACTGTTAAATTTTGTCCCGCAGGTCACTAAGCTTCTGTTGCCTTTTCTTCAGATTTGCAAATTGGATACATTTTAAAATTTTCTCTACAAGCTCAATGACTCTTTTTCTATCATCTCCAATCTGTGATTGAAGTTAACCAATGAATTTTTTATTTCACTTATTTTAGTTTTCAGATTGAATTTTTTCAGTAAGTTTCACTACTTTGCTGAGTTCCTCCCTGTTTTCTTTTTAAAAATACTATTCTTTAAGTTCCTGAACATATTTAAAATAGCTGCTGTAAGTTGCTCATTCAATATCTGGTTGATGGGTTCATGTACTGTTTTCCTATTTCTTTGCATGTCTAGAAATTTTCACATTTATAATAGACTTTGTGGATGATACAGCAGAAATTCTATATTATTTTAGCCTTCTCTGAAGAATATATGCTTCCACTGAATGATGATTGTTTGTTTTTAATTTTACCAGACAGTTCAATTAAGGGATGTGTATATACTTCAATTTGTCTGAAGTATGTATAGACTTGGTTTTATATTTTGAGTGAATCCATGAAAGGTCCAAAATATTTTGTAGACTCTTTAAGTTGGCAGAACTTAAACTAATGTCTGTTTTCACTGAGGATGTTACAGTTACTTGTTTTGTGTGTATTAAGAGTGGAGATAGTGCTTCCCTTGTGGTGCAGTGGTAAAGAAAACGCCTGCCAATGCAGGACATGGGAGAGACATAAGTTCAATCTTCCTGGGTCGGGAAGATCCCCTGGAATAAGAAATGGCAACACATTTCAGTATTGTTGCCTGGAGAATCCCATGGACAGAGAAGCCTGGCAGGCTACAGTCCATGGGGTCGCAAAGAGCCGGACAAGACTGAGTACACACACACACCATGGTAGAGATAGACTGGGTCTCCTGACTCTGAAGTTATGGCCTTCCACTCAGCTGGCCTGCATATTAATGAGATGAAAGCAAAGTGTTGACAACATTATATTAGTTATTCACCCCCAGCTGTCCCATCTCTTCTGCTGTCAGCCATGCAGTATCTTCTCTCTATTCCCAGCCTCTCATGTTCTCGCTTTGAATATATTCAGCCCAGGCCTCAGCCAAAGATGTGCAGGGAGACCTGTCCCACAGATTCTAGCTACTTCAATACCCCAGAATTCTTATTTCTGTTTTTTAGCCACAGTGAAGCTACTGTACTCTGCTTAGGTTCAAGCTCCCTGCATCTTGGATAGCCAATTATCTTCATGTGAGTAGCCACAGTAAATATGGCCTCATCTTGAAATTCCTCGTCTCTCAAATAACATAGACTTGTGTTGCCTGTTAACCAGTTCCTGAAACTCATCATTTTATTGTTTTGTTTTTTGCTTTTGGTCCGGTATATACTTGTTTATGGTGGGACAGTTAATCCAATTTCAATTATTCCATCATGGATGACAATGAAAGCCGAACCCCATTTTTATTTTAAGAGAATCTTAACCTTTATGTATTTCTTTCAGTTCCATGAGATTCATTTTTTCAGTTACTTTAAAAACACTTGTCAATTTCCAAGATGTAGGTTAAAAAAAAAAACTTGTAAAATTTGATTTCTTTGCAAAAATAAAGGAAACATTATCCTGTGAGAGCACTAAATAGTATTTGAATTTGCTGTCTTTAGTTGCATGGTTTGAAATTCCTTATAAAATATATACAATATAATTTAAGCCTTATCTAATTGGAATTACTACCTATATGCATTTTGCTTGCTTTTGCTTTTCCCTCAATCCCATTTCTAAAAATGAATTTAAATCTAGATCCAAATAGCAGGCATGTCCACATGTGCATCACACCCAGTATCCTATAATAGATATTAAAATATCAATATAACATATATATATCCATCAGTTATTCATCTGGTCACTACCTTGATGACCAATAGATTAGATTAACCAGCACTTAATGATGTATCTTCAGCACTACCTCAGTGATACAGGAAATTAGTGAAATCAAACTTGATTTGTCAAACAGACCAGAACAGCTAAAAGAGGAAAACAAGCCAAAATACAATTAGTAGTATAACGTCAGATAGAGGATCGTTATTCTTGGACCCCTCCAATTGCCTCCTGCTGCTGCAGAGCATCATTTGTTTACTGTGTTCTCGCTGGGTGCTATATTCAGAATTCCTCCAGGGCACAGCCTCAAGTAGAGCTATTCACAGTGCAGTTACATAGCCTTCTCCATCATGAGTGATAGCCCTGTGTGTCCAGTGTTAATCTTCCTAGGGATCCTTTGTATATAATCTCAGTCAAGTTACTTAACATCCCTTACCGTGTTTTCCTATCTGAAAAAATGAGGCTATAAATATACCTCCCTTATTGACATGTTGAAATAAACCTTATCATTGACAGGAAACTGCATTCCTCTATTTCATTAAAATTTCCCCTACCAAACATAAACTACTTCAATCTATTCTTATCTAAGTTTAAACTTGGCTTCCTCCCCAAAATGTACAATTGTTTAACTTCCTGGCTCAGCATTAATCAAGTTTTCAAACAAACAAAGGTAAACTACAAATATGAGGCAATTAACTTTCTTCTGTTTCTTTGGTGAGAATTCGTTTATTCAGGATCCTCTAAATTGGTTAATGTCTCCTAATACTTTTTTTTTTTTTGCCAGAAATAAATGGTATGACACAAATACTTTTTGTACTATTTTGATATCATGAAACCAAGTTACTTAGCAAAGTATTTTTAGTAATCGCACAGCAGTATACCTGCTGATATCCTCATGTGTCTTATTTATTTAGTATTCATTCCCTTGGAGTGTGAGGAACAACTTTTTACATCGGAACAAAAATATATTACTAAACTTTCAGTCCCCTGGTTTACTGATCTGTATAAAATAAATAAGAACAGTTCATGACATTTGTCCTGGAAAGTAGGTGAGATTAAATGAATGCTGAGTCATAATTTCTTAGTGCACAAGATTATTTTGAATAATTGTTGGAATTTAAATTAGGCTTGCTTCTGTATACTAAATTATAATTACAACCATCAGAAATTTACAGATTTGCCAGATTTATAAAATAATAAACTTTATAGCTATATTCCAGATATATATAAGATGGGTATTACACATGTACTTCCATAACTTCATTATACTAGTAGGAATATACTTATTTTCTAATACTTATGTAAACTTGATTTAATAATATTTAGTGTTTAATATTGGAGAAGGAAATGGCAACCCACTCCAGTATTCTTGCCTGGAGAATCCCAGGGACAGAGGAGCCTGGTGGGCTGCTGTCTATGGGGTCGCACAGAGTCAAGACACGACTGATGCGACTTAGCAGCAGTGTTTAATAGGTATATTTCTCTTGTATTTACGTGTATATGACACAAGAAATAAAATGATTGAAATAGCATTTCAATTCCAGTTATTTTTCAAACAAATCTGTTTTCTTTGTATGTTTTCTTTTTCATCTCCTGGAATCATTTTATATTTTTAAAAAGTAATAGAAAAACTGAAGAAAAGCTAAAAAGAAAATGTTAGCGGAGAACTGGTGCCCCTTTATTCTAACTCTCTGTATAGGTACTTAGCATGTACCTGTTCTCATTTAATAGAATTCATATCCTGTCACCTAGAAATTAATTTTAAAATTACACTTGAGTTTATTTTTATTATATTTTTCAACTTGAAATAAATATTCTAGGACTTAATTACAATATACCTCTTAAGAGATTTCTTAAATATACTAAAAAAGGGTAGCAGTTGAAGAGAGTTTTAAAATGGACAGTACGATTAAACTGACAAGGTATGAAATATATGTATGCTATTATTAGAATGAAAATTTGCTGAAATGATGACACTATCTAACAGTTTCTGAAGAGAAGAGTGTGGTCCATAGAAGAATAGTGAATTGGAGCTAATAGGTGACAGAACAAAGATTAACTATGACTCAAGACTATTAACTTTCATTTCCTTCTATTATCCATTCACCAGACTGCCTTCACCATGAATTATTGAAAGCAGTCATTAAATATGCTTACGAAATGCATTTGGTTACAAACTTATAATTTTAACATGTTAGCATGCTGATACTAGCCTGGAAAATGTTACAGAGGTAAGGACAGAGAAGAAACTAAAATTAGACATCATATCATACAGAGACAAGTTTAAGTTTGTGAAAGACTCATCTGACCATCTCGTCCAGTTATTATCAGGCTTGTAATTAGAGTTTTTGACAGATAATAGTTCATGTGGTTTCCAGAGTGAAAGAAAAAGTCCTTGCCCTCCGATTCTATAATTATTTGTGGTGTCTTATCGTAATTAACTTAACTGAAACATTTTGATGACTTTACAAAGAGGTCAGGGTTCAGATCCTCTGGGATTTATTTTATTGTTATAATGAATGAATCAATGTTGTATCACTTCAAATACTTTCCTCTCCCTTAGGAATTAGTTGAGGATTTAGTTGGGAATAAAACAATAAATGTTGTCTGCAATATTCCTAAAAATACCTTAGTTAAACAAATATATTATATATGTAGGTGAAATATATATACATATATATATATATGCATTAGGTGAAGGTCGCTCAGTCCTGTCTGATTCTTTGTGACTCCATTGACTATAGAGTCCATGGACTACAGAGTCCATGGAATTCTCCAGGCCAGAATACTGGAGTGAGTAGCCTTTCCCTTCTCTAGGGGATTGTCCCAACCCAGGGATCGAACCCTGGTCTCCCAAACTGCAGGTGGCTTCTTTACCAGCTGAGCCACAAGGGAAGCCCATTTTTGCCTTTTCTATTTGAAAAGGAAGAATTATATTACATGACAACTTAAAATGTACGTAAGGTGACTTGCAAACCGTTTCAAAGTGCAGTCATATTTTACCATCAGTGACAGTGGAATGAAAAGGAGAAACCAGATTCCCCAAAGAGCTACTACATCTACAAAAATGTTTGACTGAGTGTTTTGAAGTACTGTGGTATTAAGGGAGCTCATTAAAACATGGAAAATCATATTTATATTATAGGATCAATTTACTTAGAAATAGATTAATGTGATTTGTTCTCCGAGTTAGCCCAAAATTTTTGTTTATTTGGAAAAATTATAACATTCAGTCTGCCTGTAAATCTTAAATTCAATCTGAAATTAGAATTAATCATTTTTTAAAAATCATAGTCATATATCAGGAAAGTACATATAAATGCAGTACTTCAAAGGATGTGACAGATACAAAATAACTTCAAAAAAACCCAAAATATGGCTTTAAATATTTTGCTGTTTAAAATACTATATTTTTCTGACTGTTCCAAAATCAGAAATTATTAAAATGTGTTTGGTTAGATTGATAAGTTCCAAGAAATTATTCTTGCTGCAATTTTTCTCCCAAGTCAATAACATTCAAGATCAGAGTTAACAAGCATAACTCCACTCTCTTAAACTTTCTGTGTGTTAATATCTCTCTTGGACACCTTCACATTAGCATGGTAAATACTATTAACCTGATGGGATAGTCTGTAGAATGTTTTATACATGAAATGTTAATATTAACTTTTCCACAGACCTCTGTTATGTAAAAGCAATTGAATCTTTATCTTATGCAAATTAAATTTAATTACTTTTGATGTATCATTCTTTATGGACTGATACATAATAATGTCTGTCTTATGACTAGATTTAAAAATATTAGTAATAAATTATATTTTACCTGATAAACCATTATAAAACAATAATCCAATTATATCAAAAGTGTTAGAATTTCATATTTTTCTTAAAAACCATAATGCCAAACATGCTTTTGCTGGTATGATATTTGTGGAAATAGGAAAAATTACACATTTTATGAAACTCCTTATAATAAAAGTTTACATCTTTTATAGATCTACTAATCACAAGTTACTATTGTTTGTTTAGATGGGTCATTATGTTGATTGGTTTATTCATTCTTCCACTTAGTCATTCAACAAATATTAACATATCTGAAAGCTTATATGAATCAAGTATTACTTAGGTGATATGAATACAGTAGTCATCAAAACATACCCAAGGAAAGAAAGAAAGGAAAAGCAAAACATTGGAGGGAAAAAATAAAACAAAACATCTCAGAGAAAGTTTATACCTTCAGGGGCCATACAATTTAATACAAGGAAAAAGACAACTAACAAATAAGTAATAAAATTTTATAGTGACCAGAGTTCTGAAAAAATATTAAACATAGTTAGGGACCTAGAGCCTGAAGTGAGTGGAATGTGATATTTATAGGATTGCCACGAAAAGTCTCTCACAAAGTTATATTAGAGTAAAATGACAGAGTTAATCATGTGGATTTCCAGGAGAAAAATGTGATGTCAGTATCTTGGGAATAAGTTTTCTCCAGAGAAAAAGCAGCAAAGACATGCCCTGAGACTGAAATATTTAGGATGTTGCAGGTCCCAGGTGGCACAGTAATGAATCTGCTGGCCCAGTGCAGGAGATGCCAGAGACCCAGGTTCAGTCTCTGGGTTGGGAAGATCCCCTAGAGCAGGAAATGGCAACCCACTCCATATTCTTCCTAGTAAATTCCACAGACAAAGGAGCCTGGCGGGCTTCATGGGGTCACAAAGAGTGACACACACATGTGCTAACATAGGAGAAGCCGGAAAGCAAGTGAAGGTAAGTGGCGAAAGGCAAAGTCTGAGAAGTAGAGAGGGTCAAACATATAAGATTTGGAGCTTAGATGGGTTTTCTGGAATCTACTCTGAACGAAATGATAAGCCATGGGACATTTGGGGCAATTGAGTGGCATAATTTGACTCAAACTTCATAAGAGTCTCTCTGACTAGTAGGTAAATAAGGGTGAAGTGGGGAGAGGAGCTAGGAGACTCCTATTATAACAATCCAGGTGATGTCTTGAATTAAGTATAACTGGAAAGGACTTTCAGGACATATTTTGAAAGAAGATCTGATAGGATTTGCTGACTGGATGTGCATATGAGAGAACAAGTGGAGAAGAGGATGAACCAAGGTTTTTGACCTGAGTCATCAGAAGAACAGAGGTGCTGTTTTGTGAGATAGGGATGACTGTGTAGGATAGTGGTTGAGATTGTGTGATCAAAAGTGCTGATTTAAACATTTTAAATTTAAGATGCCTATTCTGTAGACACCTGGAGCCAAAAAAAAAAAAAAAAAAGCTATTCTGACACTGAAGCCTGAAATTCAAGGGAGCTGTAGAAGTTAGAGATCGAAACTTTGTATATAATAACATGAAAATGGTATTTAGAGCCACAGAATTATATCATTTATGGAGGCAGCTATCTGAGCTCATCAGAGATTTGGAGGGAAAGAGTAACCAGCAGAGGGAATGAGTAGCCAGTGAGTCAGATGGATAACTAGGAGAACAAGATATCTCCCAAGACCAATAAAGAAAGAATTTCAAGGAGGGTGTAGATATCTGCATCAAATATAGTATACATATAAGGGATATGAAACTGTATACATAGGTTTGTGGGTTTGGAATTATGGAGGTTACTGGTGAGTGACAAAGATACCTGATGTTTTGATGAAAACATAGAAACTAAAATCTTAGTGGAAAGCCAAAAAACAATGAGAGGAAAATGATTAGAAATTGCAACTCGAATCATCTTTTTTAAGAGCTTTACTCTTAAGGGGAATTGAATCTGGGGATATGAAAATAAGAGAGAACAGGAGGGTTTTTGATTGTTTTTGCTTTTTTGTGATAGATATTGCAACATCTTTGTGTGCTGATGGCAATGGTATAGTGATTAATGTGACTAATTTTGTTTTATGTCAGCGTCATAACCATCTGCCTAATTTTACTCTTTTATTTATTTTCTTTTGAGAAAACAATGCAGTTAAATACAACGTGCATCCTTTGGTTAGAAATCAGGCTGTCGGTAACTTGGATTTTGCAGAACACAAATTAAGGGACTCAAGAGATGGGAGGCAAAGGGAAAATTAAACCACAACCTAAATATTCTGAACATCCAGAAAAAGGCTGTCATGAAACACTTCTTTGATATTTATTCCACAGAAAAGATTGTATTTCATTCTTTTAGAACCTATGGATTTGTAATGTGCCCTAAATTCTGGAAGAATTATTTCTTCATCTTTTAAGATAAGAGACAAATCAAAAGTAGCAGATTTCTGAGAGCTAAGGCAGGAAGCAAGCAACTTTACAACAAAACTAAGAGGTCACAGACTAAGTCAGGCCAACAGCTGTTGGGGTGGGGAGCCTATAACCTCTGGTACGTAAGTGCCTGTAAGTAGTGACAAAATATTAGCCTTTAGGCAAAAAAAAAAAAAAAAAAAATTGTGTAATGCTTTCATTAATGTGTCCTTTAACATTCAGGGAAGAATTATACAATATCTATTAGGAAAATTTCTTTGTTAAAATTAATGTGGTTACAATAAAAATGACTGAGCCCTTAAGGAATATGCCTCACACATGACCTATACATAATAATCATTTAGCCTACTGTTGTCATCTGGATGTTCTTAAGAAGGTACTGACCAAGTAGTATTTGGATTAACAAATTTAAGTCTATTGTAATATTCATGTTAATAACATTAGTTAAAAATGTATTAATTGCTAATGATAAGGACAGAGAGAAGGGACAAAGTAAGTGATTAAATAGTTAATACCACTAGACTATGGTAAATAGAAAATATATGGGAGACCCCTGAAAGTTAATGATTACTTAAGAAAGTGGGTTTACTCAACCACAAAACCGAGCAGGCATGCTTAGCAACAAACCATTCAACAGAAGCATGAGACATGCCCCCAAACAGCAAAACAAGGTGGCATGAGACCCACATTCTGCCCAGTGAACTCAGGTCAGCTCAGTTCAGTCACTCAGTCGTGTCCAACGCTTTGAGACCACGAGGTGTGCAGCACGCAAGGCCTCCCTGTCCGTCACCAACCACCGGAGTTTAAGCAAACTCATGTCCATTGAGTCGGTGATGCCATCCAACCATCTCTGTCATCCCCTTCTCCTCCCACATTCAATCTTTCCCAGCATCAGGGTCTTTTCAAATGAGTCAGTTCTTTGCACCAGATGGCCAAAGTATTGGAGTTTCAGCTTCAGCATCAGTCCTTCCAATGAATATTCAGGACTGATCTCCTTTAGGATGGACTGGTTGGATCTCCTTGCAGTCCAAGGGACTCTCAAGAGTCTTCTCCAACACCAGAGTTCAAAAGTATCAATTCTATGGCACTCAGCTTTCTTTATAGTCCAACTCTCACATCCATATATGACTACTGGAAAAACCGTATCTTTGATTAGACAGACCTTTGTTGGCAAAGTAATGTCTCTGCTTTTCAATATGCTGTCTAGGTTGGTCATAACTTTTCTTCCAAGGAGCAAATGTCTTTTAATTTCATGGCTGCAGTCACCATCTGCAGTGATTTTGGAGCCCCAAAAATAAAGTCTGACGCTGTTTCCACTGTCTCCCCATCTATTTCTCATGAGGTGATGAGACCAGATGCCATGATCTTAGTTTTCTGAATGTTGAGCTTTAAGCCAACTTTTTCACTCTCCTCTTTCACTTTCATCAAGAGGCTTTTAAGTTCCTCTTCACTTTCTGCCATAAGGGTGGTGTCATCTGCATATATGAGGTTATTGATATTTCTCCCAGCAATCTTGATTCCAGCTTGTGCTCCTTCCAGGCCAGGGTTTCTCATGATGTACTCTGCATATAAGTTAAATAAGCAGCATGACAACATATAGCCTTGACGTACTCCTTTCCCTATTTGGAACCAGTCTGTTGTTCCACGTCCAGTTCTAACTGTTGCTTCTTGACCTGCATACACATTTCTCCAGAGGCAGGTGAAGTGGTCTGTTATTCCCATCTCTTGAAGAATTTTCCACAGTTTGTTGTGATTCACACAGTCAAAGTCTTTGGCATAGTCAGAAAGCAGAAGTAGATGTTTTTCTGGAACTCTCTTGTTTTTTTGTTGATCCAACAGATTTTGGCAATTTGAGCTCTGGTTCTCCTGCCATATCTAAATCCAGTTTGAACATCTGGAAGTTCATGGTTCATATATTGTTGAAGCCTGACTTGGAAAATTTTGAGCATTACTTCACTAGCATGTGAGATGAGTGCAATTATGCGGTAGTTTGAGCATTCTTTGGCATTGCCTTTCTTTGGGATTGGAATGAAAACTGAACTTTTCCAGTCCTGTGGCCACTGCTGAGTTTTCCAAATTTGCTGGCATGTTGAGTGAAGCACTTTCACAGAATCATATTTTAGGATTTGAAATAGTTCAACTGGAATTCCATCACCTCCACTAGCTTTTTTTGTAGTGATGCTTCCTAAGGCCCACTTGACTTCACACTCCATGATGTCTGGCTCTAGGTGAGTGATCACACCATCGTGGTTATCTGGGTCGTGAAGATCTTTTTTGTATAGGTCTTCTGTGTATTTTTGCCACCTCTTCTTCATATCTTCTGCTTCTGTTAGGTCCATACCGTTTCTGTCCTTTATTGTGTCCATCTTTGCATTAAATGTTCCCTTGATATCTCTAATTTTCTTGAATAGATCTCTAGTCTTTCCCTTTCTATTGTCTTCCTCTAGTTCTCTGCATTGATCACTGAGGAAGGCTTTCTTATCTCTCCTTGATATTTTTTGGAACTTCGCATTCAAATGCATTTGGAACTTTCCTTTTCTCCTTTGCCTTTTGCTTCTCTTCTTTTCTTAGCTATTTGTAAGGCCTTGTCAGACAACCATTTTTTCTTTTTGTGTTTCTTTTTCTTGGGGATGGTCTCAATCCCTGCCTCCTGTACAATGTCACAAACCTGTGTCCATAGTTCTTCAGGCACTCTCTCTATGAAATCTAATCCCTTGAATCTATTTCTCACTTCCACTGTATAATCATAAGGGATTTGATTTAGGTCATACTTGAATGGTCTAGTGGTTTCCCCTACTTTCTTCTATTTTTCTCTGAATTTGGCAGTAAGGAGTTCATGATCTGAGCCATAGTCAGCTCGCAGTCTTGTTTTTGCTAACTGTGTAGCGTTTCTCCATCTTTGGCTGCAAAGAATATAATCAATCTGATTTCGGTGTTGAGCATCTTGTGATGTCCATGTGTAGCGTCTACTATTGTTTTGTTGGAAGAGGGTGTTTGCTATGACCAGTGCATTCTCTTGTCAGAACTCTATTAGCCTCTGCTTTATTCTGTACTCCAAGGCCAAATTTGCCTGTTACTCCAGGTATCTCTTGGCTTCCTACTTCTGCATTCCAGTCCCCTATAATGAAAAGGACATCTTTTTTGGGTGTTAGTTCTAAAAGGTCTTGTTGGTCTTCATAGAACCATTCAACTTCAGCTTCTTCACCATTACTTTTCGGGGCATAGACTTGGATTGCTGTGTTATTGAATGGTTTGCCTTGGAAATGAATGGCGATCATTTTGTTGTTTTTGAGATTGCATCCAAGTACTGCATTTTGGACTGTTTTATTTACTATGATGGCTACTCCATTTCTTCTAAGGGATTCTTGCCCACAGTAGTAGATATAATGGTCATTTAGTTAAATTCACCCATTTAAGTCCATTTTAGTTTGCTGATTCCTAAAATGACCTCAGTGAACTCAGTAAGTTAATAATGCCTAAAACACATTAAAAAAACGTAATCTATAAACTTAGCTTGACCACGCAGAAACAGGAAAACTCCCCAGCTCATCCTGTAGGAGTAACTGATGATGGAAACATCACATCTACTTAAGACAGACAAATAAGTTCTTTTCCCCCCACCTTACTTTTCCATTGATTTAAAAACTTTTTCCTCTAAGTTCTGTAGTATGGCATTTCTAGCCCACTTACTTATAAGCCTCACAAACATCCTATTCTAATAAATCACTTCTTACCTATCACTTTGCTCTTACTGAATTCTCTGCCTTGAGACATAAAGGACTGCGGTGCTGGAGCTGTCCAGAACCCCGGAAATGACACCAAATTGTTTCACTGACACATGTCTGTTCTCTGCATGGGACTTCACTTTCATTAGGACAGACAGCTTTTCTAAGAATGTATGGTCATCATCAACAGGTGGTGACAAGGATACTGAGAGTATTTAAAGAAATTAAGCTGCTCAAAATTCCATAGGTATTAGTGAAAACCAGAACTCTAGTTTGAGCCCTGTGGTCTGATGGAAGAACCCAGGTCCATCTTTCCCACACTTTGCTTCTTTTGTATTAGAATATTTATGGATCAGTGGGAAAAGGAAAGAGAAAATAACTGAATCTTTTCTGCCCTTAGTTTCCTTATCTTTAATATGGGAGTGCTGATAACTATCTCCTGGCTGTCATGGAAATCTGAGAACCTATAAATCAAATATCTAACATATTTCTAGACACATAGTGCAAATAGGATTAATGGATAAGAAACAGGATACCCAGTTAAATTAGTATATATTGTTTAGGTCAGCTAAACAAGAAATATATATATTTTTTAATATAAAATTTCTCATAAATCCTCATGGGGCATACTTATACTAATGTAAAGTGTTACTTGTTTAGCTAAAATTCACAATTAATTTGGTGTTCTGTTTTGTTTAGTTTGTGCTGAATCTGGTAATCCTAATAAGAAGTCAGATAGCTTACAGAGAATGCGAAGTAACCCCAAGGAGCAAAATTTTGTAAAGCTGAGAGAGGTGTCAGAAATTCAGTGAAAGTTCTGAAGCCAAATCTAACCTCTGTATCCTGACACCAAACTGATTCTCAGAAACAAGAGTTTTGGATCAAGTGGAAAAAAATAGCTTTATTGCTTTGCCAGGCAAAGGGGCACACAATAGGCTCTAGCCCTCAAAACTGTGCATCCTAACCTGGAGGGGTAGTGAGAAGTTTTATAGTAATGGTTCAAAGAGAGTACTATCAGTTTGTGAACATTCTTCTGGTTGGTTGGTGGTGAGGCAAGTGGGAGTTAGCATCATCAGCTTCCTGGTTCAGACAGGTCTGGGGTCTACATCCTGGTGGGCGACATACTTTAACTTCTCCCACCTAGGGGGATTTCAGCATCTGCAAAACAGCTCAAAGATATTGCTATGTGTATCCCTTGAAGGGGAACCAGAACCCTGCCCCAAAGCTGCTATATTGTTTCTTTTGACTGTTCCTCCTTTGTTACCACATCCCTTCCCTTAGGTAGTTAGCAACTGTTTCAACCTGCTCATTGGAACCCAGGGAAGGCCAAGGAGGCTGAATGAAGCCTAGTTCCTATAACCAAGAAATGGGGGGAAGCAGAAAGGCACCCCACAGGGCGATTTACTTGCTATCAGGCCCACAGGTTGGTAAGAAGATGAACAAAATAAAAAACCAGACACTAGATGCTGTTGTGAGAATTCTCACAACTGGATCAGACCAGCAGGATTAGAGAAGCTGGGCTCTGAAGGGACTCACTGTATTTCTGTCCTGGCTGTATTTCTTCAGGTTGGCTCTGGGGTTAGGGAGGGCTCAGTCTGCATGTTTAGGGTTTCCATTATAAGTGAGCTGAGGAAAGTAAAGATCAACATCATAAAGGAAAAAGTTGGTCTAAATATTAACTTTATAATAGAAGTAGGATTTTCTTTTCCCTTAACCTAAATCTCTAAAGTTCTGAATATGCATTTACTTGTGTTTATTTCATTGTTTATTTTTGGATTTTTGTTTTCTTTTCTACTTTAAGAAAAGATAACCTCTGGGAAATGAATGTTTCATAAAATATATTTGTAAAGACTTTTGAATAGTATTAATGAAGCCCGTAATAAAGAAAAAGGGGGAAATGGCATAAACTAGAAAATATGTTATTTGTAGATTCTTCAAACTAATTCTATTTATAACACTAGACTGCAGTCTCAGATTTCATTTTTATTACCTCCAGAAATTATTTACAGTGCTCTATCTGCTCATAAATTTGTGTTATTAGAAAATAAACTATTCAGACCTTATAAGAGATTTTCTTACAAAGTAATCATTATGGAAGTTAAAGAAATCTAATAATTTTAAAAATAATTGAAATTCAAGGATGTAGAAGTCCAAATCTTATCTCCTCCATCAACTTGGGAGTAGAGATATTCTATTAGTTATCCGGGCTTCTACTATGTATAATGTAAGTAGATTTTTTGATCTCTACCTAAATTATAGAGCCACACTGGATGGTTTATACCTTTCCCTAATTACATTCTTTTTCTACCATTAGTACAATGGAGATCATTATTTATATGTGCCTGCATGCTCAGTCACTCAGTTGTGTCTGACTCTTTGTGACACCATAGACAGTAGCCCATCAGGTTACTTGGTCCATGGGATTTTCCAGGCAAGCATACCGGAGTGGGTTGCCATTTCCTCCTCCATGGGTTTCTCCTAACCCAGGGATTGACCCTGTGTCTCCTGCATTGGCAGGCGGATTCTTTACCACTGAGCTACCTGGGAAGCCCTATTTATATGTGATGACTAAGCAATTTTAAAATGAGAAAAGTTAACTTTTAAATTTGAAATCGAACCCTCATCTTTGCAGTTGCCCTTTCTTAGGTGGAAACATTTACATAACTTTTGTTTAAAACCTGTTTATATTCATTTCTGTCAAATGAAAAAAATAAAACAATTTAGTAATGAATTTGGTGTTCAAGGGGAAATAATATATAGACTATATATAGATTCAAGGGGAAATAATCTATAGACTGGGGGAGTACAGTGCCTTACAAACAGTGGAACCTTCTTTCCAAGGGACGTTTGGACAGGAGCAAGCTTTATAGACTCTAGAAGCAGTAAGCAGGGGACAGAACATGACTGACTGGGGTTACATATATGAACTTACTTAGAAAAATCAAGGATCAAGGAAATAAGTATGGAGCCCAGAACTGACTTGATGTTTGGAGATTGGCTACCTGGATGTACAGTTGACGCTGAACAATGCTGGGCTTACTGGGACTCAACTTCCTGTGAAATTGAAAATCCAGTATAATTTATAGGTATCCTCTGTATACCTGGCTCTACAGCCTTGGATTCAAATAATGGAGGATCTTATAGCACTATAGTATTTATTATTAGGAAAAATTATTCCTATAAGTGGAGCTGTGCAATTCAAACCCATGTTGTTTAAAGTCTAAGAAATCTTTGAACAAGGATATTAAGTATATTTTTGTCTCTTCAAACTATTTATTGATAAAATTGTGTATTCCAGAGTTAGTACCAAAATGTTAAGAGTGTATAAAGACTAAAAATACTTACTTATATGAATTTCTGTTTGTTCCTGATAGAATGATGTGGTCCTTTATCTGTTCTTGAAAGTCTCTATTCATAGAATCTTCGGGATCCACCTTGCAGATATTTTGAACTCTTGAACTGAGCTTCAATAAAAAAAAAATCTCTAGAGAATGATAGGTGAGAATAAGAGAGAAGAAAGAAAGAAATAGGAAACTTAAATTTATCCAGTTTCTATCTTTGGACTAATGTGTTCACATATATTAACACATTTAATTGTCATAACAAATTCATTTAGAAGGTATTTTCTCTCCTAGTTAGATGAAGAGAGAGGGTGAATTAAACTGGGCAAAATCAAATGCTAGATATGGTATGAAGTGGGCTTCTGAAAAAATTATTTCTGAAACCAAAGCCTTTTTTTCCCACCTAGTCACATGGCCAACTTGCCGCTCTATATTTTACTATGTTTACTATTATTTTTTAATCCCTACTGCCTATAGTGTTCAGTACTTACAATTCTGTGTTTAGGCTGAAATTCCATGCACTGGGAAGGTACCAATAGTTATTAATGTATCCTACTATATTGTAGGAGTAAGAAATCTAAATTATCAGATTAAATTGTCTATATTTCAAATTTAGAAATTAAATTTTTAATACTGAAAAGAGTAATCCAAACAGAGAATTTTTGAAGAGCAAATCAAAATGATTTCGTCATTTGAGTTTTGTGTTTCTTGGTAGATGCAGATAATTTGTTTATCCCCAGAACATTACCATTGTCTTTCCATTTTATTTTAAACCCCTCTTGTTTTTAAAATGATGTTATTGCTTTTGAATTTATCCTTTATTCATGAATTCCCTCTCCACATTTACACTCCTCTATTTACACACACACGTGGGGCATTTATTCATTAATATATAGGTAGGTATTGTTGCTGGCCAAAAGCTTGGCTTTCTCTGCCCACTGAAGTCGAATAGATATTATGGAGACAGAATATGGAGGAGATAGAAAGATGGCTTTAATTCTCAGTCTGCAGAGAGGGGAACATAGCAGGCTCATGCCTCAATAACTGTGCCTGCCCCCCACCCCTCGTAAGGGGGGTGATGTTTGTAACTGCCTCTTAAATGGAGAGATCTAAATCCCTCCTCTTTAGATTCTTTAGCAGTTTGAGCCTTTGAGCCAGATTGTTTCATTTCTCAGTGGCTATATTATACTAATTATACTAATTAAATTCAACATAGCTGCTGTATTCATGTGTGTGCTAAGTCGCTTCAATCCTGTCCATCTCTTTGCAACCCCATAGACGGTAGCCCACCAGGCTCCTCTGTCTGTGGGCTTCTCCAGGCATTCTCCAGGCCGTTTTCTTACTCCAGGGGATCTTCCCAACCCAGGGATTGAACCTGTGTCTCTTATGTCTCCTGCACTGGGAGGCGAGTTCTTTACCACTAATGCCACTTGGGAAGCTATATTGGCCCACATTGGGTTTAAATTCAAAGTATTTTCAAGGCTGCATCCCTTCTGGAGGCCCTAAGGAAGAATCCGTTTCTTGCCTTTTCCAGATTCCAGAAGCCACACACATTTCTTGGCTTGTGGGCCTTACTCTATCTTAAAAGCCAGCAACATTGGGTTGAGTCTTTTTTAAAATGCCATCTCTCCAGTTCCCCACAGCCAGGATTTTGTTATTATTCAGTCACTAAGTCATGTCTAACTCTTTGTGACCTCATGAACTGTAGCCCACTAGGCTCCTCTGTCCATGGAATTCTCTAGGCAACAGTACTGGAGGGGGTTGCCATGCCCTCCTCCAGGGCATCTTCCCAACCCAGGGATTGAACCTGTGTTTCCTACAATGGCAGGCAGGTTCTTTACCACTAGCGTCATTCACGGATGATTTTAAAAATTAAATATTTATTATATCTACTTTGGCTATCAATTTTGTTCAGTTCAGTTAAGTTCAGTTCAGTCACTCAACTGTGTCTGACTCTTTGTGGCCCCATGGACTGCAGCACACCAGGCCTCCCTGTCCATCACATCTCCCAGAGTTTACTCAGACTTATGTACATTGAGTCGGTGATGCCATCCAGCTATCTCATCCTCTGTCATCCCCTTCTCCTCCCGCCTTCAATCTTCCCTAGCATCAGTGTCTTTTCAAATGAGTCAGTTCTTTGCATCATTTGGCCAAAGTATTGAAGTTTCAGCTTCAGCATCAGTCCTTCCAATGAATATTCAGGACTAATTTCCTTTAGGATGGACTGGGTGGATCTCCTTGCCGTCCAAGGAACTCTCAAGAGTCTTCTCCAACACCACAGTTCAAAACCATCAATTTCTTTGGCACTCAACTTTCTTTATAGTCCAACTCTCATATCCATACATGACTACTGGAAAAACTGTAGCTTTGATTAGATGGATCTTTGTTGGCAAAGTAATGTCTCTGCTTTTTAATATGCTATCTAGGTTGGTCATAGCTTTTTTCCAAAAAGCAAGTGTCTTTTAATTTCATGGCTGCAGTCACCATCTGCAGTGATTTTGGAGACCTCCAAAATGAAGTCTGTCACTGTTCCCATTGTTTCTCCATCTATTTGCTCTGAAGTGATGGGACCAGATGCCATGATCTTAGTTTTCTGAATGTTGAGATTTAAGACAACTTTTTCACTCTCCTCTTTCACTTTCATCAAGGGGTTCTCTAGTTCTTCTTTCCTTTCTGCCATAAGGGTGGTGTCATCTGCATATCTGAGGTTATTGATATTTCTCCTGGCAATCTTGATTCCAGCTTGTGCTTCCTCCAGTCCAGCGTTTCTCATGATGTACTCTGCATATAAGTTAAATAAGCAGGGTGACAATATACAACCTTGACGTACTCCTTTCCCAATTTGGAACCAGTCTGTTGTTCCATGTCCAGTTCTAACTGTTGCTTCTTGACCTGCATACAGATTTCTCCAGAGGAAGGTGAAGTGGCCTGGTATTCCCATCTCTTGAAGAATTTTCCACAGTTTGTTGTGATTCACACAGTCAAAGGCTTTGGCATAGCCATAAAGCAGAAGTAGATATTTTTCTGGAATTCTCTTTCTTTTTCGATGATCCAGCAGATGTTGGCAGTTTGATCTCTGGTTCCTTTGCCTTTTCTAAATCCAGCTTGGTCATCTGGAAATTCATGGTTCACATACTATTGAAGCCTGGCTTGGAGAATTTTGAGCATTACTTTACTAGCACGTGAGATGAGTACAATTGTGCAGTAGTTTGAACATTCTTTGGCATTGCCTTTCTTTGGGATTGGGATGAAAACTGACCTTTTCCAGTACTACAGCTTATTTTTATCAATGCTGTGAAATAAATTTCAGTCAATTTAACTTATAACTCTGGAGTAAAATGTAAACAAAAAATGCAGTTAATTCAACTGGTGTTTGAGTCAGAGGTTGAATATTAATCATGAACCCGATGTTTCTGCTTGTCCAAAAGTTTCCGAGAGTCTTATTTGTTGATCTTGCACAGGTTGCCCTTTGAGATGAAAGCACAACACAAGTTCTTCATTTAATGTTGTAATGAAGAACAAAAAAATTTGAAAGAGATAACAGCTTACATCAAAATCTGCTAAGAAAGCCAATGTCTAATAACTTGCTATTAATTTCAAGTGGAGAAACTTGATTCTCCAAATGGCCACCAAAGCAGAGCTGATGAACATAATGCATCCTTATTCCCAATGGCATTATGACTAGTCCTGTTTGTCCCAGTATCACGGCCTAGCTTCTAAGCCGTAAACTGGTAACAAAATAATAATACCCCAAGAACAAAATGGGAACAAATGTTATGAAGTAATAAAGCTATGCAAATATTCAGCGAATCCCTTAAAATACAAAATGAGCACACAAATGAAGAAGTATATATCCTGGAAAATCCGCACTCTTCCAGGAATAACTATATAGTGTATATCAATATATTTTGATGTGATTTTCCAAGTAGTTAGTTACAGATGTGACAGCTGGACCATAAAGAAGGCCAAGCACTGAAGAATTGATGCTTTTGAATTGTGGGGCTGGAGAAGACTCTTGAGAATCTCTTGGACTTCAAGGAGATCAAATCAGTCTATCCTAAAGGAAATTAACCCTGAATATTCATTGAAAGGATTGATTCTGAAGCTGAATCTCCAGTACTCTGGTCACCTGATGCGAAGAGTTGACTTATTGGAAAAGACTCTGATGCTGGGAAGATTGAGGGCAGGATTAGAAGTGAGTGATAGAGGATAAGATTGTTTGATAGCATCACCAACTCAATAGGCATGAGTTTGCACAAACTCTGGGAGATAGTGAAGGCCTGGGAAGCCTGGCATACTGCAGTCTATGGGGTTGCAAAGAGTTGGATATGACTTAGTGACTGAACAAACAACTGCAAAGATATTTGGCATGAGCATAATCCTCCTAGTAGAGACAATATGGAAAAATTTCATAAACATTTTGCCTATGAATTTGAACTTGCTGCTAGAAAATCACAAATTGAACATAAAAAAATATCTGTAGCTCATATCAAGTATAACAGTAGATAAAAAACTTAATTCTTTTTCCCCAGTTTTATTGAGGAAAATTGACATATATTGCTGTATAAGTTTAAGGTGTACAGTGTGATGGTGTTATTTATATATTTTGTGAAATTTTTACCACAATAGGTTTAGTCAACTTCCATCATCTCATATAGATACAATAAAAAGAAAAGAAAATACCTCCTTGTAATGAGGACTCTTGGGATCTATTCTGTTAACTTTCCTATGTGTAATATCATACAGCAGTCATAATGTTTTACTAATATATCTTATAACTAGAAATTTGTTCCTTTTAACCACATTGTTCCAATTCTTCCTCCCCGTTCTCTGCCTCTGATAACCGCAAATCTGATCTCTTTTTATCTGAGTTTGGTATGTTTTTGTTTTTGGATTCCAAGTATGAGTGACCTATTACAGTATTTTTCTTTCTCTAACTTATTTTATTTTGTATAATGCCTTCAAGGTCCATCCATATCATTGCATATGGTAAGATCTTCTCTTATGTTATGACTGACTGAAATCCTATTGTGTATATATATGTGTGTGTGTGTGTGTATGTGTGTGTGCGTGTGTGTGTGTGTGTATGCATATATGTGATGGTGGTGGTTTAATTGCTAAACCATGCTTGACTCATAACCCCATAGCAAAGTAGCCCACCAGGCTCCTCTGTCAATGAGATTTCCCAGGCAAGAATACTGGAGTGGGTTGCTGTTTCCTTCTCCAGGGGATCTTGCTGACCCAGGGATCGAACCTGTGTCTCCTGCATTTCAGGCAGGTTCTTCTACCTACTGAGTTACCGGTGAAGCCCGTGTGTGTGTGTGTGTGTATGTGTGTGTGTGTGTGTATGTATATACACACACACATATATATATACTTCTTTATCCATACATCCATTAATGGATATATGTTTTTAAAAATTTAGTTAGCAAGAATACAGCCTACCTAAAACTCATTATTTTTGTCTCCAAAATAAATCTCAATTTCTACAATTAGTGTAAAAGCACTTAGACTGCTATGAATATTCTTCCAAAATGCCATTTATATCTACAAAACAGACATGTATACTGCAGAAAAATCTTGACTATAATCTTATCTGTGGTTAAGAAAGTAAAATGTAGGAAAAAAAGAAAATTATCATCAGTTATGGAGAGGTGAATTACAGTTATTTATTCCTCTTGACTTTACATGTATTATTTATTATTTCATCACTAAGAAAGCTAAAGACTACTTTTACCTCTAATATTTAAAGAATAGATAATTCACAAGTATTTCTCAAGTTAACGTGAAATCATCTGTTATTATGATAAATGGGTGTCCATAATATTATTTAGTATTTAGCTTTTAGAAGACAAAACTGTTATGAACTTTCATTTTTCTGTATTATAAAAATGTTTATCCTTTATATATCTGTGTACTATTTTGGAGGTTGGATGGATAAAACTGTCAATCAATTAAAATATTGAAGTTCAGGTTAAAAATTCTTTAACCAATTTCCATGTGGTTTCAATTTAAAAATTTTATGAGAAGTTTTCAACTTTTATGTCAAGACATCAAACTGTCATCACATTTGAATGTTTGTAGGTCTCTTGTGTGGCATAACAACGTAAATATATGGTACTTTTATTTTTATTGTTATATAATAAGAATTTGGTCTTCTCTGGTGGCTCAGGCAGTAATAAATCTACCTGCAATGCAGGAGACCCGGTTTTGACCCCTGGGTTGGGAAGATTCCTTCGAGAAGGGAATAGTAACCCACTCCAGTATTCTTGCCTGGAGAATTCCATGGACAAGAGAAGCCTGGTGGGCTACAGTCCATGGAGTTGCAAAGAGTCGGACTGAGTGATTAACACTTTCACTTCTTCAATAAGAAATCAGGATGAATGAGTCAATTTTAAAGATTTTTTTGACATTCAAGGTGTATTAAAGTATGTCACTTGCCATTTTGTATGTATCTATACAATTGCAAATGCATAACTGTTTAAATCCATTGCTCATATTTAGCATAAGTTTATCAGTGATACCTTAAGACAATTATGTATTAAATAAATTCCCCTCTAACTAATTTCACTTATATAACTGCATTTTTATAATCTAAGAGTAGCGTATTTTCATGGAGAAGGAAATGGCAACCCACTCCAGTGATTTGAAAATGGCCTTCTTGAGTTGTAGCAGAAATAAACTACAATATAGTCATAGTCTTTAAAATTAAATATTTATTATGTTTATAAAATAAGAAAGAATGGTATTTGTTTAAAGTAGAAAATATTTCCTAATGACAATCTTGCCATAATGGGTTGATTACATAACATTTGTTCACAAAATATCACTGGTATATTAGAAATTCAACATACCAAAAATTACTTTAAAAATTACAAATGTCTTTCATTGTTTCCTTATACTGTATGTAACTAGAATAGAAAGATTAGGTATATATTTGACAGTCTAAAAATTTTCTTGAAATTGATTTTTCATCAGTGTTGATGAATTCTTAAAGGGCACCTGACATATCTATCATTCTTTTTCCAATAGTTGGTGTCAGAATACTTAATGTTGTTTAAAATAGGCAGGACTATACTACTTGGTAGTCAGTTTTTCTTAATGAAATATGACTCAAAATAAAACCTTAAATCATAAAACTTTTTCTGTAGCAACATACTTTTAAAAATCTAATCAAATTTCATTTTGATCAAAGTCATTTTTAAAATGAATATCTCAGTGTCTTCTGCAGTGATAATTGGTTATTAAAAACAATTGTAGCTATTTTATGAAAATATTATAATGTTCCAGTCAGGGAGAATTTCAACTCTATTTCCTAAGGAAGCTTATTGGGCAAATAAGCCTCTAAAAAATATTACTTTGCTTTAAAGGTGGCCTTTATCATGAGAAATTAGAACAAAAAAAATTTTAAAGGTCTTATATGATGTCAGAAAGATAGACAAATACTGTAATTCAACTATAATTTACCTTAATCCATATGATTTTTGTTCTGATTTTATTTGTAAAAAAAAACAATTGCTGGAAATTTTTAATAAATTACTGTGAAGAACCTAATGACACATTTTAGTTCCACTGTAGTATTTACCTCAAAAAATAAGTAGAAATGAAAATTATATGCTATTTGAGTTTCTATATCCATAACACCAACCAAAAAATAGTATATGATTTCTTCAGGAAAATATTATAGATGATAGTTGCTTGAAGTTTTGATAATATCTATTCAGAGACATAGGATCATTCTTTATTTATAGTTGTTCCCCAAAGATTACAGTATTCTATCAAGCTATTTTTTCTAACAACTGAATTTTTCAGAATCAACCAACACAACCATGGAAAGCACCCAATTTGGTCATTAAAATAATCAGAACAATATTTCTTGCACTTTGACTACTATTTAGGCAGATTAAAATAAATTACATACTCATTATGCTAAAGATATGATTATACCATTATTTCAGCATCTGGTTCTGGTCCCTTTTTGTTGTATCCAATGTTATGAACTTAGGTGATGATTATAAAAAAAAAATCAAATGCTTTATGTTAAATTTTATCTCACTTCTCTTTTAATATTCTATACTCTCATTCACTGAACAAATATTTATTGAGCAACAGTTACAAACCAGGCAATATGCTAAATGCTGTGGAGTCAGTAGGAATATAGTGTAGAAGAAAAAGGAGACCTACTAACAGGAGGTTACCACCTTCTGCCAGAAGACAGCTGCAAATAAGTAATGTACCATAAGGACTGTACCATGCTTAACTACAGACTTCTCAGACCTCCTAGAAACCTTCCTGAAGGAGACAGACAGCCTTTGGGAAGGTTAGTGGTTTTTTGTTTGTTTGTTTGTTTTCCCTTTAAGGCTGAGCTGTATGATGTGTGGACTATCACCAACCAGGGATTGAACTTGTGCCCCTTGCGCTGGGAGCACAGACCCTTAACCACTGGGCTTCCAGGGAAGTCTCTGGAAATGTTAGTTGGTATTTGCAAAGACCCAGAGGTGGTGGAGGGCTTGCCTAGTGGCTCTGTGGTAAAGGATCACCTGCCATGCAGGAGACACAGGTTTGATCCTGGGTGAGGAAGATACCCTGGAGAAGGACATGGCAGCCCACTCCAGTGTTCTTGTCTGGGCAATCACATGGACAGAGGAGTCTAGTGGGCTACAGAGTCCATGGGCTCGCAAGGAGTCAGACACGACTGAGTGACGAAACAAGTGATAGGGTGAGAGAAAGTAAGAAAGTGGGAGGGTAACAGGCAGGAAGGCCAGGCATCTCCAAATGGAGGAAATAGACTGCAAGTGTCAGACATTTTTTTGTCTCTCCCTTAAGCGGCAGGAGGAAACAAACTCTCTATGGAAATGTTTTTCTTAAGCTATGTTCATGAAACCATGTATTTGCTTTGGAATTTGCCTTTCTTCGAAATGGTTCCACCTAAGGCTAACTTTTTTTTTTCTCAAACCTTGGGCTGATAGTAACTCAACAAAACAGTATTCATATCAATTGTTTTATGGCTGGGGGATGACACACCTCATGCCATCCTATCTCAAAAATTCATATTGTGGGAGAGGGGCCTGGTGAAAGTCCTTCAGCCTTGAGGTGTCCCTTTTATCTGATTAATAGCTTTCCAACAGACATAAAACAGCTGGCTATAATTAGCAAAACAGGGCACTCTCTGTCCCCCTTCTGGTGTCTCTGTCAGAAGCTTCTCTGTCGCTTTTCTTACTTAAATAAAACTCTGCTACACAAAAGCTCTTGAGTGATCAAGCCTGGTCCATGATCCCGAAGCTAAATCTTCTTGAGAGATCACGAATCCGACATCATTCACAGTAAGCTATCAAAAAGAGGTGCAGAAAGATATGACTCTAGAGAGGTATGGAGGAACCAGGCTATACTTTTGCAAATTCCACCAGTTATGGATTATATTCTAAGGTTACCATGTGGAAACATTTTGTTTGTTTAAGTCAGGGAATAATGCTTATCAACTTGGAATTTTAGTAAGATCATTTTGTCTGCAGAGGAGAGAATGACCTAATGAGCCAGAAAGGTGAAAGGGAGAATAATTTGGAAACATGTCACAATCACTCAGAGCAAGGCAGCATATTAATGGTCTCAATTAGCAGGGTTTCATTGGAAATGAAAAGACTAGGCAGAAGATGGCTTTGAGGGCTTCAGTGGACATCAGTCAAATTGTCTGGTGACTACTTAGGTGTGGAGACAGAAGTAAAGGAAACCAAGGACTGCCACCTGATTTTCTGACTTGACTAGCCAGGGTCTTTTACTGAATTTGGTGCATGTGGAGGACAGGGTTAGATTGGTAAGTTCAGTCATTCGTAGTGCTCAGGACACGTCTATGGGATATGTTGAGTAGGCACTTGGATATAAATGATAATTTAATTAATCAAACTGGATGTGATCACTAAGATATTTTATGTAGGATGACAAGTCTGTTAGGTGTTCAGTTCAGTTCAGTTCAGTTCAGTCGCTCAGTTGTGTCCGACTCTTTGTGACCCCATGAATTGCAGCACGCCAGGCCTCCCTGTCCATCACCAACTCCCGGAGTTGACTCAAACTCATGCCCATCGAGTCGGTGATGCCATCCAGCCATCTCATCCTCTGTGGTCCCCTCCTCCTCCTGCCCCCAATCCCTCCCAGCATCAGGGTCTTTTCCAATGAGTCAACTCTTCGCATGAGGTGGCCAAAGTACTGGAGTTTCAGCTTCAGCATCAGTCCTTCCAATGAACACCCAGGACTTATCTCCTTCAGGATGGACTGGTTGGATCTCCTTGCAGTCCAAGGGACTCTCAAGAGTCTTCTCCAACACCACAGTTCAAAAGCATCAATTTTTCGGCACTCAGCTTTCTTCACAGTCCAACTCTCACATCCATACATGACCGCAGGAAAAACCATAGCCTTGACCAGAC
Source organism: Cervus elaphus (assembly GCF_910594005.1). Taxonomy (NCBI): domain Eukaryota; kingdom Metazoa; phylum Chordata; class Mammalia; order Artiodactyla; family Cervidae; genus Cervus; species Cervus elaphus. The sequence continues at coordinate 19,091,908 of NC_057833.1, read as the reverse complement.
AGACCTTTGTTGGCAAAGTAATGTCTCTGCTTTTTAATATGCTATCTAGGTTGGTCATAACTTTCCTTCCAAGGAGTAAGCATCTTTTAATTTCATAGATGCAATCACCATCTGCAGTGATTTTGGAGCCCCCCAAAATACCTGACAATCTCCAATGTTAGGGAGGAAGAAAAGGTAAAGTGAAAGTGAAGTCGCTCAGTCGTGTCTGACTCTTTGCGAACCTGTGGACTGTAGCCTACCAGGCTCCTCCGACCATGGGATTCTCCAGGCAAGAATACTGGAGTGGGTTGCCATTTCCTTCTCCAGGGGATCTTCCCAACCCAGGGATCAAACCCACGTCTCCTGCATTGGAGCCAGACACTTTAACCTCAGCCACCAGAAAAGGTAAAGATGCCTACAATTCAGAGTAAGGAGGAATGACTAGAAAATTAGAAGGAAAAAATAAGAAATTTGTGGTGTTTATAAAGGCAATGAAAATTAGTTTTCAAAGAGAAATGTGAACAATTATTGAACAGGGGCTAAAAATATGACCTTTATAGTTAATAATTTAGGTCATTGGAGTCATCTGTGCTGTATCTTAGATCTTCCAGAATCATATGAAGATAGAAAAATATCTCCCTCCCATCTGCCTATATATATATATGACTGTGCAAGCATCAAGTTAAATATTTAAAATACATGACAAAACATATTATGTCACTAAGGAATGTAACCTTGTGTTTAATAATCTCTTTGAATATATATTTTTGTTCCTTTAATAATCTATACTGACAAATATACTAATCATATCACTACTTTTCCCAAACCTTCAAACCCCATCAACTGTTCTTTCTGGGATTCCAAAATTCACTACCGTTTCAACTTCTTGAATATTTCCTTAACTCCAGCTTTGAGTCATGTCTGGCTGATTCTAAAGATTTTATTTCACCTTCAGTCTGTTCAACTGATGGTTGTTTTTATTTCACTATTCTTGTACCACAGAGTTGTATTTATATCCACCTGACTAGTGGTTACCAGTTTTTAAAACATTACTTCTCCCTCCTCTCTTACAATATTTCAATTTGCTTGAAGCAGATTCTGTCAGACTATATTGAACTATGCTATCCACTGCCCGTTTTTACTGTATCATCATCTTAAATTCTGGTGAATCCTATTCATTCATTGGAGATTTTTAGGATCTAACTTACTTTCCTTCTGTCTACCGTAAATCATATAAGCACTTTAAATTATTTTAGTGTTCATACTAATGAACTATCCAACGTTTTGACTCCTTTATCTCAATGTTTCTCGTTATCAAGAATCAAAACTTTATGTCTAAATATATAGCATGGGCTTCTTTGCTGGCTCAGTGGTAAAGAATCTGCCTGCAATGCAGGAGACATGGGTTTGATCCCTTGGTCAGGAAGATCCCCTGGAGGAGGAAATGACAACCCACTCCAGTATTCTTGCCAGGGAAAATCTCATGGGCAGATGAATCTAGAGGGCTATAGTCCATGTGGTCACAAAGAGCCAGACTTGACTGAGAGCCTGAATGCACAAAGACACATATAGTTATAATCAAACAGCTTAAAGTGCCTGGAAATGTGTACACACACGCACACACCTTGCTAATAAATTAACCTCAAAGTTTTTAATGTTGCCCACTGTTAAGTGTTCCCAGATAACATTTATATCTTCTTTCTCTTCAAAGCTTAAAAATGCCTCCTCCAGACACACTTTCAGTTATAAACTTTCACTTTACATTGAAGTATAAAAAACCCAGACTCAATCAGCTCACCAATCAACCTATCAAAATCCATACCAAAGTATTTTACTTTCCTCCTTCCATAGTGGATATTCTGTCTCTCCTCTCTATGTGTGAGTGGGATTCTGCAGAGTCCATGCTTGACTGTGAAAGAACTTAGCTCTTAACTTTATTTTTTCTTTCTCCTTCATCTTCATCCTTTCCTTTCTACAGAATCATTCCCATCAGTTTACTAGTAAGTAATAGTATAAGCTTTAAAAAAGACCTCACATTGGAACTTTCCTGGTGATCCAGTGGTTAAGACTCTGCCCTTCCAGTGTAGGGGAGATGGTTTTGATCCCTATTTGGGAAACTAAGATCCCATATGCCAGGCAGCTCAGCCAAAAGATGGGGGAAAAAAAAGGGACTTGTATTGTTCAATAACTATTTCCTCACTTTCCTATTCTCTTTGACCACAAAACCCTCTAAATGGAATGATCACTACCAATTGCTTACTTTTCTCCTTTTATTTTATATTTACACTATTTCACTATCCCATTTACTTCATTTTAATTTCTCTCATGATAATTTGCAGTTACTTCCGCACTGTCAAATCATATAGTCACTTCTCCATTTCCTTCTTTAACCTGTCATCGATATTCGATTCCTTTTGAATTCTCTCTTCCTTGAAACACCTTCTTCAGTTAGGTCTTGGGAATCCAGCAGTCGCATGATTTTTGGCATACCTTTCCAAACCTGCTACTTTAGTCTCCTTTGGTATTCCCTCCTCCCATCTGTAGGGGCTTCCTTGGTGGCTCAGACAGTTAAAGAGTCTGCCTGCAATGAGAGAGACCCGTGTTCAATCCTTGGGTCGGGAAGATCCCTTGGAGAAGGGAATGACAACCCACTCCAATATTCTTGCCTGGGAAATATCATAGACAGAGGAGCCTTGTGGGCTACAGTTCATGGGGTCTCAAAGAGTAGAACACGGCCAAGCAACTAACACTTTCGCTTTCCTCTCATCTCTAAATGTTAGTGTTTCAAAACTCAGCTCTTGGACATGTTGTCTTTTCTCTATGTATTTATCCCATAGATGATACCACCCCAGTTTCATACTCACCATCTACATGTGGATGGCTTCCAAAGTTATATCTGCAGCCCAGATCTTTGCCTGAACCCCTGGACATAATGTATATATCCACTTAAATATCTAGTATCACAAACTTGGTATAGCCATAGTTTTCTTTTAATATTTTCCTCCCAGGCTTTCCCATTTCAGTTAAAAACCACTCCATTCTACTTGCCTATGCCCCAAACTTCAAGAACTATGTTGCTGTCTCCCTCATGGTTCCCCACATCCAGTTCAGTAAATTCTGTTAACTTGACCTTTAAAAAATTAACCAATCACGCATTTCCCTGATAGCCCAGGGATTAAGAATCCACCTTGCAATGCAAAGGACGCCAGTTCGATCCCTGGTCTGGGAAAATTCCACATGCTGTGGAGCAACTAAACCTGTGTGCCCCAACTACTGAACCCTCACTCTAGAGCCCATGCAACAAGAGAATCCACAGCAATGGGAAAACCTTGCACCTCAAGAAGAGTAGCCCTCACTCACTCCAACTAGAGAAAGCCTATGCACAGCAACAAGGACCCCCCACAGTCAAAAAACAAAAATAAATAAATCTTTTTTTAAAAAATGTAGCCAATCAGAATTCTCATCAAGAGCACACACTGTTTACAATTGCTAATGTCCATTACATATCTTTTAATCTAAGATAGTCTTAAATATAGTCTGGCCATTGTGTGTGTTAGTCGCTCAGTCGTGTCCAAGTCTTTGTGACCCCCTGGACTGTGGACCACCAGTCTCTTCTGTCTATGGGATTTCCCAGGCAAGAACACTGGAGTGGGTTGTCATTTCCTTCTCCTGGGGATCTTCCCAACCCAGGGATGGAACCCAGGTCTACTTCTTTGCAGGCAGATGCTCTAATGTCTAAGCTATGAGGAATAGCAGTCTGGCCATTAGTTGATTAAAAAAATCATTGTTCAATTTATTTGGTATGACATTGTTTTTGATGAATAGAAACGATGTCTTTTTTGAGAGGAGGAAGATGCATCCTGAATTGATTAGGTGAAGAATGTGATGTCTGTACTATAGCATAAAACAAGCAAATAAATAGAATGAGTTAGAAAACAGGCTGAGTTTAACCAGTCTTGGCTACTTCCACTGCTACTACTTAGGTCCAAACCAACATCGTCTCTCACATGTATGTTTGCACTAGCCTCCTGTCTGGTATCTATTTTCTGTTTGTTAACTCCTATCTGTTCTCAACATAGCAGCCAAAAGAAGCTATTAAATTTGTCAGGACATGTTAAGTCTTTTGTTCAAAGTCCATCATTTATGTTCATCGTACTCAGAGTAAAATGAAGTCTTTTACAATGATTTATAGACCCCTTGAATAATCTCTTCTCTGACTTCATCTCCTCTACCTTTACCACCTCCATTCTGCACCAGCCACACTAGTTTCCCTTCTGTTTTGAACTTCCTGGGCAAACTCCCATACTAGCTATAGTCAGAACATTTGCATGGAGTTTCCTTCCATGGTCTCTTTGTCTCCTTCTCTGGAGAAGCATGTGAATATAGCTTTCATTTTCTTCAGTTCAATCCAAAATCACCTTCTCAATCGAGACTTTTCTGGTCGCCTTACCACATTTTTAACTTTCTGCATACTAAATATCTCCTTCTTAGTTTTTTTGTCCCCTTAGTTTGTATTATTTAACTGATTGATCTTATATACCCTCTCTTTCTTTCTCTCACCAAAATACAAGCTCCAGAAGAAAAAGGAGTTTTATTTATTTTGTTCAGAACCATATAATCCAGTACGTGGAACATACGCACATATAAGCAATAAATAATTGCTCAATAAGTGAATAATTGAATAATTAAGTGGATTCTTTTTATCTTCCCTATATTTATAGCTTTCCAGAGCTTTAAATCTCTTTCCTCCTCTTTTCCTATGTGCTTCCCTAAGTAAGATTATCTTATTTCTATGATGCTAAACATCATATATACACTCTTGTGAATTTTGTTTATATCTCTGTAAATATCTCCTATATTTACAAAAATTATTCAAAACCAAAACCTTTGCTTACTAGGAATCCTTACATTTTCCATTCCATATCAGCAAATTCTACAAGCTCAACCTTCAAAATATATCAAAAGCTAACTCAGATAATACTATTCTCAGTTAAAAACCTAGTCTATGTCAGGAGTGTGACTGGGTTTCCTACAATAGCCAGCCTCCCTGGTTCCACCGCTGTCTCTCTGTAGTTTATTCTCCTCAATGTGGTTTCAATTATCTTTCCAAGATGTAAGCTAGATTTTATCACTGCCTAGATGATAACTCTCCAGTGACTTCTTACTTTATATAGAATAAGATCCAAAATTCTTATCATTGTCTAAAAGAGCCTATATGACATGTTCTTTGTCTACCCTGGTTAAAATTCTCTCCCTGCTGACTATACTCGTCAATGCAGTCTCCTTGATAAAATTTATTGAAAATGTACAGATAACTAGTCTCTGAGAAGTTGAAGAATTCCATGTAAGTTTAACCCATTTTAGTAGTAGATTCTGGTCACAAAACCTATGGTTACAAATCAAATATTATGTGTTCCTTTGGATTATAATGTGACAGTGGGACCAGGTTGAGGACATCCACTGAATTAGATAAAACAAAAAGTGTGCACTTTTGTGGAGGTTAAACATAGTGTGACCTCACTGAGTTGAAGGGAGAGGTAGAATGCTAAATATAGGTTTATACACAGTGGCTGAGATTTCATCACTAGGGTCAAGCAAAGTGCTGTGGATGAAGAATGTGGAGAGAGGCAGGTGAGTTCACTACATATAAGAACAATTCAAGCTGAGAGTGGGTAAATTTGTTAAAGGAGTGATTAGAGGCAGAAAGGAAATTTAAGCTTGGGACTATGAACCTTATAAAAGGCTATACCTGGGGAAGCCAGAATCTGAATGGCAATTTGATTTTTTACTTATTACAAACCTTTGAGTAGCAAGGTCTTATTTGCCTTTGGAATATTGAGTCACAATGATAGTGCTTTTAACAAGAGAGAATAGAACGTCCATCTTCATCAAAGCTTCCAGATAGGCACATGCAATTTTAAAAAGTCCTGCGAATAAGTCTGCGTGATCCCAGATGGATGTGTCTCCTAATTACCACCATTTCCTTCCACTCTTATTTCCCTTTCCATTGAGAATCGCTGATTTATGGTATAAGAAGCAGAAATACCTTAAATTATTTTTCAAACTACATCAATAAGGAAAGGTTAAAATATAACAGAAAATGATGGTAGTAGCTAAAGAGACACAGAGTAAAAATAAATATATATTTAAATTAAAACCTATTTCATGGATAATAATCATCATTGCACAGATGATGTAAATTACTGGTATGTGAGTGTCTGAAAGAATGTACTTTCCAAAAAAGAGTTGTGATGATAATATTTAAAAGTACAGATATGTTTAAAAGATGCAATACTTTTATTTTAATTACTTTTCCATCCTGAACATATTGAAATAAATAATGCTGAAAATCTAAACACATACTTTAGTATGAGCTTATTTTACCACCACAAAAAGTTTTTCTAAAGGCCTTTTTTTTTAGGCCTCTAACAAACAATGATGCATCAGAAATAGCATGCCCTTTAGACAAACACATAGTTGAATTTTGAAAACCGTGTTTACCACAGTGTTGCCAAGGTAATTAATTCTGTGTCTCTGTTTCTTGAATAAAACCTATCTCACATCTTTATTGGCAAATCTTGTCCAATAACTTGTGGATCCTACCATGAGAAGTTGCAAACAGCAGCCAGAATGGCTCCGGTGGTTACAGGATATTGTGGGTTTTGCCTTCGCCATGGCTGCCATCTTCCTCTTCATCATCTTGGATTCAATTTGTTAAATATATTATTCAGATTCAAGCATTTCTGTGAAATTCTGTATAAATATTTAATATTTAATTTACAACTACTCTACATAAAATGCATTAATATCCCTATATTACAAATCAACTAACAATTGGAGAGTTTAGGCAAATTGCTCAAGATCATGGGCTTCCCAGATGCGCTACTAGTAAAGAATCTGCCTGCCAAAGCAGGGGACATAAGAGACCCAGGTTAGATCCCTGGGTCCTGAAGCCCCCCAGAAGAGGGAATGGTAATCCATTCTAGCATTCTTGCCTGGAGAATCCCATGGACAGAGGAGCCTGGTGGGCTTCAGTCCATAGGGTTGCAAAGAGTCAGACAATGAAGCCACTTATGATTCATGCATGCTCATGATCACACAACCAGTAACATTTTAAACAAATACTTTTCTGCCTCATTTTATGATATTAAAATTGTCTAAATTATGACACCTGCAATAACACTTTAATACTAGTATCAAAACAAAAACAAAAAATACCTTTGAAACATAAGATTGTATTGTTGGCAGAAATATTTATTTTCTTAAAAATCTACCATTTTCTTTGAAGAGAATAAACATTTATCTCACCTTTCAGATTAAGGATATTTTAATAACTCTAATTTCAAAAATCATATTTATATAATATATAAATATTTCATAATTTATATTTCAGGCTTCATAGTTCTATAGTCATGTAAATTGTTGACAGTATATCTCATCATAACAAGATAAAGACATCTGTAGCTCTAATCATAATACAGAATACTATTTAATAAGAAAGGTATTTTTAATCTTTCATCATCTTAATATTTTTGCATAAAACTCATGAAATAGTGTCCAAGGAAACCTATCTTAAATTAACAAATTATTACATCATACTTCCTTAGTAAGATAATTATCTTTGTAGTTTTTGTTATTGTCCATCTGTCTCGGACATAAGAAGTAGAATCTTGTGCTGACTTAACTGTAATTCTCAAGTCATTCAGAAGTCATATGCATCACTGTCACTGAAGAAGAGTCTAGAAGGTATTGCCTGGGCTATAGTTAGCATCTATGAGAATTGCACAGTCCACTGCTTCTCATGTTTCTCTTTCTAGGTAAAAGCCAGAAAGCTGTAGCCAAGAACCAGTGCTGAAAGGAAGGTTCGCTTTCGTTACCCTTCCTCAGTTTGTCTCACTTTTCCCTTCCATGACTCAGTAACCAGTTCTGAATTATTGCATGCTCTTTAAAGACATTTGGCCATACTGCTTTTCTTTTCTTCATAGTAAATATAAGTACCTGAATTTTTATTTTATTTTAGTACCTGAATTTTTTAATAATGTTACTTTACTTCTAGTCCATCTTCACTCGTTAAATTGATCAATCTCTGTGATCAGGGAGTTTATCAGTCCTGTCACTGCTATATCCATCGCCCATGGAGTTCCTGCTGCACACTGGGCAATAAAATTCAGTAAGTGAATGACAAACAACTTCCTGAAAAAAATAAGTTTGATATTTTATTGTGGATTAAGGAAAATTCAACAGAATACTGGCTATCATGTGACACATCTCCAGATAAGAAAACCTCCTTGTCTCATGAAGGAAGAGATTATCTTTAGTCTGGAGGGCAAAAAGAGGTGTTTGGGTGAAGAGATGAATGTATCTGGCTTCAAGTAAAACAAAAATGTGTCAAATGTGTCATAAAAAGAGTTTGGATATATTCTTTGTGGACATAAAGCAGGGAACCTTTGGGTAAAATTCATAGATACATCAATTGAGCTTAGTATTAAAAAAAAAGAAAAAAAAACAGCAAACTATTTCTCTTTGAGAAAAAGTGAAAAATAGCTGCAGTGCCTGGAATTCTGGGAGGGCTTTAATACAAATATGTTTTATCAACTAGAGTAAATAATGAATAAAGTTGTCAGGGTTTGGAATGAACTTGTCCAGAATCTGACACACACCCCTGATGTAAAATGAACAAACAAGCCAGAAGAATGAAACACTGAATAGGAGATGAGACAACATTACCTCAAGGAAATTTCAACTTTATTTAAAGATTATAATATTTATCTCTGAGTAAAAAAAGTTAAAATTATTTAATTAATAGAAAAGCTAGGACAAGTATCCAGAAGAGAGCCAAAACAATTTAAGAATAGAAAATCTTTGATTATAAAATATGTCCAACTTCATGCCAATAAAATACAAGGCTTTCAAGAGAAATAATTGAGATAAGGATATCATAAAGAGCTTTCCTTATGGCTCACACAGTAAAGAATCTGCCTTCAATGTGGGAGACCCAGGTTCGATCCCTGGGTCAGGAAGATACCCTGGAGAAGGGAATGGCTACCCACTCCAGTATTCTTGCCTGGAGAGTTCCATAGACAGAGGAGCCTGTCGGGCTATAGTTCATGGTGTTGCAAAGAGTCAGATACAACTGAAGTGACTTTAGCATGCACGCTTGAATGGGACATCATAAAAGTTTAAAATAATTGAAAATTATGAAAATGATTATTTTAATTTACTAATTATTAGTCAAATAATTAATATGATAGAAGAATTATTAAAACAACAGCATTTTTTTTTATATGATAGCAAACATATAGATTTAATATCAATTGGATCAAAGGAGTTTACCAATTAGTTGAATTATACAAAATTAATCTTAAATAAGATCATTTTATTTATATAATCATATTAATAATTAGAAATTCAGTATGCTTTGGTGTTCACTTTGAAAAATTCATTAATCATGATTTGGGTCTATTCTGTACATATGTGTATTGCAATAAAGCTTACTTCAAATATTTATTTCCCTAAAAATAATGTCATTACTATCTCTGCAGCTTAACTTGGCATATTTTTTCCTTCATCTTACTTTCCTTAGAATCAATGTCCTATAAATAAAATCAAATATACATGGATATTTGTATAATTTCCATTTGCAATGTATCATTCATCATATTGCCTAAATCTTTTTGTGTATGTGTGCTTTTGTGCTTTGTATTCAAAATTACATTGGGTTTTGGTACAATCAATCTAATGGTTTACTTACTTAAGCAAGCCCTCTGGTAGGAAAAATCTTCAGCAAGCAGTTTTATTGAGTACAGACTGTGCTAGGCTATAGGAATGAAAAAAACAGTCATGTTTATCTACTCTCATGGAGTTTTCCAGCCTAGTGGAGTTGATTATTCAAACAAAGGAACCTCAAGTGAATGGTGATACAATGAAAAATGTTTGAATTCAAGAAGAAATATTTTATATACCCAAACTCTCCCATAAATTAAAAAAAAAAATTGCAATTAAGTTTTTATGTAATTTTCTTAGAGCATTTGATTTCCCAAGTCCCTGCTAATGTTCAAGTGTTCCCTTAAAATCAACCTATTTTAAGAATCACATATGCTACTACAAAACTAAGTTTCCAGGACTTTTTCTTGGCATTTCCTAGGCTTAATCTTGAAACTGTGGGCTTGCTGCCATCAACTTTATGGCACAGATTAGAGCAAACCGACATGAAGAACAAAACTGGCAAAATTTGGAAGACTCAAAAGAGAAGCCAATGTGTTTCAAATCTGGGGTTTTTTTCTTATCCATAATTAATACTAAGTCTGAACTCATTAAAATAAATGCTCTGTTGTTGCCACTATGTAAAAGTGCATTTGAACTTAATACAGACTATTGCCTTGTAGCCCTTCTGGGGTTGGTTGATTGCATCCAAATGATAGCACTGCTCTGATGTCACTGGAAGACAGATATAGGTACAAATACAATGCGTTTTCACATTAGAAATTAGGCAGATTATGTGGATGCACTTGCAAAGCTAATAAAGAAAAGAAAGAAAGCAGGAGGAAGGGAGAGAGGAAACATTTCTGCTTCTCTTTAAATCAATCTAGTATTCAGTCCAGTTCATTTTTCCAGAGAGCTGGAGGAGGCTAAACATTGCCTGGTGTTTCTCTGTAACTCTCTAGCTAATTAAGCCAACCCTTCTGTCCAAACAATGCAGAGGAAAGAAGAAAGAATAATCTTCCAAACCATGAAAGCTTTGTTCATCCATCATATCAACCGTCCAGTGAGGATCTTAGAGATCTTTTGTCTGGCAACCTTTTGCCCTTTCAACTGATGACCAACTGAAGCTGTGCTGTGCAACCTGATTGCTAAATGCAAACTGTGTTCTGGGAATCAATTTGTTTGCATGATTCTATCCAAGTACTTTTAGTCAAGCATTTAGGAGACTGGGTTAACTATAAAAACCTCTCTTAAATACTAATTACAATCTAAACGTTCCTATAAAATAATAGAAAATGTGCTTTAAAATGGGCACCTGACTTTTAGTTATATATTTAGAGGAAAAATAAAAAAAAGAAACGATGTCTTAGCAAAGATGACAATGTGTTGGAACATACAGATTTGGATTAAGAGGAGAAGCATGTTTGTGTGTTTTTAAGATATTTTGAACTCTTTATTCTCCCCTTAAATATGATTGAGTTCAACAACGCTGATTGAAAACCTTTGGCAATTTCTTTATTAAGTGCTACTAAAAAATAAAAATGAAAAGATCAGGCAAGGTTCTGACAGTCAAGAAGTCTCACCTTTTATGAAATGTTCATCTTTTAGACTGAATGTTTTTTCTTACTTCCCAGGCATCCGTTTTCATAACACCAATCTATCTATATTATATAATAATTGGCCTCTGTTTATTGCTAGAGCTGAAACCTCATCCCATATTCTGGATGCCTCCAGTTACTACAGTTACTAATTATTTTTAAAGTTAGAAGATGATGTGCAGCTAAATATATCTCATCTTCCTAATGGCATTTATTTAACTGAAATGTAATTTGCTCCTTTTTATTAGTGCTTAGTGAAAATAAATCTTCCTCTTTTTTTCGTTCCTCAGAAAGTTTAGATCATTGGAATGTTTTGCCTTTTGATCATATTTGGTAACAGGATTATTTAATTTATATATTTATATGGGACTCTCCTCTGTAGTTCCCTCTTTTCTCTTGCCTTCTCTTTTCTCTTCTCTTTCTCTCCATCAAAATTCTGTATTCCTATTTCTCTGTGAAGTTGAGAATATATCCCAATCCACTAGTTAAGAATAATGAGATAAAAATTTAATAACCAACTTGATCATGGTTCCTGCTTACATTGTATATTTAGATGGAAGAAACAATTTTTAGAGAATTGCTGAATTATTGCAACCTTTTACAGTGTGCTAGTACAATTCTGCCACCCTGGGTACCCATATTCCTGCCATGAAAAACAAACCTGTCAAAGTAAGGAGGAAACTTAAACTCATGAAGCTAGGGAATGGTTCTTCAATAATTACTTATCTCATTTCCACAGTTTTCAATGAAAATGTCAGGAGATGGGGGAAACAAGTACCAAAAGTGAACTAGATTAAAGTGTTTGCATTAAAATATAATCTAAATTGCAAATGATCCACTTATAAAAAATTCTCTATGCACAAGTAAATTGTTATAAACTCCATATTGCTTTAGTAACATTTTCTCTTTTTTTTTGGCACTTATTACCTCCAGGGAGAAAACAGTACAGTCATAAAAACCTTTCTGATAATGTACAGTGCATCTGGATGGAAGAAATAAGACTTGGAAAAGAGTTGAGATTCAGTCTGTGAACAGGCATAAGAGTAACTCATACACATTGTGACCTTCCATGAGCTCATGTAGGACTTTGAAGTGAAATGTATTATTGCTTTAGGCACTTGAAGAATCAATATGCGTTTTTAGGTTTTTAATCTTAAAAGAGTAATGTTTACCAGACATTTTTATTCATCTTAACCCAAAAGAGTAAAGTGAATTTCTCTCTTCATATAGTACTGTGAAAAATACTTTATAGCTCATATTGAATTAATTCAAAATATATCCAAAGTAATGAAGGTTATTCACTTAGTTCTCATTTCAACAAGCATTTATTGAGCATATATATTTTGCTCAGGATTATTTTAGGTACAGAGCATACAAAAATAAATAAGATATGATTTATTTCAGAGCTCAATGTATAGTTGTTATTATGTAATTTGGCACTGTTGCAGTGAATTGCAATAATATGCTACTATGATGTATTTTAATCTTTATGTAAATGATATTTGCTCAATTGCTTTTGGTTTCCTTAATATTTGGGCTTTCCAAGTGGCTCAGCAGTAAAGAATCTGCCTGCAGGACACGAGACCGGGGTTCCATCCATGGGTCAGGAAGATCCGCTGGAGAAGGACATGGCAACTTGCCTGGAGAATCCCACGGACAGAGGAGCCTTATTGGCTACAGTCCGTAGGGTCACAAAAAGCTGGACATGACTGAAGCGCCTTCGCATACACACACGCACATCCTAAATATTTAAGTTGTGTAATACACACACACACACACACACACACACGTAATATACAGTAATCACGAGCCAGATTAATGAGGATGCATACATTTGCATGTATATTTTTGAAGAAAATTTGTTTAAATGATTTCATTAATCATTGAAGCTTCATCATGGACACTTGTAGAAAATCATGAGATTAAGGATAAGAAGTTTTATAAAACTAATTAGCCTAGGCTATAACCTTACAAATTAAAATGGAATCAGTATCATTGAATTACTGAAATGCATTTATGAATTAATACTCAGTTGTTTTAATAGAATTCAGAGATTATTAAACTAATTTTATTTGGTTATATAATTAAGAATAAGCTTTATGATTTATTTAATTTAAGAAAACTATCTTTGGATCAGTTTTTAAATTGTTCATATTTTCAAACACTTAACTAAACACAATTAGTAGTGGAACCTGATCAATTTTACAAATGCTACAGTCACAGAAATTCTTCTGGAAGGAATCAAAAACTACTTCAAAATATATTTAATTTTTATTTTTATCCTAAGAAGTTTACTATATGCAAGATGATATGGAGAGTATGACTTTGCAAGAAACAAGATGGTATTTACCCATTTCTGTTTATTATCTTTTTCTGTTTCACCTGTGTCTCCATATTTACTTAAAAAAAATAGATTCTGTAGAAATACACATTCCTCTTTATATGCTTAAATATGAAGTGTAAATTTGTTTACTATAGGAAAATTGCTCTGTCTGTTCTTTATATACATTTGTCAGTATAACAGAAGCAACATGTGAAATGTTTCAAGTACTGCTCCCACTACTAATCATGATACTCACTGAGTCTCCTTTTTTGAGTTCTATTTTGCTCAGTTGCTTCCTGATTTTTTTCTAAGGGTGCTAAATCTGAACATCTCACTTTTAAAATGTGGATCCTTTAGGCACAGGCTATATGCTATATTATCAATTGTTTTTATTAAATGCTGAAAACTATAGTAAAAAAAGAATAGTGTACATGTAAGAGACATGTAAAATCTGTTGCATGGTGTCTTATAGCCATAGTGAAAATTTATTTGATGCGAAGTTTCACATTATTTAGCTCAACATGTAGGACACTCAGCTGGTGTCAAAGACTTGCTTATTGTTGTGAAAGGGTGGTGCAGTCTTCTGGGACTGAGTCTTTTTCTGTTGGATCTGATGCTCTGTCCAGGTAGTGTCAGAATTGAATTGTAGGACACTTAGCTGGTGTCAAAGACTAGCTTATTGTCGTGAGAATAGTGTTCACACAGTTAATGTCCAAAAGGGTCAGTAGTGAAGTGTTCTATGTGATAGAAAAGGAGACACACAGGAAACAAATATACAGTAAGGAAAAGCTGCATTTTTTCCCTTTCATAGGAAGGGAAAAATCTGACATCCTTCCTAAAGACCTGGGAAGAATTGAACTCATGCTATTTTCTCCAAGTATGCTCTTCAGGGTGAGTTATAAGCTGGAATCAAGATAGGCATGAGAAACATCAACAATCTCAGATACGCAGATGATACCACTCTAATGGCAGAAAGCAAAGAGGAACTAAAGACCCTCTTGATAAGGGCGAAGGAGGAGAGTGAAAGAGCTGGCAGAAGACTAAATATTAAAAAACCAAAATCATGGCATGCCAGCCCCATTCCTGCATGGTAAATAGAAGGGGAAAAGGTGGAAATAGTGGCAGATCTCTTCTCGGGCTCCAAAATCACTGTGGATGGTGACTGCAGCCATGAAATCAGAAAACTATTCCTTCTTGGCAGGAAAGCGATGACAAACCTGTTTAGAAGCAGAGACATTATCTTCTGACAAAGGTCTATTGTCAAGGCTATGGTCTTCCCAGTGGTCATGTACGGTTGTGAGAGCTGGACTATAAAGAAGGCAGAATGCCAAGGAATTGATGACTTTGGACTGTGGTACTGAAGAAGACTCTTAGAAGTCCCTTGGTCAGCAAGGAGATCAAACCAGTCTATCTTAAGGGAGATCAACCCTGACTATTCCCTGGAAGGACTGATGCTGATGCTGAAGCTGAAGCTTAAGCTCACTTATTCTGGCCATCTGATGCAAACAGATGACTCATTGGAAAAGTCCCTGGTTCTGGGAAAGACAGAGCAGAAGGAGAAGAGGGTGTCAGAGGATGAGATGGCTGGATGGCATTGCCAATGCAATGAACATGAACTTGGGAAAGCTTCAGGAGTTGGTGAAGGACAGGGAGGCCGGGTGTGCTACAGTCCAAGGGGTCACAAAGAGTCCGACACAGCTGGGCGACTGAAGAGCAATAGCATCAACATGCTCTTCTTACGGCATTTCCTATCTGAATGATGGCAGCTCTGTTAATCCTCCCAATTCCTCAGGCCAGAATTCTTGGAGTCATCTTTGACTGTTCTCATCTCTCTCCACTTCTAATTCATTGGCCAGTTATAAGGACTCCCCCTTCAAAATATTTGCAAACTCTGAGCACTTCTCTCAATTTCTGCCACGACTTCTGTGGTTCACACAACCATCATCTCTCATGTACATTATTCCTGTGGTCTCCTAACTGATCTCCCTGCGTTTACCTTTGGATTCTCTGCAGTCAATTCTCAGAGATAATCTTTTTAAAAAAGAATGTGTGAGATATGTCCTTTATTTGTGCAAACCTTCCAATTGCTTCTTCTCTCGCTCAGAGCAGATGTAAAAAAATTATAAGGTCCTACAAGTAAGTAAATAATATCACCTTCTACTCCTTCCTCCCTGACTGGTTTTGTTAGGGTCACACCCTCCTACTTGGATTCTTGGAAAACTCCAGGTACACACCTGTCTCACTGGCCTTTGCTTTCTGCTTTTGTTAAAATACTCTTCTCTCAAATAAACTGCATGGCTCACTCTTATCCTCTGTCAACTCTTCACTTGAAAGTTTCTTTCTTTTCAAATATTGCAGAGTTTCCCTACCCAGAGTCTTCCAAAGTCTAGGTTAAGGCACAGCCCTTCAAACTGTCATCTTTCAAGATTTCAGATCTAACTTCAGAGTTCAGAGTCCATGTGAATTCCCTCAGATTTGATAATTCACTAGAATGAATCACAGGACTTAGAAAAATTCCATAAATTAACAATGAACAGTTTTAATATAGCAAAGATCTTCCCTGGTGGCTCAAATGGTAAAGAAAATCTGCCTGCATTGTGGAATACCTGGGTTATGAAGATCCCCTAGAGAAGGGCAGGCATGGCAACTCACTCTAGTATTCTTGTCTGGAGAATTCCATGGACAGAGGAGACTGGTGAGCTACAATCCACAGGGTCACAAAGAGTTAGACACAACTGAGTGACTAACACACACACGATATAGCAAGAGCATATAGTTCAGAACCAAAGGAAAAGATACAGAGAGCAAGATCTACAACTAACAAGCTTCCAAACAGAAATCTTCAACATCCTCACAGACGCTTTGTCTTCATGGCATCAATTGTGGTAAGGTGGGCGCACATGGAGAACTGCCAACCCAGAAAGCTCACCTGGCCTTGAGGTTTAGTTTTATTTGGGTTGCATTAGATAGGCATGGTACAATCAACTATTGACCAAGTGGTTCAATTCAATCTTTAGGCCCCTCCTCTTCCCAGAGCTCAGGCTGGTATCAGTTGGCTCAAAGTCCCGACCCTCTAATCACGGGTTAGTTTTTCAGGGGAAGTCAGTTCCTTCCCTAAGATTATCAATGTGGGCAGCCCCACCCTGAGTCATGGCATTAGCAAAAGCCATCATATGCACAACACGAATCACCCTGTTAGTATAAACTATCAGGTATGGTGCAAAGTTCCAAGACTTAGAGGTTATCTCACAAGGAAATTTGGACAAAAGTCAATCAAGTTCATTATTATACACTCCCTATCCTCTGCCCTCCACACACACACATATACTTACATACTCATCATTTCCTATCATCCCTACTTTCAGCTTTATTATTTCTAGGAGCAATTACTATTCAACATACTACATTTTTTTCTTTTATTATTATCATTATTGTCTATCTTTCTCATAGAGTGAAAACTGTATGAGGTAGGAATTTTTTTCTGTTTTTGTTGTTGTTGAATCTTCTGTGATTCAAACAAGTTTGACAGAGTATGCTCTCAATTGATATTTGTTTAATGAAAAAATAGGTTTAATCTCTTTTATAACCCTTCTATTCTTTAAATTAAAATACAGTTTTATTTAAGCATGACATGACAGAATATAAATCCATGAATATTTGCATATAAGAAATTATCCACTATATACTATATCCTCGTGGCCTGCTTATGATTGTGGGGTATTTCAGGTGGCCTTTCAGTTTACAACTACTAATCATGACTTCATTTTACTAGATTGTAAAGCACACTAAAATATATTCACTTTAAAATAACTGTATAGCACATGGAATTCTGCTCAGTGTTATGTGGCGGCCTGGATGGGTTTGAGGGAGAATGGAGGCATGAATATGTATGGCTGAGTCCATTCAGTGTTCACCTGAAACTGTCACAACATTGTTAATTGGTTACACTCCACTATAAAATAAAACGCTTAAAAAGTAACCATATATCTTAGTTAGAAATAACCATCTCTGAATTCTTAAAGGAATCCTAATTCCTGTGTTAGAATTGGTTAAGCAATAATGGAATTTGTATTTCTAAGAAAATTCGATGCATGAAGTTGAGTATTTCCTAGTCCTTCATACCAGGCACCCTGAGTCAATTAATTTCTTTTTAAAGATTCTATTCATAAAATGCACAGAAAATGTTCAAATACCAATGACAAGCAAGCAATTTTCTGTAATACAATTGTTCAAATGATATTCTGCATTTTTGGTTAAATAAACCATGTCTTAAAACTTTTCAATCCTACATTAGAGGAAAAGTGCAATGAATGATCTTTAGACTACTTTTGTATAACACAAATTAGAAAAAAAAAAAAAAAACCCTGATAACAAAAAGAGAAGAGATTTCTTTATTTCATGGAAAGTATTGCATATTTTCACTTTGAAGTATTTATTTTATAATCAGAATATAAATTATATTTTTAAAAAATAGCAAAGTCAGGAAGTTTAAATTTATAATTTTGAAATTAAAATTATATAGTGTTTCAAAGGGTTTCCAGGTGGCTTAGTAGTAAAAACATCTGCCTGCCAATGCAGGAGATGCAAGAGATATGGATTCAGTCCCTGGGTTGGGAAGATGGAGGAGGAAATGGCAACCCGCTCCATTATTCTTGCTGGGAAAATTCCTTGGACAAAGGAGTCTGGTGTGCTATGGGTCACGGGGTCACATGGTCAGACACAGCTGAGGGATTGAACACGCACAACACAGTGTTTCAGAATTTTGTATCTGGAAAATATATTGCATTTTACAAAGTTTTTAACTGATACAAATAAGAAGAGAATTATGTCTCTGGTTAAGTTTTAGTCTTTGGAGGTTTTTTCAAATTATAAAATAAAATGCTTCATCACTTCAATAGCTATTTCAATCACTTTTTGAAAACAATATCTGCATCCATAGGCAAAGGAGTTTTATTATCTCTGAACTACAATTTGGAATGTCATGAGTTATTTCATAGGACAAAGTTTGTTAAATGAACACTGGCAGTGCCATTAGTGCTTCGCTCTTGAACTCAAGTACAAGTCAACTCTGTTTAAGTCACCATTTGCAGAAGCCAGAAATGAATGTGCAGTTAAAATGGTGCCATAAGTTAATTAGAATGGAATTAGAAGGAAAGTGGGCAATTTAGGAACATAAGAATTGCTGTACCGAATCAGACCAATGGTTCTCCTGGTTTAATATTCAGCCTCCAGCAGCTGTACTTGTTAGTTTCTAAGGCTCTAAAATAAAAGAAAAAGACTACATAATTCACCTAGACAAGTGTGCCATCTGTGATCTGGAGAAATTTTCTTCCTGACCTCTTTCAAATAATACCCTAAAGCAAGAGGGTTCAATCCTGTTATGATATTGGTTTAGCTTGAATAGCTCAGCTTTTTAATAATTCTTATTAAATCATCCAGTTCCTACATAAAATCAACCAGTTCATCACGAAGCTATTTATCTCTATAGCTCTTGAATCATGGTTGAATATGTCTGCATCTGTGATAAAATAGGAACTTACGGTACTTATTCAATACAAGTTCTTGATGGCAAAATCTGCCTCAGATAACCATGCTGATGAATGCCTGCTTCTCTTTCCAAATCCTAGGGGTTCACAGGCTTTTGGCAAGAAAAATAAAGTGTGTGTTCCATCAGTTCTCCCAAGTTTCTGTCAATAATATATAGAAGGTATGTTATTAATGATGAAGAATTTTGTGAGGTATACTTTTAGAAAAGTTCAACTGGAGATTTTCTTATATGGTTTTGCTTAAGTTAGAAAGGGATAAATTGCATTTGCCTATCACTTTAATCTTTTTTTTTTTTTTTTGATACAAGTCTCAGTGACTACTTTCTAGGTTTCTTGGTTATTCTAGATACCAGCTCTAGGTTAATAGTTCTAAACTATTATGTTTACAGTAAACCATCAGGCCAAGAATCCTTCAAGAATCGTAAAGGCCTACAAACTAAAGTCTAAACCATTTTACTAGATTTTCAGATCTTATTGCTATACCACTAAAATCCTAAAGCTATAATTCTAATAGAATCTCCTCTTAGAGTCCAAGAAAACTACTTTTTTTTTTTGTTTGTTTTCATTGCTATTTGAACTAGGAGGAACACAATTTTGTACCTATTTTAATTTTGTTCCCTTTCTTTAGTTTTCCAAAATTTTCTTTCTGGTTCAATTTCTTATTTTTTCCTCCTTACTTCAGGTAAAATTGCATTTCTTTAGCTAATTCCCTCTTCTGACAATTCGTGTTTATGCTTGATTTAGTTTCCCGTATATTGGTGGTTTTTTGTTTTCATGGATGTCCTTTCTTGTAATTCTCTGAGGAAAACTACATTCCCATATGTATTTGTATTTCTAAAGCCTAGAGAAGTGTCAGACTCATAAAAGCAGCATACAAATATATTAAAGGGAAATCTTTAGAATCACCAGTAACTATCCAGATAGTCACTTCCAGAATGTTTATTCTTTGAGTTTCTCTTTGTGTGACCTAGGCAATAATATATTATTGAATCCTATAAGGTGCAAGTGAGCCAAAAATTATAAATATCTGAAAAATTGAGTCAAGCACTCTTGATATAAAAATCACAATTGAAGATATGGGAAGCATCAGCATGAAAACAGTAACTGAAGGTTCCGAATTGATTTTGACACCTGATGTTAGGAAATGAAGCAATTCCAGGCAGAAGTAATAGCTAGGCAAAGACAGGAGGTGAAACAGAGAAAGAAATGACTAAGAAAGTATCCCGAATTCCTGTTGGCTGGCCTGAAAGTAAGAGAATACCTGAAAGTAAGCTTGGAAATGTGGGTGGCATGTTCACTAATCTTTATCTGATCTCACAGGGGAATTATTGAAGGATTTTTAAGCAGTGAACAAATTTATATGAATGAAAGAACAACTTAAAAGTTAGACCTAGAGTAATACAGTTATTACATACTAAGGAGATGAGCAATCAGCCCCAAAATTAGATATATATGTTCAAGTGTAAAGAAAATATTAGTATTTTAAAATAGAATATATTTTTCTTCCTATATGTTAAGCAAAAATATGTGTAAAAATTTCTTTAAATTTTAATTCCTACGATTTTAAGTAACATAGTGCTTCAACGTACTGAAAACATTCAACTAGTTCTTTTATGCTTGATTATCAAACAAATCAACATTTTTCTGACTTTTTGTAAGCTCTTACTGATTTCTGAGAACATATATATATATATATCAGTGACTTCAATAGAACTATAATGCCTCTCAATTTTTTTAGAAATCCGAATGGGACCCAGAACAATAGTACAAGATGGCCTGTTTTCAAAAGCAATGAACAAAAATATTTCACCTTAAATACCGAGTCACCAAAAGTAAATACCAAACTACGTGCTCAACAATGCCGATTCTGGACACTATTTTTTCCCAAAGTTTTGGAAATTACAGGTATGTGTTACTTTTGTGTTCTGTTAGTATTTGGTTAAATAATTGGTTGTGGGCTATGTAAAAGAGGAAAATGTTACACTATCCAGGGCAGGATGATAATGTTCATCTGCAACTTTACAATTAATTGATTCCACTGTGTACATTATTTAAAGAAAGTAAAACCAGACATTTTCTCTAGAAGAAAATGAAACCTAATAGTGGAACTAAGATAGGGTGATCTTGCTATTCAGCAAATTTTTGTGGAATTATTTAATACAAATTGAAAAAGTAAATATATAAAATAAACAACTTATAGAACTAAAAAATTGAACTGATATAAATCTAAACACAATTGATAATCCAAAAAAGGCAAAACCAAATTTAGTGATAAATTGATTGATTTTTAAGGGGGAAAAAATCTCTAAAATTTATATATTTAAAAACATTATCCAAATATTTCTAAATATTCTGAGCATGGAAATATTTAAGGCCAGAGACATACATTATATATTATTATTATATAATAAACAAGTAGTAGTTTAGTTAGCTATGCTTCAGAAAGTGATTACTTAGATTTATAAAAGGAAATATTAGGAAAATGGTTCAGATCATTGTATTATTTCAAAATTCACTAGTATGAAAATATTTAAGCTTGAACAATCAATTTAAGAGATTGCATATTCTCTGAGAAAAATGACATACATATATGATTCATTGCCTGTGTTTTTTTTGTTTGTTTTGTTTTGTCTTTTTTTTTTTTAAATGCCCAGCTCTTTATAACTGATGTAGCTCCTCAAGTCTATTTGCTATATTTTTCAAATAAAAGTAATTTACTTTCAACCACTGGGCATACTGCTAACCAGTTCCTTTAGACTTTACCCTTCTGTTTCTCATAATATTCCACAATTTTCAAGCTACATTTTAGATATCACTATATAGTAGTTGTTTTAGTTTCTTCTTTAGAGAGGCTAAGGGTTAGTTTCAGGCAAATAAGGACACTTCAGAGTTGTACTTGATTGTTTAATATGCTTTTTGATTTACTTTTTGATATGCTTTTTTATTTACTTTACTCACCAAAATTATAATTATGGACTCCACCTGTTTGGGAAACATTACTTATAGACCAGTGCTCTGTGTACTCCCAAATGTTCTGTGACACAATATACAACAGAGATGGGCTTCTGCATCCCTTGGCAGAGCTACAGTGCTGCCCTTGTGTCCTCGGAGTGTGAATAGCAATGAGGTAACATGCATAATATGCCAGGAAACTAGAAGAGGTACCATTTAACATATAACAGACTATATATTCTCAATCTTTACTTAAAATATCAGTATTTTAAAATGTTCAGCTCAGTTCAGTTGCTCAGTCGTGTCCAACTCTTTGCAACCCCATGAACTGCAGCATGCCACACCTCCCTGTCCATCACTAACTCCCAGAATCCACACAAATATATATCCATTGTGTCAGTGATGCCATCCAACCATCTCATCCCCTGTCCTCCTGCCCTCAGTCTTTCTCAGCATCAGGGTCTTTTCAAATGAGTCAGCTCTTCACATCAGGTGGCCAAAGTATTGGAGTTTCAGCTTCAACATCAGTCCCTCCAATGAACACCCAGGACTGACCTCCTTTAGGATGGACTGGTTGGATCTCCTTGCTGTCCAAGGGACTCTCAAGAGTCTTCTCCAACACCACAGTTCAAAAGCATCAATTCTTTGGCACTCAGCTTTCTTTATACTCCAACTCTCACAGCCATACATGACTACTGGAAAAACCATAGCCTTGACTAGACAGACCTTTGTTGGCAAAGTAATGTCTCTGTTTTTTAATATGCTGTCTAGGTTGGTCATAACTTTCCTTCCAAGGAGCAAGTGTCTTTTAATTTCATGGCTGCAATCACCATCTGCAGTGATTTTGGAGCCAAGAAAAATAAAGTCATCCATGGTTTCCACTGTTTCCCCATCTATTTCCCATGAAGTAATGGGACCAGATGCCATGATCTTAGTTTTCTGAATGTTGAGGTTTAAGCCAACTTTTTCACTCTTTTCTTTCACTTTCATCAAGAGGCTCTTTAATTCAAGAAAATTAGAGATACCAAGGGAACATTTCATGAAAAGATGGGTTCAATAAAGGACAGAAATGGTATGGACCTATCAGAAGCAGAAGATATTAAGAAGTGGCAAGAATACACAGAACTATACAAAAAAGATCTTCACAACCCAGATAATCATGAAGGTGTGATCACTCCCACTCACCTAGAGCCAGACATCCTGGAATGTGAAGTCAAGTGGGCCTTAGGAAGCATCACTAAGAACAAAGCTAGTGGAGGCGATGGCATTCCAGTTGAGCTATATCAAATTCTAAAAGATGATGCTGTGAAAGTGCTGCACTCAATATGTCAGCAAATTGGAAAACTCAGCAGTGGCCACAGGACTGGAAAAGGTCAGTTTTCATTCCAGTCCTAAAGAAAGGCAATGCCAAAGAATGCTCAAACTACTGCACAATTGCACTCATCTCACACGCTAGTAAAGTAATGCTCAAAATTCTCTAAGCCAGGCTTCAGCAATATGTGAACCGTGAACTTCCAGATGTTCAAGCTGGTTTTAGAAAAGGCAGAGGAACCAGAGATCAAATTGCCAACATCTACTGGATCATTGAAAAAGCAAGAGAGTTCCAGAAAAACATCTATTTCTGCTTTATTGACTATGCCAAAGCCTTTGACTGTATGGATCACAATAAACTGTGGAAAATTCTTCAAGAGATGGGAATACCAGACCACCTGACCTGCCTCTTGAGAAACCTGTATACAGGTCAGGAAGCAACAGTTAGAATTGGGCATGGACCAACAGACTGGTTCCAAATAGGAAAAGGAGTATGTCAAGGCTGTATATTGTCACCTTGCTTATTTAACTTATATGCAGAGTACATCATGAGAAATGCTGGGCTAGAAGAAGCACAAGCTGGAGTCAAGATTGCCAGAAGAAATATCAATAACCTCAGATTTTGAAATGGGAGGATCATAATTTGAAGCAAAATAAGCTGAGAGTACGGGAAATGTTTAAATGACTAATTTATTATAAAATCAACTTAGTCGTTCTGGTTGAAGCACATGTGGTCTGTTGCAGTGTGTGTGTGTGTGCATGCTAAGTCGTCTCAGTTGTGTCCAACTCTTTGCAACCCTATGAACTGTAGCTTGCCAAGCTCCTCTGTCCATGGGATTCTCCAGGCAAGAATACTGGAGTGGGTTGCCATGTCCTCCTCCAGGGGATCTTCCCAACATACGTATGAGACCTGTGTCTCTTAAATCTCCAGCATCCATTGGCTGGTGGGCTTTTTACCACTAGCACCACCTGGGAAGCCCCTACTGTAGTGTATTTGTGGATAAAATAAAATTTCAATATCAACAGTTTTTGAAGATGTACTTCCAAATCTCTCTCTCTAAATATCCAACTTCTATAAAGCAGTTGAATAAACCACCTCCTATGTTTTTGGCTAGATGCTGCTCTCTCCTACCCAGGGCTGAACAACTTCCTAATGTAAAGAACACTGTGCTGTGTGGAAACACATATCTCACTCTGGGATACTCCCAATGTATCTTGAAAACATATTTTATATTTATCACTATTTTTTCAGATAATTACCCCAAAGTAGTTTTATGAAATATATTTAGTAAATTTTAAAGTAAATGTATGACATAATTGTTATAATATCAACAATGTATTCATTAGTAATAATAATATTTACACTTAAACAATTAGTTTGAAATGTCATGTCTTTAGGTTTTATAAACAAATAATGTAGAGGGATTTAAATATTAAGAAGATATGTTATTAACGTACCTTATATTTATCAAGTCATAAAACTTTAAACATTTTACTCTTCAATATTCTGAAAATTTGGTTCAGATGACCTGGGCTGAAGATTTTATGGAAATACTCCTTTTGGTTTTTTTAAAAGCAAGGTAACTTCACAAGCAAAGGAAAATTTCAAAAAATAAATACTGAACAGGACTTCTTAAAAGGAGAAATGTTTACTTCAGTCACTATGGAAGTACAATAAGCATAAGTACCTTCTGAGCAGTTATTTCCATCTGAGTAGTAAATATGCTCAAAAAAATGATCCTTAAGATTTGTTTAACACTCAAATTCTAACTCTTAACTTCAGACTATATTTCAGCACACACCTGTGATCTTATTGCAAGCACCTGCAAGAAATAAAATACACTGTTTCAACTGTTAACAAATTCAGATTTTTTGCTAAGAATATAACTACAATATTTCATAATCACAAGAAATGGAAGTAGAGAAATGACCCATTCAAAGTTGATGAAATATCAATATTTTTCATTAAAATTGAGGAAGTAAATTCATATAAAGGGAAAAAATTGACCTACACATCTTCTCAGATTACAAAAAAATCAGATCCAATTGTTCCTCCTTTGGCCTTTGAATAAATCATGAAATACTGGTTGATACAACTAAAGAAGACTAATGTAAATTTAAGAGTTGACATATTATTCTGATTGATCACTTTGGAATCTCATATTCTGCTATTTTCTAATTAGGCATCAAGAATGCAAACAAAAATGGTATAGTGAAAAGGTAGTTTGAAGGAAAAATATCAAGCAGTTTTTCATATTTGACTTTTCCATGCGTTGTTAAAAGCAAAACAAAGCAAACAAATAAACAAAAGACTTTGAGTTATTTGGATCAAAGTAACTGATTTATTTATTTCACTGTAAAACATATGAAGTCTTCACAAAGCCCAGTCTGAGTTATCATGAAAGTGAAAGTTGCTCAGTATGTCTGACTCTTAGTGACTCCATGGACTATACAATCCACATGGAACTCTCCAGGCCAGAATAGCCTTTCCAACCCATGGGTCAAACCCAGGTCTTCCCCACTGCAGACAGATTCTTTACCAGCTGAGCCACGAGGGATGTCCAAAAATACTGGAGTGGGTAACCTATCACTTCTCCAGCAGATCTTCCTGACAAGTTTATCGTAGTTCACACCATCTCATCACACACCTCAAATTATAACAGGGCAATTAGTAAGTTTATGATTTGCTTTATAAAGAATTATGAATCCCTTTGCAATTTTAATAACTGGTTGAAAAACAGGAATATAAGCAAGTAAAGGGGACAGATGATATTTTTATGATCTCTCAAAACACAGGAAATGTTAGTTTTTATTGTAATGTTCAGTACCATTCAATATCAATGTAATTAATGTCTTCTACCTTCATCTTGATTAACAATAACAATAACTTCTCTTATGTTCTGTCCTAACTCCTCAGACTTGGCTAGTTAGACTTAGTTCTGGTAAAATATTGCTCACCCTTTTTTAACTGACAAGACAAAAAAAAAAAAAAAAAATAGTTTACTTATATCCTTCTTTGTGTAGCGAAGACTGCTGACTTTCCCCCAAATGAAACACAATGTGGGCAAAACAAAGATCATGCAAGTCCTGAAAAAGTTGTATCAGTGTGTTTTTAAATTACTGATATTGATCTAGGTCTACACTGATTCAATAAAGAACAAAGTTAGGAATGAATTTTTGTAACAAAGGCAGTAAGTTCATTTCCAGAGCTCCCCATAAATGCATATAGTTTAATTCCAAAATGTACACACCATCTCAATTATCCCTCATGGCAACACTGCAAAATAGGGATTACCAACTCCGTTTACAGTTGGAAAATTAATTTGAAAAGTTAATTTTTTTATATGAATATCATGATTGGTCAAGCTGGAATTTCAACCCATGTCACTCCAAAGCTTATATTGATGTTCTTTTCTTTATTTCACAGTGCAGCACCCTGTTAACTACAAAACAAATAGAACTGCATCTCACTGATGATGATAAATCTATAGCCACTTAAGTATAACAGTATTCTAGTTTGGGAGGAAAAAGAAGTAGGGGAGGAGAAAAAAATTCTAATTTTGGTTATGATTTATGACATAGGACTAAGGGTTTTTTTTATTGTCTTTTCATTACAGTGTATCCAGTTCCTTTAGATTCTGTTAGAAAATAATTAAATGTTTTGTACTGTATTGTCTCAATCAATATTCAGTAATTCTAAAGGGAAAATGTAATCAGATTTACAGAGCATTTTGACATTAGAAAGTAAACTTTTAGTAAGTAAATTGTATAGATATTTGATTATGACCCAAAAAGAAATAAATTTATGTTTACATGAATCAATGGATTTTATATAATTCCATGAAGAAAAGAAAATCAGATATAAGACCTTTTCTCTAAATATTAAAATTCATCATCTAAATGCTAAATTACCAGTCACTTATTTGTTATACCAAAAGTTTTGTTGTTTCTAAACTTTAGAGTTCTTATTTTGTGTAAATAAATTTAAAACAGCATTTAATTATCATAAAAAAGAACAGAAGAGTATATCATTTGGTAGGATATTTAATATCTTTCTTCCACATCTACTGTTTTTTGACTCTTTAGAAAAGTTCTTCTATTCACAAATAAAGTATAGCCATTGACCTTTACAAAGGCATTTTACATAGAAATAGGACATTTTTTCCTATAAACTCACAAATATTTGTCCAATGTCCAAAAACTGTGAACATTTCAAACCTAAATATATCTTAAATTACAGGGGATCTCTTAATGGCATTAAATATTTTCACTGTCATTTAACAAAAAACAAATCACTGAATGTGCTCCATTGTTAATAATATGAAGACATTTTTATGTATACATTATATTGTAGTATGAGATCACATGAACATTCTCCTAACTAACACCTTACAAAGTTATAATTAATTTCAAAATTCCTAACTGAAAAGTATATAATAAAAATTGTCAGTTTTTATTTTCACAATAGTTGAAATAACTTAAACTTTTGTTTTTAATTTAACGACTGTAGCTCAGCATTCTGAAGACTTAAAAATGAGAGAACTACAAATATATAAAATACCTATAGATTTAAATAAACCATCTTCTAGCTTTATTAAGTTCAGTTCAGCTCAGTCACTCAGTCATGTCTGACTCTGCGAACCCATGAACTGCAGCACGCCAGGCTTCTCTGTTCATCACCAACTGCTAGAGCTTGCTCAAACTCATGTCCATCGAGTCGGTGATGCCATCCAGCCATCTCATCCTCTGTCGTCCCCTTCTCCTCCTGCCTTCAATCTTTCCCAGCATCAGGGTCTTTTCAAATGAGTCAATTCTTTGTATCAGGTGGCCAAAGTATTGGAGTTTAAGCTTCAGCATCGGTCCTTCCAATGAACACCCAGGACTGATCTCCTTTAGGATGGACTGGTTGGATCTCCTTGCAGTCCAAGGGGATCTCAAGAGTCTTCTCCAACACCACAGTTCAAAAGCATCAATTCTTCATTGCTCAGCTTTCTGTATAGTCCAATTCTCGCATCCATACATGACTACTGGAAAAACCATAGCTTTGACTGGATGGACCTTTGTCAGCAAAGTAATGTCTCCTCTTTTTAACATGCTGTCTAGGTTGGTCACAGCTTTTCTTCTAAGGAGTAAGTGTCTTTTACTTTCATGGCTACAGTCACGATCTGCAGTGATTTTGGAGCCAAGAAAATAAAGTCTGTCACTGTTTGCATTGTTTCTCCATCTATTTGCCATAGATCCAGATGCCATGATCTTAGTTTTCTGAATGTTGCATTTTAAGCCAACTTATTCATTCTCCTCTTTCACTTTCATCAAGAGGCTCTTTAGTCACTGTTCATTTTCTGCCATTAGGGTGGTGTCATCTGTATATCTGAGGTTATTGATATTTCTCCTGGCAGTTTTGATTCCAGCTAGTGCTTCCTCCAGCCTGGCATTTCCCATGATGTGCATATAAGTTAAATAAGCAGGGTGACAGTATACAGCCTTGACGTACTCCTTTCCCTATTTGGAACCATTCTGTTGTTCCATGTCCAGTTCTAACTGTTGCTTCTTGGCATGCATACAGATATCTCAGGAGGCAGGTCAGGTGTTCTGGTATTCCCATCTCTAAGAGTTTTCCACAGTTTGTTGTGATCCACACAGTCAAAGGCTTTATTGTATTCAGTAAAACAGAAGTTGATGTTTTTCTGGAACTCTCTTGCTTTTTCAATGATCTGACAGATGTTGGCAATTTGATATTGGTTTCTCTGCCTTTGCTAAATTCAGCAAGAAAATCTGGAATATCTCAGTTCACTTACAGTTGTAGCCTGGCTTGGAGAACTTTGAGCATCACTTTGCTAGTGTGTGAGATGAGTGCAATTGTGCATAGTTAGAGCATTCTTTTGCATTGCCTACTTTGGGATTGGAATGAAACCTGACCTTTTCTAGTCCTGTGACTACTGCTGAGTTTTCCAATTTGCTGACATATTCAGTGCAGCCCTTTCACAGCATCATCTTTTAGGATTTGAAATAGTTCAACTGGAATTCCATCACCTTCACTAGCTTTGCTCGTAATGATGCTTCCTAAATCCCACTTGACTTCACATTCCAGGATGTCTGGCTCTAGGTGAGTGATCATACCATCATGGTTATCTGAGTTATGAAGATCTGTTTTGTATAGTTCTTCTGTGTATTCTTGCCACCCTTTTTTAATATGTTCTGCTTCTGTTAGGTAACTTCCATTTCTGTCCTTTTTTTGTGCCCATCTTTGCATGAAATATTCTATTGGTATCTCTCATTTTCTTGAAAAGATCTCTCGTCTTTCCCATTCTATTGTGTTCCTGTTTCTTTTCATTGATCACTGAGGAAGGCTTCCTTGTCTCTCCTTGCTATTCTTTGGAACTCTGCATTCAAATGGGTGTACCTTTTCTTTACTCTTTTGCTTTTCACTTCTCTTCTTTTCTCACCTATTTATAAGCCCTCCTCAGACAACCATTTTGCCTTTTGCATTTCTTTTTCTTGGGGATGGTCTTGATCCCTGCCTCCTGTACAGTGTCACGAACCTCCATCCATAGTTCTTCAGGCACTCTGTCTATCAGATCTAATCCCTTGAATCTATTTGTCACTTCCACTGTATAATCGTAAGGTATTTGATTTAAGTCATACCTGAATGGTTTAGTGGTTTCCCCTACTTTCTTCAATTTAAGTCTGAATTCGGTAATAAGGAGTTCATGGTCTAAGCCCCAGTCAGCTCACAGTCTTGTTTTTGCTGATTGTATGGAGCCTCTCCATTTATGGCTGCAAAGAAAATAATCAGTCTGATTTTGGTATTGACCGTCTGGTGATGTCCATTTGTAGACATGTCCATTTGTAGTCCATTTGTTGTTGGAAGAGGTTGTTTGCTGTGACCAGTGCTATCTCTTGGCAAAATCTCCTAAAAACTTAAAATATAAGAGTACTACAAATATATTAAATACTTATAGATTTGAAGAAACCATCTTCTTGCTTTATTACATCTATTTATATTAGGAACTTAAATATATGATTTTAAAAGCTTATAATTTAAGAGCTTCTATTGTTTACAATCTTTATTCTTTAATATAATACACTTTTCAAATAAATCAAGATTTCAAGTTTTTTGTATTACAAAACCATTTTTGGTTCATTGTCTCATATTATTTCTGGCAGAAACAGTCCTCTCCCCTGACACATACATACACTTTGCAAACTGCTGAAAAACAGAGATTTTCTTGGTCATCATTCTAATTTTCAAAGCAGTTAATAAACTTCTATCTTACACTATTTTTAATAAACTCTTTTCAATGACCAGGCTTTGTGTGTAATGAAAATATATTGATACAGAATGAATGTAAAATCTATGTAGAATGCCAATTACAAAGTTCTCCTAATGCATTAATAATAAATATTTATATATGAGCATTTTCATCAGAAATGATAACACTCTGCTATATAATTATATATGTAAAATAGATGCATTAAATGAGATTTTTACTATGCTTAAGGGATTCTAGAAAATAATATTTATATATCTTCTCAGAAACTAAAGCAAAAATATGTAACATAATTTGACATAATATACAAGCTCATGTGTGTTACATTTTATGTTGACTACATCTTGTATGTATATATTATTTTCATTTTCATATAGTATATTTAAAAATTTATTACAGTTTTTCATGTAGTGAAAGAAGTTTATAATAAATAATAAATTAAAAGATCACTGTGCAGTGTGCTAGGAGAAAATGGCATCTGAAATCAAAATTATTTTTAATTAACATAAACAGAGATTGAAATGTAGATTAATACAACTCACTCCGTGTTTTACAGGAAATATTGATGAAGCAGAACGAGAATGGAAAGCAGGATTCCATCGCTGGAACAATTACATGATGGATTGGAAAAATCAATTTAATGATTATACTAGCAAGAAAGAAAGCTGTGCAGGTCTCTAATTAATAGATTTACCTTTTATGGAATGTTCATTTTCCTGTAGATCAAGGCAAAACTATCATTGGCTCTCTTACACTCCTGGTAAGAAAGCTATTATGTATAAAACAAAAATGCCAAAAGGATAAAATCAATTCCTCTCTTCTTTCACTTAGTATCGTACCTAGCATTTCAAAACCCAAATGGCTAGAACTAGTTTAATTAAATTTCACATTATAAAGTATGACAATTAATTATATGCATATTAAAACAATCTGCAGCTTCAAACTCTCTCTTTCCTGAATAACTTTAAGAAAATTTTTCCCTAAAACATATCTGAGTTCTGTTTCCAATCTCCAATTTATTTTTATTACCACTGATAAAATATATTTTTAAAAAATGGATGGGAGGTCTTGAAACATTACATACTGTGATTTACAATATTTCCTTTTAACTAATTTATGCATTTAATGTTAACATGATACATTAAAACAAACAAAGTAATTGGCTGCTTTGGTTTTTCTTTTATATGAAGGCAAGAAAATTTATTTAAGAGAATCTTAAAATAAGAGGCTTGATCACTTGGAATCATCTAATGATAGAAACAAAATGTCACAACCAAAAGACAAAATGTAAAAGAATATAATTACTTCTATTTTGAATTTTTTAAAGATGTGTATGCTTATAGTCCTCAAATTATATTCCTGTTCTTTCAACTTTTTTCTTTCTCACATCCTCACTCCTCAACTCTCCCCAAACATGTCCACATGTAAATTACTCTTCCTGTAATGCAAAAATTATGTACTATCTGAAATATCCCTTGACTGCACCCACATATATCAGGATTTTAGTAAAGAAATTGTTCAGTTTCAAAAAAGAAATGATTATATTATCTTCAGAAAAATTATATTGTTTTAATAATTTTAAAAATTACAAAGCTGCATTTACTAACTTTCATGACAAGGGAACATATCCCATGAATAAATTCACTGTCTTTCATTAAAGGGACGATGTCAGGAGATTTTAAATCCCAGGAAAGAGCAGCACTGTTTTTGTTTTGTTTTGCTATTTTGCTTTGTCTTAAATGGCCATCACCTCTTTTTTTCTTTTTTTAAACAGTTTTATTGATTTTTTCAGGCTGTGCTGGGTCTTCGTTGTTGTGTGGGCTTTCCTCTAGTTGTGGCAAATGAGAGCTACTATTCTTTGCAGTGCACAGGCTTCTCACTGCGGTGGCTTCTCGTGTGGAAACAGGCTCTAGGGCACATGGCCTTCGGTAGTTGCGGCACATGGCCTCCGCAGTTGTGGTTCCCAGGCTCTGGGGCACAGGCTCAGGTGTCAGCGTGCACAGGCTTAGTTGCTCTCAGGCGTGTGAGATATTCCCGGACCTGTGTCTCCTGCCTTGGCAGGTGGATTCTTTACCTCGGAACTACCAGAGAAGCCCAGGGCAGTATTGTTGATTATGCTAATTAAGCACTGAAAACTAGTGCTCAGTATAGATTAAAGACATGACTGAGTGATTAACACAGCAAACAGAATTTGCTTATTTGACACTAAGTAATAATAGTAATTCAGATGCAAGATGACTAATCAGACTTTTAATTTCTGTTTCCCATCGCACTTTTCATTTTAAAAGTATTGACTATTTTGTGAACTCTCAAGAATATGGACAAGTAATCATTCTTGCCAGGCTCAGAAAGAGATGCTACTAGGATTAATTACATAATGATTATTAAACTAGGCAGGTGAATACAGCAACTTGCTTTTCTCCTCAGAAGCATTTGCAGAAGTCTTTTGCTTGAGGCGATTACTATATTACCTTGTTTTTCTGAGTTAGGCATTCTGTTCTAATTATTTTTGATTTCCTTCAGTGGTTAGGGGAGAAAAAACAGGAGCAGAGAGGATTTATCAAAGAAGCCTCTGGATAATAAACTATAAAAATGTATTTAACAGTGTTAAACACCATTCTAAAATCCTTGAAGTAACTATATCAAGAGAATGATCTAAAAATAAGAGAGATAGAATGATCTATCAATCTACCTTTTATCTATCTATCATCTATTAATGATAACTGCTCCCAATTTTAGTCAACGGGAGGGATAAAAGCCAGAGGAATGCTACTATTATACATAATACAACCTGGAATATAAATTCAAAGTCATTGCCTTGACCAAGATAGCCTTACTGTTCCCCTCAGCTTGACTAAGTTTTAGACAGATTTCCTCCTGGCTGTGGGCCTCTGACTTCCAGTTTCTTAGAGAATTTGCTTCAGAAATGTTGCCATTATAAATTCTTTCTCTGCCCCTTTGAAATGTGTATAAATCTCTCAGCCTCTTGTCAGTTTTACTACCCATGAAATGTCTTTCTCAAGGACCTGGGAACTATTACTTTGAAATTAAACATTAAAAGAGATAGTGCCTCCATCACTCAGTCTCGATGGGAAGATAGGAGCCTTAACTTCTTTGGGAGCCAATTACCAAACATTGATGGCTTAATCCCAGAAGAAAACATTGCAAACTCAAGAATAACTCTGTATGCTCAACATATCCCATTGGTCAGCCCTCCCCCAAAGTCTGCCAGTACTTTTCTACTAGCTCACCTCAACACGTAAAAACCTTCACATCTTTTATTTCAGAGAAGTTGAGTTCAGTCTCTCTCCCCATTTGCAACTGTTGTTATTGTTGTTCAGTTGCTCAGTTATGTCTGAGTCTTTGCAACACCATGGACTGCAGCATGCCAGACTTCCTTGTCCATCACCATCTCCTGAAGTTTGCTCAAGCTCACATCCTTTGAGTTGATGATGCCATCCAACCATTTCATCCCCTGTTGCCCCATTTTCCTACCTTCAATCATTCCCAGCATCAGGGTCTTTTCCAATGGTTCATCTCTTCTCATCAGGTAGCCAAAGTGTTGAAGCTTCAGCTTCAGCACCAGTCCTTCCAATGAACATTCAGGACTGATTTCCTTTAGGATGGACTGGTTGGATCTCCTTGCAGTCCAAGGGACTCTCAAGAGTCTTCTCCAACACCACAGCTCAAAAGCATCAATTCTTCAGTGCTCAGCTTTCTGTATAGTCCAACTCTCACATCCATACATGAATACTGGAAAAACCATAACTTTGCTTATATAGACCTTTGTTGACAAAATGATGTCTCTGCTTTTTAATATGCTGTCTAGGTTAGTTATAGCTTTTCTTCCAAGGAACAATCATCTTTTAATTTCGAGGCTGCAGTCATTGTCCACAGTGATTTTGAAGTCCAAGAAAATAAAATCTGTCACTGTATCCATTCTTTCCCCATCTGTTTGTCTGAAGTGATGGAACAAGATGTCATGATTTTTGTTTTTTGAATGTTGAGTTTTAGGCCAGCTTTTCCACTCTCTTCTTTCACCTTTATCAAGAGGCTCTTTAGTTCTTCGCTTTCAGCCATAAGGGTGGAGCCATCTACATATCGGAGGTTATTGATATTTCTCCCAGTAATCTTAATTCCCCAATTGCAATAACCTTGAATGAAGTCTTTGTTGACTGTTAAACTTTGTTCAGTGCAGTTTACTTTCACAGCCTAAACCAAAATTCAACACTTCTTAAAGTGCCTAGGGCACATTCACATCTATATTAATATTCTACTACCATATAGGGGATGACAGAGGATGAGATGGCTGGATGGCATCACCGACTTGATGGACATGAGTTTGAGTAAACTCTGGGAGTTGGTGATGGACAGGGAGGCCTGGCGTGCTGCGATTCATGGGGTCGCAAAGAGTCGGACATGACTGAGCAACTGAACTGGAACTGGACTGGACCATATTAGATAATACAAGTATTTTCTTGCAGCAGATATTCTTCAGAAAGGGTGATTCCCTAATGAAGAAGGGAGTAAAATTTGAATTTATGAGGTTTTGACTATCTACTTTTTAGTAAATTTTTTCTGATATCTTTTAGACCTTAGTCACATATGATAATTTTCATTCTCATGTTAATCTTGATATTTTGGCATTTTTTGTTTTTAGCATTTCATAATATTTCATGATAGATTCTTTTTTCTACTTGACATCAAATTTAAGTTTTCTTGGTTATATTCTTCTCATAGAATGGCTGAGGACAAATGGATTCACTCATTTTGCATGTGGGCGTTCTTTTTTCTTCTTTCCTCTCATCTTTTTTTTCTTTTCCATGAATGCAGAAAATAGATACAGATTCTTGTGTTGTGGTCTAGGAATCACAGGTGATATAAAGAACTGTGTATATATTTTTAATGCAAAATTTCATTAATATACTGTTAGGCCTTTGGGATGAAAAAATAATATTTCCTAAGAAAAAAGGTATCATAAAGAATAAAAACCTTCAAGAATCATACTGCAAGGACCCCTTTGAAGGCACTGTGTATAATTTTGTTTTTGCTAAAGACTTTCCAGAAGGGCAGGAGTTTCAGGAAGAGCAAAATTAGTTTAGTTTCTGTTTTTCAGTGCATCAATGGAAATGCATCTTTAGTCTGTAGCCTCAGGCACAAAACATTTTTAGTCCAAGGGGACTCTGCCTCCCTCCACTGCCTTTAAAGACATTCCACCAATTTTCTTTAGTTGAAATGTGCTATCATTGTTTTACAACATTGTAATATGCTAATTTTGAAGTTACTATCTTTGTGCAAGGTAATAAGTGAGTAAAAACTCAAATGCTAACATCTGCTGTGGCATTTCAATTTTAAACCAAATGTGTGTATAATATTCTCTTTGGTAAGTGAATTAACATTTTCACATAACCATGAAAGATAAAATTTTAATAATCTCCCTTGGAGTTTTCTCTTTGAAGTCATGTGCAAAATATTAAATGAGAAGAAGAACAGAACACTAGTTCTTTCTTATAAGATTATTGAAGTTTTCAAAGATAGACAGTGAATACCATGTCCTTCCTCTCAGCTCACCTGGAGTTACAGTCAGTTCTGAGAGGCAGCAATTTACTTAGAGTAGATTGAAGTCTACAAAAAATGCCTTAAATTCCAGAGCACCTATGGTTCTTGATCAATGGTTGACACTGCTGTACAGAATTCTACTCTTTAATACATATTTTTCAATGCCTGAAAAAACTTTTTCTAGGATGTCTTTCAATCATCTTTTCAACCTCTTTTTGACTATCACTATCCCTTGGAAGAAGATATTCCAACTCTTATATGCTAATGTCTTAATGAAAAATATTTTATTTATCATATTACATTATCACTCCAAGGCATGTCAATTTCAGTAAGAATGTCTTGGATCACATCTAAAGAAATGGAGTAATAGAATATTTGGGGACACTGTCCCATTGAAGTTCAGGCAGAGGGAACAAATGAGAAGGTCCTATGGAGATTTCCTCACTTACTGTGTTTAGGGAACAGGAGAAGGCAATGGCACCCCACTCCAGTACTCTTGCCTGGAAAATCCCATGGATGGAGGAGCCTGGTGGGCTGCCGTCTCTGGGGTCGCACAGAGTCGGACACGACTGAAGCGACTTAGCAGCAGCAGCAGCAAGAAGTCTAAGCTGCTGGAAGAAATAAATAAGGGAGGGTGATAGGAAATGAGGTGGAAACTGATGAGAAAGGCAGATGGCAAGTCATCACAGGGCATTGAGCAGATTGAGTAACACAATCATGATCATGCTTTTTTGTTTTGTTTTGTTTTGTTTTTTAAGAAGGAGCGCTCTAATTCTTTGCAGGCTAAATTATAAAAAGGCAAGAGTGGACATAAAGGAAGCTGTTTAATTATCAGGTAAGAGAAAAGAATGGTGTGTAGTTAGTAGCTACTGAGAAGTAAGAGGTATTATATTTATAATATTTGTAAGCAATAGCCAACAGGATTCACTAAAAGACAGAGAGGAGTAAACAATAAATATAAGACTTTCTGCTTAAGTAACTGGTAGAATGAATTTATCATATTCTGAGACAGGGAAAGCTGTAGGTCCTGCAGGTCTAAATAGAGAAACAATAGTTCATTTCAGGGCATGCTGGATTTCAGATGCTTATGAGGTGTCTAAGAAAGAAAGAGAGAAAATACTTTGTTGAAGGAGAGTAGGGGGAGATGTCTAGGTTAGAGATGTGAATAAAGTTGTTTCCAGCATAAAGATGGTATATAAAGCAATGGAACTCAAGATTACCTAGAAATTGAGTGCAAATATGAACTGAGCCAAGTCAGCACTCCAGCACTGAGGCTTAATTTGATGTTCAAACCTGTCAATTTTATAAAGTTCTCTGCTTATTACCAGACCTTTCCCTATCCTTAAGTTTCTAATCTTGATTCATCTCCCATTCATCTGTAGTTCAACAAATTTTTTTCTTCAGGAGAAGTAAATCAAGCCTTTCTATAGATAAGAAAATCTTTTGGTGTCCTCAAAATTAAATGAATATTTGGTTTAATTTATAATATCACCACTTAAATATGTTTTCCTCAACTCCATAGAATTCTCTACAAAATGAAAGATAACGAGCAACTAGATTCTTATTTTAATGCTTATAATCTGTATCTTCTGTTTGTGTATTTTGCAAGACTTGCATGTGCATGCAAGCATACATCTAATTCATAGGCTAAATAATGGACATCCCCAAATGACAGCCACTTCCTAATTCCTGGCATTTATAAAGGTTGCCTTATATTTCATAAAATAATTTTGTAGAAGTGATTAAGTTGAAGACCTTGAGAGGGGCAGATATTGTATTATCTAGGTAAGCACTAAATGCAATCACACATATTCTTACAAGAGAGATGCCGAGGGAGACTTGACAGGCAGAAGAGAAGGCAATGTGACCACAGAGGCAGAGTCCTGAGTGACACAGCCACAAGCCAATGAATGAATGCCAGCCGCCACCGGAAGTAGAAGAGAAAGAACAAATTCTTCCTTCATACCTATGGAGGGAAGTGTGGCTCTGCCAACTACTTGGTTTTGACACAATGAAACCAATATCAAATTTCTAACCTCCAGAACTGTGAAAAATTAATATCCATAATTTAAACCATCAAGTTTGTGTTAGTGTATTATGGCAGCCATAAGAAACTAATACATCAGATAAAATTTCACCAAGATGAACCTAAGTATTGTTTATCTAACATAACTTTCCCTAGATTTTCAAAGATATTTTCAAGCTGCAAGTTAATATGTATCTTAACTTGGTGAAAGTTCTCCTGTGTATCTGTTATTTCTCCTCTGTCTGCTGCTTCTCACCACCTGTAGTCCTACCATACACAAGTCATATTACCTGAATCTGTCTCACTTTAGCTTCATTTTAGTTTTACTTTATTCTTTTCCTTAGAAATACTATAATTTGGGAAAATTTCCAAGTGTTTGCTCCTCCTCCCAGATTTGTCTTCTATAACTGATCCATTATTTTTATTACCACAATTATTATTATTAAATGTTACAATTTTTTGCATCTCATAGATTTTTACTTATTTAAACTTATTCTCTCATCATTCATTGTTATGATTTCATAAGTGTAAAAATTCCTTTAATCTTTCAAAAATAATTTTATATATTCATAAATATTCTAAAAATTTCCTTTATTTTTGCACTAGCAGAATTTCAAAAGCAGAATAGATTTAGATAAAGTTATTCCTTTCAAATGAGTCATCTTTCCATAGGTCTAATATAGTACTATGTGCTATAAATATTGAAATGAATTTTGACAGAAGTAGGTGGGGATTCCTGGTCTAGTCCTTCAGATACAGGCCAAGGAAAAGGAGACATTATAGTTAATATTATTTTCATTTATCAGTGAGGAAATCCAATATCTGACACCATCTAAGAGGTAATTCTAGTGGATGGCCATGCCACAGAAGGAATATTTCTTGGGTTCTACTCCAAGATAAGTGTGGGAGAAACTTAGCAGTGTCCTATCTCTTCATTTTTCTTGTTGGCTTTATTTCACATTTTTTTCAGCTTTGCTTGGTAATGGGAAACACCAGAATTCACCTTCTGAGGTCCGTTTGGTCAAATGTGATTAATTAAAATGTTAAGAATCTAAATCCTACTGACTTGTATTTTTAAAGTTTTTTAAGATCCTAAAAGAGTAAAGGTGTATCGTGTGTGTTAGTCGTGCTCGGTCATGTCCAACTCTTTGTGACCCCATGAACTGTAGCTTACCATG
This sequence comes from Cervus elaphus, assembly GCF_910594005.1. Classification (NCBI taxonomy): domain Eukaryota; kingdom Metazoa; phylum Chordata; class Mammalia; order Artiodactyla; family Cervidae; genus Cervus; species Cervus elaphus. The sequence continues at coordinate 19,052,463 of NC_057833.1, read as the reverse complement.
CTCCTCTATGCATGGGATTCTCCAGCCAAGAATACTGGAGAGGACAGCCATTCCCTTCTCCAGGGGATCTTCCCACAGCAGGGAATGAACCTAGATCTCCTGAATTGCTGGCAGAGATCCTTTACCATTTGAGCCACTAGGGAAGCCCGTAAAAGGGTATAGGCTGGAATTATGAGTGACATCTGTGTAGAAATTCGTATGCTAGAAAAAGAAGAAGAAGAAGAAGAAGAAGAAGAAAAAACTATATCCTTAAAATCTATAGGTAAATCAGTATGTCAGAAACCTTTCATTAGAAACTCAAAGAGATATATTACTCAAGAACAAGTAACTCTGCTATAGTGATATCAACTGATGATCACAATATTGGGTATTAATTGTTCTGTACAAAAGACAATTGAAAATGTATCAAATAATAGTCACAAGAACTATAAAATTATTTTTACTGGATCAGAGTGCTACAGTTTTTTTTGAGTAGCACTTCCACCAATAACTTTATTTGCTTGTAATAGAAGCTCAAAAACTGTCAGATATACCCTCTATAATAATATGTAGTGGCATTTGAAGACGTTTCATTTTTCACTGAGATATTTTCAATTAAGAGTCAAGAGGCATGGTGCTGCTAACTCTGAGTTGGAATAAATCAACTCAGGACTCAGGTATAGTAAATTCACCAAATGCTTCTTCCTTTTATTGCTTTAACATAGCACTCAAGATGAACAAGTGGAGACCACTAAGCTAAGAGATTGTAGATGCCATAATTAAATATCAAAATGTATTTTAAATATAATAATATTTGTCAATAATGTACTAAGAAAATAATGACCTAATTAGGAAAAAAATTCATGGAGCAGATAAAAATTGTAAGCAAATATATTGCTATTAAATAAAAAAAACATATAATCAATAATTCAAAGCAGAGATAAAAGAATTCAGGAAAGAAATGGTAGGTAACAGAGATACATACATGAGTCAGCAAAGGACAAAACAGAAGGAAGAAAAAAGATAAACTCTCAGGTATGATGCTTACACTAAGAATATCATAAAAGAGAAAGATCCTGTTTGAGAAGACACTGATGATATGACAGGATTGAAAAATAAATAAAATAAGATAAAATAAAAGCAAGAGTAAAAGGAGAATAGAAGAGATTGCAAAAGGAAATACAATACAATCAGCTTGCTAAGAGTGAAAACTGAAGTAGGAGATCAAAAAAGAATTGATGGTTTAACTCAGGGAAAAAAGCATGTTAAACACAACTTTTCGTCTGTAAATTGAAAAATGGCACTATTTCTCAGGGTGGAAAATATGTTAGAGTAGTACAAAATCTTAGGACTTCTCCAAGACTTTTAAAAAATTCTTTGCTAGAAAGAAACATAAATGTCCACTATATAGGGAGGTGTCAAAGCTAATTTGGTTTATTCAGAAGAGGGAATACCCTGTAGCTACTGCCTGAGGTCACTAACTCCTTATGAGTTGATATGGAAAGATCACCATGATTTTTTTTTTCCACCAAATTTGAAAGAAAATAATGTGAATAATATTAAAGATGTGCTATGATTTCTACTTAAAAAGATTATGTTTGGTACCCATGCTTTAATGTATGTAGATGCTCTCTGAAAACATGTTTTAAAACTATAGCAGTGAATACGTCTGGGGAAGGAACTAGATGGCCTGTGATAGAAATGACAGACTAAAAGTTATTGCTCATGTTCTGTCTTTGAGTGCCCTTTATACTCTGTAGCATGGACATATATTACCTTTTCAAAACAAATAATAACATGTAAAAAGGCAGGCAAACCTGTTTAATTATTTGCAATGAAAAATTATATAACAAGAAGAAGAACTGAATGCTCATACTATTGTTTTTGACAAGCATTGGTCTATAATACAATAGATGATGCTAAATAATTACATCCAATATGAATACTTTCAACTACTTAGAGTGGTATTTTGCTGCCAGTTCATCCTGGAAGATCCATGAAGGCAGTGCTATTCAAAATTATACATTTGGCAGGAGATTTCCTAAAGTCCTTCAATGTCTGTGGATAACTGGGAACACCTGCCCTTAACATTTCCAGGCCAAAATGGCTCTCCCACCCTCCGTGGTGGAACTCTGGGATCTCAACCAAGGCATTGATTCTTTTACAGGAAAAAAAAAAAAAGTCAATAGAACTCTTTAAACGAAAATACAATTTACAATCCTTAATTTCCACAATTAACTATTAAAATGAGTACTTACTGTTTGCTTCAATCAGTATAAAATGTATCTATTAATATAGCCTGGGTTTTTTGAACAGATGAAATGGATATGAGGACTTGCCCCAAACCCAGGCCATTTTGTATTCTTATACGATAAAGGGGAATAAACCCTTAGATTTGAGTATCAACTACATTCACACAGAATTTCTTTGGATCTCCATGTTACCCATACACATTCCCTTTGTCTCTTTGTCTGTTGTTAAGATAGAAGAGGAAGTTAACAAAAGGCAGAAAGTCATAATTCCATGCCCACATAGGTTCTTTGTCATATATTATGTCTGTTTTCTGATCAAGATAAAGGCAATTTGCCTTAGACTGTTCACCATACTGGTTTCTGTAGTTTCTGAAAAAAGCAATTATGATGCTTACACATAAAATACTATAGCTGACTTTTTTTTTGCTACATAGCAAAAGTTTCTCAAGTAAAGAAAGCAGTGCATTAATTTACATTCTGTTGCAAGTTCTTTATTTACATTTCCAACAACTCAGAAGGTCTTATTTAAGAACGGTGATAGCATATGCCTGGGACATGGTCTCAAATGGTCCCCCAAGTCCATATTGTAAATCTGAGGTGAAAATAACAAGAATGAAAACATTACATAGATGTCTGAGGAAAAGCATTCTGTATTAGTGCAAAGACCCCAACGTGAAAATAAGCTTTGTGTGTTTGAGGAAAAGACTAGAATTTAGAAAAAAATAGCATGAGCCATAGGAAATAAAGTTGAATCATAAGAGCTCTAGGATTTTGCATTTTATTATAAATTCAATGGAGAGTTATTATGAGGTTAATAAGCAAAGGAATGACATGATCCAATTTAGATATTGGAAGGTCACACTGACATCTCTGTGGCAAAGATTCTTAGGATAGGTGGTCCAAGCAAAAGCAGGGAGATCAATAAGGAAGCTATTAAAATAGTGCAGATAAAGGCTTGAAAGGTTTGAATTTGGAATATGGAGGAGGTGGAATATGCTTTGAAGGTGAAATCATCAGAGCTTTTTAATGGATTGAGTAAGGGGTGTGAAGGAAAGAAAGACTTGAGAGTGACTCCAAAATTTTTGTTTTGATTAACTCGGTGTGTTGTGCTGCAGTGGGGTGGGGCGGCTGAGATCAGGAAGCTCAGGAAGTGGAACAAGTTCATTAGCTGAAGGTGTAAATCAAGTGTTCCTTCAAATAAGACACAAAATTCACATTGCCTATGCTTAGTAAATCCAATACTCCTTAGGAAAAATTATTATGTCTTCATTTAAAAAATTTTTTTCTTTTCATTTTTTAAATTAGGGGAAGGTATGGTAACATATTTACAGGAGACTTGAAAAATACAGAACAAAGTTACATATAGTTACACTATATATTACAAATACTTTTAAGTATATAAATTAAGATTTTTCATTGGAGTTTCAATATCAAACTCTCAAAAATTAATAACATAAATAGAAAAGTAGAAGGATGTAGTAGACCTGAAAAGCACTATGAACCAATTCAACATAATTAAGCTTTATACAATTTTCACACAACCGTAGAATATAAATTCTATTTAAGTTCCTATAGACCTTAAACTAGGAGACCCTGAAACATATCCAGGGATATAAGACAAGGTGCAAATTTTTCATGATTTAAAAGAACCAAAATCATGCAGAGTCTGTTCTCTTATCACCGTGGAATTACATTAGAAATCAATATCCAAAGATATTTGAAAATAACCCACATATTTTCAAACTCAATGTGACATTTACCAAGAGAGGTCCTTGATTTAGCTTTTTAAAGCCTCAATAAAGTTAAAAGACTGAAAAAACACAGAAGGTGATTGCAGAGAAGAAAGCATTTAAATGAAAAATTTATATCAAAATGAGAGATCAACATCAAACATATTTTAAAAACCCCATGTATTTGGAAATTAAATGTCCACTTTTAAATGATGGGTGGATATAAGAAGCCATAACAAGGAAAAGGAGAAAATACTTGTAGCAGAGCTTCATTTCTGATCCAAAACGATCTCTCCAACCACATCTCTAGTTGACCCTAGCAAACATATGTAAATTCCACTTTCCAAAACAAACCTACTCTTCCATATTTCCTTGTCCAAACTACCTATGTCCAGATACTTTCCTAATGAAGTATTACACATCCTATAAATCTCAAGTGTATGTCAATATCTTTCTATTGTTTTCCTTGATCCTCATCAGGCACACTGCCTCCCCACCAATTCTATCACTTCATTTTATTTGTACCTTTTAAGAGAAGGGATCACATTGCCATTTCCATAAACTCTACTATGAGTTCCTCAATGGTAAATCTATCTCTAATTCATATTAAGATTCCTGGAAACTTGCCCAGTGCATAAATTCTTACTCCAGACAGATTTTCTTACACACTTTATGCTGGAAAATAGCTCACAATATTTTAGACCCACCCACATATCTAACTTTAGTCTTCTTGGACTTCTGTGGTGGCTCAGACTGTAAAGCATCTGCCTGCAATGTGGGAGACCTGAGTTCAATCCCTGGGTTGGGAAGATCCCCTGGAGGAGGGCATGGCAACCCACTCCAGTATTCTTGCCTGGAGAATCCCCATGGACAGAGGGGCCCGGTGGGCTACTGTCCATGAGATCTCAAATAGTCAGACACGACTGACCAGCGAGGCACAGCACATATCTAAATAGCAATCCCTCTCTCTACATACATCTTCAAGTGTGTACGTATGTTTGGAACATCAAAGGTTTAACTTAGAAACTAATAGCAGATATAAGATCTTTTTTTTTTATTAAAGAAAACCTCATCTTAAACAGTTTTATTTTTATTGCAGAAACATTCTATTCTGTACTAGGAAGAAAAAATACTATTTTCAAGTTTCTCAGTTCCCACTCCTTCATTGGTAGTAAATATTACATGAAGGAACACATTATTTTCATATTAAATTTGTGCGTTTGTAATTAACCCAAAATGGTTTCCTTGCAAGTCACAGATTTGGGTCAAGAATCTGACAGTGATTCAGGGGCTGAGAGGCAATGAAAGCAGTGAGCCTGGCCCAACTTTGGGCCCCAGGGCAGAAAAGGATGCGTGCCAGCTGAATGAGTATGTGCTGTCCCTCTGCTGCTTTTTACAACTGTGGGGGCACTGCCAAAAATCTGTAGATTGCTGGCAGGCAAGCAGAGCCAATCCAAGCACCTGTGTTGCAAAACTCAGCAATTGTGTGATTGCCATTACCAATCCATCTGTGAGGATGGTCATTTGCCACATGTCAGTTGACTCATATGAGGCGAGTTGGAAGGGAAATTCCATTAGATATGGAGGACAGCAAAATTAATAGATCATTTATTCTTTTTGATTGAAAAAATATAGTGAACACTGATGGAAAGTGAGAATTATATAAATGATTGGAAGAGATTAGTAATGGCTACTACTGCTGCTGCCGCTAAGTCACTTCAGTCGTGTCTGACTCTGTGCGACCCCATAGATGGCAGACCACCAGGCTTCCCCTTCCCTGGGATTCTCCAGGCAAGAACACTGGAGTGGGTTGCCATTTCCTTCTCCAATTAGTAATGGCTATTTCGGGGCAAATGGAAAAACTTCAATTTGAAAGGCAAAAATTAATATTGTATCATTTGAGGAACAAAGCTTTTACTTTATGTGTTAGGTACCTCACATCGCACACCTGCTGGCTCAGATGGTGGAGAATCCACCTGCAATGCAGGAGACCCGTGTTCACTCCCTGGGTCAGGAGGAGCCCCTGGGGAAGGGAATGGCAGCCCACTCCAGTATTCTTGCCTGGAGAGATCCATGGACAGAGGAGCCTGGCAGGCCCCAGTCCACGGGGTCACAAAACAGTTGAATACAACTGAGCAACTAACACAGACACACAAATGAGGACTTCGCGGGTGGCTCCGTGGCAAAGAATCAGCCTGCCAGTGCAGGAGATGGGTGTTCCATCCCTGGATCAGGAAGGTCTCCTAGGGGAGGAAATGGCAACTCACTGCAGTATTCGTGCCTGGGAATTCTCATGGACAGAGGAGCCTGGCACGCTATAGTCCATGGGGTCTCAAATGAGTGGGACACGACTTGGTGACTAAAGAACAACAACAACAAAACACACAGATGAAGTATCAGAGTCACAGTCCAGTATAGAGATAAAAGGATGGCTTCCCAAAGAATCTAAAACTTTTAGTGAGGTTCATTATCTTAGATTCTTAAATGACAAAATCTCAATGGCCGAGACGCAAAAATTTCAGACTTTGTGATAGTAGATCTTGTCTAAGCTGAAGTTGGGCTGCATTGTGGAAATAGTCTTAATAAAAATATCAATAATGCAAAAAATATCTATGGAAAAATATTGAAACCTCTTTTAAGTACAGACATGTTTAGCATATTTTAGTCTGTGAATATGCAAGTAATATGCAAATTTAAAGTTACTTACTAATATCAATTCACACTTATATACACTGAGCATGTGATGTGCACTAGATGAAGTTCTACAAGCATCTTATTTTGCTTCTCTTGAAGCTGTTAAAGTTCTATAACCAGGGCTCAGAGTAGTTACCTGTCTTAACCATTCAACAAAATAACCTGTTTAATATTCTCTAAGATAAGTTTTACTTCCTTTATATTATTTTGTGGCACAATTCATAGTGGTGCCTATTACACAGTACTTGATAAACATCTCAGTCCCTAAGCTATTGAGACAGTACAATCCGATAATACTGTATTATGAAATACATGTAGAAGACTGTACTAGCTGAGAAAATCAATAGAACATAAAATACCCATGGGATAGGTCAATAAGAAATCCGAAGGATAAAAACAATATTTGTCATGATAAGGTTCAGGTGGGAAATGATAAATTTGAATTTTAAGAAGCAGGGTTTTTTGGCCAAATCTGTTAGATGACAAAGATAATACATGCTTCCCATCTATTTGCTTTACTCACTCTCACTTTTAAAAGGGCATTTATTAAAGTGAATTCTAAAGAACACACATCAAATATCTCTGAGTAGTAAGGATATAGATAATTAATATTTTCAGATTTTGCTGTTTGTATTTAAAAATGGATAGCTATTCATTATGAAATTAAAAACTCAAAAGAAATGTTTGAGGTGACCCATTTTAATCAGTGAGAAAGGTACACAGTGAACTTAGAATTGAAAGGTAAGTGAATTTAAAGCAATGTAAAATACTATCTGAAGTATACTAGGAATAGAGATTCTTCTAGACTCTCAAGTGCATAGAAATACTAACTGAGAATGCATTCTTTATGTGAGGAAATTCTGTTTCATTTGGTTTTTAGTTTTTTCCCAGTGTTTCATTGGGATAATTTTCAAACACACAATAAAGTTGAAAGAATTTTTCTGTAAAAATGCATATATGTACTGTATCAGTGCAGAAATTAACATTTCACTCTATTTGCTTTATCATATATCTGTTTGTCTATATTCATCTACACATCCCTCTAACCATCGATTCATGTATATTATTTTTTGATGCATTTCAAGCAAAGTTACAGACATAGTACAGCCTCACAAAAACCTTAACATGCACATTATTAACCAGAGTTCAATATTTATTTACAATGCTTTTTTGTTATTGTTGTTGAGGTATGTGTTTATATACAGTTGAATTCATAAACCCTTAGTATTCTTTCAGTTTTGACAAATGCATCTAATTATTAATTTTAAAAGGGTGTGGGCTCATAATAAGCTCTTCTTCTTGTTATTTTCTCAATATCTTCCCAAATTGGTGGGTTGAGGGCAATAAATGAAAATCATTGTTTTAATGGAAGAGGGAATTTTTTAGATAAATGATATTTTGTCACCTTGGCCCTATTACTATATTTTCTGATTTGATTAGTGAGTACTTGTCATATTGGAACAGTGAGATCACTTCCTCTGGACACAGTAGCAGGACCCATTGTGGTTAGACTAGGAGAAGTACTTACTGACACCAGCTAACAACAAGCAGCTCTTTAATGAGGCATCCAAAGGGTTAGTCTTTATGATGGCACCTCTCCACCACAAGAATTCTAAAATGGAAGCTAATAGCAGCCGTTTTCAGCAACGAGAGGGGGTTGTTCAGCAGCAAGACTGAACCAGGAAACGGTCCAAGTGACTAATGACGAGAAAGCTCTAATGACAGTCATTTTCATGGTTCCAGTTCTTTTTCTGAGGTTGGGACACACGAGGCCCTTGTGACCTGTAAGTTACCCTTATATTCTATTCTGTAAATAATTTTTTCTTTTTGATTAAACAGTTCCCAACAAGCTGTTATTTGCCAGTAAGAGGTATAATTATCATATTAACTATAGGTAGACAATTTTGATCAGGAAACTCCTTTATACCCGCATGCAGTTATATGACAATTTATTAAATGTGGAACTCAACGTTTCTAACTATAACCTTACATGTAATTAATACTGAATTTACTGCCTCCTTAATAAATGACTCCATAGAATGATGAGTTTCTTTTAAAACAAGAAATTCCTTCTTGTACCCTTAGAAGTAGCTGAGAGAGCAAAAGAATTGAGAAGTATTAAAGAACCATCTCATCTTCATTTAAATTACTATCCGTTTTATCTTCTCCACCCCATTTCTATAAAACATTAATAAGGCTGTATGTCTGAGCTCTTATGTCATTGTAACTAAGTGTAGCTTTTGGACACTCCACGAGATTGACTCCAAATATGGTATTTTCTTGCTACAAGTAATGTGCATATGAGAGGCGATAACTCATCTCTGCAAGCTCTAATTTCATAATAATTTATTCCAAGGCCTTGGCAGCTAATGCTTCAGTCACTATTAATAGAAAACTGTGCAAGTAGTGTAGGTGGTACTTTCAGTTTAGTGGTGCTGTAGTTAATTTCTTTAATTTATAAAGTATTTATAAATCTCATCTTTGCAAAGCTGCTGAAACTGTGTAGGCAGAAACCAGTTATCTCCTTATCTCATAGCCTTCCAAATTGTATCTTCTGTAGCCTACATAATCACTTGCACTCCTCTCACTAAATCTGTGTGACCCCCATCTGTTACTTTGTATCTTGTGAAACAGCTAATTATTTGCATGGCTTATGACTAAGAATTGTTTTGTCATTCCAATTACTCTACAGCAGGTTTTTTTTACAGAGGGTGTGGTACAATTTCAGATTTGTTGTTGTCGTTGTTGATATTTAGTCACTATATTGTGGACAACTCTTTGTGACCTCAAGGACTGTAGCCTTCCAGGCTTCTCTGTCCATGGGATTTTCCAGGCAAGAATACTGGAGCAGGTTGCCATCCCCTTCTCCAGGGGATCTTCCCAACCCAGAGATCAAACAGCATTAGCAGGCGGATTCTTTACAGCTGAGCCGTCAGGGAAGACAATTCAGATTCCTGAGTTCTAGATCAGCCCAGTTAAAAATTTCTATTTCATCTTCATGAATTTGCCTCAGTTATATTTGGAAACCCCTGTACCCTCACAGGCTCCTTTACATGATGCTAGTAAAACCATATCACACTCAGGGTTTTCATGGTATGTCTTTTCTCATCTTTTTACCTTTCCCTGTTAAAATAAAACTTCATTTCTGCTTCCTGACATTTGAATTTCATATCATTTTTTCACTTATGTTTTCTTCTTTTGATCCAGTTACAATGGAAAACCCATTCCTAGCTTGAGGGGCATACAAAAATAAGCAGTGTGCCAAATTTAGCATCACTTGGCATTCCTTGCTCTACAGTAGAGAATAAACTTAATGCTGTCTACAATGTTGGATTCAGTATTCAGAGTTCATTTTTATTTGCTCATTTGGTATTTATTGATTATTCAAGTTGGGAAAAGTGCTGCAAAGTTGTAAAGATAAATAAATAACACAAGTGAGAGTGAAAGCTCAGTTGTGTCCAACTCTTTGTGACCCCATATGGACTATAGCCTGCCAGGCTTCTCCGTCCATGGAATTCTCCAGGCCAGAATACTGGCTTGGGTAGCCGTTCCCTTCTCCAGGGGATCTTCCCAACCCAGTAATAAAACCAGGGTCTCCTGCATTGCAGGTGGATACTTTACCAGCTTAGCTACCAGGGAAGCCCCCAAAATAACTCAAGCAGAACTCTCTATATATATTATTTCCAAAAGGAGAAATAATACATTTAAATGTATAGAAAATCCAATATTAAATGTGATAAGTGAAAAGGGGGGTATTATGGAAAATACTGGGCCCTGATTTGAGGTTTTTGAAAAAGAATTTGCATGCAGTAAAAAGCACAGGTGTACAGTTTGAGAAGTTTGACAAATGCATACTGCTGTGAAACCACCATCCCGGTCAAGGATAGAAAGGTATCTCATCACCCTGACAAAATATAATTTGCCCCTTTACAATCAAACGTTCACCAAGATCGACCATTACTGAGATTTGCCTCAAATTAAATTAGTGTTTAGTGTATGTAAATAAAATCCTACTGTAAGCCCAACAATAATGATCGATCTGTCTACTTCTCTCTTTAGTTCCAACATTTATTACTTATGATTTGTTGAGCTCTGTTATTAGGTGCAAGCAATTTAATATTTTTAGATCCTTTTGTTAAATTGATTCTCTTACAATTATAAATATTCATTATACCTGGAAATACCCTGTGTCCTGACATCTACTTTATCTGATATAAGTACGGTCATGTCAGTTTTATTTTACTGTGTTTACATAGTGTATCTTTTCTGATATTTTCACTTTCAACTTTCCTATGTTAAAAATTCATCTCATGTACACTGCATATGAAGTCTTCCCAGGTGGCTTAGTGGTAGAAAATCTGCCTGCCAATGCAGGAGACCTGCTTTCAATCCCTTGTTTGGGAAGATCCCCCCGGAGGAGAAAATGGCAATCCACTCCAGTATTCTTGCCTGGAAAATTCCACAGACAGAAGAATCTGGTGGGCTACAGTCCATAAATAGTCAGACGTGACTGAGTACACAGGCACACATACTGTATATAGACAGAATTTTACTTATTTATCCAATTTGACAATCTTTGACTCTTAATACGAGCACTAAGTCCACTTATATTTAGTATAATTAGTGATATTTTGGGGTTCAATTGTACCTTTTTACTCTTTGTCCTATTTTTTGTCATCTGTCCTTTGTCCACTGTTTAGCCATCACTGCCTTTTTTTGTTTGTTTGTTTTGGTTTTTAGGAAACAATAAAAATCCCTTTAGTTTGCTGCTTTTCATTTCACTTTTTTCATTTTGAAGGGCCATCACAGTATCATTTACTAAATTCTATGAGAAAAGTTGCCCCTGGATGGTTGTGCCTAGGAATCACTGAGGAAACCACAATCCCATGTAGCGTTAACAGTGTGGTTGAGCCAGGCAGACTTCACAGGCCACTGTGTCTTCTTTCTTTCCCCCAACCCAATCCAAGCTAAGCGAAGACTGAGTGGCCAGAAGGTTTGGAGGGAACCAGTTTAATCCATGATAAAGCAACTGGCTGGGGCCTGGGAGGCAGAATTTGCAGAGCACAGGCTTCCCCAGACCAGGATTCAGGTAGGTGACCCCCAGGAGAGTCCTCTCTGAGGACTGAGGCTGGCCCTCAGTACCTATTTGTAGATGGTTGGTGGATCTCAGTCGTTCCAAATACTGAAAAGTGATGTGTGAACAATGACCTTGGGTGTTCTCTTCATCTGTGTTCTAGACTGGGACCTTGTACTGCCTTCCAGTTTCACAAAGAACTTGTAGAATGTGGAAGGGAAGAGAGAGGGTCCCAATCACAGCAGCTCTCAACCCTTAAGGCAAGATCTAGTGAGGGCCTGCTGAAGCTGAAGCTCCAGCACTTTGGCCACCTGATGTGAAGAACCAACTCACTGGAAAAGACCCCGATGCTGGGAAAGGTTGAGGGCAAGAGGAGAAGGGGGCAACAGAGAATGAGATGGTTGGATACCATCAGTGAACTCAATGAACTTGAGTTTGAGCAAACTCCAGGAGATAGCGAAGGACAGGGATGCCTAGTGTGTTGCAATCCACAGGGTTGCAAAGAGTCAGACACGGCTTAGTAACTGAACAACAACAACAGCAAGGCCTGGATGAACACCTTTTATTAAAAAATCTGCAGCGAGGTAAATTGCAGTTCCTATTGCTGTGGATTATCCAGACTCCTATCTGAGAAACCAGAGGTGAATAATGATTTTGGGGAGCCAGCCAGGTCCAATATAAAGATACTTTTGTTGAAATTTAACACCCCAAGGTAGTCTCTCCAGAACTGGGATCAGAATGTACATCCAAGGGAAGGACCATTCTGCTGGTGCCAGTTCTCTAGCAGAGGTTGTTGGTTTGGATTTCCTCCCATCTCCATGGTTACCGAGAACCAGACAGGCTATTCAAAGTGTGGTGAATATAGAACTGATCCACCTTCTAGGAGAGCTGAGTGCAGACTAGTTGGGGTCAGTGGTCACTTGGGTCCTCTGTCCACAGTCCATGCTGAGGTCTATATCTCACAGGCAGGGCGCAGGATCAAAAAACAAAGACTGCAGGCAGTCTTGAGCTTAATACTACCCCTGTGATCAGAGTGGTCTCAGTTTCAAAGCCTCATCTAGCTGACACTCAAGAGGATGTTCCATTTTAAAAAGTGTTTTTACACTTTTGTCCAAGGCTTGGATTGTTTTAAGTGTCCTGTCCTTTCTTTCTCATCTCCAGGCCCCCTTTCTGTTATTGATGTACAATGTCCAAACATAAACATCTGCTGTGTATATCGAATGGCCTGTGAAGAGGGAGGGTCCAGGCACATTTCCTTTCTCCCTCTAGAAGGATAGGAAGTTTCTCCCAAACCCATGTATACTGTGATTGAAAATATGGAAGTGGGTGATAAAGTCTATGGGTGGGGTTATTCCTTTGCTCCATTCTTGACAAGTCTTTTCTTCTCTTGTCTCTCCTTGAAGATGGAGGGCATCGTGTGTTTCAGAGTAGAGAGTGTTCTCCTGGCTAAGTGGGGATACCACTGTCAGGACTCATGGGATGATTGACCCTGTGGAGAGCCTGGCCTGGACTGGGGCACATAAGCATGAGGAAACCTCAGGTGTAGCCTCTGAATGACCCTGTCAGCTCCCTTTTCTTCCCAAGGGGAAAAGGATCATCAGGACAAGAACTCTTTAAGGATCTTGCATGTGTCCTCAGGCACAGACGTGGTGCAGTCTGTGGTTCTCAGATCTGTGAGTATCTCATGGTCTTTCCTACTTGCCATGGTTATGTCTCCAAAGAGAGAAACAGTCTTATAATCATGATTTTCCACATGTCCCAGGAAACATCTCTTGTTCCAGCTATCAGGAAAGACATGAAAGCTGACCTGGCCTCCTAATAGAAAACATGAAGTTTTTATTTGCAAACTCTTTGTCCAGATCTGCTACACATTTTTTGTCTTAACTTTTTTTGTTAGTAGTGTGTATAGAATTCCGTGTGTTCTTTGGGGCTGCAGCTTCTTTCAATAGAGGACACATTCACATCTCATTTAGAATTTCATTCAAAAATACCCCTTTTCTTTAGGAGTTTCATTTCTGCAATGTAGCTCAGACAATTGATTAAATCTTGGATTAGGGCCTCACCCAGGTGACCTTGAATATTCTGTTTGTACAAGAACTACCTATCTTTGTATGCCACCAAGCCATTTCCTGGAAACACATAATCATATCTTTTTAACCACATCATTTTCCAGCTTCTGCACTTTATCAAAAGTCAACCCACTTATTACTCAGATTTTGATCTTCTGCCTCAATTTGCTTAGAATGCCATTTATTTCTTTCATAGTTTCCTGGCAAGAGGCCAACAGGGTCAAGGAGGAAGAAGATGGGGTCAGGAACCCTCAAGCCCCTAGTTTCCATCTCTCTCCCTTACTTTCTGTTAAAATAATGAAAATATAGTAATAGATTGTTTTTACTATTCCACTCTACCTCCTATGCAGAATTTTGCTATTCACTGTTTCAATTAGTTTTCTAGTGGCTATTTTAGAGATTACAGTATGCTTCCTTAACTTTTCTTCTCCCTGGAATGGATATCTAATTAATGCACACAAGGCAAGAATTATTTTCATTCTCATTTTCTTTAGTTGGATCCACTTCCTGTGATGACCCTTGCAACTCTGCTCTGTTAGTTCCCGATTCTCTCGAGTTTTGTTTTCCTGAAAGTTTCTTTATTTTACCTTCTTTTTTGAAGAATATCTTCACTGTATATAGCATTCCTGGCAAATGTAATTTTATTTTTTAGCACTTTAAAGATATCATTTCATCACTGTCTCTCTTCCACTAGCTGTCCTGTTCATCTTCTGCTATATACATTGCTTGTTCTCTCCCTTTCTCTCCCTTTTTCCCTTTTTTCTACCTCCCTCCTTTCTTTCTTACTGGATGCTTTTGAGATATTTTCTTTATATGTCATTAGTAGTAGTTTCACCAGGCTGAGACCTTGTGTAGTTTTTATTGTATTTATCCTGCTTGGGATTTCTTTCTTCTTGGCTCTGTAGACTGATGTTTTTAAAAGCTTAAAAATTTTATTTGAGGTTAATATTTTTTCTTTCCCATTTTGCTTCTCCTCTTGGGCCACCAATTACATGTATAGTAGGTTCCCTGCATACAAGCAGTTCTGTTCCAAGAGGACATTTGTTAAGTCCAATTTGTTGGTTAAGTCCAACAAAATTAGTCTAGGTACCCAAATACTGGCTATAATATTGCACTGTAATAGGGTTTATAATACTTTTCACAAAAATAATACACAAAAATAAACATAAAAAAATAAAGAAAGCTATTTTTTTTAAGAAAGCATTTTTAATTTTACACTATGGTGCCTTGAAAAGCACAGTAGTATAGTGCAAGAGCTGGCATCCAGTGGATAGGCAAGAAGAGTTACTGACTGCAAGAGGGAGAGATGGTGTGCTAAGGTGGAACGGAAGGATTGTTAGCGATAGGGAATGGAGGACAATCTGCGATTTCACTTATGCCTGACACTGATAGCACAGGTTCTGGTTCCTTGCTGGAATAAGATGCATGGTCACAACTTCAAGAAGGTTCATATTTTGAAGTTTGTATTTAGACTGTTTGCTATTATCACCACCTAGGTCTCTGTGGCTCTGTTTATTTTTTCAAGCTCTCCTTTTTATATCTGTGCTTCAGATTAGATTAGTTTCTATTTACTGGCCTTCAAGTACATATTTTTTCTCTATATTGTCGTTATTTCCCTCCAATAATTTTATTTCAAATATTGTACATTTTTAGTTCTAAGATTCATATCTGGTAATTTTAAGAGAGATTTCAATCTGTTCCAAAACTCCTTACCTCTTTAACATTCTATTCATCTTTGGCTATAAATTATTTAACATATTTCCAACAGTAATTTTGATGTATTTGGCTGCTAATGCAAACAAATGTACCATCTGAGTATCTTTTTCTATCCACTTGCTTTCTACTTTGGTTATAAATTTAATTTTCTTGCCTCTTCATAGGTCAAAAAAGTTTTAACTCTATGTAAAACACTATTGATGGTATATTGAAGAAAATCTTGATTTTGTTACCTTCATCAGAAGAGTATTGAATTTTCTCTACCTGGCAGTTACATTTTTGGTGAATCTCTTTATCTTGTGAAGGTTCTTGTTTTAGGCTTTATTAGGGTGAATCTATGGGCTTCCCAGGTAGCGCTAATGGTAAAAAACCCACCAGCAAATGCAATAGACATAAGAGACACGTGTTTGATCCCTGGGTCTGGAAGATCCCCTGGAAGAGGGCATGATAACCTCCTCCAGCATTCTTGTCAGGAGAACCCCATAAAGAGAGGAGCCTGGCAGGCTACAGTCCATAGGGTTGCAAAGAGTTGGACGTGAGAAGTGACATAGCATGCACACATGCAGGGTGGATCTACATTTACTCAATTTTTCCTATACAAACGTAGCTCCGTATTTTGAGAAAGACTTTTACTTCTAAAACATTGGCCTATCTGTGTTTCACTGAAATTCTTGAATTGCTTGATATATGAGCTGTTCAGACACTTTTAAAATTTTGATATACATTCATCTTTTTTTTTCTTTTTTGGTTTGCTTTTACTTTCTAGTGTAACAAGAATTTCCAGGCTCATCTCTTCCTTTCCCTGTACCACTTCTAGAATCAGTCAATGGGAAATTGGAAATCAGCCATAAGGAGTTTTGTTTCATCTCAGTTACTAATAGTATTTTAAAACAAAGATCTGGATATACTTGTATTGATGATGCATTGTTCTTTCTGGGCCCTTTCAGGGAAAGAAATAGAAAAAAAAAAATTAATGACTTCAAGAGTATTTCTACTTCTGGCCATAGAGCACTGCTCTTAGAATGACTCTGCTGCTATAAACAACTAAAAAACTATATATACCTCAACAGGTGTCAGACATTAGAAAACAGCCAGAATAGGACTGTGATTCTTGAGAGAAAGAAGACAAATAAGTCAGACTTATGCTTGATGTACGTTACTCTCTGATGTCAGCTTTCTGGGCTTACGGTGCAGGCAAAGAGAAACCAAAGCTGAGCAATCTGAACCGGCTGAAGAGCCAGAAGTCAGGTGGAAGGACGTAGAGAAGGATCAATGTGTTGGAAAAAATACTGGGGAGAAGACAGCACAGAGACAGAGGTTCAGAGAACTATAGTGAGGTCTTCTTGAATACTTACCTTATTAATTCTCTATACATGAATAGGGAAGCATTCCATGAAGTGCTTGGGGTAACACCAGTCTAAACAAATCCTAGAGCTCAAATATACCAAAAGCAGAAATACAAAGTTAAATACTTTATGAAGCCTTAGGGATAGTTCACAACTTTAGAAGTTGAGTCAAATCAACTATAGTATAGACTAAAGATTTCTCTGAACTTCTCTTCACAAGGATTAATAGCCATCCCCAAAGGATCAAATCTCCTTTAAGCAGCTTACCTACATGCTAGAGAAAACTCCAAGCTCATTAAAGAAATAGAATCTATTCACCCAACATAAAAATCATAATTTCTAAGATTCAATACAAAATTACTAGGTATGCAAATAAGCAGGAAAAATATGATGTATAACCAGCAGGAAAACGAATCAAAAGAAAGAGATGCAGAAATGGAAAAGATGACACTGTATTAAAATAGCTAATGTATATGTCCCAAATGCTCATAATAAAAACAAAACTATGAACATAAGGAGGAGAGAACTAGAAGATAGCAGAAAAAGAGCAAAGCTTTTAAAAAGAAGACTGTAAAACTTTTAGAGGTGCTAAACCATATTTGAAATAAACAGTACACTGGATGATATGAACAGCAGATTAGATGCCACAAAAGAAAGATCAGTGCACTTGAAGACATAGTAATAGAATGAAGAACAGAGGGAATCAGACCTGAAGGTGGAAGAAAAAAATATTTGAAGAAATAATGATCAAGAAATATTCTAATTTGAATTATGTGAATCTAAAGATAAAAGGAGTTCAATAAACTCAATCAGCATAAATATAAAGGAAAAGCACATCAGAGTCATATTTTGAAAACCACTGAAAAATTGTTTTAAACTTTAAAATTCAGTATTAATAAAGATTTAGTGAAAACCTTTAAGTGTGAATGAACGATGTTGAATCTTTACTAGATCAGTTTGCTTGCCAGAAAATAACACGAGGGTCCAGAGTGTAGAAAGTAATTACCAGACCAAAGGATAAGAAGTAAGTGCTAAAATAAAGAAATGATAATGTAGACAGTTAATAAGGAGTAACTGACCAATATTTGTCCACCCTAAGGCAATATCTGTTTTCTTCACTCTATTATTTAAATTAATGTATCTTTAATGCCTTCATATTTTCTTTGTGAGTTTAGTTTTGTGAGGAGCTAGAACTGAGAAAATTCCATGTACATCTATGATTTAATGATGTACTCTTTTTAACATGTCATTTAGCAAGTCATTTAGCCTTCCACAGTGATAAATGCAAAAAAGTAGAGGAAAACAATAGAATGGGAAAGACTACAGATCTCTTCAAAAAAATTAGGGATACCAAGGGAACATTTTATGCAAAGATGGGCACTATAAAGAACAGAAATGGTACGGACCTAACAGAAACAGAAGATATTAAGAGGTGGCAACAATACACAGAAGAACTATACAAAAACGGTCTCCATGACCCAGATAATCAGGATGGTGTGATCACTCACCTAGAGCCAGACATCCTGGAACACAATGCCAAGTGGGCCTTAGGAAGCATCACTATGAACAAAGCTAGTGGAGGTGATGGAATTCCAGTTGAACTATTTCAAATCCTAAAAGATGATGTTGTGAAAGTGTTGCACTCAATATGCCAGCAAATTTGGAAAAATCAGCAGTGGCCACAGGATTGGAAAATGTCAGTTTCATTACAATCCCAAAGAAAGGCAAAGCCAAAGAATGTTCACACTACCCCACAATTGCACTCATCTCACACGCTAGTAAAGAAATGCTCAAAATTCTCCAAGTGAGGCTTCAACAGCTCGTGAACCGTGAACTTGCAGACATTCAAGCTGGATTTAGAAAAGGTAGAGGAGCCAGAGATCAAATTGCCAACATCCACTGGATCATCGAAAAAGCAAGAGAGTTACAGAAAAAGATCTATTTCTGTTTTATTGACTATGCTAAATCCTTTGACTGTGTGGATTACAATAAACTGTGGAAAATTCTTAAAGAGGTGGAAATACCAGACCACCTGATCTGCCTCCTGAGAAATCTATATGCAGGGCAAGAAGCAACAGTTAGAAGTGGACATGGAACAACAGACTGGTTCCAAATAGGGAAAGGAGTAAGTCAAGGCTGTATATTGTCACCCAACTTATTTAACTTATATGCAGAGTACATCATGTGAAATGCCAGGCTGGATGAAGCACAAACTGTAATCAAGATTGATGGGAGAAATCAATAATCTCAGATATGCAGATGACACCACCCTTATGCAGAAAGTGAAGAAAAACTAAAGAGCCTCTTGATGAAAGTGAAAGAGGAGAGTGAAAAAGTTGGCTTAAAACTCAACATTCAGAAAATTAAGATCACGGCATCTGGTCCCATCACATCATGGCAAATAGATAGGGAAACAATGGAAACAGTGACAGACTTTATTTCTGGGGGCTCCAAAATCACTGCAGATGGTGACTGTAGCCATGAAATTAAGACACTCATTCCTTGGAAGAAAACTTATGACAGCATGTTAAACCTAGACAGCATGTTAAATAGCAGAGACATTACTTTACCACCAAAGTCCATCTTGTCAAACTATGGTTTTTCCAGTAGTCATGTATAGATATGAGAGTTGGACTGTAAAGAAAGCTGAGTGCTGAAGAATTGATCATTTTTAATTGTGATGTTGGAGAAGAATTTTGAGAGTCCCTTGGACAGCAAGGAGATCCAACCAGTCCATCCTAAAGGAAATCAGTCCTTAATATACATTGGAAGGATGATGCTGAAGCTGAAACTCCAATACTTTGGCCACCTGATGTGAAGAACTGACTCATTTGAAAAGACCCTGATGCTGAGAATGATTGAAGGCAAGAGGAGAAGGGGATGACAGAGGATGAGATGGCTGGATGGCATCACCGACTCAATGGATATGAGTTTGAATAGGCTCCAGGAGTTGGTGATAGCACAGGGAAGCCTGGTGTGCTGCAGTCTATGGGGGTCACAGAGAGTCAGACATGACTCAGTGACTGAACTGAACTGAACTATTTTAGCATCTCCTGGAGTTGCTGCAAAATTAATAATGCCACATATATGAAATAAAGAGTCTTGCTCTTTGAATTTGCTCCTTGAGCAATATTGATTTTAAAAATTATATAAATTACACAGTGGCATTTAATGAGTTGAGACTTTTCCAATGATATTAACCCTCTAAAATCACTTATACAAAAGAGCAGTTTTCTAAATTCATTTTAAGTCTTCCTTACAGCACAATAATTTTTTAAAAAATCTAAATATGTATGCCTTCCACTATCTATTCACCTACCCATCCATTGATCCATTTACATTTTTTG
Organism: Cervus elaphus; assembly: GCF_910594005.1. NCBI lineage: Eukaryota > Metazoa > Chordata > Mammalia > Artiodactyla > Cervidae > Cervus > Cervus elaphus. The sequence goes on along the minus strand of NC_057833.1, from coordinate 19,032,256 downwards.
AGAAAACTACATTGATTATAATACCTAATTACTGTGCAATTGTGGAAACTATTCCAAATTAACTAAGAAAACATAAACATGAATATTCCACTTAGCAGTAGTCTAATAGTAATCACAAATCTCATTAACATTATGTTTTATGAATGTATTTATTCATATCATTTCATTAGAATTTCATAACCATGTGCACGGTAGGGGGGAGAAAACTGACATGATTCCCATTTTCAATATGGCAAATATAACTTACAAGCAAAAGAGATTTCCCTAAGGCTCAAGTGCCTGGTATTGGACTTGAAATCAGGTATTTTGGTTGGTCTTCCAGAGTTTTTTCTAATATGAAAGAAAATGTCTTTGGAAACAGCTGCAAATTTGAATACTGCCCATATATTGATTATACATTCACTAAAAGTACAAATGGTATCATATTTATATCATTAAATTAGATATACAATTAAATTTAATTTCATGTATTGGTTTTTCTATGTGAGTAAATCTCTTTAACATTGAAGTGCTGTCACAAGAACTAAGGAACCATAGTACTAATGAACAGTTTTAGATAGTAAATTAGATTTCTATTGTTGCATAATCAGTTGCAAATATAGCAGCTTATAATTGCATTCTTTGATCATCTCCCAGTTTTGGTAGGTCAAAAATCTGGCAAGACATAGGTGAAATCTCAATTCAGTGTATTACAAGCCAAGATCAATGTTTCAGCAGGGTTACAATTCAATCTAGGACTTGGGATCCTTTTTCATGATTACTAACTTTGGCAGAATTTATTTCCTTCTCATGTTTACCATGTGGTTCCTCCCATATTCAAGCCAACAATAGTAGGTTGAACTTTTCACATTCTTCAAATCTCTCTGATTTACCCTTTATCCACACCCCTCTGACTTCCTTTACTGCTTTTAAGAGCTCATGTGATTGCTTTCTGCCTACCTGGATAATCCCAGATAATCTTTCAATCTTAAAGTCAACTGATTATTAACCTTAATTACAGCTCCAAAGTCTTTTCTCCACCTGATGTAACGTATTCATTGACATAACACCAGGGACAAAGGTCATAGGGACAAGATTCTGCCTAACACAGAGATACTTCCTGGAAGAGCTATCAAATAAATTTCTCTGTGAATATACAGCTTTATCTATTCAGTTTTAAGCTTTAAATGTTAAAAAGCAAATTGAGATTAAAATTCATTCCAAAAGTATTTATTTGGTGCTTAATAGCACAGTCAAGAAATATATATTTAGCACTTGGTATTGAACAGTACTAAGGCTCCCCAGGTGGTGCAGTGGTAAAGAATCTGCCTGTCAATGCAGAAGACATGGAGATGTGGGTTCGATCCCTGGGTCGGGAAGATCCCCTGGAGTAGGAAATGGCAACCCACTCCAGTGTTTTTGCCTGGAAAATTGCAAGGATAGAGGAGCCTTGTAGCTTTGGGGTCTACAGTTCGTGGAATTGCAAAAGTGTTGGACATATCTGAGTGACTGAGCACACACACAAAGAATAGTACTACTAGACAAAATTCTATCTTAATATCATTCTTTCCCTTGTGGGTAATGATATCTGACAAAGAAATATGCTGGATATACATCTCATAAATAAACATAAAATAAAAGCTACTATCTCTCATCCCAAAGAACTCTCCATATATAAAGAGTAATTTCCATAAAAATACCCATGAAAGTGAAAAATACAGTATTGCTGTAGCAAGAGGTCATGGTGTATGAAGATAAAAGGGCAAAAGACAATCCTAGAAAAGTAAGCAAGAACCAGATCTTTGAAAGAAAGCTTTGAAAACCTGATTCAAAAACAGGACCTTGATCAAACAATTTAAAGGTTTTTTATGGTCTTTTTCTCTTTGTGTAAATTGAAAACAAGCATTAACTCTTCTAAGTCATATTAGGGTCAGGAGATTGGAAGAATAAGGAAGTGTTATTGATATGTGTACCCTGTCGAATGATGCTGTTGTTTAGTCGACTTTTTGCGACCCCATTGACTGTAGCCTACCAGGCTCCTCTGTTCATGGAATTCCACAGGCAAGAATATTGAATTACGCTGCCATTTCCTTCTCCCTGGGATCTTCCTGACCTAGAAATCAAACACATGTCCCCTACATTGGCAGGTGGATTCTTTACCTCTGAGCCACCAGGAAAGCACCACATGGTCAAATACATTATAGGTATTGTTAAATAGATAAAGTTAAGTAGTTTTGGTAAGTTTCTATTTGTCTATGAAATTGTGCAGCATAGGTAATCACCCATTTTGTCAATATGAAACTTAAATCTCATGGTCCTTTATCAGATTCACTATCATGAACAAGTATACATTTTTTCTGTGACCCATGATCAGACACCAAGAAGATTCTTTAAAATGTAAAATTGGTGAAAGTAGTATAATTGAAACTACGACTGCAGATGGTGATTGCAGCCATGAAATTAAAAGACGTTTACTACTTGGGAGAAAAGTTATGACCAACCTAGACAGCATATTAAAAAGCGGAGACATTACTTTGCCAACAAATGCCCATCTAGTCGGGGCTATGGTTTTTCCAGTAGTCATGTATGGACGTGAGCTGGACTATAAAGAAAGCTGAGTGCTGAAGAATTGATGCTTTTGAACTATGGTGTTGGAGAAGACTCTTGAGAGTTGCTTGGACTGCAAGGAGATCCAACCATTCAACCCTAAAGGGAATCAGTCCTGAATATTCATTGGAAGAACTGATGTTGAAGCTGAAACTCCAACACTTTGGCCACCTGATGTGAAGAACTGACTCATCTGAAAAGACCCTGATGCTGGGAAAGATTGAAGATGGGAGGAGAAGGGGATGACAGAGGATGAGATGGTTGGATGGCCTCACTGAGTTAATGGACATGAGTTTGAGTAAACTCCAGGAGTTGGTGATGGACAGGGAGGCCTGGTGTGCTGCAGTCCATGGGGTTGCAAAGAGTCAGACATGACTGAAAGACTGAACTGAACTGAACTGATTTCATAATTAGATACATCTGAGCAGTTATTTTTACTGTTTGAAACACCCTCATGCCATCTTATTGTATTTAATGACAACTTTCTCAAAATCTCAGAAGATTTTGTATTTTATACTTTGCCTATTTCTTCAACCTTTTCTCATATCAGTTATTCATCCTTCCTGTCTTTGCTAACAGTAAAAATTAACACTGTCTTTTTTTTTTTAATATATAGTGATACATGCTTATTTTCACCTCAGAGGCTTTAAATATTTTATTCTTCCACACATACTTCAGCCCAATTAACTCATAATAATCATTCCATTTGCAAATCAGTGTTTTCCTTCTTTTCTTTTTTTTTAATCATTATTAGGTATAGTGGTTATTTTTCATATAAAAAAGTGGTTAAAAATATCTCCTTATTTTTCTGTGTTGTGGAACATTTTAAATAGCATGGTCATGTTCTTATTTTAAAAGTTTGATAAAATTCTCTTTTTTTGGTTCCAAGGATTTGGGGAGAGTAGCAGCAGTGTTCTTGTATTATTTATTAAATGATGACTTTGCTTCTGCTTTTTTATGTTCCTGCTTCCTGAAAATTTTAGTAGATTGATATTGGATATCGAACATCCTGGGTCAATGCTTTAATTTTTCTGATATTCTACTTTCTGTCTCTTTTTTGTTGCTCTTCTATTTTACAGAAACTTTGTTCAAATATTTTCTTAGTCTACTGAATTTTATATTTGTGCCATAATATTGTAAACTCTGAAGATCTTTCTTGCTCTCTAAATGCTTTTATTTATTACTTTTTATTTATTTACTGTCATTTATTATGATGCTATAACCCTTTTTTCTTATGCATTATATGTTCTTCTTAAGAATGCAAACTATTAAAATAAAAACTTTTAATAATTGTCTGCTTTCTCAATATCTCTCTTTTTCTATTCCTCCCTTTCTCCCTTTCTCTTTCTCATTTTCTGTTTCTTTCAACTGGAGTACTTCCTTCAAGTATATTCTAAAGTTTTAAGAGAGAAAATGAACGCAAAATTAAAATTTCCACATGTGTGTACCTATGGCTGATTCATGTTAATGTATGGCAGAAACCGACACAATATTGTAAAGCAATTATCCTTCAATAAAACTAGAAAAAATAAACTTATGGGAAAAAAATGTTCAGGTCTAATGATCAAATCTAGTCAAACCAAAACCAAATGTAGGCTATTTTAATCCTCTAAAGTAGTTAATATCTCTTCATTTTATTGCTATATTTTGTCATTTTCCTTACTAGAGTAGTTTCTAAATATTGGAGAGAAATGCATTTACAACACAATTTTCTAAAATGTATGTCTGATCCTTAGCATTCTATGTACAGAAAGTATATTCCATAGGTGATCAGTTTTATTATCTTGATTAGCAAAGAAGCCAAAAAAGAGGCATATCAATGCTCATGGATCCTCATGTTAAGTTTTGGCTCTATTGAAGTGCAATGAATAAACACCCCAAATCGTCACCCTTGCCATGGCCACATAGTGAGCATGGTGTTCGTCTCTTCTTTTCTGACTTTGTGACATGATTTTTGTACATGTGATTTTTCTGGCTAATAGAATACAGTTAAAAGTATCTATAAGTCAATTCTGAACTTAGACTTAAGAAAATTCTTGTTTTATTCAAAAGAGATCCCTTGGATATATATTAGTCAGGGCTCTCAGAGAAACAGAATCAGTAAGATGTATGCATATTATTTATATGTATATTTAATTTATATTGTATATAGAATTATTATATATATTTATTATAACACCCCAAAAAGATGCCCTTTTCATTAGAGGGGACTGGAATGCAAAAGTAGGAAGTCAAGAAACACCTGGAGTAACAGGCAAATTCGGCCTTGGAGTATGGAATGAAGCAGGGCAAAGACTAATCGAGTTCTGACAAGAGAACCCACTGGTCATAGCAAACACCCTCTTCCAACAACACAAGAGAAGACTCTACACATGGACATCGCCAACTGGCCAACACTGAAATCAGATTGATTATATTCTTTGCAGCCAAAGATGGAGAAGCTCTATACAGTCAGCAAAACAAGACCTGGAGCTGACTGTGGCTCAGATCATGAACTCCTTCTTGCCAAATTCAGACTTAAATGGAAGAGAGTAGGGATAACCACTGGACCATTCAGGTATGACCTAAATCAAATCCCTTATGAATATACAGTGGAAGTGAGAAATAGATTTAAGGGACAAGATCTGATAGACAGAGAGCCTGATGAACTATGGATGAAGGTTCGTGACATTGTATAGGAGACAGGGATCAAGACCATTCCCATGGAAAAGAAATGCAAAAAGGCAAAATGGCTGTCTGAGGAGGCCTTACAAATAGCTGTGAAAAGAAGAGAAACAAAAAACAAAGGAGAAAAGGAAAGATATTCCCATTTGAATGCAGAGTTCCAAAGAATAGCCAGGAGAGATAAGAAAGCCTTCCTCAGTGATCAATGCAAAGAAATAAAGGAAAACAACAAAATGGGGAAGACTAGAGATCCCTTCAAGAAAATTAGAGATACCAAGGGAATATTTCATGCAAAAATGGGCTCAATAAAGGACAGAAATGGTATGGACCTAACAGAAGCAGAAGATATTAAGAAGAGGTGGCAACAATACACAGAAGAACTGTACAAAAACGGTCTCCATGACCCAGATAATCACGATGGTGTGATCACTCACCTAGAGCCAGACACCCTGGAATGTGAAGTCAAGTGGGCCTTAGGAAGCATCACTATGAACAAAGCTAGTGGAGGTGATGGAATTGCAGTTGAGCCATTTCTAATCCTGAAAGATGATGCTGTGAAAGTGCTGCACTCAATATGCCAACAAATTTGGAAAACTCAGCAGTGGCCACAGGACTGGAAAAGGTCCGTTTTCTTTCCAATCCCTGAGAAAAGCAATCCCAAAGAATGCTCAAACTACCACACAATTGCACTCATCTCACACGCTAGTAAAGTAATGCTCAAAATTCTCCAAGCCAGGCTTCAGTAATATGTGAACAGAGAACTTCCAGATGTTCAACCTGGTTTTCGAAAAGGCAGAGGAACCAGAGAACGAATTGCCATCATCTGCTGGATCATCAAAAAAGCAAGAGAGTTCCAGAAAAACATCTATTTCTGCTTTATTGACTACGCCAAAGACTTCGACTGTGTGGGTCACAACAAACTGTGGAAAATTCTTCAAGAGATGGGAATACCAGACCACCTGACCTGCCTCTTGAGAAACCTGTATACAGGTCAGGAAGCAACAGTCAGAACTGGACATGGAACAACAGACTGGTTCCAAATAGGAAAAGGAGTATGTCAAGGCTGTATATTGTCACCCAACTTATTTAACTTATATGCAGAGTACATCATGAGAAACGCTGGGCTGGAAGAAGCACAAGCTAGAATCAAGATTGCCGGGAGAAATATCAATAACCTCAGATATGCAGATGACACCACCCTTATGGCAGAAAGTGAAGAGGAACTTAAAAGCCTCTTGATGAAAGTGAAAGAGGAGAGTAAAAAAGTTAGCTTAAAGCTCAGCATTCAGAAAACTAAGATCATGGCATCTGGTCCCATCACTTCATGGCAGATAGATGGGGAGACAGTGGAAACAGCATCAGACTTTATTTTTTGGGCTCCAGAATCACTGCAGATGGTGATTGCATCCATGAAATTAAAAGACTCTTAATCCTTGGAAGGAAAGTTTTGACCAACTTAGATAGCATATTAAAAAGCAGAGACATTACTTTGCCAACAAAAGTCCATCTGGTCAAGGCTATGGTTTTTCCAGTGGTCATGTATGGATGTGAGAGTTGGACTGTGAAGAAAGCTGAGCACCGAAAAACTGATGCTTTTGAACTGTGGTGTTGGAGAAGACTCTTGAGAATCGGTTGGACTGCAAGGAGATCCAACCAGTCCATCCTGAAGGAGATAAATCCTGGGTGTTCATTGGAAGGACTGATGCTGAAGCTGAAAATCCAATACTTTGGCCACCTCATGTGAAGAGTTAACTCATTGGAAAAGTCCCTGATGCTGGGAGGGATTGGGGGCAGGAGGAGAAGGGGACGACAGAGGATGAGATGGCTGGATGACATCACTGACTCAATGGGCATGAGTTTGAGTAAACCCTGGTAGTTTGTGATGGACAGGGAGGCCTGGCATGCTGCGATTCGTTGGGTCACAAAGAGTCGGACTCGACTGAGTGACTGAACTGAACTGAACTGAACTGAATTGAATATATAATAAGTAGTAGTGCTAGTCACTCAGTCATGTCCAACTCTTTGCTATCCCATGGATTGTAGTCCGTTAGGCTCCTTGGTCCATGAGATTCTATAGGCAAGAATACTGCAGTGGATTGCCATTCCCTTCTCCAGAGGATCTTCCCAACCCAGGGATCAAACCTGGGTATCCTTTATTTGATATATAATATATAGAGAGGAACCAGTTCATATGATTATGAAGGCTGAAAATTCCTAACAGCTGCAATATACAAGCCAATAGTTTCAAGACTCACAAAGAATCTATGTTTCAATTGGAGTCCAAAGGCAGGAAAGGACCATGCCCCTGCTCATGATAGTCCTGGTGAAGAGCTCCTGCTCACCTTCCAGTGAGCCTTTCTGCTCTACTCGGAACTCCAGCTGTGGAGAAGGAAATGGCACCCCACTCCAGTACTCTTGCCTGGAAAATCCCATGGACAGAGGAGCCTGGTAGGCTGCAGTCCATGGGAATGCAAAGAGTCGGACACGACTGAGCGACTTCACTTTCACTTTCCACTTTCATGCATTGGAGAAGGAAATGGCAACCCACTCCAGTGTTCTTGCCTGGGGAATCCCAGGGACGGAGGAGGCTGGTGGGCTGCTGTCTATGGGGTCGCACAGAGTCGCACACGACTGAAGTGACTTAGCAGTAGCAGCAGAACTCCAGCTGCTTAAATGAAGGTCATTCACATTGGAGAAGGGAATCTGCTTATCCAGTCTATTGATTCAAATGTTAATCTTGTCTGAAAATATCCTCACAGACACACTCAGAATTAACCAAATATCTGGCACCCCCAAGCCCAGTCCATTTGACACCTAAAATTAACAAACATAGCTAGGTCGCTAGTACCTCCACAGCCTGGAACCCAATGAACATTATTAAAACAGACCTGTCCAAATCAGGCCTAACCAGGTCTGAAACAAAGGATAGCCTATATTATCAAATTCTGGAAATCCACAGAAGTGTGAGAATAAGTTTGTTTGTTTGTTTGTTTGTTTTTTTTAAGACATTGAGTTGTTAGATACATAGTGATAATTAATGTACACATCTAACATTTCCTTATTATATAACTGGATAGCCAAACATATTTGTGAAAAGGCCAAGCACAATGTCACACTACTGCATTTAATTTGAAGATCACTACTGATATCTATATGCACTTCTTTATTTTGAGCCTTTACCACATTTGCTGTGTTGGAAAGTACACATGCATAGTTTTATGTAGGAAATAGTACAAGTATAACTGTCAGTGTATATCCCACATGTGATTGAAAGTAGTGTTTTAAAATGATGAAATAAGCTATTGAAGCACTACTGAAGCAATTTTATTTTTTGTTTTAAATGTGGCATTTCTTTGTAAGCATTTATTTTCTGTTCTTGGTTTTGTCCCATAATTTATGTTAAGCCAACCAATTTTCTGTTCCTATACTTGTCATTGCTTAATGCCTTTTTGATAAGTGTGTTATGACAACCATTATCTAGTCTTCAGGAATCTGATCTGTCACAAGTGCATTTCTAAAAATATCATTTGCAATGTCCCTTATTTCTGCTGCACTTGTTATGAAGTCTATGGATGTGTATGCCATGTGTTTCCGACATAGAGCGTTTAATTTCCCTGCAGAACATTTAATGATACCTGAACCTATTGGAAGATCTTTCTTAAGATGAAATAAATTTTCTTTTGTGTCAATTACACCTAACCTCAGGTACTCATAGGTCAAATTCTCTTTAAAATAAAGACAAGTATAGTAAGAATTAAATCAAAGATTGAAAGCAGATAGACCCCTGGGTTTAAAAGCTGTGTTCACTACTCTGTAGTCATGTGATAGCAGACAATGCTTTATATCTCCAGCCATTTGTTTTCTTAGCTTAATGACTTGCTTAAAGGTAGCTTATGATAATTGAATGAGATAACAAATAGCAGATTATTTAAAAGTGGTAAATTGTTCCATAATGGTATTTATTCTTTCTATTTTTACTTACAGAGAGCTCTTTTCATATAAAGAGAAGTTCCTAATGCCATCTTTTTTGTGACCTTGCTTTAGAAAGAACTTTTTACTACTGAAAACGTCCAGTGGCACTTAACTCGTCAGTCAGTTCAGTAACACAGTCATGTCCAACTCTTTGCAACCCCATGGACTGCAGAACACCAAGCTTCCCTGTCCATCATCAACTTCTGGAGCTTGCTTAAAATCATCTCCATTGAGTCGGTGATGCCATCCAACCATCTCATCCTCTGTGTCCCCTTCTACTCCTGACTTCAATCTTCCCCAGCATCAGGGTCTTTTCCACTGAGTCAGTTCTTCACAGCAGGTGGCCAAAGTATTGGAGCTTCAGCTTCAGCATCGGTCCTTCCAAAGAATATTCAGGACTGATTTCCTTTAGAATTGACTGGTTTGACCTCCTTGCAGTCCAAGGGACTCTCAAGAGTCTTCTCCAACATCACAGTTCAAAAGCATTGATTCTTCAGCTCTCAGCTTTCTTTATGGTTCAACTCTTACTTTCATACATGACTACTAGAAAAACCATAGCTTTGACTACACAGATCTAGTTAACAAAGTAATGTCTCTTCTTTTAAATATGCTGTCTAGGTTGGTTACAGCTTTTCTTCTAAGGAGTAAGCGTCTTTTGATTTCACACCTGCAGTCATCATCTGCAGTGATTTTGGAGCCCTCAAAAATAAAGTCTGTCACTGTTTCTATTGTTTCCTCATTTATTTGTCATGAAGTTCTGGGACTGGATATCATGATTTTAGTTTTTTGAATGTTGACTTTTAAGCCAGCTTTTTCAGTCTCCTCTTTCATTTTCATCGAGAGGCTCTTTATCTTCATTTTCTATCATAAGGGTGGTGTCATCTGAATATCTTTGGTTATTGATATTTCTCCCAGCAGTCTTGGTTTCAGCTTGTAATTCACCAGGCCAGCATTCCACATAACGTACTCTACGTAGAAGTTGAATAAGTAAGGTGACAATATACAGTCTTGATGTACTCTTTCCCAATTCGTAACCAGTCTGTTTTTCCATGTCTGGTTCTAGCTGTTGCTTCTTGGCCTGCATAAGATTCCTCAGGAGGTGGGTAAATTGATTTTGTATTCCATCTCTTCAAGAATTTTCCACAGTTTGTTGTGATCCACACAGTAAAAGACTTTGGTGTAGTCAATAAAGCAGAAGTAGATGTTTTTCTGGAACTCTCTTGGTTTTTTTATGAATCAACAGATGTTGGAAATTTGATCTCTGGTTCCTCTGCCTTTTCTAAATTCAGCTTGAACATGTGGAATTTCTCAGTTCACTGAGGAAGAAAGCCTTCCTCAGTGATCAGTGCAAAGAAATAGAGGATAACAACAGAATGGGAAAGACTCCAGATCTCTTCAGGAAAATCAGAGATACCAAGGGAATATTTCATGTAAAGATGGGCACAGTAAAGGACAGAAATGGTATGGACCTAACAGAAGCAGGGGATGTTAAGAAGAGGTAGCAAGAATACACAGAAGAACTATACAAAAAGGATCTTCATGATCCAGATAACCATGATGGCATGAACACTCACCTAGAGCCAGACACCCTGGAATGCAAAATCAAGTGGGCCTTAGGAAGCATCACAATGAACAAAGCTAGTGGAGGTAATGGAATTCCAGTTGAGTTATTTCAAATCCTGAAAGATGATGCTGTGGAAATGCTGCACTCAATATGCCAGCAAATTTGGAAAACTCAGCAGTGGCCACAGGACTGGAAAAAGTCAGTTTTCATTCCAATCCCAAAGAAAGACAATGCCAAAGAATGTTCAAACTACCACATAATTATACTCATCTCACACACTAGTAAAGTAATGCTCAAAATTCTCCAAGTGAAGCTTCAACAGTATGAGAACCTAACTTGTTCTAGTTACTATAACTATAAGGAGAAAAAAATTGCAGAATTTTCACTCAATGAGTACATATAAAAATATATTAAATAAGTATCTGTAACAGATAGACAACCATTTTGTTATTCATAGACATTAGAATTTCTATCTAAGTAAGAAACTGGCTTCCCAGGTGGCTCAGTGGTGAATAATCTGCCTGCCAATGCAGGAGCCACAGCAGACACAAGTTTGATCCCTATTCCAGGAAGACAAACTGGAGGAGGAAATGGCAACCCACTCCTGTATTTTTGCCAGGAAAATCCCATGAATAGAGGAGGCTGGCAGGCTACAGTCCACTGCAAACAGTCAGACATTACTGAGAAACTTAGCACACATGCACACTAATTAAGAAACTGCTATGTTGTTATCAAGGTCAGTAGTACTACTGTCTTATCCTTTGGGGAAAGATTTACAAAAGAAATATGTATTAAGATTCGTTGTTTTATTCTATTCTGCAAAATACAAAGGTAAACATTTTTTTAACTGAGGGTATATTATGAGGGTATATTTTTAACTGAGGGCATAAATATGGAGTAAAAGAAATCTGTGTCTTTTATATAATAAAAGTAACATTTATAGAGAATAGACTGTGCTCTAAGTATTTGTTACACATTTGCATATTAATTAATTTAAAACTCACAACAATCCTATGAAACAGCTATTTTTGTTATCCCATTTTATAGGTAGGAAATGTAAGTGCCAAGAATTTCTGTCACTAATCTGAAGTCACACAACTGGAAAAAGAGCCAGTGTAAAATAACCAATACAATTCACTTACATCCATGTCCAGCCACTTATACCTTGACATTACCCTAATATCCTTCACTCGGCACATTTAAATCTAGTATTCCACTTTCAGACCAAAGTTTCCTAATATTTAGTTGTCACAACAATTTATCTTTCTTTTACTCTTGCAAATGTCTGCTATTAGATCAGAAAATAGAAAAAGCCTTATACCTCTCTGTTTGCTGCTGTATATAGTAAGTCCATGATTCCCAAGTAAAATGTTTGCCCTCATCCTTCAATTCACCCCCAGTAAAATTCCACATGGTGCTAAAAGAATGGGCATTTCAAATACTCTGATCTGTTGTTACCACTCTCCTATCACCTCTCACTTGAGTACTACCACCATCTCACCACAAGAACCAGAAATACTTGATAATTCAGAGAAAATTGATTTTTCTTCTCTACACATCTCAAAAGTAACTCCTTAACCTCTCCCAGCAAACTCATTCTCTTTTTGTGTTACTTAACTCTGAATACTATTAGCATGTTTTCTTCCTCTAGATAGACTACTAGAAGTCATTGTTTACACTTCATATCCTCTCATCTTCCATTTCCATCAGCAATCCTTGTGATCTTACCTCTTACAGATCTCTAGAATTCATCTCGGGTTCTCCACACTCTTCTCCCGAGAACAAGCTACTACAATCTTCTACCGGAGGCATCACAATGCAGTCCTATGAATGCATCCCTCTGCCTCCACTCTTGCCCATTGTTACTAAGGCAAACAGTTCACAAAGCAGATCTAATCAACTCAAGATCCTTACTCAAAATGCTACAAATTTTTAACAAAAATCTTAATAGAACTTGGCATGATCTTATGTTAGTCTTAGTTTCTATGTCTTACACAGTGGTCTTTCCTTGATGAACTGAACCTCAGACTTCACCACTGGGCCTCTTACATGTTCCTTCCTCTGTCTTAAATGCACTTTCCCCTTCTCTATGTGTTCATTTCCTGTTATTTCTTGATATCACAATTTAATTTCCTCTGTCCTGGTCCCCAGTGGTAGGTCTTTCCCCTACTCCATGGTACTGTGTGATTTATCTTCACAGATCTTATTCTATTGTAATTGTAATGTTACATGTCTGTGATCATTTTATTAATGTCTGCCTCATCAACTAAAGAACTGCAAACTCCACAAGAACAGAGATAGTGTCATATATTGAGTCTTGAAATATAAAGTCCTTAATAAATATTTGTTATTTAATGGATTGATCTATATCAGTGGTTAGTAGAAGGGTTCTTTATTGTAAGCATTTTGAACTTCTGAACTTCAGGATGGAAAGATAATAAATTTGTATTGTTCCAAGCTACCAAGTCTGTGGTAATTTTTATAGCAGCAGTAGAAAATTAATATACTGGTGTAGCATTTTTAACTGTAGAACTTATTTATAGCACAGAATTATAATTTTCTGCTTGTTATGTCTCCCACCAGATTTTACCTCCCAGAAGAGAGGAACACTTCTTGAATAAATAGCCTGAGTAAACTGCACAATGCTTGGCATATAAATTGACAGAATGAAAGAATAAATTATCTTCTAACAGTCTATTAAATAGGAATGACCTTTTACACACAGTGGCAAAATTTTTATTACTTTTTCATTTGGAGTAATTTTTGTGACCACTGAGATGTTGCTGGTGTGTCTCTTTGAAAAAAAAAACAAAAACAAACGATAAAACTTACTTCTCTTGGTATTCCTTTTTTTCCTTCATGGCAATAAATGTTTACTTCAAGCAGCCTTTAAATTTTTTTTTTACATTCTAATGACAATGCAAATTAATTATTAAGAAGAGTAAGAAAACACTATAATATTCATTTTTTTCTGTAACAATGACTTTTTAAGCCATAGTTTTACTTTTTTTTCTTTTTCTGATTTTTAGAAACTTTCTTTTCTGAAAAAAGATAAAACTTTCCAGTGGTCATTTCATTTAAAAACATCTGACAAGTGAGGGATAACTAACAAAATTCAATCATACTTTCAGCAATGTGCTATAAATTAAAACAGATGCAGAGTTAAGTGTATTTCTTTACTGCAGGCCCAGGACTAGAATTTAATGACTTACAATACTCACATGTGTGGGTGCTAAGTTGCTTCGGTCATGTCTGACTCTTAGCAATGCCATAGACTGTAGCCTGCGGCCCACGGAGTGGGTTGCTATGTCCTCCTCCAGGGGATCTTACTGACCCAGAAAAGGAACCCGTGTCTCCAGCAGCTCCTGCATTGCAGGTGGATTCTTACCGCTGAACCCTGGGGGAAGCCCCCATAATATCCACATCCACATGCAGTTTTATTGCAGATATTTGAAGTAGAATAGGAATTTAATGAAGAGAAATATGAGTAAAAATCCTTATAGCAGATAAAAATTTAAATGTCTACCATATCTTGTGGGCATGTCCATCTATATGTAAATTGACAGCAGTATATTCATAGACTCACCTTAATCCTTTCCAAAGCATTCAAATAAGCTTTTATACCAGTGCCTTTTATTTTGATGTGCTTCATCTATTTGTGTAATATTATATTAATAATAAAATATAATACAAATGTAAGTGACAGAGGAATTATGAGAATAAATGCAGGGTGTAGTAAGCACACACTCCAATTTACAGGAGGAGAGGGCATGGGACCCACAAGAAAGCAGGCTTCTACCCCAAGTCTGCGTTGCGGCCCCATGAAATGAAGATCTACAGAGGAGCAGTTAACGAAACTAAGTGGCAATTGCTTGCTAGAGCCACTACTCAGAATGACCTTCTCAATTTTACTCTGCTTCTAGCTGGAAATTTCTTACTCCTCTTTTATAATTCAGTGTACATTTTCCCTTCTCTGGGAGGGTGTCTCCAGTGTCACCAGATAGAATTAGCAGAGACAGTATTTCACTGTTCTCTTGGAGTACTTACACTCTCTGTAGTACTTATACTTGGTAATGGTCAGTCAATTATTTGCCTTCTTTGGTGAAGTTTCTATGATCTACAAAGAACAGGGATTGTATTCTATACATTTTGCATCCCACTGACACCAGCACAGGCCTGTTTTTAAGCTAATAGATGATTAATAATTTTTTGTAGTGAGTGAATACATTTTAGACATAAATGTATGCTAGATAAAGACTGGGTTCATACACTGGGTAAAAATTGTTAAAATAAAGTAAAAATAAAGGAAAGGCATTATAATGGATATTTGAGTGAAAGTTTTAGGGTAGGAAATGACTTAAGGAAAAAAAAAACAGATTTGAAGCAAAGAAGAATTGAATTCTAAGCTTTCATTTATACACACGTTGTATATTAAGCAGAATCAGTACTAGGAAAGTCATTATAAAACTGTTCAGAAATATGGGAAATGGGAATGAAATATAATGAACCAATGGGATTTGGGAGGCTGAATTGTCCCTACATTTAGCAAATGTTTATTGGTCAGATTCTTACTGGTCTTAATGAGGCTTTGAGTTATCTGAAAGTAAGGAAGCTTTGATTATAATGTATTGGGTTGACAAAAATGAATGAGCTTGGAAGGCATTATGCTAAGCAAAATAAGCCAGAGAGAGAGACAAACTTTGCATCATATCACTCTTACATGGAATCTAAAAAGTACAATAAACTAGTGAATATAACTAAAATGAAGACTCAAAGATATAGAAAACAAATGAGTGATTACGAGTGGTGGGGGAGGGTCAATGTAGGGGTGGAGGTGAGAGGGACAAACTCTTATGAATAAGACAGGCTCAAAAATGTACAACACAAGGAACATTGCCAATATTTTGCAATAATTGTACATGGAAGGTAACTTCTAAATTATATAAAACTTTTTAAAAAGGCCATTGGAATATTAATAGAGAAAAAAATTAGTTCAGTTTCAGTTTCAGTTCAGTCGTTCAGTCGTGTCCGACTCTCTGAGACCCCATGAACTGCAGCACGCCAGGCCTCCCTGTCCACCTGTCCAACTCCTGGAGTACACCCAAACCTATGTCCATCGAGTCAGTGATGCCATCCAACCGTCTCACCCACTTTCATCCCCTTCTCCTTCTGCACTCAATCTTTCCCAGCATCAGGGTCTTTTCAAATGAGTCAGCTCTTTGTATCAGATGGCCAAAGGATTGGAGTTTTAGCTTGAACATTAGTCCTTCCAATTAATACCCAGGACTGATCTCCTTTAGGATGGACTGGTTGGATCTCCTTGCAGTCCAAGGGACTCTCAAGAGTTCTCCAACACCATAGTTCAAAAGCATCAATTCTTCGGCACTCAGATTTCTTCATAGTCCAACTCTAACATCCATACATGACCAGTGGAAAAACCATAACCTTAACTAGATGGACCTTTGTTGGCAAAGTAATGTCTCCGCTTTTTAATATGCTGTCTAGGTTGGTCATAACTTTTCTTCCAGGGAGTAAGCGTCTTTTAATTTCATGGCTGCAATCACCATCTGCAGTGAATTTGGAGCCCAGAAAAATAAAGTTAGCCACTGTTTCCACTGTTTCACCATCTATTTGCCATGAAGTGATGGTACTGGATGCCACGGTTTTAGTTTTCTGAATGTTGAGCTTTAAGACAATTTTTTCACTCTCCTCTTTCACTTTCATCAAGAGGCTCTTTACTTTTTCTTCACTTTCTGCCTTAAGGGTGGTGTCATCTGCATATCTGAGGTTATTGATATTTCTCCCGGCAATCTTGATTCCAGCTTGTGCTTCCTCCAGCCCAGCATTTCTCTTATATACTCTGCATATAAGTTAAATAAGCAGGGTAACAATATACAGCCTTGACACACTCCTTTTCCTGTTTGGAACCAGTCTGTTGTTCCATGTCCATTTCTAACTGTTTCTTCCTGACCTGTATACAGGTTTCTCAAGAGGCAGGTCAGGTGGTCTGGTATTCCCATTTCTTTCAGAATTTTCGACAGTTTATTGTGATCCACACAATCAAAGGCTTTGACATAGTCAATAAAGCAGAAATAGATGTTTTTCTGGAACTCTCTTGCTTTTTCAATGATCCAGCGGATGATGGCAATTTGATCTCTGGTTCCTCTGCCTTTTCTAAAACCAGCTTGAACATCTGGAAGTTCACGGTTCACCTATTGCTGAAGCCTGGCTTGGAAAATTTTAAGCATTACTTTACTAGCTTGTGAGATGAGTGTAATTGTGCGGTAGTTTGAGCATTCTTTGGGATTGCCTTCCTTAGGGATTGGGATGAAAATTGACCTTTTCCAGTCCTGTGGCCACTGGTGACTTTTCCAAATTTGTTGGCATACTGAGTTCAGCACTTTCACAGCATCATCTTTCAGGATTTGAAATAGCTCAACTGGAATTCCATCACATCCACTAGCTTTATTCGTGGTGATGCTTCCTAAGGCCTGCTTGACTTCACATACCATCATACCATTGGCATTATCTGGGTCATGAAGATCTTTTCTTTACAGTTCTTCTGTGTGTTCTTGCCACCTCTTCTTAATATCTTCTGCTTCTATTAGGTCCCTACCATTTCTGTCTTTTATTGAGCCTATCTTTGCATGAAATGTTCCGTTGGTATCTCTAATTTTCTTGAAGAGGTCTCTAGTCTTTCCCATTCTATTGTTTTCTTCTATTTCTTTACATTGATCTCTGAGGAAGGCTTTCTTATCTCTTCTTGCTATTCTTTGGAACTCTGCATTGAGATGTGTATATCTTTCCTTTTCTCATTTGCTTTTAACTTCTCTTCTTTCACAGCTATTTGGAAGGCCTCCTCAGACAGACATTTTGCTTTTTTGCATTTATTTTTCTTGGGGATAGTCTTGATACCTGTCTCCTGTACAATGTCACAAACCTCCATCCATAAGTCATCAGGCACTCTGTCTATCAGATCTAGTCCCTTGAATCTCTTTCTCACTTCCACTGTATAGTCATAAGGGATTTGATTTAGGTCATACCTGAATGGTCTTGTGGTTTTCTCCCCTTTCTTCAATTTAAGTCTGAATTTGGCAGTAAGGAGTTCATGATCCAAGGTACAGTTAGTCAGCTCCCGGTTTTGTTTTTGCTGACTGTATAGAGCTTCTCCATCTTTGGCTGCAAAGAATATAATCAATCTGATTTTGGTGTCGACCATCTGGTGATGTCCATGGATAGAGTCTTCTCTTGTGTTGTTGGAAGAAGGTGTTTGCTATGACCAGTGCGTTCTCTTGTCAGAACTCTATTAGCCTTTGCCCTGCTTCATTCCATACTCCAAGGCCAAATTTGTCTGTTACTCCAGGTATTTCTTGACTTCCTACTTTTGCATCCCAGTCCCCTCTAATGAAAAGGACATCTTTTTTGGGTGTAAAGAAATGATAATATAGAGGTATGGGGTTAACAGATACAAGCTACTGTATATAAAATAGATACAGGAGATTAAGAGACATGAATTATTATGATAAAATAAATAAGCTAAAAGGATATATTGTACAATACAGGGAATGTTACCAATACTTTAATATAACTATAAATGGAATATTTCCTTAAAAAATTTGAATTACTCTGCTGCATACATGAAACATGTAATATTGTACACCAACATACCTCAGTTAAAAAAAAAGAAATGGTGATATTGCCTGAGTGTTTAATCATAAAGGGTGAAGAAACATATAAGAAAAATTTTAATCTAATATATAAGAGAAAATAGTGACTTCCCCGGCAGTCCAGTAGTTAAGATTTTTCCTTCCAATGCAGGGGATGAGGTCCAATTCCTGCTGGGAGAGCTAAAACTCTACACACCTTGGGACTAGAAAAATGGAAAGAACATAAAACAGAAGCAATATTGTAACAAATTCAATAAAGTCTTTAAAAATGGTCCACATTAAAAAAAAAATCTTAAGAAAATATATGTAAGAGAAAACAAAAAATGCACAAGTTAACCTCCTCCAATTAAATATAAATGAATAGATAACATTGGGTATCATAGTTAAAAATTTTAATGAGCAGAGAACACGAACACTGACAGAATAGACACAAACCAGTTTGTCCAATGGGAGCTAATTTACTCTTTAGTATATCTGGATATGGTATTTCCCTCCTAGTAGATACCAATTTATTTTTACTTTTCTGAAAATGTTTGGGATAATTTCAGTCTCTACTTTCAAGAATTAAATTCTTAACACTCAGTGTCCTCTTTATTTAGCCCACTATTCTATTCATCTAGGCCAGGTGTTAAGTCAACTACTTAGATTTTGATCTTTCAGCAGTTTTTAATAATGCTGACTTTTCAGAGTTTTTCACTGTAATTTAAATTACAATTTTCATCAATATTTCTTTTCAGTATTATAATGTGCTTAGTGATATTAGGAAATATAATTACTCTTTGGCTGAAAAATGCACAGTCCAGTAAATATGAAGAAAATTTTTTCTGCTCTGTCAAAAATAGCTTTCAAAATAGAGCTACAATATAGATTTTTTTCAAAATACTTTTATGCTTGATAGAAATGATGTCTATGTGTATTTTCTCTTTTTATTAACAAAATCATCTGTTGACATCTTTTCAATATGACAATATTTTGTGAAAGTTTGTGTTTCTTTAATAAAATAGATATATTATTTAGAAAATAGTAGATTTATAAGCTGTAAGTTTAAACAATGAAAGAATAATTTCAGTTGACCAATTTAGCAGTTTTCAATATTTTTAACATTAAATTAATTACTTCTATTAAAACGACTGTTATTAAAGACCATATATATATAAACATTTCAACTTAAATTCTATACTTTTTCTTAATAATAAAATAATAGATTAACTGAAAGCTTAATTAAATTATTTAATGAACATATGATTTTTTTCAATCTGTCTACAACCCCATTCACCCATCCAGTTCCAAAATAAAATCAACATATAATGATTAAAATCATAGGTATATTGAAGTTGAAGAAGTGAAGTTGCTCAGTCATGTCCGACTCTTTGCGATTCCATGGACCGTAGCCTACCAGGCTCCTCCCGTGGGATTTTCCAGGCAAGAGTACTGGAGTGGGTTGCCATTTCCTTCTCCGGAGGATCTTCCCTACCCAGGGATAGAATCCGGGTCTTCCGCCTTGGACTCAGACGCTTTACCGTCTGAGCCACCAGGGGAGTCTTATAGATATATTAAGTCACTGTAAAGAATCAGAATGGCTATGGAGCTAGCTGACTTTTTAATGTTAAATTGCTTTAAAATATAAACCTGTTAAATGGACTATGCCAGTTAAAAATGAGATGGTCAGATATAGGATCATAGAAAAAGCATTTAGAATTTCAGGGTAAAAAGTAAACAATGTCCATTCCAGAGATTCTTAGAAAAAGGAGAATTTGTCCTCTTATTCAAGCTGTTTAGATCATGAACAAGTTCCACACAACCATAGTGATGGTTTTAGCAACCTATATTAACCTCCCTTAAATAATGAGAGAGTCTGACCAGGACAAGTTCATTACAACTCACCAAATCTTTGCACACATTTCAACATTTCTCAGCCCTCTTCCAACTAGGCAATGTGATTTATTCTGGGCCAGTTGTTTGTGACCAGAGTGATGTGTGTCACTTTCAACTGTATTTTTAACATTGGATGTATATTCCTCCACCTCTCCTAGAAAGAAATGAACCCTAGTTGAAGTGTCACTGAAGTTTCAGGGGTTTTATGTGACAGGTCCCAAATTTTATAAATTTTGCTCCAGGCCACTTTGCTTTTGCAAAAGACCTACATTAGTACCTACTTTCACTATCCTAAAACAATACGAAGAGGATTTTGGCTTTTACAGAAAAAGTAAAAATAGCGTTTTTCATGTGTTCTGTAGCGTCTTTGAAGATGGAGTATGCACCCTGAGCTGTGAGAGTGGCGCCTCCCAGCCCCTTCTTGGGGAACTGCACTGAACACCTCAGCACCAAGGCGCCTTGCCATTGAACTGCGTCTGTGACCATCTGTGATTTATCAGGATTTTTTTTTGTTTGTGTGTTCTAGTTAGACGCGTCCTAAGGTGATTGCTCCTTTATTTTATGCCATTTCAGATTTGAAACGTTTTATATAGTAGGAGAAACCTATACCACAGTGTACACTGGCCTATCTGCCTAGTGTGCTAATTTACATTATTATAATTTCATATTCACCAAATAAAAAATATAGTTTTGCTCCACACATAATTATTTAAGTAATTAATTTAATAATAATAATTATCTCAAGGTAATGTGTTGATCAGGCCATGAAGATTCTTGTAAATGTGACAGGTACATGACTTCTTGTCAGTTCAATATGCTAGTAGTAGATTTTTATGCATCAGTTTTCTTATTTTGGTTAGTTTTAGTCTTTCAAAGAGATAAGTATTTCTCCTATATAAAATATAAAGTTTTAGAGCCTAAAATACTGAGTTCCTTTATCAATAGTACCTGACCTTGTATACACAGAGGCTCACCTCCATCCTGATAAAATCTTTTTATATACTTTCACTCTCCCATTGCTGCATGCATTTTTCATTTAATATCTTTTCACTATATACATTTAGAAAAACATTTGTTAAAGTCATAGAAGGATGTATAAAGATAAAAATAAATAACATTTTCTTTTTATCCAAGCAGAACTAAATATAATTCAACTGAGCTTAGGAGTTTGGTTTCTTACCCTCAAAATGCTATAAAAGCACCAACCTCAGAAATGATTCAAGTGTATAACATCACAGTTCATCTTTATGTTTAACCTTTTTTCTTGGTACACTTTAAGTGCATTTTTACATGTTCTGTTTTTGGTTCAAATAGAATTTTCAGTAACTCAATGTTCAGGATTCGCTTTTCTAAGCCAACCATCTCTTTTAGCCTTCTTTGTATATCTTATTTTCCAGACCATTTAGTATTACCATCACTCATGGTGGATCTCTGGTTTCTTTCCAGAGCTTTCTTTTCTTTAAAATTTATACCATCAAATTCTCAGAATAATTTAAACTTGATACACACACACACACACACACACAAAATCCATGTTTACTTGCTGCTTAATGGACCAACACTATTTTTCCAAGTAGAAATAAGGCCCAAGAAATAGTATCACTTCACAAATAAGAGGCCTTGCTTTCAAAAAGTAGTGCCTATAACAAGGTGCTGTGATCACAGTATTACAGTGCATTTGAATATCTTTATGTTTTCCCACTGACATCAAAGTGAATTCAAAGTATTGAAATCTCTTTGGTGATTTGGCCCATTTATTAAGTTTGACATGTGTTTATAGAGATGCCAAGTAACTGCAAAATACTAGGGACTTCCCTGATGGTCTTGCAGTTAATAACCCACCCTCCAATACAGGGGATGAAAGTTCAATCCCTGGTGATCCCAGGTAAGGGAACTAAGATCCCAAATGCCATGGAGCAACTAAGCCTGCACACCTCAATTACTGAGTTCCCACACTCTAGTCTTCCCAGGTGGCAGTAATGGTAAAGAACCCACCTGCCAATACAGGAGTCTTAAGAGACGTGAGTTTGATCCCTGGGTTGGGAAGATCCCCTGGAGAAGAACATGGCAACCCTCTCCAATATTCTTGCCTGGAAAATCTCATGGATAGAGGAGCCTGGCAGGTTATAGCCCATGAGTTGCACAGAATCAGACACAACTGAAGTGACTTGTGCACACACACACACACACACACACACACACACACACACACACACACACACACACACACACACACACACACACAGAGTCTAGACACCAAGTGACACAAGAAAGATTCCGTGTGCAGCAACTAAGACTCTACTCGACCAAATAAATAAACACATATATATTTAAAGTAAAAAAAAAAATGCAAGATACTCAATTTTAAGTATGATTTTTATTCTACATAGCTTGAATATTATTTTTAGTGTAATCTTAATCTTTTTTACTTTAAATAAACTTAGTTTACTTATTTTTTTGAAATAATTACTATTCTTGATTTGAATTCCTTAGTCTGATTTATGGTTTTATGTTAAATATTTCTTATTTTAATTTTCTGTAAAAATGTATAGCATAGATAGTAAGTTTTGAATTTTTAATGCATTCTTAAAATTACATGCTGTTTTATTTCTCAGAATCAAACTTTTGTAAATAACTAGGCCCCAAGATAAAGTCCTACATAATTCTCAGCCTTGGATTAATAGGCCACACAGACTTGAAATTAAATGTTAAGTCTACATGCTTATTATCTAGTAAACTTTTTAGAAGGTGATCCTCACATTACTGTGCCCCTTATATCCCAAGAATATGTTCCCAGACTCCAAAATAGTGCTTCCCCAAGTTTTACTGCAAAACATTAGCTTCTCAACATGTTTCATTAGAAATAGTCTCCAAGGTCAATTAAGTTTGGGAAACAGGGCATGCAAAATGCCACTTAAGAGGTGTAAACTGTCCATTAATATATTCAAGAGTCTGAGGAATACTGAAGCAAATAACCTACTTAAATTTATCAACTAAATGGACCACATAGCTGTCTATGTGTATGTACATGTATAAATATGTATATGTACAAAATCTATTGATATTCTCTGGAACTAGTGCCAATTGTGTTCTAAAACAGCTACTTGCAAAATGTTTCTCTAGACCAGTGATTCTCAGCCTCAGCACTGGGTACATTTGGGGATGAATAGTCCTTGGCTAGGGACAGGGCCTGCTGTCCAGTGATTATCTAATGCTTAGCTGCTTCCCATGTTCTACCCACCAGATGCCAATATTAATAAAAAGTATCTCCCAACATTGCCAAATGTACTCTCAGGGGTAAATTTGCTCTCATTTGACATCTACAGGTAGTAGTTTTCAATTCATATTTGAACTTATGAAGGTACTTCAGAATGTTACAGTAAGGTATGTATTTGGGCAGAAGGACTGAGGAAAAAAGAAGATAGAGAAGGTTAAATACTCATAGTGTTGGTAGCCTAGTTCTAAGGCTGCTGGTTCAGAAGAATTAAGTATGTGATTCTTTGCTCATAATGTTTGCCCAGCTTGCTTACCTGGATCTATTTCACTTGATTACTCAGAGCATGGAAAACCTTTTTTTGATTTCTTAAGCTTTATATTTTTACTCACTCTCTCACATTCCAAATATTTAAGAACTTCTTTGACCTCTTTCTAACTCATTTCTACAGTCTACCTGGATAATCTCTACTACTATCATGGGTTCAAATAAGACCACTACCTGATACATTTAAATTAGTGTCATCAATCCTGACTTTTATCCAGAAATTTCCATTGGAGTTGAAAAAGTCAAACTCAACATCTGACTCCCCTAAGCCTATTCTTCATCTTTAATCTGTTGAAGTATCATCATCCCCATGAGAAATGAGGAATGAAAAACTGTTTCAGGCTCCAGTCCATCCTCAACTGTTCCAGTTTGTCTTCACTTTCCCAGCTTCACATGGATTTCCCTAAAACTTCCTGCACTTGTGACTTCAACCTCCAGTTCCACAGGCAAAGATGGAAGACTTGCATGGGCTTAATCAGCTCCTACATTGTGTGAATTCAAGTATTTGGAGAAATTCCTTATATATTCCTCCTAGTGATCTTGTTTTTACAATGAATGAAGGATTTCATATCTTGGTTCTATCTTCTTTCACCATCTCCTTCTCCACAGAGGAGATGAATTAACCAATCTAGTCTTCTTTGTTTTCAGAGTCTCTTATCTTTCTCTTTCATTTTTCATCCTGTTCTCTTTCAGATCTTTACTATTTCAATAATCCCCTATCTGGTCACCCAGTCACCAATCTCTTCTTTAATTCTTTGTTCACATGGTCTTCAGAGTTACCTTTCTAAAAAGTATCCACTCATTCAAGTTTTGTTCATTCATGTGTAAAAAAATACTTCATGAACATTTGCTGTATTTCAGGAGTTGTAACAGACCTTAGAGATGAAGTGAGCAAGAGGACTAACATCACTCCTTCTCCTATAGAGTATACTTAGTAATGAAGGAAACAAATAGCACAAAAGTTTAATAAAACAAGTATAAATAAGTGCTTGGAAAGAAATAAGCAAGATGAGGAAATGGTGTATAACTAGAGGAATGAGAAGAGTAACATTCTGGATAACCGTGTCTGGGAAGACCTCACAAAGAGTGATATTTAAGTTGAAGCCTGAAGGGAGAACAGAAGCTAGCATTATCAGCGAGCTTTGTTTGAAGGAACTGAACCACTGGGAGTGGTATATAAGGAATTTCTTATAGGGATTTGAGCTCACAGGATGTGAGAGCTGATTAAGCCTATGTAAGACTTCTGTCTTTGCATGTGGGGCTGGAAACTGAAGATGGTAGGCAGGAAGTCTGGAAGATGATGTGAAGTGGGAAGAGTGAGGACACAGTAGAACAGGTGAGGATGAACTGGAGCCTGCATCAGTTTCTTACCACCTTCAAACTACCAATCTTAATGGCTCAAGTGACTTTCTAGAAAAGTTGCAACCCTTGTCATGGAGCTAAACATACACCTAGTACAGGAGCAGAGGAAGCCAAAGGAGGAACTCATAGTTCGTGAAAGAGACAGAGGCCCGACTGCTGCTCGGTGCTATCAAGATGAGTCAGCCGAGAAGCAAACACCTGTGTGAACTACAACAGCACTGGCACAGTTTTTTTTGTATCAACCGAGTGTGAACAGAATCTATTTGTGGCTTCTCTGCCTTTCAAATTTCATGCCAAATATCCTTTGTTTGCTTCTAATTTGGAACTATTTAGGGAAGAGAATTCAGGGAAATATGATTCTCATTTAACGCAGTTGACATAGTCTACCTCGCTAGTCTTGTGAGGAGTGGAAAAAAATGCATTGGGGCTATATATGTGAAATCCCTGAGACATTAAAATGTTTGATGAACTGAGAATGAAAATGGTTGGACAATAGTACAGGAGCAGAAGAGCATGAAATGTAATTAAAGAGACAGCAGGGTTGAGGTTCTGCTGTGTTGTATGGACTGCTAGGTGGCAAATGGTCACCATTTCCTTCAAAGTCTTCTGTTTCCTCCCAATAGTAAACCCAAGTTTCTTGCCTTTGCATTCTAGCTACTAAAGGGGGGTTACAACATCTAACTAAATTGGGAATGCACAGAATGTTCTGAACACAAATTGCAATCACCTAGAGAAAATAAAAATCCAATTTTGGGGCCTCATTGCAGATATTTTATTTTTAATTGGTGTGAACTATATTCCTGGTGTTTGCTGAACTAGAATCGCACTGAGATGGGTTCATACCAGGGTATGTGCATGCTTAGTTGCTCAATCATGTCTGATTTTTTGCAACCTGATGGACTGTAGCCTGTCAGGTTCCCCTGTCCATGGAATTTTCCTGGCAAGAACACTGGAGTGGGTTGCCATTTTCTCCTCCAGGGGATCTTCTCAAACCAGGGATCAAACTTATGTCTCCTGCATTGGCAGGCAGATTCTTTCCCACTGAGCCACCTGTGAAGTCCTTCACAGCAGAGTACTCCTGAACATTTGAGGATTTTCATTAGCAATTAGGTCCTGGAGCATGAAAAGTTAAGATAATAATTACTAAGTCATATAATACTGAGTCATTTTGTAGGATGGGGGCTTCCCTGATACATCAGCTGGTAAAAAATCCACCTGCAATGCAGGAGACCCTGGTTTGATTCCCGGGTTGGGCAGATACTCTGGAGAAGGGATAGGCTACCCACTCCAGCATTCTTGGACTTCGCCTGTGGCTCAGCTAGTAAAGAATCTGCCTGCAATCAGGAAACCTGGGTTTGATCCCTGGGTTTGGACGATCCCCTCAGAAGGGAATGGCTGCCCACTCCAGCATTCTGGCCTGGAGTATTTCATGGACTGTATAGTCCATGGGGTCACAAAGAGTCAGACTTTGCTGAGTGACTTTCACTTTCACTTTTTGTAGGATAACACATTAAAATTTCAGCAGCACCTACTCGTATCTTTTTAAAAAATTGTTAATTTATTTATTTTAATTGGAGGCTAATTACGTTACAATATTGTAGTGGTTTTTGCCATACATTGACATAAATCAGCCATGGGTGTACATGGGTTCACCATCCTGAAACCTCCCTCCCCATCCTATCCCTCAGGGTCATCCCAGGGCACCAGCACTGAGTACCCTGTCTCATGCATTGAACCTGGACTGGTGATCTGTTTCATATATGATAATATATGTGTTTTAATACTATTCTCTCAAATCACCCCACCCTCGCCTTCTCCCACAGAGTCCAAAAGACTCTTCCATACATCTGTGTCTCTTTTGCTGTCTCACATATAGGGTCATCGTTACCATCTTTCTAAATCCCATATATATGTGTTAATATACTATATTGGTGTTTTTCTTTCTGACTTATTTCACTCTGTATAACAGTCTCCAGTTTCATCTACCTCATTAGAACTGATTCAAATGCATTCTTTTTAATAGCTGGATAATATTCCATTGTGTGTATGTACCACAGCTTTCTAATCCATTCATCTGCTGATGTACATCTAGTTTGCTTCCATGTCCCAGCTATTGTAAACAGTGCTGCAATGAATATTGGAGTACGTGTATCTCTTTCAATTCTGGTTTCCTTGGTGTGTATGCCCAGCAGTGGGATTGCTGGGTCATAAGACAGTTCTATTTCCAGTTTTTTAAGGAATCTCCTCACTGTTTTCCATAGTGGTTGTACTAGTTTGCATTCCCACCAACAGTGTAAGAGGGTTCCCTTTTCTCCACACCCTCTCCAGCATTTACTGTTTGTAGACATTTTGATAGCAGCCATTCTGACCAGCATGATACGGTACCTCATCGTGATTTTGATTTGCATTTCTCTGATAATGAGTGATGTTGAGCATCTTTGCATGTGTTTGTTAGCCTTCTGTATGTCTTCTTTAAGAAATGTCTGTTTAGTTCTTTGGCCCATTTTTTGATTGGGTCGTTTATTTTTCTGGAATTGAGCTTCAAGTGTTGCTTGTATATTTTTGAGATTAATTCTTTGTGAGTTGCTTCATTTTCTATTATTTTCTCCCACTCTGAAGGCCATCTTTTCGCCTTGCTTATAGTTTTCTTCATTGTGCAAAAGCTTTTAAGTTTAATTAAGTCCCATTTATTTATTTTTGCTTTTATTTCCAAAACTCTAGGAGGTGGGTCATAGAGGATCCTGCTGTGATTTATGTCAGAGAGTGTTTTGCCTATGTTTTCTTCTAGGAGTTTAATAGTTTCTGGTCTTACTTTTAGAACTTTAATCCATTTTGAATTTATTTTTCTGTATGGTGTTAGAAAGTGTTCTAGTTTCATTCTTGTACAAGTGGTTGACCGGTTTCCCCAGCACCACTTGTTAAAGAGATTGTCTTGTCTTTTCTCCATTGTATATTCTGGCCTCCTTTGTCAAAGATAAGGTGTCCATAGGTGTGAGGATTTATCTCTGGGCTTTCTATTTTGTTCCATTGGTCTATATTTCTGTCTTTGTGCCAGTAACATACTGTCTTGATGACTGTAGCTTTGTAGTGTTGTCTGAAGTCAGGCAGGTTAATTCCTCCAGTTCATTCTTCTTTCTCAAGATTGCTTTTCTTCTTTCTCAAGATTGCTTTGGCTATTCAAGGTTTTTTTTTTTTTTTTTTTTTAATGTCCATGCAAATTTTGAAAGTATTTGTTCCAGTTCTGTGAAAAATACCATTGGTAGCTTGATAGGGATTGCATTGAACCTATAGATTGCTTTGAGTAGTATACTCATTTTCACTACATTGATTCTTCCAATCCATGATTATGGTATTCTCCATCTATTTGTGTCCTCTTTGATTTCTTTCATCAGTGTTTTATAGTTTTCTATATATAGGTCTTTTGCTTCTTTAGGTAGATTTATTCCTAAGTATTTTATTCTTTTCATTTCAATGGAGAATGGAATTGTTTCCTTAATTTCTCTTTATTTTTCTCAGTGTATAGGAATGCAAGGGATTTCTGTCTGTTAATTTTATATCCTGCAACTTTACTATATTCATTGATTAGCTCTAGTAATTTTCTGGTAGAGTCTTTAGGGTATTTTATGTAGAAGATCATGTCATCTGCAAATAGTGAGAATTTTACTTCTTCTTTTCCTATCTGGATTCCTTCTACTTCTTTTTCTTCTCTGATTGCTGTGGCTAAAACTTCCAACACTATGTAGAATAGTAGTAGTGAGAGTGGGCACCCTTGTCTTGTTCCTGACTTTAGGGGAAATGTTTTCAATTTTTCACCATTGAGGACAATGTTTGCTGTGGGTTTATCATATATGGCTTCTATTATGTTGAGGTATGCTCCTTCTATTCTTGTTTTCTGGAGTGTTTTTTTTATCATAAATAGATGTTGAATTTTGTCAAAAGCTTTTTCTGCATCTATTGAGATAATCATATGGCTTTTATCTTTCAATTTGATAATGTGGTGTATCACATTGATTGACTTGCAAATATTGAAGAACCCTTGCGTCCCTGGGATAAAGCCCACTTGTTCATGATGTATGATCTCTTTAATATCTTGTTGGATTCTATTTGCTAGAATTTTGTTAAGGATTTTTGCATCTCTGTTCATCAGTGATATTGGCTTGTAGTTTTCTTTTTTGGTGGCATCTTTGTCTGGTTTTGGTATTAGGGTGATGATGGCTTTGCCTCATAGAATGAGTTTGGAAGTTTACCTTCTTCTGCAATTTTCTGGAGGAGTTTGAGTAGGATAGGTGTTAGCTCCTTTCTCAATTTTTGGTAGAATGCAGCTGTGAAGCCATCTGGTACTGGACTTTTGTTTGTTGGAAGATTTCTGATTACAGTTTTCATTTCCGTGCTTGTGATGGGTCTGTCAAGATTTTCTATTTCTTCCTGGTTCAGATTTGGAAAGTTATACGTTTCTAAAAACTTGTCCATTTCTTCCAAGTTGTCCATTTTATTGACATATAGTTGCTGATAGTAATCTGTTATGATCCTTTGTATTTCTGTGTTTTCTGTTGTGATTTTTACATTTTCATTTCTAATTGTGTTGATTTGATTCTTCTCCCTTTTTTTCTTTATGAGTCTGGCTAATGGTTTGTCTATTTTGTTTATCTTCTCAAAGAACCAGCTTTTAGTTTTGTTGATTTTGGCTATGGTCTCCTTTGTTTCTTTTTCATTTATTTCTGCCCTAATTTTTATGATTTATTTCCTTCTACTAACCCTGAGGTTCTTAATTTCTTCCTTTTCTAGTTGCTTTAGGTGTAGAATTAGGTTATTTATTTGATTTTTCTCTTGTTTCTTGAGGTAGCTTGTACTGCTATGAACCTTCCTCTTAGCACTGTTTTTACTGAATCCCATAGGTTTTGGGTTGTTGTGTTTTCATTTTAATGTGTTTCTATGCATATTTTGATTTATTTTTTGATTTCTTCTGTGATTTATTGGTTATTCAGAAATGTGTTGTTTAGCCTCCATATGTTTATATTTTTAATAGTTAATATTATTAATGTTAATAGTTGGTGTTTTTTTTTTTTTTTCCCCCTGTAGTTGACATCTAATCTTAACGCATTGTGATCAGAAAAGTTTCTTGGAAGGATTCCAATTTTTTTTAATTTACCAAGGCTAGATCTATGACTCGGGATGTGATCTATCCTGGAGAAGGTTCCGTGTGCACTTGTGAGAAAGGTTAAATTCATTGTTTTGGGGTGAAATGTCCTATAGATATCAATTAGGTCTAACTGGCCCATTGTATCATTTAAAGTTTGTGTTTCCTTGCTAATTTTCTGTTTAGTTGATCTATCCACAGGTGTGAGTGGGGTATTAAAGTCTCACAGTATTATTGTGTTACTGTTAATTCCTCCTTTCATACTTCTTGGCATTTGCCTTATATATTGCAGTGCTCCTATTTATAGTTGGTATATCTTCTTTTTGGATTGATCTTTTGATCATTGTGTAGTGTCCTTCTTTGTCTCTTTTCACAGCCTTTATTTCAAAGTCTACTTTATCTGATATGAGTATTGCTACTCCTGCTTTCTTTTGATCTCCATTTGCCTGAAATATCTTTTTCCAGCCCTGCACTTTTAGTCTGTATGTGTCCCTTGTTTTGAGATGGGTCTCTTGCAAAAAGCATATATAGGAGTCTTGTTTTTGTATCCATTCAGCCAGTCTTTGTCTTTTGGTTGGGGCATTCAACCCATTTACATTTAAGGTAATTATTGATAAGTGTGATCCCATTGTCATTTATTTTGTTGTTTTGGGTTCGAGTTTATATACCTTTCCTGTGTTTCCTGTCTAGAGAGATCCTTTAGCATTTATTGAAGAGCTGGTTTGGTGGAGCTGAATTCTCTCAAGTTTTTCTTGTCTGTAAAGCTTTTGATTTCTCCTTCATATTTGAATGAGATTCTTGATGGGTTCAATAATCTGGGTTGTATGTTTTTCTCTCTCATCACTTTAAGTATGTCCTGCCATTCCCTTCTGGCCTGAAGAGTTTCTATTGAAAGATCAGTTGTTATCCTTATGGCAATCGGCTTGTGTATTATTTGTTGTTTTTCCCTTACTGCTTTTAATATTTGTTCTTTGTGTTTGATCTTTGTTAATTTGATTAATATGTGTCTTGGGGTGGTTCTTCCTTGGGTTTATCATGTTTGGAACTCTCTGGGTTTCTTGGACTTGGATGGCTATTTCCTTCCCCATTTTAGGGAAGTTTTCAACTATTATCTCCTCAAGTATTTTCTCATGGCCTTTCTTTTTGTCTTCTTTTCTGGGACTCCTATGATTCGAATGTTGAGGCATTTAACATTGTCCCAGAGGTCTTTGAGATTGTCCTCATTTCTTTTAATGATTTTTTCTTTTTTCCTCTCTGCTTCATTTATTTCCACCATTCTATCTTCCACCTCAGTTATCCTATCTTCTGTCTCAGTTATTCTACTCTTGGCTCCCTCCAGAGTGTTTTTGACCTCAGTTATCACATTATTTATTATTGATTGACTCTTTCTTATTTCTTCTAGGTCCTTGTTAAAAATTTCTTGCATCTTCTCAATCCTTGTCTCCCAACTATTTATCTGTAACTCCATTTTGTTTTCAAGATTTTGAATCATTTTTACTATCATTATTCTGAATTCTTTTTCAGGTAGACACCCTACCTCCTCTTCTTTTGTTTGGTTTGGTGGGCATTTATCATGTTCCAATATTTCTCTGCCTTTTCATCTTCTTTTTAGATTGCTGTGTTTGGGGTAGCCTTTCTGTATGCTGTAAGTTTGTGGTTCCTCTTTATTGTGGATGTTCCTCCCTGTGGGTGGGGTTGGACGAGTGGCTTGTCAAGGTTTCCTGGTTCAGGAAGCTTGTGTCGGTGTTCTGGTGGGTGGAGCTGGATCTCTTCTCTCTGAGTGCAATGAAGTGTCCAGTAGTGAGTTTTGGGGTGTCTATGGGTTTGGTGTGACTTTGGGCTGCCTGTATGTTAATGCTCAGGGCTGTGTTCCTGCACTGCTGGAGAGTTAGCTTGGCATGTCTTGCTCTGGGACTTGTTGGCTCTTGTGTGGAGCTTGGTTTCAGTGTAGGTATGGAGGCTTTTGTATGAGCCCTTTTCAATTAATGTTCCCTGGAGTCAGGAGTTCTCTGGTGTTCTCAGGTTTTGGATTTAAGCCTCCTGCCTACGGCTTTCAGTCTTATTCTTACAGTAGCCTCAAGACGTCTCCATCCATACAGCACTGATGATAAAACACCTAGGTTAATGGAGAAAAGATTCTCCACAGTGAGGGATACCCAGAGAGGTTCGCAGAGTTACATGGAAAAGAGAAGAGGGAGGAGGGAGATTGAGGTGACCAGGAGGAGAAGAGGGGGAACCATAAGGAGAGAGAACAATTTAGCCAGTAATCAAATCCTTATGTGCCCTCCACAACCTGGAACACTCAGAGAGGTTCATGGACTTACAATGAGAAGAGACGAGGGAGGAAGGAGATAGAGGTGACCAGAAGAAGAGGGGTCATTAAAAGGAGAGAGAGACAGATCTAGCCAGCAATCAGTTCCTTAAGTGTCCTCCACATCCCAGAATACCCAAAGAGATTCACAGAGTTGGGTAGAGAAGAGAATGGGGAGGGAGGAGATAGAGGTGACCTGGGGGATAAAAAAGGAGAATCAAAATGGGGAGAGGGTAATCAAGCCAGTAATCACACTCCTAAGTAAAAATGGGTACTAAAGATTGGATTCTTTCTTTTTTTTAATTTTTTTTTTTTTGATTCTTAAAGGTACAAAATTGAAAACAAATACCAAAAAGCAAAGGTTAAAAATCTAGAGTAGAGGTTAGACTCTCAAAAATACAATATTAAAAAACAACAACAACAACAAAGCAACAAAGCAAAATCACAAAAATTGTAAGAAATGTATATGAAATTTGCTTTAAAAACAGGGTCTTTTTTTGCGAGGTAATAGTAGGTTATAAAAATGAAAATTAAGGGAGTAATAAAGGGCTTAAAATTTTAAAAATTAAAAAAAAATGATAATAGTAAAATATATCTATGAATTTTTCTGGTGCTATTGTGGGCAGTGTGGGGTCAGTTCAGTTTCAGATAGTATCTTGTCCAGCTTATACTTCTTCTCAAGGTCTATAGGCCCCTTCCAATGTAGTCAGTGCTAACTACAGGGTTTTAATCTGTTACACCTGTCACTTCCAAAGCGGTTCCCTCTGTTTATTTTGGCTTCTTCTGTTTGCAAGTCTCTTCAGTGTCTAATTTCCACCCTGACACAAGGGGGCGAAGGTGATCACTTATTTAGGTTCAGTTGTTCAGTTGTGCTGTGGGGAGCGGGGAACACTGCAAGCAAATATCACTGGTGTTTGTGGGGAATGCTTGCAGTGTCTGGGCCACACTGGGTTTCCCCCCCACTCACAGAGAGTGTGCGTTCCCAGTCTACACTGCTCAGGCTCCAGGTTGCTCTGCAGGGGAACTGTCTAAACTGGGCCCAGGGTTGCATGCACTTCCCAGGTCTAAGCTGCTCAGGTTAAATTTCTCGGGTACTCCACAAAGGCACACACTCGGTTGGGCCTGCGTTTTGTGCCCTTCCCAGGTCCGAGCAGCTCAGGAGACCATGTGCTTGGTGAGCTCACTCTCCCCAGGTGTACAGTAGGTCTTATCACCTCCTGGGTCCCAGCTGCTCGGTTTCCTGGGTGTGCAGCTGGAGCATCATCTCAGGTGTGCCGCGTGTCTCCTCTGGGGAGCTGATCTCTGACCCTCCAGATGAATGTCAACCATCCAGGATCTCAGGAAGACTTGGTTAGCAACGGGGAGGCTGCTCGCAGTTTGGTGGAGGATGCCGTCTCTGGGGCCAAGATTGCCCCTTTCTTGCTCTGGCTGTCGCCCGCCTGCCTCTCTGCCTCCAGTGGGGGACGGGCTGGTCCACAGCCAGCTAGCTCTCCTCTGGTATTCACTCAGTCCTTTGTTCTGTGAGCGGGCCGGCAGTGCCTCAGGTTAGAGCTTTTCCTGGGAAAGTTCTCTCTCTCTCTTTCTTCTCTCTCTCTCTGGCTCTCCCACAGTTTGGGTTGCTATCTCACGTTACCTCCCTCAGATAGTCCTCAGGGCATTCAGATTCAGTGGTCGTTACCCTAAGCATGTAGCATGTGCCTCCCTGTTCGGCCCCCACTTGCTGGTGGCAGATGTGAGCATCTGGGCTACTTCTCCACTGGGAGTTGCAGTTAGGCACATAAAAATCTGTGGGTCTTATTTATTTATTTATTTTTCCTCCCGGTTATGTTGCCCTCTGAGATTACAGAACTCCCCGCAGACGCGCTGGTGAGAGGGTTTCCTGGTGTTTGGAAACTACTCTTTCACGACTCCCTCCCCAGGACAGGTCTCCATCCCTAACTCTTTTTATCTTTTATATATTTTTTTGACAATATTTTTTTTATTAGTTGGAGGCTAATTACTTCACAACATTTCAGTGGGTTTTGTCATACATTGATATGAATCAGCCATAGAGTTACACGTATTCCCCATCCCAATCCCCCCTCCCACCTCCCTCTCCACCCGATTCCTCTGGGTCTTCCCAGTGCACCAGGCCCGAGCACTTGTCTCATGCATCCCACCTGGGCTGGTGATCTGTTTCACCATAGATAATATACATTCTGTTCTTTCAAAACATCCCACCCTCACCTTCTCCTGCAAACACACTGAGGAAACCAGATTTGTTTATCTTTTATATTTTGTACTACCTCTTTTTAAAGACAATGGGCTGCCTTTCTGGTTGCCTGGTGTCCTCTGTTAGTGTTCAAATGTTGTTTTGTGGAATTTGCTCAGCGTTCAAATGATCTTTGATGAATTTGTGGGGGAGAAAGTGGTCTCCTTGTCCTATTCCTTCACCATCTTAGGACCACCCCCCACCTACTTATATCTTAATACAGAAAGGATCTAGCTTGCTAATTCCATTTGAGATGACTCTGGGGATAGATTTGCGAAGTCACTTTTTTATCACCTTCCTCTCTACCCTAGGTTTTGAATGATGCTTCCTCCTGCCTTCTACTCACATCTTTCTAAGGAAAATGAAATAAGATTAATTACAACCTCTGAGGAGATTTAGGAATTATGTTTTATCCTCTCCTGGACTCCTCAGATATGTCTTATAAATAAATAGTAAAACTCCTTTGTAACAGATTATTGTTTCCTCTTATCCACATTAAGGCATAGCAAAGGAATGATGATATGAAAAGTAAAAGGTATAGTTAAATGTTAGTTTTCAAAGTTTCAGTTTTGAGGTATGAGTTTCTTCCGCCGTTTTCTTCACCTTCCTGCTATCTAAACATCAAATGATTCAGTGTTACATTACTAAGACACAATAGGTTTGTTTCACTTTATAAATCTCATAGATACATTCTGGATAGGAGATAGATATTCACTACATCAATTTATAGAATAAATCTATATGGCTACATGGAAATAAGCAATGACATAAGCGCAAATGTCTCTGGGGTCAAGCTGCTTCCTCCTTCACTTCACTGTGTGGCATGGGTCAAATGACTTTATTTCTTGGTGCCTCATATTTTTCATTTATAAAATAACAATAAAAAATTACTCCATAGGCTTATTGTGAATTGTGAAGATTAAATGAGTTACTGTATAAAGTACTTAGAAAAGCACCAAACACTCTATAAACTTAATCTTAGTATGAGTGTGTATGTGTGTGTATAATGCATATAAATGTATGTATCACATATTTATGCACTATATGCTTGTACTTATAATCTTTAATATATTTTAACCTGTCATGTAAACATTATTGGAAGAAATGCATAATTAAGATTTTTTTTTAAATTACCAGATAATATTACAGCATGTTACTCCTGAAGATTTGAACAATTGAGATACCTCAGCCCACTTGGGGGAGGAAAGATGAAGCTGCAGGTATTAAGCTTATTTATTCCTTGTATCAGTAAGAGATTTTGAGGTCTTGTATGGAATAGAAAGGAAAGTGAGATTCTGGCAATTGTCATGTGGCAGGATAACATTTCAATTACGATGCTATTTGGAAAAGGTTATGGTCTCAAAAAGGTAATTTTTATTCAACATTATTACAGGGTATGCAATTGATTCTATTCATTTCAGTAAAGGGAATCTGAATCATAGATGATGAATCTCTCTTCAAAGAAAAACACTTGCAGCTTCAGAAAGTAATTTATGAGGCTACCTTCATGTCACGAGCAGAATAAACAATGGCAAGAGGTAGTAGCATTGCCCGTTATTTACAGGTGGTCCTTCTTTCCTTTCTTTGGTGTCTATTACTCTATAAAGTGGTGTTTA
The DNA here is from genome assembly GCF_910594005.1 of Cervus elaphus. Classification (NCBI taxonomy): domain Eukaryota; kingdom Metazoa; phylum Chordata; class Mammalia; order Artiodactyla; family Cervidae; genus Cervus; species Cervus elaphus. The sequence goes on along the minus strand of NC_057833.1, from coordinate 18,995,710 downwards.
TCAGTCTTTATTTTCCCCTTTCATGTTAGGAGAACAATTGCTGTGCTCCCATTACAAGGTTAAGGTGGCCATCCTGCTCTCCCTACTGTTTTTTTTTTTTTTCCCCCGCTGCTTTAAATTACACACACCTTGTTGAATTCTAGCCAGGAACAAAGATCAAGATAGATGCTTCAGCTGGGAGTTATCTTTATTGTTGTTGTTTTTTCTCTATTGCTGTTATGTAATATTGATATTATTTTTATTTATGATATTAGAAGTTATTGTGAAGTTAGCAAAGAGAATAGTTACCTCTATTAGTTACCGCTATGTTATCAGTTGTTCCAATGGAATAATAGACATACAATCAGAATTTTACAACTATGGCAGACTTGAGAATTTATCTAATCAAGACTCCTCATTTTACAGAGGAGGAATTAGAGATCTGGAAAGTTAAAATGAGTTGAGCCCCCTTTCTTCCTAACAAGCCAACTACTATAGTCAAAAAATAAAATCAACATAACCATAATAAGAAAAGATCAACATTTTACCTAAACAAGCTAAGTAATCATAACTAGAAATGGAGAATTTGAAAAATGATGGGCATAAAGAAAACAATAGGTAACAAAAGGCAATATATGCACCTTATTCTAAAGAGAGCCATCAGCAAACATGACCAGGTCTTATTAAGAGTCCCAAATCTATCCTTGCTACTACAAGAAAACCTTATTAGTACCTTTGTTTATCTTTCCCAAGTGGTCAAAGATCGAAAACTTGCACCATGTGGATATAGTTGAAGAAACTGTTGATGTTTGACTTTAAAAGAGGAGTTTGTGAATATAATAATGGTATTTAAAATTTTAGAAGGAATGTCTAGGAAAAACTGTATCAAAGAGTCTGTGAAAATGTAGAGAAGACTAAGAGAAATGAGTGGGTCTACAGGAGAAACATTTCTAAGTATAAACATAAAGAGGAAGAAAGTGAGTAACCCTATCCCTGGAACATTCAGATAGAAGGAAGAAGAGCCGTGTTAGGGACCAAATGCCAAGCACACCTTCTAGACAATGAATAACCAAAAGTTCTTTGACATAACATTGAAAGCCCTTCCCATGACACAAAGTGAGAGGCCTGCATAGCTCACTTGGATGTTATTATTCAGTCACTAAGTCATGTCTGAATCTTTGCAACCCCATCATCTATAGCACTCAGGTGCTTATAATGGCATGTAGGTGGTCAAAAAGGACAGTTGAAAATAAAAAAAAAACTGGATTAGTGTATTAAATGGTCTGTTCCTTCCTTTCTACTATAAATAATATCATTCTTTTTTTTTTTTCACGTTTTTTAAAAATATACTTAATTTTAATTGAAGAATAATTGCTTTACAATATTGTATTGCTTTCTGCCATACAACAACATGAATCAGCCATAGGTATATGTCCCCTCCCTCTAGAACCTTCCCCCCACCTCCCACCCCATCCCACCCCATCCCACTCCTGTAGGTTGTCACTGATCCCCAGTTTGAGTTCCCTGAGTCGTAGAGCAACGTGGGGGGAAGGAGAGTGTGGGACAGATGGAGAGAGTGGCGTGGAAACATATAATATCATGTGTAAAATATCATTCTTTAAGATCTGTTTTAGACCCATTTCCTCCAGGATTTTTGTGTTCAGCTGACCTGCAACTATCTTAACATCATTTACTGTAATGTATTGGTTAGAGCCCAGAAACATGTTTTAGAGACTTATACTTTATTCTCTGTGAACTCCTATCAAACTCATTCCCAGTTACATTCAATTTGCTCTAAAAATCTTTCACATTCTGTTTCATGTTTTTCCATCTACTCATAATACTTATCATGTTTCATTTCAATTAGTTATTTACACATTTATCTCCTCCATAAGACTGGGAGTATTTTGATAGTAAGAACATTGTTTTGCTATTATTGTAGTTTCAGCATATCAGTGCTTAGAATGTGCATTCAAAATGTCCAGTAAACATTTGTAGATTAGCTGAATGAATGCATACATAAATGAGTAAAGAAGCAAGAATGTCTTAACTAGTAAATTAAGAGTGGTACTCTTAAGGGCTTACATCATGTCTTATTATATTATATTTCTTATTACATATTTCCTGGTATCATATATGAGAAAGAAATGGCAACCCACTCCAGTATTATTGCCTGGAAAATTCCGTGGACAGAGGAGCCTGGCTGGCTACAGTTCATTGGGCTGTAAAGTCAACATAACTGAAGAATTGAGCATAACTCACACACAGACACACGCACACACACACACACACACGCACACAACACACCACTTAATTTGTATAGCATATAACAAATACTAAATATTTCTTCATGCTATGATTTAATTGTCTGTAATTTGTTTTCACTCTGTTATACCACAGAATCATGTTACGCTACATTATGTTTTGGTTTATATGCTTTACAGGGACACCTATGAAAGTGAAGCAAATTTAGAATTTGCCAATTATTTTTATAATTTATGGTCTACCACAGCCTTGAAGTCTATTGTCTTCCACATTAATATGTAAAGGACTCTAGAAATATACATCTATAGGAAAAGAATTTAAAAGTTATGTGATCCTAACTCTAATGAATAATTTTGTATGAGTGGAAAATCACACTCAGAGAATCAGAAAAAAAATCAAAAAAATTACTTTCATGATATCACTCTTGGGTCAATAATTCAACAAAAGTTTTGAAATATCCACTTTTCAAGTAGTTCTATAGCAGCTGCTAAGACTTTGAAGGTCAAACTTTATCTTTTCCTTTTGCTTATGTAAAAATAGCTATAATTAGGACTAACATTTATTTAGTACTTGTTTTTTTTTTTTTTTTCTTTTGCCAGTCTCAAGCTCCAAATATAAATCATCTCACAATGTTTACACAGCAATAGAATGAAGAGAAATATTCCTAAATTAAAATGAGGGAACTGAGGCTTAGGGAGAAGAGCCTCAAGCCCTGCATCCCACACCTGGGGAAAGCTGCAGTCAGGACTCACTCTGGAGCAGGTTGGTTCCTCAGCTGACTGCACAGAGCACCCTGGTGAACTCAGTCAGGGCTCACCTCCACTCACTGTCCAGAGCACCTGTGTTCCCTGAACAACCAACCACAACAAAGCCTTATTTAAATATATTTCATATAGTGTATTTTGTGTGTTTGTATTGGCTGCTCAGTCATGTCCAACTCTTTGCTACCCTATGGACTGTAGCCTACCAGACTCCTTAGTCCGTGGGATCCTCCAGAGAAGAACACTGGAGTGAGTTGCTATGTCCTTCTCCAAGGGATCTTCCCAACCCTGGGATTGATCCCAGGTTTTTGCATTGCTGGAGGATTCTTTACCATCTGATTGGAAGTCTTATTTTTGAAGTCTTATTTTTTTAGACTTATAGAGAACCAAGTGTTCCAAGGGCTTTAAAAGATATTCTTTTCATCCTCCCCACCCCAAATGTGAGCAGTCCTTCACTTCTTGCAAGGTTTCAACTTGTACTGTGAGATCCTTATCCATTTCATTTAGGAGGACTTTTCTTCTCCAACAGAGATGGTTTAATAAGTACTGGGTCAGGCACAATATTTTCTGTGCTGAAGTTCCATGCTGTTACTTGCTAGCTCTGTAAATGGTCATATAATTTGACTGAGTCCTTACATTTTAATCTGTGAATGGAAAAAAGAAATGTCTATTGAAAATGAAAGAAGACAGACTCATGAAAGAAGTCTGGTGACTGTGCTTTGTGGTAACATCAGCATTAGCCAATTCTTTGTTGGGCAAATGTTGATAGTCTGGCTAAGAATATCATTCATTCAATCAAGACTGATATTCAGCCACTATACCATAATAAACTAATACTGGTGATGAAAACATGAAAATAGTTCTTAGAGAGCAAATAGTTGTTTCTTTGCATCCCGAGTGCCTCTTGGTTTCCCAGGCTGTCTCTTCTACCTTCTCTTCTTATGCCTTAGACCTCCCTACTGTCCAGAAAATCAAATGTAATGCCTGGCCCAGCAAGACCCTCCAGAATCCTGCTGTAATTCCACAGCTTATATAGTTTCTAGCTAAACAGAGTTCTTGCAACCCTGGTTGTAAATTAGTTTTTAAAATACTCTTGCTTTTAACAGATATTTCTTGAGCATACTAAGTGCCTCTCAAAATGAGACATGCATGGCCCTGTCAGAGAATTTAAGGTCTCTGCTTAACCTTTCAGAAAAGAGAATCAGTTGCAAAGAAATAAGGAGCACTCCTGGAAACTGTTTTAGAATATGATTATATGTCTGACTTTAGAAAGAGCTGAGGGTAATCAGTATGCTACACAATTTTCTTAACTGTTTACACTGCTCTCTCTACCACTTGGTGACTTAGGACTTAATGAGAATTGGGAACTTAAGAATTCAGTTTTATTTTCTACTATAAGGTATAAATTGTTTGTGTTCTTCTTAATAGTTTGTAAACTCACAGGAAGCCTTGGCACCTGGATTCCTATTGACATTTGATTCTTGCCGAATGTTGAATGTGCTGCAAAGCCATTTATTAATTTACAGCAATTTTTCCTTCACCTTAGTCACTAATGGCTCATTACTGAGCCATTATGGTCCAGCTATTCAACTTCTCTATGGCATAAGCTTGTGTTTCATTTTCAAAAAAAATCTGTGCTTTCAGTTTAAATCAGAGGAGCTATTGATGTACAGATGCAGAATATGCTTGAGTAAGCCTTCACATGGGAAAGATTTTTCTGCAACATAAAACTCGCTCCATTAAAGGAAAGTGAAAATGTTGACATCCACAAATCAGTTGATCAGAATCTTAGTCATTAACAGTTTACCATATAAAGTGTAAGTGTACAGGAGAGAACACTTTGAGCTGAAGAAAATGCAATTCCAAAAAGTGAAAAAAAAAATCTGATACTAATAGTGAAATCTATTTTATAGTTAATGCTATATTCACTTAACAAACAGTAAATTATGCATGAAATTAAGTATGTCAGGAGCATTGACCCCAGGTTGTAAGAACAGAGATGTTGAGTCTGCCATTCTAGAAGGGTCCATAGAGGGTAGGAGTGCTAATGTACTTGACAAATTTATTGTAATTTTGTTTAGCATTTGTAAAGGCAAATATATCCCTGGGCCATCTCTCCTGCAGCTCAAAGAAGTTTCAGTTCTAATTACCTTCACAAGATTTTATGCATTAAAAGAGTTTTCTCCATCAAACTTGAAAATTACTCTACATAATCATGAATTTAACCATAGCACAAATGTGCAAGTAGATTAATTTCTGTGTGTCACCTCAGAGGGCTCTTTGTGGCTATAAAGTTGAATGGACACTAAACTTAGATGAAGCAAAGGGTTTGTTTGTAAATGTAGATTAAATGAAAAACAAGTTTAAAGATGATGTCAGTCATCACTGTTCCTTCAGTATGCATGCCTCTTTCCTGTAACTTTCCAATGAGAAGAACACAAATCAGAAAAATCTCAGTAATATTATAGGAGTGAGAGTAACAGACTAGTGAAAACTTGGAGAAATATTTGATAGTCACAAAAAAATAAAGAAGTGTATAAGGAACAGAGATTAGATTGAATTTATTCCAAAACATACTGAAACTTATCTCTACTAACATTGAAGGAACCAAAGTTTACTTTTCTGATAACACTTTTTGTGTTAGCTTCCTTTCTGAGAAGAGTCTTGTATAGAATTGATAAATATTAGAGATTTAAAGATTACTATTTTCTTTTTCTTATTTGACCATTTCATAGCTCTTTTCTCCCTTGAGATGTGAGTTTGCTTTTTTCATTTCTTATAACTTGCTAAATGGCATTAAGATGTGATTTAAAGTATCTAATGCTGTGATTGAAAAGGGATATATAATCCAACAATTAGAAGTAAAGTAGGAAGAAAACACTAACTGCAAAGACAAGAAAATAACTTAAGCCAGACTCTAATAATTTCTAGAGCAATTTGTTGAGTCCAATTATATGATTTGCTTTTGAGAAGTCTAACACATGACTGGTGAAAATACATAACAATATAAGTAGTAATGCTTCAAGATAATGTACTTGATTCTGTAGTATGAACTTAGCAATTTAATAGACTTTCAGAAAAGAGAGACCTTGACTTGGAATGAACGTCTGAAGTTAAAAAAAAAAAAGAAAAGAAAAGAAAGAAAGAAAGAGAAAGAAAAAAAAGATACAGAATAACCGGAGTGTATGAAACTAGAATTAAGTACTAAAAATGAGTACAATGTTGGTAAATGTTAAGGATGCAGGAAGAATTTCCAGGAAAAGAGCACTCCAAAATGGTTAATGACAAAGTGCACAGTTGGCTATACGTAGATCACCTGCATAGGATACAGGGAATAGAAATCTGAACAAACTGGTCTTTCTAAGTGCATGGTGATGTAGGAGATAGATTTTGGTGTTCACAGTAACAGGGCCAACTGGAAACACAGGAAAAAAAAAAGTAGGGGGAGATTACTGATGGAATACTGAAGTGTATAGTGGCTAAACCATTTTCAAGCCACTGGATGGTTGAAAGCATAGCACTTGCAAAAGCAAAACACCTTCAGACATTATTTTTGAAAGTCTGTGTGGCATTAAAGAGAAACAAATATTCCAACTTAATGTGTGTTAGGAAGTAGCAGAGGATCTCACACAGGCTGTTATTTAACACAAATACCTAGAAATGCATTTTCACAAGTGATGTGTCCCTTTGTGTGTAGACTCCAAGTCAGGTATGAGGAAAAGTAGAATCTAGCCCAACTTTAAAGAGCAATGTCAGGAACAAAACAGGTGCGTATGCACTAGCAAGACCAGTCTCTAACATCAGGAATGTACTAGAATGTTAATAAGAAAAATCAGAGTATAACTCAAGTAAATGGCAGAGAACATGAAGAGAAAGGGTGGGACAAACAAATAGGTAACTCAGAGATAGATTTTGCTTGTAAATGTGTTTCATTTAGCCTACTCAGAGTTTTAATAAATATTGGATGCCATACCAAGTCGCTTCAGTTGTGTCTGACTTTGCAATCCTATGGCTTGTAGCCTACCGGGCTTCTCTGTCCATAAGATTCTCCAGGCGAGAATACTGGAGAGGGTTGCCATGCCCTTCTGCAGCTGATCTTCCCAACCCAGGGTTCGAACCTGCATCTCTTAAGTCTCCTGCATTGGCAGAGGAGTTCTATACACTAGTGCCACCTGGGAAACCCTCTATATTGGATTAGTTCCCAACATTTAGAAATTAGAATATTTAATATTAGAAGAACATTATGGAATACTCTTACTTTGAGAAACCCAGTTGCAAAATTGGGTTGTTACTGAAAGAAGAAGAGTATGCATTGTCCTATTGCATCTTCTCTCAAATTTACCCAAGTCCTTATTTCATCTGTTTAATATCTTATTAAGATCATGATGACTTAATGCAGTTACTTGACCTGCCTGACTCATGTTCACCAGGACTTGGGATCTCTGGTTCAAAACAGTAGTCTTCAAGCTGAGAGGTACAAGCTGTACAGATCAGAAAGATTTTCTAATGTGTATCTGGGCATAAATGATTTTAAGAGAATCAAATTTCAAACCTTGAACACTCAAATGCTCTTAAAATTTGTCTTCCTGAGAAGACATCTAGTAGAGGTAATCAACCTGTTTTTCTTAGCAAACTTTTCTTTCACAACTGTCAATCTTAGCATGTTGCAATACCCCAGTGTATCAAAGCCTGTAAGTCAACTAACTATATGGAAAATTTAAAGAATTGGTATCACCAGTGCTTTTTATAGACAAAGTAAGAAAACCATATCTAGAGCTTCTTATCTTTATCTAGCATACTAACATGAAACATGACTTTAAGAATGGTGTCTTTTGAATAATGATCAAGTTTTCTGAATTTAAATATTTTATAGATTAGAACTTAAGGGACATGAAAAATGTCATCTATATTGCCTCCTTACTCCATGCTGCCATTCTTCAGTTATTTTTGAAACAGTTATTTTGTTTCTGAGAAGAGATTCGTGAAATCAAAGTGAAGCACTGATAAGAAATAAAAGCATCGTTTCTTTTCATCCAGGCAACAAATTCATGGTAAGGCTCCATGTTTTTATTAAGCTAGCCATTCTTTATCCATTTTAGAATTAAAGTCTGTAAGTCAAATGATAATCTCAGAAATTTATTTTTATTGATGCCTAAAGTAATATTTTTCTTGGTTAAAAACTTAGTCTGATGTTACAGGTTATTTGTAAAAGAGAAACGCCTCTACCGTTGAAGCTGCAAGATAGTAAAAAATCAGCAGATACAATGTTTTAGTAAAAATATTTTTAAAACATATGTTGGTATAAAAGCTTGTAATAAAATAATTTTAGAAAAATAAATTTAAATAATATATGTATACTTGATGCAGAGAAGTATGATAGGGTTATTAGTAAAATGCTTTCAAGAATAACCATACTATACAATGGGAGAATTCTGAATGCAAGAAATGGAATGGAAATGTGAGTTTAAGGAGAAAAGGAAACAATGATAAGTTCATATTCTTGATTATTAATGATAGTAGATATCAAATTGATACAGTATTTCAAATTCTAATGGACATATTTATAGGAATTACCTAGAAGTTTTAGTTTTAAATGGCAAGATTTACATAATGTTGGACATTACATCTCACATAAAATTTGAAGTTTTGCTGAATTTACAAATACATAAGGATAAAAGCTCAGCATTCAGAAAACTAAGATCATGGCATCTGGTCCCATCACTTCATGGGAAATAGATGGGGAGACAGTGGATACAGTGCCAGACTTTATTTTTGGGGGCTGCAAAATCACTGCAGATGGTGATTTTAGCCATGAAATTAAAAGATGCTTACTCCTTGGAAGGAAAGTTATGACCAACCTAGATAGCATATTAAAAAGCAGAGACATTACTTTGCCAACAAAGGTCCGTCTGGTCAAGGCTATGGTTTTTCCAGTGGTCATGCATGGATGTGAGAGTTGGACTATAAAGAAAGCTGAGCACCGATGTACTGATATTTTTGAACCATGGTGTTGGAGAAGACTCTTGAGAGTCCCTTGGACTGCAAGGAGATCCAAACAGGCCATCCTAAAGGAGATCAGTCCTGGGTGTTCATTGGAAGGACTGATGCTGAAGCTGAAAATCCAATACTTTGGCCACCTCATGCGAAGAGTTGACTCATTGGAAAAGACCCTGATGCTGGGAGGGACTGGGGGCAGGAGGAGAAGGGGATGACAGAGGATGAGATGGCTGGATGGCATCATCAACTCGACGGGCATGAGTTTGAGTAAACTCCAGGAATTTGTGATGGACAGGGAGGCCTGGCGTGCTGCGATTCATGGGGTCACAAAGAGTCGGACACAACTGAGCGACTGAACTGAACTGAACTGAAGGATGTATATAACTTTTCAAAAAAAATCTTTTTGGAAGTATAGAGGGAACTTTACTAGAAGATTACTTTTCTGGAAAAAAATTGAGTTTTGAAATTTTCATTGATAACAAATTTCACCCTTGATAAGGTAGTTAAAGATTATTTAGATGCCTAGTCTTGTCACACAGAAGACTGAGGTGTTTATATATAGTATTTTCTGATCTGGCCAAAAGTGAATTAGAAAATTAGCAGGATTGAATTTTTTTTTTTTTTTTTTGGTGAGCTATCCAGCTGTGAAAGGTTAGGGAAAGCAGGCACTAAGAATAATGTATAAAAACAGCATAAAAATATTGTGAGATGAGACTGTGGGAAGTTTGAAAATCAAGCAGATAATTTTAGGTTAATTGCAAATAAATTGTCTGAGAATACTCTAAATTCTAAAAGGAATATTGAGAAGAAAAAAAAGAAGTAAATCACTTTTGAGTAAAGATATGATATTTGGAGCAAACAATAGTTTAAGTGCTAAGTGAAATAAAAAGTAAACAATGCAATATTATTGAATGATAGTGATGAATAACATCGTAATACTAAGATGTTAAGACTGTATTGACAACCTATAATTAACAGTTGTTCACTATTATTGTTAATAGCTAAGTTATGTTACTATAAACCAATGAATGGACTTGCTAGAAAATATGCAGTATAATAGCTTTTACAGAATAATGAAAACAACCTTTAAATTCTGAATTTAGTCAAAAACAATTTTAGTTCAAATTTGTTAGATACTTGCTATAGACCAAATATTTACCTGCACTAACTCATTATAACTCATTACCTTTCCCACTTAACCTCTGAGAAAGATATTATTACTATCACTGTCTTAGCTATTTGAAAAAACTGAGGTACAGGCTATAAAGTCTAAATCAAGAAGAAGAAATTACCTAAGTTAGATAACTTATTTTTCAATCAATCCATTAAGATAAATAGTGAAAGAAAAATTCTAGTCTCCTTGACAGAGGATCACATTTTAGAAGCAACTGACCATTGTGCTTCAATCAAAAGCAAGGCCACAATTGGAAACAAGCTCTCCTAACCCCTCATCCTTTGCCTTAACATAGCCATATAATTCACTACTAATATAAAAAAAAAAAAAAAGTAATTTCCAAAAGCCTGCTTCAAGAAGTAAATTATCAAAGGATTGCTTTGAGAAACAAACTAGTTAATTCACATAAAACACTTAAAACAGTGTCTGGTATATAATAACACTCAATAAATTTAAGCTACTTTTGTTGTGTACACTAATGATTAATTTTATCTTCAGTTCAGTTCAGTTGCTCAGTCATGTCTGACTCTTTGAGACCCCATGGAATGCAGCACACCAGGCTTCCCTGTCCATCACCAATTCCCAGAGCTTGCTCAGACTCATGTTCATCCAGTCGGGGATGCCATCCAACCATCTCATCCTCTGTAATCCCCTTCTCCTCCTACCTTCAATCTTTCCCAACATCAGGGTCTTTTCCAAAAGAAGACCCTTCTTTTCAAGGGCTTCCCTGATAGCTCAGTTGGTAAAGAATCCACCTGTAATGTGGGAGACCTGGATTTGATCCCTGGGTTGGGAATTATCTCCTGGAGAAAGGAAAGGCTACCCACTCCAGTATTCTGGCCTAGAGAATTCCATGGACAGCCGATGAGGTCACAAAAAGTTAGACACGACTGAGCAACTTTCACTTTCACTTTCGTAGACGCGGAAGTTGAATGGTTCTATGAAGAAATTTTATCTCGACTTTATTTCATTTCTTCTGCAATTTTAGATTTCTTTCATGTTGTTTCATCATCTTTAGGCTTTATACCTTTTTAAAGAAACAATCTGTTACATAAATACTCAAAGCCTAAAATTCTTTGCTTTTTGACTTAAAAATACAATATCTCAAAATTGGTTTTGTACTGTTAAAAGTTGAAAATATGTGATATTTACATACACTGACCCTCCATTTCTGGCAATCAATAATTGTGTCTCAACAATCCAATGATGTTTTGAACATAACCATCATGTTACATGCCTCATAACATACACAGGATTGAAGTTAACCTTAAAACAGTAATATATAACTTTGTTTGTGACATAGGCTACTTTTCCAGTGCACAATTGATTTTTAAGGTTAGAAGACTGAGAAATGAGAACTACATGCTTCTAGGAATTTATCAATCTCAGGGGACCTGGTGAATTTGTAGTTTGAAAAAATCCTCAATATATTCTTAGAGAACACTCTTAGTCATATCCATTATGAATATGGACCCTAATGAAATATGATTAATACTGAGGCTAAATTAGGAGTCTGGACCACGTGTATATATTTGTTAAGCAAAACAAAACAGTTGAATAATTAACTTTTGAATAAAATAATGAGATGTTTTAGAACAATGCCCAGATGGAAATTAAAATCTTTAAGAGAAAGTTAAAAGTTATGGACTTGGGGATTTCCCTGGTGGTCCAGTGGTTAAGAATCAGCCTGCCAATGTGGGGGACATAGGTTCGTTATCTGGTCCTGTAAAATTCCACGTGCCCCAGAGTGACTAAGCCCCTGTGCCACAGCCTACTGAGCTCATGCTCTGCAACAAGAGAAGGGGCTGAAATGAGAAACCCGTCTAGAGAGTAGCCCCTGCTCACTGCAGCCAGGGAAAGCCTGAGTGCGGCAACAAAGACCCAACACAGCCAAAAAAAAAAAAACTAACCAAATAAATAAAATTACATAAAGAATTATGGGTTTGGTGCACTTAACAAAATGCACCCAAATATTTGTAAACATTGATAATTAGCATCATAAAGCACATATTGTCAGCTCCTTTCAGTTTGGGGAGGGGGTTGGTGTGGTAAAGGTTGAGCAGGTAGTTACAGGTACAAATTGGTGTCATATACACAATATCATTTTGGGGTAAGAAAATTACAATTTCTATCATTAGCTTCTTCAGCATCATACTGTTTTTATTCTATCTGTATTTATTATTCTCCAATGGAAATAGTGGTTCACACTCATATTTATTGAGTTTTTTAGAACACTGCATATAAGAAATCAAAAATTCCTCAAGTAATTACTAATCTGAAATTTTCCCACTATGAATTTAGTTTGTGCTACATAAATCTAAAGTATACCATTTTACCATTTACATAATTGATATTTACCACAGTTGTTATATATTCAGTTAGAATATTCACAGCACAGTCTTGGCAGCTTGAAAACTATTGGCCTCCAGGTGCTGCTTGTGGGAATTTATGTTTTCAATAAAGTGTCCTCCAACATGAGCAGCTGTGTTTTGTCAAGAAGTTCTAATCCATAACATTCAGTTTCTTTTTCGCATTTTTCATTCTCTTTGCACTCACACTCAGATGCCAAAATACATGTCACAGAAACAAAAAGCCTCAGAGAGACTGAGAGAAGGAGAAGAGAGAGGGAAAGGGGAAGAAGGAGTGGGGGGAAGTGAAGGGAAGAGAAAAATAAAACAGATTGTGATCAACTCATAGCATTTGTTCTTGAGGTTTTCATAAACATTGGGTAGACAAAAGAACTAATAACATGGTTATTTTCATCCCCATGAAGTATTACTGCATCATTTGGAACTTTTAAAGATTATGAAGACTTTTCTTAATTTAGATTAGAACAGTTTAGACTACTTTGAGCTTAATTCAACTGGGATGATTAAATATTTATATTAAAGTTTAAATAAAATCATGAAGGATTTAGTTTATCTTACTATGACTATTACTAACCCAAGTTCATATAATCCTCACCTTCATGATGAGAAAACTTTCATATCTTCGTGTTTTCTTTCTCATTTCCTCTTATTATCTTGGCAGCTTGTTTATACTTAACATTTTATCTCTTTTAAAATTTTGTTTACATTTTACACATAAAAGCAGCACATAAATACCATTTTTTTAAAGAAAAATAGCCAAATCATTTTCATCTCAAAATTGATTAAATGGGAATGGATAAAGAAGATAGAATGAAGGCACATATTTATATTTGTTCCATGCTCACAGCTATTAAAATCTATTTTAAGTCACAAAGCACCTAAAAGGACATAGATAAAGGGAGAGGAAACATCAAAACAATTTTGAGAGTACAGAGATTTATGAATGGTAACTTAACATTCCCAAGGAAGTCAAATTTGAAAGCTCGAATCTAAAACCATAACAATAAAGCAACCCAATTTACAATGCAGAGCTCTAAAATCTCAAGGATTTTTGGCATATGGTATCTCTCAGAGAGGAGAGGCTAGGGTGCAAGGGGGTAGGGGGAGGCTAGACTAAATCAGGATAGTTTGAAAGATTTTATAAGAAGTGGTTAGACCCCTAAAGACTTTCTCCCAATCTACACTGCCAGGTAATTTATCTTTCATTGTGGTCTCAGAAATCTGGAGTTTTATCCTCTACAGAGGATCAAACAGTTTCCATCAATAAAAGTATTGCATCTAATAAAAAAAGAACAAAATGCCAGATAAAACAGCACAGATAACAGCAAAAAAGCTCACAATACTTTAACATATAAATGAAGGGAAAAAAATGAAGTTGAAGAGTCTTCTAGAAAAGAGATTCAAGATATTAAGGGGCTTCCCTGGCAGTCTAGTGTTTTAAACTTCACTTCCCAGTGCAGGGCATGTGGGTTTGATCCTTGGTCAGGGAGCAAAGATCCCATAACACTCAGGGCCAAAAGACCAAAACATAAAATAGAAGCAATTCTGTAACCAAAACTTAGTTAACGGAAAAGAAAGAAAGAAAATTGAAAATTAGGAAACTAAGGATAAAAATGTCAAAGAACTATTTCAGATATTCCAAATAGAAATAACAGGAATTCCAGAAAGATAAACTAAGAGAAGAGAAAATTATGAAACAAGTAAGGCTAAAATGTCAAAAGAACAGAGCGACATGAATTTCCAAATTGTGAAGGATCACTAACTGCTGAGCAAAATAAGTGAGAAAGATCAATATTATCATCCCAAAATTTTAGAAAACAAAGACTAAATAAATTATTACAAAAGCTTTCAGAGAGAAATAGTAGCAGTAATTATTAGTATGAAGAACCTATAGACAGAGATACGTGAGACTTTTCAACAACAACACTAGAAATTAAAGAAAATTAAGTACAGCCTTCAAATTCTGGGGGGAAATAACTTCCACTCCGAATTATATACCCAGTCAAATTATCTATCAGATGAAAATGTAGAATAAGGACATGTTAATTAAGGAAACACCTCCCTTCCCTCTCAAATTACCTGTCACTTTCCTCAGACCCTGAGAAAAATTTCTGAATATAAATTGTTTAGGTTTAAGTTCTGTTTACCTAATCGCTTTTTTAAACTCTGGAAGGAAATAAAGAAAAATTGCTAATATAAAGCAAAACTGCTCCTTTACCTGTGAGCATAAACCAACAATCAAGATTCATTTTATATTTTTGAAATATCAAATTATTTTTAAAACAGGCCCTAAGTTAAAGAAAATGATGCCCTTGACATATATAATATAAACAATGTGGGCAAAATATGGCAAAAAAATGTGTACCAATTTTCCCTGAAATTAAGAACGAATTGAATTTTTTGAGTCTGAAAGCACCCATCCTCGTTTACGGAAAACTGATTTCAAAATCATCTGTACTGAGTCAATATTGAATCTCAAGGATAAAGAACTTCTCAAGCATTTAGAAAGACAAATAAGAGAAGTCATACCTCAGGGTTTTCCAGAGTCGTGATGATCTATAGAGTAAATTCCTGGTGACAATGGAGCTATGACTGTGAAATTACAAAGGGCCAAGAAAGCTGTGCCCATCCAACCGTGTTCAAGTATAGAGGAAGCAGAAAGACATTTCTAAAACAAAAAAGCCTTTGTAGGTAGGAAATTCCAGGCAACTCAAAACAAAATGAGAAGTCATGATGAAAGAAAAATGATTAGTATTGGGATTAGTCATATATAAAACTATATAAAATGTAATTATAGATATTATGTTATACACTATGTGTTATATATATGTCATAATAACATATATATATATGTATATATATATATATGTCACAATAACAAGAAAAAAATATTGGGAGGCAGAGGAGAATATAGTATTTAATAGAATTTTATTAATTTTCTCAACTTGGTAGAGAATTCAGTTCAGTTCAGTCACTCAGTCGTGTATGACTCTTTGCGACCCCATGAACCACAGAAACCCAGGCCTCCCTGTCCATCACCAGCTCCTGGAGTATACCCAAACCCATGTCTATTGAGTCGGGGATGCCATCCAACTATCTCATCCTCTGTCATCCCCTTCTCCTCTCACCTTCAGTCATTCCCAGCATGTCTTTTTTTTTAAATATAAATTTATTTATTTTAATTGGAGGCTAATTACTTTATGATATTGTTTTGATTTTGCCATATATTGACATGAATCTGCCATGTCAGTTCTTTGCATCAGGTAGCCAAAGTATTGGAGTTTCACTTTCAGCATCAGTCCTTCCAAAGAATATTCAGGACTTATTTCCTTTAGGATGGACTGGTTGGATATTCTTACTGTCCAAGAGAGTCTCAGGAGTCTTCTCCAACACAATTCAAAAACATAAATTCTTTGGCCCTCAGTTTTCTTTATAATCCAACTCTCACATCCACACATGACTACTGGAAAAACCAAAGTTTTGACCTTTGTGGGCAAAGTAATGTCTCTGCTTTTTAATATGCTGTCTAGGATGGTCATAACTATTCTTCCAAGGAGCAAGCATCTTTTAATTTCATGGCTGCAGTCACCATCTGCAGTGATTTTGGAACCCCCAAATATAAAGTCTGCCACTGTTTCCACTGTTTCCCCATCTATTTACCATGGTGTGATGGGACAAGATGCCATGATCTTAGTTTTCTGAATGTTGAGTTTTAAGCCAACATTTTCACTCTTCTCTTTCACTTTCATCCAGAGGCTCTTTAATTCTTCTTCACTTTCTGCCATAAGGGTGGTGTCATCTGCATATCTAAGGGTACTGATATTTCTCCCAGCAATCTTGATTCCAGCTTGTGCTTCATCCAGTCCAGCATTTCACATGATGTACTCTGCATATAAGTTAAATAAACAGGGTGACAATATACAGCCTTGACATGCTCCTTTCCAGATTTGGAACCAGTCTGTTGTTCCATGTCCAGTTCTAACTGTTATTTCTTGACCTGAATACAGATTTCTCAGGAGAATTAGGGGTATTAAATAAACTTGAAAAAAATCAAGAAATACAAATGGACATAGTCATATACTGTTATATAAAGAATGTTAGAAAAAATATAGCGTAATGAAATCAAAGAAGTTAAGAAGAGAGGGAGAATAGAAGAAAGTGAAAATTAGCTACTCTTCTCTGCTGTCAAAACATATAAATAGATATTATATAGTGTTGCTAAATTCAGGAAACCATGCATATGTATGTATCTATATCTACATCGATATCTATATACCATATGCCATAGATAAAAATAACTAATACAATAGCTGACAGTCAAAATATACTTATATAGCTAGTTGCCATCTGTGTGTGTGCTAAGTCACTTGGGTCATATTTGACACTTTGCAACCCTATAGACTGTAACCCACCAGGCTCCTCTGTTCATGGAATTCCCCAGACAAGAATACTGGACTGAGTTGCCATGCCCTTCTCCAGGGGATCTTCCTGACCCATGGATCGAACAAGCATCTCTTGAGTCTCCTGCATTGGCAGGCTGGTTCTTTACCACTAGCCCACCTGAAGTTACCATCTGTACCCTTACCTTTTTATCATATGGACGAAAGAGTATTTATTTGGAGGAAAAAACAAACTTTCAACAGACATTATTTGGGGGAGAGAAAATGGAGAGTGAATAGTTTTAATTTTTGTTTTACACCTTTTAGTACTGTCAGAATTTTTTCTAAACATACGCATTTCTAGAAATTTATAAAATATATATATATATTGTATATATGTGTGTATATACATGTATATATATGTATATACATGTATATACATGTATATATATGTGTGTATATATATATATGTGTGTGTATATACATGTATATATGTGTGTATATATATGTATATATATGTATATACATGTATATACATGTATATATATGTGTGTATATATATATATATACACACACATTTGCTGTGGTATTCTACTGGACCTGTATCAGTTAGTGTTAGGTTCACATGTATATATGTGTGTATATATATGTATATATGTGTGTATATACATGTATATATATGTATATACATGTATATATATGTGTGTATATATATATATATATACACACACATTTGCTGTGGTATTCTACTGGACCTGTATCAGTTAGTGTTAGGTTCAGCAATGTGTGACAAAGCAAAACTAAATTGAAACCAAACACAATGTTATTGATGAACAACTGCTTATCTCTCCAGACATTTCCATCCAGGCCTTCTTTTCCAGAACTTAGGTTCATTCTAGCTTGATATTCTAAGATGATTTTCTCAAAATTGGCCATCATGTATAAATCCTAAATGAGGGAAAAAGTAAAAAATGAACTGATCATTCCTGATCATAACCAGAAATTCCATAAGAAATGTTCTTACCAGTTATTAGTCAAAACTTAATAGACCTTAATTTATGGGATGTTGAGAAACACAATTATTATCTGCATTATATTTTGCTTTCTTAAGTACATATTTTTTAACTTCCTAAGGAGAAGCATTGATATTTGGGTAGGATACTAGCCATCTTTGCCACAGTGTCTTATAATTTGATGTGTATTTTTTTCATGGACTCACAGACAACACAGTACATATTCTGCTTAAACATACAGTAAAATGCACAGAAATACTTATAAATATATTGATCAGTGGAAAATAAGAAGTATTTCTTATGTGAAAGTTTTAAAGAGTTTGCCATATAAAATTTTAGCAACTGGGAAAATGAGAAAAGTAATTTTCTATACAAGCACAAATTTATAAATATTAAAATTTTACATGATAAATGTTTAAACTGTAATAGAAGAAAAAAAAACCTAAGGTTTCAAACCTTGAATTATTTTTCATTATGGTTCATTTAATTGCATTTTGCTGCTAACTGGTACAAATAAGTATTCCCAGAACGTTTCAAAAAGATAGTAGTAAAAGGATAGATGTGTCTAAGATCTCAATAACATTACAGATCTCAAGCAAATAAATCAAAGATAAATCATAATATGCAAACTTAGATAACAATTTCTGCATGCTCACTGACAATATGAAGTGGAAATTGTTTTGTTACATGAAAGTCCCTATTCTATTTGGTTGATTTATGTTCACACAGGTGATTGACAGTTTGAAGATACAAAATGCATTCTAAAAGGAAATATGGCATTAATTCTGGACTTTGCCCTTATTTCTAGTCACTGGAAGTACCAAATTTGATGTCTCTGTATAAGGTAATGCAAATATGAGCAATTTGGTGCTTAGGAAACAAAGCTTCTATAAATATTTCCTACTTTAGCCTCTCCAATAGATTCATTCCTTTTTAACTGTAGTTCCATGGGATTGCAAAAGAGTCTGCATGACTTAGCAACTAAACAACAACAGTAAAATCAACACAGGTACATAGTTTCTATCATAAACTGCATGCTTTCAAACTCTTGCTTCCTGAAAGAAATTTTTCCTACCACCTTACCTCTCGTCCCCATCTTGGCCATAGTAGTCTTCAGACAATTTTGATCTCTAAGGCTAGTTTCTCCTAAATAATTTCAATCTATCTGTGGAAGAGACAGGACAATTGTATTACCCTGGGTTGCCCAGAAAGCAAGCCCAAAGCATGGGTGTCCACATTATTAGGGAAGTGAGTTATAAACTTAGAGAAGCAAGTTAGAGACAAAAGGAGTGAAGCAGGAGAGGAAGGAGATCCACTACAAGAGGATTGCTAAGTTACATGCACTTACTATATGCACAACACAACTGCTTGCTTGGCCTCATGGGACTATTTTCTAAAAAAATAGAAAGACCTCTACTTAAATAGTAAATTGGGAGGGAAGTGAGAATAATTTGTTCTCCAGTTTGGTATTCTATTGTCAAAAATTTATCTGTGGGACGTTAATTTCCCCTCACTTCTAGGTTATAGGCACTGAGCATGTCCCCTAACATGTCACACTTCAGCATCACTAAGAAAGCCCAAGACAGGGAATAAAAGGTTTGTGTTGTGAACAGGGAGTGGAATATATTTTGTGTGTGACACATTTTGGAGACCACTCAGAGTCAGTTAATGAACAACAATGGCAATGCTGGGAACAGTGACAAAAACACCAGAAACAAGTGATGCAGAATGGGTGGAAAGTAGCATAGAAGAGGTATCTGATACAGTATCTAAGCAAACTAATCATTTAAAAGGAAGCCAAAATGTTATATTTATTTCCAATTTGGGAAAAGCTGTGAGGCTTACCTCTTCTTGGTTATATTTCTAACAACACCCCCTAAAATTTTCATGGACTTATTTATCTTCCAAATCTGGATTGTATATTTCTCCTCAAATAATCTATTTCATCAAAAATTTTGAAGATACAAACACATGAATTCAATAAAGCCCTTAGTCAAAATTATCTTTAACCAAATCTGGTAAAGTCTAATTTGGTTTGTGTGTTCTGATATGCATCAATCTGATTATAATAATTTATTTTAAGTGATCTGACATGCATCAGTCTGATTACAATAATCATACAACAATTTTATATATAAAAAGGTTGTGGAGGAATAGACATTCTTTGGTGACACAGGCCATGAGGAAGCAAACAAACTCCATCGTGATAGTGAGATGGTTAGAAGACAAGGTAGCCTACAGAAATAGGTGAATCTTAGAAAAGAGGTGGCTTTGGGAGAAGATGACAGTCTCTGGCATTTTCCCTTTGAACTTGCAGGAGAGAATCTGGATTAAATGTCCCAAAGGGAAATAGAAATGAAAGACTGAATCTACCGAGAGATATTTGGGTTAGAGATATAGACTTGTTACCATCCATGTGTCTAATTTGTTGTTGTTCTGGTTCAATTGCCAAGTATACCCTTTGAGACCCCATGGACTGCAGCGTGCCATGTGTTCCTGTCCTTCACTATCTCCTGGAGTTTGCTCAGTCTCATATCCATTGAGTCTGTGATGCCACGCAACCATCTCATTTCTGTTGTCCTCTTCTCCTGCCCTCAATCTTTTCCAGCATCAGAGTCTTTTCCAGTGAGTTGGCTTCTCACATCAGGTGGCCAAAGTATTGGAGCTTCAGCTTTGAAAACAGTTGAGGCTTAGAAGATGAAGACTGTCTTTACTGAAGAGGCAAAAGGCAGGGAAAGATAAGAATTTGATTAATGTATTTTTAAGGAGATATAAAGAAGTGGAAAATCAATGAAAACTAAAAAAGAAAGAAAGAAATATAAATTAAAAGTAGTTAACACAGAGTAGTCTCATAAATCTGAATTAAAAAAAAAAAAAGAATTTCAGGGAAGAAATGTTAATCACTTTGGAATAGTGTTACTGTGTCAAAGAATACTGTATGATAGATATGATGGAATGTTTTACACAGTTCTATGTTACCTGAAATCAGAACAGCATTTCTACTTTGAGGCTATCATCAATTGTGCATCTCCTGACAAGAGAACATTATTATATCAGAAACAGAAGCTAAACCTTCTCCCTGCTTTGTAGCTCACTAGAGTGTGGAAACTGGGGCTCTGATAAGTAAATGGTCACACCTCCCAGTTTGAATCTTGAAAAATGACCAACCAATATGGGTATATGCAGATTTTTCCATGCAGCACTGGCAATCGTTGCTGTGAGAACTCTGGAATGGAGACAGTGATAAGTACTTAGTTGTACCAGAGCCAGCAGCAAAGTCCTAACTAGATTGTCCCTGAGGCATGATACTGGCTCTCTTGCCTGCTACCTAGATGTGCTTGGTAGTTGCCCAACTTCTGAGTCTGGCTTTCCAGCCTTCTGTTAATATTTTAAGCTATCACATTTCCTTCCAGCAATTTTCTTTTTTCTGCTTGAGTTTTAAAAAAGAAAAATATGTTGGAAAATGTTGCAGTTATTCTGTTGAGACAAGATGGACCCCCATCTGAAATTTGATTCTAAAGTCAAAACTGATAACACCACAAATGCACACTCACCAAGAAGATGTGAAAAGCTTTATTTAACCATTAAGAGGCTGGCTGAGGAGTGAAGCTCTGGTTTCCAAACTGATTTTAAAAAAATGGCTTTCGAAATCTGGGGAAGACTGACTTGAGTTTTATGGTGATAGGCATGGTTAGCTTGATGAAGGTTCTCAAGTCTTCTGTGATCTCAGTTGCTTGAGTTGACCTTTCAGATGACAAAGGAGGTAGCATCCAATATTTACATCGGAGCTACCCTTACCTAAACATGGGAGAAAAGTGGGAAGGGAATGGTGAGGCTTTATGCTGTTAGCAGTCAAACACCAAAATTGGAGTTAGACTTGTTATTAAAGGAATTATTATAAATTAACCCAGACCAAATCGACCATGAATAGTTTTTAAGGGAGTAGGACTGTTGCCTTGTTAAAAAAAGACTGAACACATATGAAAGTGGTGAATGGAAAATTCAGGAGCTTTAGAATATGATATGAATTGAATTCTGATCCTTCCCTACATTAGCTAAATCATCTTGTGCTAGTTATTTGATCAGTTTCATCATCTGTAAAGAAAACAATAATAATAATTCATCTACCAGTCTTGACAGGATCAAGTGAGCAGTTCCTGTTTTCAGCCACAAGTCACAGCATGGAAGCATTGTCTAGTAATTAAGAATGTCATGTCAGTAGTCACAGAGCCTTGGTTTAAATCCCCACTTTACCATTTACCAAGTTGTAAACTTGGACAAATGATGAAACCTCTGAAAGAACCAGTTTTTCCATCTAACCTTTAAAAACATTGTATTTTGGGGAAAATGTGATCATATATTTGGCTCAGAATAAGAATTCACTAAATATCAACTGTTAGCAATCTACCCACAAAATGGATACAACTCCATCATATGATAATGAGGTTGCATAGTTTACTGAACATACTGTGGGGATATGTGACCAGGTTTCATGTGACCCACGATACAGAAAAAGCTACAGAGAATAAATTACACACTTAGTCAAATTACTATTTCATAATTTTCTCCTTCTTCCCTAAGATCTTTTGTCTGCATGTCATTGTCTCTTCCCTGTACTATGTCATAATACTATGAAATGATTATTAAAAATTAGTTCTTACCCTTCATTCCAAAACCTAATTGGTCAAATAGAAGCCCAGAGGTACAATGATGATTGTACTGAAAATTTGTTATCCTCACACATGGTAATGGGAAAGGATCTTATTTGCTACCACACCACTAGTGACTAACCATTTTATTAAAAAAAAAAAAAACAAACTAAAAAACAAATGTGTGTCTCCAGAAAGGGAGATTGTGTCCCTTAAAAATTTAAATATACCTAAATAATGCTCTGTGGACATGAGTTTGAGCAAGCTCTGGGAGTTGGTGATAGACAGGAAAGCCTGGCTTGCCACAGTCCATGGGGGTCTCAAAGAGTTGGACATGACTAAGTGACTGAACTGAACTGAATCAGTGCTATTTAGGAATAATTATGTTTGCGCCCATGAGGTTGCAGAGAGGTTTTAACTAGGTAGTTTCTATTAAACACACACACACAACTTATTACAATACCTTGCTCATAATAGGTAAAAAATGTATCCTAGTAATTCTTACTAGTTACTCTCATTTGTGCTATAAGTATCTATTTCATATTTCTCAGGATATTATTTAATATTATGATGGATCTGACATTTAAAAATTCTATTTATTAAAATGTATTTCTAATTTGTAAAGTTAGTTACTTTAAAGTTTAAATGCCAAATCAAATTTTATGTAACTGAAGGCAAAGTGAAAAAATAACTTCTTTAAAATCATAGAGGGGTCACTCCAGACTGATAAAACATATTATTCTCCTGGACTTTTAAATTCTTCATTAGTGTTTCAACTTTCTTCTCTTGAGAAAAGCTATGAAATATAAGTTGACTTAGAAAATAGTGAGAAATTCTCTGCTTTTATACCATGGAAAATATTTCAAGATTGTAAAGTGTTTAGTTTATTTCTTGGTCCAATAAATATTGTTTTTATGCTTTCCAGAGCCTCTGAGTAAAACTGCAAACTGTATATGTAGCTTCTTAGCCTTTAATTGATTTGAGGGCAATTTTGCTTATTTATTGTTTTAACACACTGGACAATGTTCAGGAACATTTGAGTGAAATAAAAATTATTATAACCTCCTCTCCCAACAAAACAAAAAAATATCAGATTTACACATTCACTTTCCGAAGGTTTGTATATCTCTACTATTAATGATGAAACTGAAGAATTCTAACTAAAATCCTGTTTCTCAAAGAACTAAGGTGAACAGGGGCTAAATGGCAGAGAAAAGGGCAGCAAAGATTCTTGCATTGTTAGTATGCAAAAATGCACTTTCTCATCCACATTGGGAAGTAAGAAGGAAAGGTCAAGGTTATTTTTCAAGGAAATATTACTGATATTGACACACAAGGACCTTGGATCAAGCCTGAATGCATGTGCAGAAATGTTAAAGCTTTGACAAGAGATGAGTGAAGGACAAGATTGTCACCCTGAAACCTATTTCTTGAACATGCCTCCAATCACTCTAATGCTACATTTTTTTATATTTAGTAAGATTTCTGCTTTTTATTGTCAAAGACAGAGTACTATATTTAGGATATTGGTGAGGAGGAAAAGTGTTTTCTAAGCCTGGTTAAATCTAGGTTGAAAGATAAAAATCTATAAATACAAGTACAGCAGATCAACAAACAAACAAAAGTTATTTACTGAGACTTCCCTGGTGGTCCAGTGGTTGAGACTCCACACTTCCAAT
This sequence comes from Cervus elaphus, assembly GCF_910594005.1. Lineage (NCBI taxonomy): Eukaryota > Metazoa > Chordata > Mammalia > Artiodactyla > Cervidae > Cervus > Cervus elaphus. The sequence continues at coordinate 18,971,445 of NC_057833.1, read as the reverse complement.
GCAGGTTCAATCCTTGGTCAGGGAACAGAGATCCCCTATCCTGCATGGTACAGCATATATGTACATAGATTTTATATATATATCTCTCTCTCTATCTATCTATCTATATAAATCAAAAAATGAATAAATATATTGCCTAGCATCATTAAAATATAAACTTACTGATCATGCAATTGACAAGTACAACAACAAATGCAAATAAATATATTAATATAGCACAAAAGGACTGAGTAATTACCATGTGAAGCAAGGTGCTTTAGAAGTTATTTGGCAAATATTTGTTGAATTTAATTGCATGGATATCTTCCTAAATTGATTTAATCTTAGTATGGAAAGTGAGATCTATTTCTTTATAAATAGGAAAGGAGAGCAATCCTTACAGTGGTTAATATGAGTCCAGAATAGCTGATGGCTTTTCAATGAGTCTGATTGAAAAATATTTAATGAATCCTAAGTTAAATGTGACACTAAGTCAAAAGAAGGAAAGAAAAAAGAAAGTTACTGCCAGACTCCTCAGTCCATGGAATTCTCCAGGCCAGTATACTGGAGTAGGTAGCTGTTCCCTTCTCCAGGGGATCTTTCCAACCCAGGGATCAAACCCAGATCTCCCACATTGAAGGCAGATTCTTTACTGTCTGAGCCACCAGGGAATCTTCCCTGAATTCTGGGATAACTTCAAAGTTAAAAGACTTCTGAAATACAGAAAATGAAAACCAGTCAATCCTAAAGGAAATCAACCCTGAATATTCATTGGAAGGACTGTTGATGAAGCTGAAGCTCCAATACTTTGGCCACCTGATGCCAAGAGTCGACTTATTAGAAAAGACCCTGGTGCCTGATGGCTGGGAAAGATTGAGGGCAGGAGGAGAAGGGGGAAACAGGGGATGAGATGGTTGGAAGGCATCACCAACTCAATGGGCATGAATGAGTTTGAGCAAACTCGGGGTGATAGTGAAGGAGAGGGAAACCTGGTGTGCTACAGTCCATGGGTTTGCAAGGAGTAGGACCCAACTTAGTGACTGAACAACAGCCACCAAGTAGTTACCATGCTTAATGCAAAACCAGGGGATATGAACATAAGCCAAAAAGTACCTGCTTCATGCTATAGGAACCCATTGTACCTATTGAAATGGACATTCCAAGCCCTATTTCACACATTCTGCATTATGCAGTAGCAATGAAATTTTGGGATTCAACTCTGTTCTATCTGGTAGTGTGACTTGATTAGTCTATTCATTCCTCTTGCTTGCATTTGGCTCAGATGTATGATGATTTAAGCCATTTTCAGTCCATAAAATGTAAAGAGAACTTTGCCAGTGGAGCCATGGTAACTTGTGATCATTACAGTTTGTCTCTCCTCCTAAAAGTGAATGTGGGAGTGTATTTCCTGGGTTACTCAGTTGCCACCTTGCAATCATAAAGGAAGTTACCTGATAGTAAAGCCAACACAGAAAGGAAGCTAAAGTCAATAGAATCCCAAAGAAATGGAAACAGAGTCATAATTATGTGACCCAATAAAAGTCCTATGATTTAGGCCAACTGGAGAGGACATTCTGCTACTCACAAGGAGAAATCATTGTGATTCAGGATACGATAGGGTAAATCTTCTTTTGCCTGCCTCTGAGAGGTCAGTGTGTTGGAGCACACAAAAGTCTAGGCAGTATTTGGAAGCAATGAGCTGAGTCCAGCCTTTCATTTGCTGCCTACAAGATTTGAATCAGTCACTTCATCTTCTAAACCTCGAATTTCTTGTTTGCTAAAAATGGTAAGAACACTATCTACCATGAAAGGACCTAAAGATGATTAAATTACTTGTAACTCAATTTCCAAATTTAAATATCCAATAGGCAAAAGCTCTTTTTGTCATACATGATTACATTTACAGCCTCTGAATGCTGAGTTTCTCAACATTCAAGTTCACTTGGTACCCAGCTCTAGAATGAGTCTCTTTCTAGTCTCTGCCATCAGTGAAGCATTCCTGACCCTGAAATGAGCAAGATGAAAAATCTTTAGCTTACAAAGTAGAAACTGAGTAGAAGAAAATTTAGCCTGAAAAAGTAATTTAACGGTCAAAATTAAATTGTCATAGATGTATGAAAAAACCAACATAGGTGTTTTTCCTAGGGGGTGAAAAAAAAGCATCTGTCAATGGGGCCTACATGCTGCCCCTTCCCATGAGGCATGAACTCTGGGGTTCATTCAGTTTCCATCATGTCCTATTGTCTTGTATTTGACCATTTCCCTCAAATATATTGCTTTTGGTTCTGTGGGCCTCCATTTGTGTATCTTGCTCAAACTCAGTGGAGACTATTGCTAAAAATCAGCAAGCTTTATGCTAGTAAAATTTTGCTGAGTATGCCTCAATTCTAATTTTTTGGGTTTCTGTTCTATTCCTGTAATCTCATTCCCACCTTACACTCTGGTTTATTGGGTACTGTTTTATACTTTTGACCCTAAATTTCTACCATGGTAATCTGCTATATGCAAATACGTTGTAAGCCTTATTATTACTAATTCAACCTTCCCCTCCACAGAAAGGACCCTTTCCCTGAATTCCAATTATGTGTTAAGATAAATTCCTAATACTACCAAGCTAATACTCTTCAAGCTTTAAAAATTTCCTGCCTTTAAATTACCCAGAGTTATGCTCCATATACCACGTGGGATGCATATGTGCTAAGTCTCTTCAGCTGTGTCCATCTCTTTGTGACCTCATGGAAGGTAGCCCACAAGTCTCCTCTGTCCATAGGATTCTCCAGGCAAGAATACTGGAGTGGTCTGCCATGCTCTCCTCCAGGGCATTTTCCCCACCCTGGGATCAACCTTGTGTCTCTAACATCTCTTGCATTGGCAGGCAGTTTCTTTACTACTAGCGCCACCTGGGTAGCCTGCCAGTCGGGATACCCCTCCTCTAACTTGGGCCTCCCTAGTGGTTCAGCTGGTAAGGAATCCACCTGCAATGCAAGAGACCTGGGTTGAGAAGATCTCCTGGAGAAGGGAACGGCTACCCATTCCAGTATTCTGGCCTGGAGAATTGCATGGATTGTAGAGTCCATGGGGTTGCAAAGAGTCAGATGCAACTGAGCAACTATCACTTTCACTTTCTTTCTTTCCCCTGACTTAATGTTGTTACTTTACAACATCCATCCACCATGTGCACAGCTGCCTCTCAGAGGAGGCGCTTTGCCGGCTGCAGCCCTTGCTTTCTGCTTGCATGTGCTACCAGCATCCCTTAAGCATTTACAACAGTCTCTTTCAGCTTTGGGTGCAGCCAAACTCTATACAACAGTGTTTTCAATTTCAAATCGCTTGTTTCCAATATTTTCTTACAAGAATTTCTGAAATCTGTCTGCTGTTTGCATTTTTATATATCTTTACGAGACAAGTGATTTTCAAAGGTTATAGTTATCTAGTGAAAGTGTTAAGCAGCTCTGCCATTTTGCAGATGACTCACAAAGGATAAAACTAAATACTGTCACTGGATAAAGCAGATATATCATGATCTAAATATCTAGCTGAAGAAGATGGAGATCAGAAATTTCTTGACTTCCTAGAGTTCAATCTAGAGTTTCTCATAGTATAGGACATTGTAGCATGGTATACCTAAAATTTCTTATTTCTTTCTACTCTATTCTTTCAATTACTTAGAGTTACAATTGATATATAAGTGAGAATATTGAAATAAGAACATTGCTATTATTTTGAACTTTCCCCCCATTTTGCTGTTGCTGTTTAGTCACTATGTCATGTCCAACACTTTGCAACCCCATGGACTGCAACCCACCAAGCCCCTCTGTCTATGGGTTTTCTCAGGCAAGAATACTGAAGAGAGTTACCATGTCCTTCTCCAGGGGATATTCCTGACCCAGGGATCCAATCCACATTTTCTGCATTGGCAGGTGAATTCTTTGTTGCTGAACCACCAAGGAAGCTTTTTTCCCCATTAATATTTTAAAATATAAACATCACCCTAACTATACACATATATTTTACAAATTCCACATGATTTTCAGAAGTCTGAAATAATTACTTATGTTTTTATTGCATGATTTAGTGAAAAATCTATTTTATTTTCATCTTATGGCAAATATATAGAGCTAGAAGGAAAGATTGATATTCTAAATATTTAGGATTTCTATGTCAAATTTATCATACTTCCACAATCATTTTAAAGCTAGTTCCTGAACTTTATTTTCTAAAAATTTCATGCTTATTAATAATTTATGGCATGTATCATTAGTCAGAATTGATACTATTACTTGATGTTTTATAAAATTTAGAAAATTTTAAACAGGTAAGCTAAAAATCAATGATTCTCAGTGAGGTATATAAGGAGATACTTGAATTTATATTTGGAAAATCTGATGAAGGTCATCTTATTTGACAAAGTAAGCAAACATTATGCTTCATCCATTTAAAAAAGAAAATTTTGAGAACATTTAAAACATTTATACTGATATATGTAACTTAAAATTTGCAGAAATATAATTGAATAGATATCTGAATTATCATTCTTATCAAAATATCTAAAATAACTAGAATATGTAGATAGATAAATGTGAATGTGAGTGTGTACATTTTTGAAATGTATTGCTAAACACAAAATAATGAATCCATAGAGCTCAGAAACAGAGTGAATACGAGAAATTTAAAAAGCACTTAGGAGCCAAAACCATAATTTTATCAAGACCTGGAAGCTGTAAGCATTTAATCTGGGTACTGCACAGGATACTAAGAAGAGGATCTACAGCCCATTCCCAATACTAGTAATAAAATAAAATACTCCAATATTAAAGCTGAAATGGGGCAAAAAGTTGAGACTATGAATATTTATAATCTAAATGTAAAGATGAATGAGAAATAAATCTCACTTTGAAGGACAATTGTCCTTCATGAAATTTGTGTTGAGTTGATGGGGAAAGATCTTCCTGAGGAACTTGCAACCACAGAGTCATCATTTTCAGGGTTTTAAATCCAAACTTATAGAAGCTATGTAGTCTGAAAAACAGCACAGATATTGATTTACCATGCCACTTAGATGACTAGCAGTAACAAGGCAGGTGCTCACTAAAAAAACTATATTTCATCTTTCTGGCTTACTTCATTCTGTATAATGGGCTCCAGTTTCATCCATCTCATTAGAATTGATTCAAATGAATTCTTTTTAATGACTGAGTAATATTCCATTGTGTATATGTACCATAGCTCCCTTATCCATTCGTCTGCTGATGGGCATCTAGGTTGCTTCCATGCCCTGGCAATTATAAACAGTGCTGCGATGAACATTGGGGTGATCTACTCTTTAAAAAAATTCTGAAAATTTCTAAAGAATACAGTGAGGCAGCTCACAATTAATCTTTCAAACATCTCATGGAATGATGCCCCATGTATCAAAGCTAAAAGATAGAGTAAAGAAAAGTTCATAAGTTCATGTCAAAATCTGATGTAAGATTTACCAGACATAGAATACAAAGTAACCATGCATATTATTTTGAAAACTAGAAGAAAAAAAAATGATATGGAACAAGAGGAAACACATCAGCTTTGCCAAGTAAAATAGAACTTATGGAAATAATAATTTATATTTAAAATTCTATAGGTGTAGTAAATGATAAATAAACAGAGTTAAAAAATAATTAATGAAAAGAAGATAGAGCAAAATCGATTATGCAGAATGAACTCCAAAAAGACAAGCTAAGGAAAATAAAAGCATTGTAAAAATACTAATATAGAGTTTTTTTTACCACATATATTTGCAGAAGACTATAACAGAGAGAAAACATGAAACATCAGGTAAAAAATTCAGATAATTGCTTAAATGTTCCTATCATTGAGAAACAGGAAAAAATCTCACAAAACCTTATATCTAGAAAGCCTCCCAAATTTCTTGCAAGGTAAATGAAAATATTTCCCACCTAGCAACATCATAGTTTAACTATAGAAGACACATAAAAAAAATAAAGGTTTTCTCTCTGTGTGTGGTGTGTGTGTTGCGTGAGAGACTGAGAGAGAGAGAGAGAATTAAAAGTTGCCAGAAACAAACAGTAAGTCAACTAGAATAAAACAATTAGATGGATTTCTCTTTTCTCAACTGCAACAATAGAAGCCAGAAGACAATGGAATCATTGTTCTGTAATTCCAAACAAACCAAAAAATCCATCACATAGTTCTAAGTAATAATAGAAAAGAACTGTTAACATAAAGTTCTATGCATAGTTGTGAGGGGGCACTGAAATGAATTGCTGAGATCCCTCTACAGGAATAAAGGATTTAACATGCCAGCTCCTGAGAATGCTTCAGGAAGACAACTTTGAACTCTTAGTCCCTTTTGGGTGTTCTCAGCTGGTGAAAGCTGTACTACTGAGGTCACAAAGTTCTTTTTTTTTTTTTCAGTGAGTCCTCTCTTCACATCATGTGGCCAAAACATTGGAGCTTCAGCATCAGTCTTTCCAATGAATATTCAGGGTTGATTTCCTTTAGGACTGACTGGTTTGATCTCCCTGCTATCCAAGAGATGCTCAAGAGTCTTCCCCAGCACCACGTTTTGAAGCTCTTTCTTCAGTGCTCAGCATTCTTTTTTTTTTTTTTTTTTTTAATTTTATTTTTTTATTATTATTATTTTTTTTTCCAGTGGGTTTTGTTATACATTGATATGAATCAGCCATGGATTTACATGTATTCCCAATCCCGATCCCCCCTCCCACCTCCCTCTCCACCCGATTCCTCTGGGTCTTCCCAGTGCACCAGGCCGGAGCACTTGTCTCATGCATCCCACCTGGGCTGGTGATCTGTTTCACCATAGATAGTATACATGCTGTTCTTTTGAAATATCCCACCCTCACATTCTCCCACAGAGTTCAAAAGTCTGTTCTGTATTTCTGTGTCTCTTTTTCTGTTTTGCATATAGGGTTATCGTTATCACCTTTCTAAATTCCATATATATGTGTTAGTATGCTGTAATGTTCTTTATCTTTCTGGCTTACTTCACTCTGTATAATGGGCTCCAGCTTCATCCATCTCATTAGAACTGGTTCAAATGAATTCTTTTTAATGGCTGAGTAATATTCCATGGTGTATATGTACCACAGCTTCCTTATCCATTCATCTGCTGATGGAAATAGAACTGCCATATGACCCAGCAATCCCACTTCTGGGCATACACACTGAGGAAACCAGATCTGAAAGAGACACATGCACCCCAATGTTCATCTCAGCATTCTTTATAGTTCAACTCTCACATCTGTACATGACAACTGGAACAAAAAAACATCGCTTTGACTAGACAGACCTTTGTCAGCAAAGTGATGTCTCTGCTTTAATATGGTTTTTCATAGGTTTAGATTTGTCATAGCTTTTCTTCCAAGGAGCAAGCATCTTTTAATTTCATGGCTATTGTCACTGTCTACAGTGATTTTGGAGCCAAAAAAAATAAAATCTGCGTGTTTCCACTTTCACCCCACCTATTTGCCATGAAGTGATGGGACTGGATGCCATGATCTTAATTTTATTTTAATTTTGAGTTTTAAGCCATCTTTTTCACTCTCCTCTTTCACCTTCATCAAGAGGCTCTTTAGTTCCTTTTTTCCTTTTCTTTTCTTGACTAATTGCTATAGCTAGGACTTCCTCATCTTGTTCCTGATCTTAGAGGAAAAGCATTCAGCTTTGCACCATTTAGTTAGCTGAGGGCTTGTCTTAAATGAGGTACATTCCCTCTATACTTGTTTCACTGAGAATTTTTTCAAACAATATGCTGCATTTTGTCAAATGCTTTTTTGCATCTATTAAGATGATCTTATGATTTTAATCCATCATTTTGTTAATGTGGTGTATCATATTGACTGATTTTCCAAGGTTGAATCAGCCTTGCATTTCTGGAATAAAAACCACTTTATCATGGTGGGCTTTTATCCCCTCTATCCTTTAAATGTACTGCTGAATTGCATTTGTTAATAATTGTTGAGAATGTTTACTTGTATATTCATCAAGAATATTGGCTTGTAATTTTCTTTTCATGTGGCAATTTTGTCTGGTTTTGATATTGGGGTAATACAGGCCTCCTAAAGTGAGTTTGGAAGAGTTCTCTCCTTTTCTGTTTTTTTGTTTTGAAAGGTTTGAAATGTTTATGTATTAATTATTTTCTGAACGTTTGGTAGAATTCACCAGTGAATTCATCTGGTCCTGGACTTTTTGCTTTGTTTTAATTACTGATTCAATCTCTTTACTAATATTCAGTCTGTTTAGAATATTTATTTCATCACCATGATTTACTCTTCATCAAATTAGCTTTGTAAGATATACCAGAAAACTGTCTTTCATAGTGACTACATTATTTAGCATTCCAACCAACAATGAATGAGAGTTCCTGTTGCTTCATATCTTTACCAGCATTTGATATCATCAATACATAAACCATTATCTTGGAGCATAAAGTTTGTCCAATTAAGGTGCTAACACAAAAAGACAAATTTCAGATTTCTACATATGTACTATGGAACAAAATACCATTGTAGAATGAATACCAGCTGTAATTTCATAATGATGATAGCTCACAAAATGATTTTCTCTGATGGTTTCAATGTACACCTTCTTCCCAACTTAGCTTTTACCTTATTCAATGTCTATATTATTGATATATTTTTATTTCTTAGATGCTCCTGTTTTCTCCATATATTAGTTGTGTCTCTGATTAAAAGAAGTTTTCCCAAATCATGTGTCATTCCTGACACTGCCAAGGTTGAAATTGTTCTGTACTTAAACTAATAAATTTGTCAGATTATTTACTTTTTCTTAATGTTAGGTTGATTTGGTTATTTAAGTGATACAAAGCAATTAAAACTAAAAATTTAAATAATGGCTTTTGGAGATGGGGGAATATCTTGTTACCATCAAATACAAGCTAAATATATTTGCACCGGGTACTAAAATGGACACTGATAATCCAGGAGTGAATAAATAGAGTCCCTACAACTGAATTTTAATACTTTAAGATTGAGAATAAATCTGGGGATAGAGCTGCTTAAGAATGAATGCCGAAACAGTCCCAAATTAATCAAATTAGGAAGGATGCTTACCTAAGGAAACCTAGGATACAAGAAGTGTTTTCTAAACTTTCATAAATAATGGCCTGGAAAGTGTAACCAAGTGTCATAAATACAGAGTGAAGTGAAAACAAAAGCTAAATAATGAGTAGGATGTTTCATGTTAGCTGATGAAGTCAGACTCAAAGAAGGGTCAGGAAGCATTTCTGAAATTAAGTGAAAAACAAGCTGCTTTAAATGTGGCAATCCCCAACATGGCCCTGGGGCTGGCATGGTGGATTAAAGTAATAGTTCAGCTCTGAACTTTATTTCAGATATCATAGAGTATTTTATAACTTCTTATGTATTTGTTCAACTCAAAATTTTTGTGCATTTTTCGGTGTTATGAATAAAAGAGAAAGCCTATCCCTTAAGATGCATTTACTCAAGTTGAAAAGATTTATCTACCCACAATGGGAGTAAGCAATGTTTTTTATTCAAAGCCAAAAGGGATAAAACTGTGAAGATCTAGTAAATCATCCTGAAGGCAGCCCCTAAATAAGCCCAACTGATTTTAGAGTCTAGGTTCATGGAGGGAATAAAACAACCAAGTAGTTGGCGATGAGAAAGAAAATGAAACTATTTGATGATCAAGAGAAAGAAACTTGATTCTTTGCTAGTATTGAATCCTATGGGGCAAAAATTTCAACTCAAGGTTCATGGAATGGAGCACATTTAAGAAGACTTTTTTTTTTTTTTTTTTTGGCTATTTCATGTGGCAGCAGAAGGTCTGAATCCTAATCACTGAACTGCCAGAAAATTTCCCTCTAAGGACTGTCTTTAAGGAAATGGAAGGAGTGTTTCTTCCATGACTAGTCAGCAATATCCATGGCCTTAAAAAAGTCATTGTAGCTCAACTTAGCAAGGGACAGCAGAGAAGCCAGCATAACTCACCGGTTAAGACTGAAAGATTGACAATTAAAAACACTTCACTGACTGGCTTATTTTCTTAGCATAATGTCCTCCTGGTAAATCCATATTGTGACATATGTATGGCAAGATTTTCTTCTTTTTTCTTAGGCTGACTAATGGCCCAATGGAGATATATATACATATATACATGCCACATTTTTTATCCATTCATCTACCAATGAATATCTAGCTTGTTTCTCTATCTTAGCTATTGTGAGCAACACTGAAATGAATATGGGAGTATGGATATCTTTTTAAGATCCTCATTTCAATCATTTTACGTATGTACGAGAAGTGGGATTGCTGGGTTACATGGTAGTCTTACTTTTAAATTTTTGAGGAAACTTCATAATGTTTTCCTTAAAAGTTGCAAAATTTTACATCCCCACCAATAGTACACAATGATTTTAATTTCTCCATATCCTCACAAACACTTGTTATCTCATTTTTTTGACAATAGCAATCCTAATGGGTGTGAGGTATTATTTTACTGTGATTTTTATTTGCATTTCCCTGATTAGCAGTGATGTTGAGCGTCTTTTCTTATGCCTGTTGGTCATTTGTATGTATTCTTTGGAGAAATGTCTGTTGAAGTTCATTGCCATTTTTTAAGTTGGGTTATTTGTCACAGAAATGAATGCTGCATGATTCGACTTACAGGAAATATCTAAAGTAGGCAAACCCCCAGAAACAGAGAATAGAATAATGGTTGCCAGGGGCTATGGGAAGGAGAAATGGAGAGTTGCTATTCTATGGTTATAAAATTTCACTTACACAAGATGAATAAGTTTTGGGGATCAGCTCCAAACATACGTTGCTCCTGTATTTAACAACATGTGCTTCCCAGATCCCTTAGTGATAAAGAATCTGCCTGCCAGTGCAGGGGACGTAAGAGACGCAGGTTCAGTCTTTGGGTCAGGATGATCCTCTGGAGGAGGGCATGGCAACCCACTCTAGTAATTTTGCCTGGAGAATTCTATGGACAGAGGAGACTGGTGGGTTACAGCCCTTGGGGTTGCACAGAGTCAGACACAACTGAAGTGATTTAGCACGCATGCATGTCCATAGTATTGTACATTTAAAATTTTGTTAAGAAAATAGACCTCATGTTATGTTCTTATCACAAATAATAATAATACTTCAGAGAGAGCATTAGCATCAGGATTTTTGATGGCTGTGTGCAGGACCACAGGGAAAAATGCAGCTGCAGTGAGAACAACTGATAAACAAACCCTTAGTGTCTCCAAAGAGTCTGCCTGTATAGACATAAAGAGTGATCAAAATAACTGACACTGGATTTCTCTTCTTTTTTGGAAAATTGGCTATCAAGTTGGATTTAATTTAATTTCAAAGCAGACCTTCTCAACTGTTTCCATGATAAAATTTCCCTAATGCTTGGAGCATTCATTGTGTATAATAAATTAACTCATCTTTTATGCATCTAGATGATGCTAGATGACAAACAATCTAATAGTGTAATTAAAAACTGTTTTAAGAGCTTGAGACAAAATGAAACAGGGAATAGAAAAACTTTCTAAACTTTCTCTTCCTTGGGAGAACTGAAAACAAAAGAGAATAACACTTAATTTTCTCAGAACCCTGGTTGAGAAGGGCTGGTTAGAAACATGAACAAGTAGGACATGTACTGCACTCCAAGAGTTGTATAGCTCATATAGGTAACTATATGTGTATTTGGATAGGTGAAGAGAGTGAATATCAGAGACTATATCAGGAACACTATCCTTTCATTCTGACAAAATCACAACATATATTTAGAGTTAGGATGAAAGGTATACAACAGTTTTAAAGCAGGTGAAAAAATCTAGTCATTATCCATAAGTAGTTATGTGTATTTTGAATTTTTTGAGGAAGTCAGGAGCTCCTATAAAGCATAAAATCTCAGTTCGTTGTAGCTGCTTATGTTTTCTCCTTTTTGGCAGATTTCTCCACGCTCCCTGATAAACCCCGCTACATAGCCACAGAGAAATCAGTTACAAAAATCTTCCAGCTTTGGACAAATCCAATGCTTGCCTTAATGTGATCTTTCAGAAACTAATACATCTGGACACAACTGAGGGTAACTTACTCTAAAATTCTCAGAATCCAAAATTACTTATATAGGCTTTTTGAAATACCTGCCAAACTAATTCCTTATGTGCGACTAATTCTCTGCCTGGTCACTTCAAGCTAGTGCCAGGCTTGTTAGGGACTCATTTCACTTGTATTGATCCCTTGCCTACAGTTTATCTCTGGTGAAACAGCATAGACCTTAAACAGTATTCTGAGTTAGATGTGGACACTTGTGACTTCTCCATATCAAGCAGAATAGGGAAGTAAACAGACCAGAGAATCAACTTTAGGAAGACTGTTTTAATGTAAATTGGTAGAAGACGACTACACATGGAGACAATTAGAAGACTTTTATGCTTCAATCAGGGAGGCAGACATGGAATGGGATTAAAAATAAGAGATGTGAATGTTTTTCCATGGGAAATTTATAATCAAGTTAAGGACACAAAATGTCTATACAAACCAATTCATGAATAGAATGTCTTAAAATATAACAGCTCACATATTTGGTATCCATTCAATAGCAAATTTTAATTCCATGACTAAAAGAAATAATTTAGACCATGCGATCATGCTCTAAAATATGAGCTAAAATGTTCAATATATTTTTTTTCTCCTCTGGAAATAAAGGAATAAAACAACTTCTCAGTCTAGATATCATAGGTAAATTAATGAATTTATAGGCTGTGATTTTTTGTTGTTGTTTGTTTTTTACTTTTGAGAATAGTATATCTTTATGTTCCTCTTTTTACTTTTTCTGTTTTTAAATTTTTCTTCCCGGAAATTCTTTTTCAATGTTAATTAAAAGTCAATAGTATTGTAAGTTCTGGTCAAATTTGCCATGAATAAGAAAATTCATACAAATCAGAAAGTGGACTGGCCTCTCTGTTTTATCTGAATTTGTCTTTAGGAGTTTAGGTATGATGCTGGAAATTTGCAAGCTTCTCATACACTACAAAATCCCTGAAGGTCAGAGAACCAATGTATTTTGGTTGACATTAAAATGCCGCAGTATCCCAGCACAGTGGGACTTTCATCTGTATATTAACTCATTATCTGCAGGCAGTACTGGTGGTGAATTTGCTCACAAGCAATCTAATAGTGCAATTAAAAAATGTTTAAGGAGTTTGAAACAAAATGAAGCAGTGAATAGAGAAACTTTCTAATTTGATCTATTTTAAATGAATAAATGACAATTCCTCTATTTTAAATAAAATGGCATTTGGAATTAAATGGGAAATTTGATGTAGAAATAGCATTTTAAGTTAAACAACTTCATACTCAACTCTTACATGTGTCCCCAGAGGGAAACAAGTGAACTAACATAAGGCATTTGTGCTGTGTTATGCCAAGTCACTTCAGTCACGTTTGACTCTTCGAGACCCTGTGGATGGTAGCCTGCCGGGCTCCTTTACCGCTAGTGTCACCTGGAAGCCTGTGTGTGTCGGTCACTCAGTCATGTCTGACTGTTCACAAACATGGACTGTAGCCTTCAGTCCATTCTCTGTCCACAGAATTTTTCAGATAACAATAGTACAGTGGGTTGCCATTCCCATCTCCAGGGGACCTCCCCGACCCAGGGGTCAAACCCAGGTCTCTGTGCTACAGGCCGATCCTTTACAGTTTGAGCACCTAGAAGCCCATAGGACATTTAAAGTGAAAGTGTCAGTTGCTCAGCTGTGCCAGACTCTTTGTGACCCATGAGCTGTAACCCGCCAGGCTCCCCTGGATTTCTCCAGGCAAGAATACTGGAGTTGGTTGCCATACCCTTCTCCGGGGAATCATTTTTGACAAACTATAGGAAACAAATCTCTTAAACAAAACAACAACTACAAACAGGAAAAACTGGATTTGTCTTAAACAACTAGCTTATGTTCATCATATAGGCATTATGGGTCTTTTAACTGATTTTTTTCACCTCTTACCTTTAGCTATGGTCACTTTCAGAAATAATACAGACTTATGATAAAGATTTTCTTCATTTAACTTACCATTGGCCTAATCACATAGTGATGTCTTGTCAAATCCCACAGAATTGTAAAATAAACTCTTCCAAATCCCATCAGTTTAATCACAAGATTTAAAGATATGTATTTTAAAATCTTATTGAGATACAACTGATGCATAATTAACTGCTTATATCTGAAGTATTTGGTTTGATAGATTTTAACTCATGTATATACTTGTGAAACTATGACCATGATTAAGACTGGACATACTACATTTGTCTTCATTTCCTCTCTGACTTGATCCCCTAATATGCCTAGTTAATTATTTGCTTGCTGTTATTATGTGTTTTTCTAAGATTTTATATAAATAGGATCTTATAGTATATATTTTGTATTGAATCTTTCACCCAGCATGCTTATTTTGAGATTCATATTGTGATAATTGCTTTCTTTTATTCCTGACTAGTACTCCTCTCTATGGATATATTTATTTATTTATTGGTGATCATCTGAATTTTTTCCAATTTTGGACTATTACAAGTCAAACTACTATGAATATCCATGCACAGGTCTCTATATAGATATACTTTTATTCCTCTTGGGTGATGAATTTGAAGCACAATGACTGGGACATATGGTAGGTCTAGGATGAACCATTAAGAAAGTGTCAAACTGTTTTCCAAAGTAGCTATACTGTTTTGTATTTTACCACTATGTATGAAACTTCAGTTTTCTATATATTTGTGAATAGTTGAGATGATCAGTGTTTTTAACTTTAGTCATCTATAAAGTGGTAATAATAAATATTAAATAGTTATGCTTTAATTATAGCAATGAATAATGATGCCATGAACTTTCAGATGTTCAAGCTGGTTTTAGAAAAGGGAGAGGAACCAAAGATCAAATTACCAGCATCCATCAAAAAAGCAAAAGAGTTCCAGAAAAACATCTACTGTTTTAATGACTATGCCAAAGCCTTTGACTGTATAGATCACAATAAACTGGAAAATTCTGAAAGAGATGGGAATACCAGACCACTTGACCTGCCTCTTGAGAAATCTATATGCAGGTAAGGAAGCAACAGTTAGAACTGGACATGCAACAACAGACTGGTTCCAAATAGGAAAAGGAGTACGTCAAGGCTGTATATTGAAACCCATGTTTATTTAACTTATCTGCAGAGAACATCATGAGAAACGCTGGGCTGGAGGAAGCACAAGCTGGAATCAAGATTGTGAGGAGAAATATCAATAACCTCAGATATGCAAATGACACCACCCTTGTGGCAAAGAGTGAAGAAGAACTAAAGAGCCTCTTGAAGAAAGTGAAAGAGGAGAGTGAAAAAGTTGGCTTAAAGCTCAACATTCAGAAAACTAAGATCATGGCATCTGGTCCCATCACTTCATGGCAAATAGATGGGGAAACAGTGGAAACAGTGAGAGATTATTTTGGGGGCTCCAAAGTCACTGCAGATGGTGACTGCAGGCATGAAATTGAAAGACACTTGTTCTTTGGAAGAAAAGTTATGACCAACCTAGACAGCATATTAAAAAACAGAGACATTACTTTGTCAACAAAGGTCCATCTAGTCAAGGCTATG
Organism: Cervus elaphus; assembly: GCF_910594005.1. Taxonomy (NCBI): domain Eukaryota; kingdom Metazoa; phylum Chordata; class Mammalia; order Artiodactyla; family Cervidae; genus Cervus; species Cervus elaphus. The sequence continues at coordinate 18,955,837 of NC_057833.1, read as the reverse complement.
GTTTTTCCAGTAGTCATGTATGGATGTGAGAGTTGGACTATAAAGAGAGGTGAGTGCCGAAAAATTGATGCTTTTGAACTCTGGTGTTGGCGAAGACTCTTGAGAGTCCCTTGGACTGCAAGGCAATCCAACCAGTCCATCCTAAAGGAAATTAGTCCTGACTATTCATTGGAGGGAGTGATGTTGAAGCTAAAACTCCAATACTTTGGCCACCTGATGCGAAGAGCTGACTCATTTGAAAGACCCTGATCCTGGGAAAGATTGAAGGCGGGAGGAGGAGGGGATGACAGAGAATGAGATGGTTGGATGGCATCACCAACTCAATGGGCGCGAGTTTGAGTAAACTCCAGGAGGTGGTGATGGCACAGGGAAGCTTGCTGTACTGCAGTCCATGGGGTTGCAAAGAGTTGGACATGACTGAGCTACTGAACTGAACTGAACTGAATGATGCCCAGCATCTTTCCATATGCATAATTGACATTCCTAAAACTTTGGTTAAATGTCTGTTCAAATTTTTGCCTTTTTCTTAATTAGCTTGTTATCTTAGGGTACAGTGTTAAGATATATAAAGAGTAGTATTCAGATCATATATATGTATAATGGCTTATGTTATTCATATGGGCACAATGAATATATATGCACATGATCTAAGTATTATTCTTTTAGCAGATATATACTTTGTAAATAGTTTCTTCTAGCCTGTGTGTTGTTTTTTTATTCTCTTAATAACGTCTTTCAAAGAGCAGAAGATTTTAACCTTCACTAAAGCCTGATTATCATTTTTTTCTGTAGATCATATTCTTGGTGTCACATCTAAGAAATCTTTGCCTAATTCAAGGTCACATAGGTTTTTTTCTTATGTTTACTTCTAGACGTTTCACAGTTTTGCTTTTTACATTTAATATTATAATCTAGATATATTTACATATAGTGTGAGATATGGATTGATTGAAGTGTATTTATTATGTAAGAATACCTATTTGTTCCAGCACCATATTTTGGAAAAAGTGTAGTTTCTCCAAAGAATTTCCTATTCACCTTTTTTTGAAATTACTTGTCCACACATGTGAGAATGTTTCTGGAATCTTCTCTGTTCCATTGGTCTATTTTTCTATCTTGATGCCAAAGCCACACTGTTTTGGTTGCAGTAGCTTTATAATAATTCTTAAAATAAAGTAGTATTGATCTTCCATCTTTGTTCTTTTTGTAAATCAAAGTTGTTTGACTCTCCTAGGACCTTTGTTTTTCCAGTCAAATTTTAGAAGCAATTTGTTGATTTCAACAAGAAAGTTTCTCTAAGATTTTGATTGATATTGCAATGAATATACAGATCAATTTGGAAAGAATTGGCAACCTAACTATAGTCATCTATTCCATTAATTGGATTTTCTCTAATTTATATACACTGTGTATTATAGTTTTCATTGTGCAGGTTTTGTGCATCTTTCATCAAGTTTATTTTAAATAGTTCATTTTTGGATGCTATTAAAATGGCATTGCCTTTTAAATTTCAATTTCTGATTGCTCATTGTTAGTATATAGATCTGCAGTTAATTTTTATGTTAATCTGATAGCCTATAATCTTACTAATCTGATTTAGTGGTTATGACTTTTTTTAATATATTCTATCAGATTTTATAGACAGATTTTTGCTTTTAATTCCAGTCATCCCACTGAAGCACCACCAGGTCACACCTGATCAAACGAGTTATGGTGTCTCACACACAAACACAATAAAGATTATCATGAGTTGCTCCACTCATTTATACCATCTTACTTTTAATGTGTAAAAGCATTTTGTTTTTGGATTGATATGACTCTTAACTACTTAATTTTCAAACCCATTTCTAGTTTTATCTTCATTCATTTGAACTAATGATAAATATCACTTCTGGTTGCTAATATTAGTTATGCAAATTCTTATTTAATTTGTTTTATGCCAGTTCTGAGCAATAACTATTCTCTCTCTTTCCTCTCTCTCTCTCTTTTTTTTTTTTTTGGCATGGTCTATTTTTATCCTTAAAGGGAAACTTGGAAAATCTAACCAAATATTAAGTCAAACAAAACATTCTCCAAATTTATACAATTTTTAAGCTACCCTATGTGCAAATTAGATATCTCAGAAATAATCTGCCTTTATTCACATGAACTATCACCAACCAGAAAATGAAGGTAACTTGGCATAATTATCTCCTTCCTTGTAGTTGCTGGGCTCATCAGATTGATTCAGCTAACTAGGCAGGTATTCTCATCCTCATTGCTCTTTAGTTTTTGTTCTGAAAGTAGATGATTGGTCAACATTTCCAGATAGAAATATTGATTTTTTTTTTTAGTCTCCCCATTGAGTCAGTGACAGGACTAAACAAAAATATGTCTCCAAAACAAGAAGTTTGAGAAGATGATAGATGAAAGACCTAGAGAAATATAAAAGTAAACAAGAGGTCAACAACTAGGAGAGAGAAAAAGTAAGTGTACACAAAACAGTATGCTTTGTGTTGGAAAGAAGTATTGGAATGCAATTCACACAAAAATCAATGGCCAGAAATCAATGTAATAGTGGAAAGAATGAGACCAGAAGTCACAACTGCTGAAGGTTAAATGGTAAGACATTACTGGTTATAATCAAAGCTTTATGATAAACTTTACATTATTTCTTTGAGGATAAGTGCTTCTCTGAACTAAATTCATGGTAATATAAAAGGATGTACAGTAGATTGACATAATTTATTTAAATAATTCAAGATTGCTACTCTTAAGCCTCTTAATAATGCACATAGTCTTCTGCTTTTGTTTTGTTCTCTGTATTTTGATGGATGAAGACTGTATTGAGAGACTTCTCCTCTTGGCCAAGATGGAATAATAAGGACTGAACGTATGTTCCTGGCTGAAACAAACTTTAAAAATATAATCATACATGCAGAGAAAATATGTAAGACAATGGTTTTTAGGACACTGGACATAGGGGCATCAGATGTCTACTGAGATAAGAAACAAACAAAATGAAATCAATAAATGCCCCAGTGCTCACTGCCCTGGGAGACTTTCCCCATGGGATGCAAGCAGGCATAAACCAGAGAGAGCTTGATTCAGTTCAATTCAGTTCAGCTGCTCAGTCATGTCTGATTCTTTGCAACTCCATAGCCTGCAGCATGCCAGGTTTCCCTGTCCATCATCAACTTTCAGAGTTTGTGCAAACTTACATCCAATGAGTCAGTGATGCCATCCAAACATCTCATCCTCTGTCATCCCCTTCTCCTCCTGCCTTCAATCTTCCCCAGCATCAAGGTCTTTTCTAATGAGTCAATTCTTCGCATCAGGTGGCCAAAGTATTGAGCTTCAGCCTCAGCATCAGTCCTTCCAGTGAATATTCAGGACTGATTTCCTTTAGGATTGACTGGTTTGATCTCCTTTCAGTCAAAGACTCTCAAGAGTCTTCTCCAACACCACAATTCAAAAGCATGAATTCTTTGGCACTCATCTCTCTATATGGCTCAACTCTCACATCCATACATGACTACTGAAAAAAAAATATACCTTTGACTAGACAGACCTTTGTTGGCAAAGTAATGTCTCTGCTTTTTAATATGCTGTCTAAGTTTATCATAGTTTGTCAGAACTTGGTAGTCTCTCTGAATTTAGAAGATGGAGCCAGGAGTCCAAGAAGACCAAAGTGGTTCCCTTCCAGGGAAGAATACCAGAAAGTAAAGAGCTGTCACTGAAAGAACTCCAGAGGTCTGCAGGGGGCCTTTATGATATTTAGCTGAGTACTGATTAGCTCTGCATGAGTTGAGGTAACTATTCAATGTCAGTAAAGAAAAACCCTGAAAGGTTCAGTGAAAACAGCCATGGAGTTTAGACATGTCTGGGTATAGACCCCGTTCTACATCTAATAATTCATGGCCATCATTTAGAGTACTCAGAAATGTTTTGCCATGGAAGTGGGCAGTATTAGCCCTATAGTAAATGCTGCACTGTTTCTAACTAACAAAGTTTAAAAGCAAGGCATGAAGGATAAAAAAACTTTCTAAGAAATTTAACCTTATCCAACCACAAAACTGAAAAAAGAAAAAAAAATACAAAAACATTTATAGATATGTTAAAATATTCAACTCTTTAGATACAATTCAAAATGACTGGTATCCACATTTGCAGCAACATCAATGAACTTAGAGATTCTCTTAATGAGAGAAGTCAGACAAAAAAGAAATATAATATGACATCCCTTACATGTGGAGTCTAAAAAGAAATGATACAGATGAACTTACTTACAAAAAAGAGAGACTCACAGACTTAGAGAGTGAATTTATGGGGTTGCTGGTGGGAGGGATGGGGGAAGGGATAGTTAGGGAGTTTGGGAAGGTCATGTACACTCTGCTATATTAAAATAGATAACCAACAAGAATCCGCTGTATAGCACAAGCGCATAGAACTCTGTTCAATGCTATGTGGGAGCTTGGATGGAAGCAGAATTTGGAAGAGAATAGTTACATATATACATATATGACTCCCTTCACTATTTATCAGTACTATCACAACATTGTTAACTGGCTATAATCCAATACAAAATAAAAAAAAAGTTTGACATCCAATAATAAATCATTGAGAATTTTAAAAAGTAGAAAATAACATCTAAATGTTAGGTAGTTAGAATAGGAAAAAAGGAGTCTAGAATGGCAGTGAAGAAGAAGACAAAGAAGGGGAAAGCCCATGAAAATAGAACAAAGGAATGTCCGAGGATTGGAGTGAGAACCTCAGGTGAAACAAGCAGCTCTCCTGGCTATCCCAGTTTACATAGGGCAGGCTCAGGGGGAGGAGAAAAGACATACAAAGAGGAGCCAAAATTGAGTGGTGGGCCTCTCTTCTCTTCTCATCTTTTGGGTTGGCCCTCATGCCTCGAGCTTCCCTGGTGGTTCTGAGGGTAAAGCATCTGCTTGCAATGCAGGAGACCTGGATTCCATCCCCGTGTGGGGAAGATCCCCTGGAGAGGGAAATGACAACCCACTCCATTATTCTTGCCTGGAAAACCACATGGATGCAGAAGCCTTGTGGGCTACAGTCCATGGAGTTGGAAAGAGTCAAACACAGCTGAGCAACTTCACTTTCACTTTCATGCCTTGAGGATGTATTTGCTTGCCAAATAAAACTGAGGTGTAACACTGGTCCCTCTGTTGCTTCAATATTTGCTGCAGCGAGACAGAACTGAGGAAATTACAAACTCCTGTGACACATAGCAAAGAGAAAATTAGGTCATAGCGACCCCAAAATTAGAAAGATGATAAAAATTAGCACATAAAATTTCAATCATTATTTTAATAGTATTCCATATGTTCAAGAAACTAAAGACTGAATATGTTACGTGGAGACATGAAAGATATATATTTTTAAAAATGGAACTTCTAGATATGAAAACTGCTATATCTAAGATATATGCTTAGAGGAATTAGTAGATTAGAAAATCAAGAAGAAAATATTAGTGAATCTGTGGACCTAGCTATAGAAAATATCCAAGATGAAACAGAGAAAAACACCCAAAACAAGCAACAACAAAACACAGGACCTCAGTATACTTTGAGATAACATCAAGAAACTAAACATATGTGTGATGGAAACTCTCAAGGGAGAAGAAAATGGAGGACTGAAAAAATAATAGTCAATTTTTTTTTCAAATATGATGAAAACTCAAATACTTAAGTATAAGAAACCAGAAGAAAACTACACTAAGGTACGTAATCATCAAATTTCTCAAAATCAGTGATAAAAGAAAAGTCTTGAAAGAATCAGAAAAAAAAGATTCAATGCAGAAAAGGAACAAGATGACAACAGGTTTCTTATCAGAATTAAAGTAATTAAAGAAAATAAGTATTCTATTAACACAGAATACACTATACCCAGCAACATACCTTTTAAAAATAAGAGCAAAAGGATTAATCTCAAAAATATACAAGCAACACTTGAAGCTCAATTCCAGAAAAATAAATGACCCAATCAAAAAATGGGCCAAAGAACTAAACAGACATTTCTCCAAAGAAGAAATACAGATGGCTAACAAACACATGAAAAGATGCTCCACATCACTCATTATCAAAGAAATGCAAATCAAAACCACAATGAGGTACCATTACACGTCAGTCAGGATGGCTGATATCCAAAAGTCTACAAGCAATAAATGCTGGAGAGGGTGTGGAGAAAAGGGAACCCTCTTACACTGTTGGTGGGAATGCAAACTAGTACAGCCACTATGGAGAACAGTGTGGAGATTCCTTAAAAAACTGGAAATAGAACTGCCATATGACCCAGCAATCCCACTTCTACGCATACACACTGAGGAAACCAGATCTGAAAGAGACACATGCACCCCAATGTTCATCGCAGCACTGTTTATAATAGCCAGGACATGGAAGCAACCTAGATGCCCATCAGCAAATGAATGGATAAGGAAGCTATGGTACATATACACCATGGAATATTACTCAGCCGTTAAAAAGAATTCATTTGAATCAGTTCTAAAGAGGTGGATGAAACTGGAGCCCATTATACAGAGTGAAGTAAGCCAGAAAGATAAAGACCAATACAGTATACTAACACATATATATGGAATTTAGAAAGATGGTAACGATAACCCTATATGCAAAACAGAAAAAGAGACACAGATGTACAGAACAGACTTTTGGACTCTGTGGAAGAAGGCGAGGGTGGGATGTTTCGAGAGAACAGCATCAAAACATGTATATTATCTAGGGTGAAACAGATCACCAGCCCAGGTTGGATGCATGAGACAAGTGCTCGGGCCTGGTGCACTGGGAAAACCCAGAGGGATCGGGTGGAGAGGGAGGTGGGAGGGGGGATCGGGATGGGGAATACATGTAAATCCATGGCTGATTCATGTCAATGTATGGCAAAAACTACAACAATACTGTAAAGTAATTAGCCTCCAACTAATAAAAATAAATGGAAAAAAAATAAAAGTAAGAGCAAAAACAATTTTATAAATACAAAAGCAGAAAGATTTCAACACCAGCAGATAAGGTAAGGATCCCCTTACCATGCAGGAGATTCAGGAGGCTTGGGTTTGGTCCCTGGGGCAGGAAGATGCCTTGGTGTAGGAAATGACAACCACTCCAGTTATTCTTGTCAGGAAAATCCCATGGACTGAGGAACCTGGCAGGCTATAGTCTATAGGGTCGCAAAGAGTCAGAGGCAACTGAAGTGACAGTGCACGCATGCAAGTGGGTAGAAAACACAGCTCCTGTTACAAAATTACTTGAAGTGTGTAAAAATCATCCATCTGGTCACAGAACTATTTTGTATGACTAATATAGGAGAAGCACAATTTTTCCTTAACAATCACCTGTTAATTTTTTTATGGAAACACAGGATGAAGAAGAATGGAAGCCACCTCACTGGAGAGGCGGCACAGCATAGGGAAACTGGACTCAGACTGTCTGGAGTTAAATCCTGGCATGGCCACACACTGGCTGTGAGACCCTGAAAAAATTGCTTAATTTCTCAGTATTCAATTTTGTCTGTAAATTGTGGGTGGTTTCAGCATATACTCTAAAAGATCACTCTAAGTATTTAATACCCGAAAGGTATCAAGAATGTACTTATTGTTCATAGTTAGCACTGTGTTGTGCTTAGTCATTCAGTTCTGTCCAGCTCTTTGGGACCCCACGGACTGTAGCCCACCAGGCTGCCCTGTCCATGGGGATTCTCCAGGCAAGAATACTGGAGAGGGTTGCCATGCCCTGCTCCAGGGGTTCTTCCCCACCCAGGGATGGAAGCCAGGTCTCCCGCATTGCAGGTGGATTCTTCACCATCTGAGCCACCAGGGAAGCCCCATAGGGAGCCCTATCTGTTGTTAAATAAGTATTAGAAATTGCCACATGCTATTTCTAGGATTTTCATTCAAATATTTCCACATATTGTTCCAATCTGTTTTTCACTGTTTTGTTCAAATATAATTAAGAAAGATGTATCTTATAATGTTATACAAGGGAAATAGATTATAAGCATTTCACTCTTAAAAGGGAACATCAAATGGGCACTTCATGTTACTTTAGGACAATCAACAATGAGATAGAGGATGAATTGAAGTATGGAGATAATTAACTTGGTGAACTGCACAATTCATGGCTCTACAGACTACACAGACCCTGAAAGGGAGATTAAGGAGTGTTGAAAAAAACCTTAAGAATGAATAGGGGGAAGAAAAGGAGGTGAACAAGCATAATAATGATAGATATATAAAGACTAGGATTTGCTTTCTATCTTTCTCAGAGTTTGTTTTGTATTATTTCTTTTTCCCGTAAAAAATTAAAACATGCTTCTGACATTTTGGCTTATTGGAAGTAGAAAATCCTTAGTCATGAAGACATATAAAACAATGCATAAGTATATATATGAACAAATTAGTGTATAACTCCAAGAGATCTAAAATAGAGTGATTCTATTTAATTGAAATATATTATTATAAATAGAAAATAAATATAATAAAAACAAAGCACTTATTTTAATATAAAATGGTTTCTTAACCTCTTACTCAAGAACAAAATCATATTTTCTCAAGTCTAATACTTTAAAACCTTTGAGAATTGCCTGAATTCTACTTCATGGAGGAACAGAATCAAGTGAAACTCTTCACATGAGAGAATATAGAATTTCTGTGGTCCTGCTTCATATTATCCCTTTCTTAACTGGGCTGGCTCTTAAGGGTTTTCAGTGCATATTTGATAATGAATTAAGAAAAACTAACACAATTAAAAGATCATTGCTACATTTCTATTATAGTTAGAAGTATTAAATCTACAGGTACCTCAAAACTTAGAAGCATGAGAAAAAAAATCATCTTTAAAACTATAGTTGAGCTCTGTATAATCTAAATATTATATATATATGCACACATATATATATAAAACTACAGTTGTTACTTATGTAAAATCCCAATTTGAAAATATTTTGTCTTTATCAAAAGTTATTAAACATATTTATAAATATATATTGGTTTTTGAGAACAAATTTGCAATTTTACTTCAAATAGTTCTTTTGCAGCATTTTCACTTCTCAAAGATAATACTTTTTACATAATTTTGAAAATTATAAATATAAGAATATTAATATTCATCACAGATTTCAAAATAAGCAAGTAAATATAAATGTATTCAAATTAGATTGTATATATTGATCTAAAAATGCTAAAATTGAAATGATCAGAGCTCCCTTTAAAAATTACCGTTACTAAGATGATTTTTTCCCCTTGTTTTGCTGTCCAAGAACTTACAAACTTCAGAAACAACAAAAGTCCAGTGAAAACTCTTGATTAACTCAGTAATTGCAGGTCAGCCTTTTGCTCCAAAACTACTTTTTCCTGAGTTTATGCCTTCTGAAAATAGGAGTCACACAAAGAGGAGATCTTGTTGACTTGATTCTTCTCTTTGCTTTTAAGCCTTCTCTAACAATTAATTGACTAATTCTACTGACTTTAGCCCTTTTACTTCATTATCAGTACTAACAGAAGACTCCATTCTAACATCCTAATGCAAATTTATAGGCACATATTCATTACACACTGTTCCAATACTGCAGATCTTTCAATGATATCTCTGTATTTCTATGTTTAAATTCAGCACTTCCCTCAGTGTGGCACTACCTATCTTTTCAGTCTTAATTCTAACAGCTACTTCAAGAAGAACCAGCCAATAGATGTGGAAACCCATATATGTCTTCATCAAATCTGAAAATCTGATGTACTAGTTTCCTTCTCTCTTCTTTTTAATTTTTTTTTAAATTGGAGTATAATTCCTTTACCCTGTTGTATTAGTTTCTGCTGTATATCAATGTGAATAAGCTATATGTATACATATATCCCCTCCCTCTTGGGTGTCTCTCTCACCCTCCACCCCACTCCTCTAGGTAATCACAGCTTCTCTCTTCTGTTAACATTTCTGAAAGAAAACCTATCATCTATCTATGTATCTATCTATACCTATCTCCTGAAATACAGGCCATTACCATTCATTTTGCACTGCATTTTTGGTATTTTTTGTGTGTTCATACTATAACTGTTGGTTCCATTCTATGCATTGCACAGGCATAAAAAGGTGATTCAAAAACAAAATAGGAACTCTTTAGCAGAGGCAGCCAGAAGAAGTATATTTACCTCCTTTCCCCAGGCCTACATTTTCCTTTTTCTCCTTGTCTCTTTCCACAAAATAATGATCAGGAATTCTGGTGGAGATTCTGGATGAGTCTCAACTTCTTTGAATCCTTCTACAAACTGAAGTTTTAGAACCAATCAAGCAGGGTTTACTTAATCTTTGCAAAGTATTATCAAAAATCTTTTCACTTAATATAACAAATATTTCCCCTGTTTAAAATTCTTCAAAAATATTTAGTATTTTATCTAATTCATCTTCTACATGTTTCATGATGATCTTTTATTTTTGGTAGTACAGTTGAGGGCTATTATGAACATTTGTATAAGTCTTTATATTTTCTTTTCCATTATAAATACATAGATATTGAATGAATGAAACATTGATAGCTGTATGTTTTCACTTCTAAACCAACTGCCAACTTGTTTTCTAAATGGACTTTACCATTTTGCATATCTGCTGTCAGTGAATGAAAATAGTAGCTCATGCTTTTGACAACACTTACGTTCATTCTTATTTTTTAATTTCTCTGTGTTTTTGTTTTCTCAAAAGTGAGATAGTTTAGGTTAATTTAGATAATGTTTCTAAGACATGTATCTGAATTCAATAAATGGTAGTCATTACAATTATTACACTACTTATTTTTAATAAAATTGTTTATTTCCCCAATTCTGTAATCCTAACACATATGTACAGGGATTTAATATAATTCTGGTTGCTGTGCATGCTCACTCATGTCCAACTCTTTGTGACCCCATGGACTACAGGCTCCTCTGTCCATGGGATTTCTCAGGCAAGAATACTGGAGTAGGTTGGCATTTCCTACTCCAGGGTATCTTCCCAACCCAGGGATCAAACCTGAGGCTCCTGCATTGGCAGGGGGATTCTTTACCACTGTACCACTTTGGGAAGCTGATTTTGTATAACAGAGAATCCATTAATGTTTTTGAATTATGAAGGCAATGAATTATAGAGAGTAAGGAAGTATATGAAAAAGTACATCAAATGTGTTGATAATCTTTCTAGCACATCTGTCCAAATGTGGCATCAAGGCAAACAAAAGGAGAAGAATGGGTGAATATTCTTTTCAATAGTGTGTCTGGAGTCAGTTCTAGTGACTGGATTCTCATCCTCCCCTTTTTGTTAAGTACTTTATTACATTAAAAAATCAGCTTTATTGAGATATAATTAACATATAAACTTTAAGATATTTAAAGTGTATGTCAAGATGATTTAACCCATATAAATATTGTAAAAGGGTTTCCTGCCTTTGTCTAAATAATTTTCATACCCATCACCTCACATAGTTATCTTTTTTGCAAGAATATTTAAGCTTTATCCCCTTAACAAATCTCAAGTAAACAATACAATGTTTTCAACTAGAGTCACCACATTTATATTGTAGCCTCAGACTCTATTCATCTTGTTCAGGTGCTAAGTCACATCTGACTCTTTGCAACCCCATGGGCTACAGTATGCCAGGCCTCCCCAGCCTCCACCATCTCCAGGAATTTACCCAATTTCATGTCCATTGATAGTGATGCTATCCAACCATCTCATCCTTTGTCACCCTATTCTCCTTTTGCCTTAGATTTTTCAGAGCATCAAGGTCTTTTCCAATGAGCTGGCTCCTTGCATCAGGTGACCAAAGTATTGGAGTTTCAGCTTCAGCATCAGTCCTTCTAATGAATATTCAGGGTTGATTTTCCCTAGGATTGATTGGTTTGATCTCCTTGCTGTTCCCATTCTGGAAAATGTATACTGGTCATACTTTCAAATCATTCTAACATAATTATGTGTAGATTTTGTCTATTCCTCCCATATAACAGATAAATATCTTTGTCTAACACATTCCATGAAAGCCTTTTCACCCTGCTATGTATGTATATGAAAGTCACTCAGTCATGTCTGACTCTTTATGACCCCAGGGAATAGCCCACTGGGCGATTCCATCCATGGGATTTTCCAGACAAGAATACTGGAGTGGGCTACCATTTCCTTCTCTAGGGGATCTTCCTGACTCAGGGATTGAACCCCAGTCTCCAGCATTGCAGGCAGACTCTTTACTTTCTGAGCCACCAGGGAAGACCCTGCTACTTCACCCTGCTAGAAACTACTAAAGAGAGGCTTGAGGAAAGGCAAATAAATACAGCAAATTTGTGCTTTTGGCATTAATACTTTCACTAGTGATCCTGGAAAAACAATATCAAAACTGGATTCCAGCACATTAAAAAAAAATCACACTTTTCCTAAGACTTTTATAGATTTTCAGGCATTGTCATACTATATTTATCATCTTAAGCACATTAAAAATGCAAATTGGAGTCAGAGGTAAATTTGATAGCTCTGAACTTCAAGAAGACAAACCAAAAAAAAAAAAAAAAATTCTTTGCATAGCTGAAACGTGTAACAATACTTTTAGATATAAATTATACTCTTACAACATATACTAACTGCTATAACACAAAAGCAATACAGATTTCTGATTTATACTGAGTATCAAAAGTTCATGTGAAAAAACAAGTCTGGCAGTTAAGGTACAAAGAATTAGGAGCATTTCCAAGTGATCACTTGAAATTTAGGAGGCAAAGAAGTGGAGCCAGGAAACATCAGATTATAGAAGGTAGTCAAAACCCAAGACAGGGAAGAGAGAAACAAAGCAATATGGTTATTTTTAAAAGAAACTGATAGCAAACAGAACCTAGGAGAACACCAACATTTAAAGGGTCAACAGCATAAAAGCCGTAATGGAGACCAAAAATAAATTTTAGAATTGGAAAGAAAATCCAGAAAATGTAGTGGACATGGTTGGTAATCTAGATAAAATGCATTTTTCCTTTTTAGCAGAATTGAACCTTCTGTTCTTGATAATCATCTTTTCACCTTGTGAAGCTCTTGTGTTGTCAAGGCAATCTATTCCAAACACAAGTTTCAGGACTGAGTCTTGATTTTTAACAATGATTTATTCTCTTCCTTGACTTGGCATTAGAATCACAGCAATGCCCAGGGTCTATCCCAGAGATTATATTTCAACTGTTGGTAGGAACACAGAACTCCTATATCTTTAACTCCTTTTCCCTTGGAGAAAGATTTAAAAATACCAGTTTGAGACCCAATATCAATTAAATCCATCAGGAATTCTGAATGTAAGAATAGGATATAAGCATTAAAAAATAAAATTATCTAGATGAATCTAATCTACAAACAGAGTTGAGAACAAATTCTCTAAAGCTGCATGTCATCACCTTTGTAGGAACTGGCTTAGAAAAGAATATACGACACAAGCTAGCCTGAAAATTACAAAGAGAAATTACCAGTAGGTGAGGGAAAATAATAGAAATATTTCTCCTGTCTCAGAAGAAGTATCTCTAGAGTCAGGCTGTCCAACATAGTAGCCACTGATCACATGAGGTTCCTGAGTACTTAAAATGTGGCTAGTACAACTAAGAAATCAATGTTCAAATTTTATTTAATTTTAATTAATTTTAATTTTGATTTAAAAACACATACATTCATGATTGGAAAAGTTTTAAGTATATTAAAAAAACTTGGGATATATGAATCTATGTTTTTAATTGTATGTTTCATTAAATATACATCAAATGCTTCTGATTAAAATTTTGTGTCCAAATTAAGACATTCAATACAAATCAGATTCCCAAGGTCTGACATGAAAAGGAAATAAAGTATCTCAAAAATTTTCTTAAAAATCTAAAAAATATGTTTCTGCAGAGTAAGTGCTGGGATAAGGCTATTTTTATTATAGAGGTTAAATAAGATATATAATTAAAATGATTTCACCTGGCTCTATTTACTTTTCTAAACATAGTTTCTAGAAATTTTTAATTACAAATGTTGCTTCCATTATATTTTTTGGGCTGCTCTGACTAGATGTGAGTGAAAATAAAGCATGCAGCTGCCATAGCCCTCTTGCTACCAGCATGAGGATAAAAATCACAGTGAAGGGGAAAACCAAGCTGATGGTAGATATATTGAACAAGAGCCTTGGTGGAAACATGCTGATTTTGCCAGACTACCAGACATTTTCAGTTATTTCTCCATACTTCTTATATTAGCTATCTATTGCTACTTAACAAATTACCCCAAACATGTATTCTTTTATTGGTTAAAACAATAGGGAGTTATTATTTTGTGAGTTATTCTGTGAGGCAGGAAACTAGATATGCCTTAGCTAGGTGCCTTTGCCTCAAGGTTTCTGACAAGTCTGTGTAATGATGGGGTGAGCGGGTCTGTGGCTTGACTGGGAGATGATCCACTTCCAAGATCATGCATATGGTGTCATCAGGATTCAGTTTCTCACAGGTTACTGGACAAGAGTGTCAGTTCCTCACTGGCTGTTAGCTAGAAGCCTCCCTGAGTTCCTTGCCACATGAGCCCATCCAAAGGGCAGCTCACAATATGGCAGCTGGTTTCCTCAAACAAGAGAGAAACTCAAGATAGAAGCCACCATCTTTTTATAACCTAATCACTGAAGTGATAGCCTATTACTTTTGCCATATTTGACTCAAAGTGAGTCACTAGATCAAGCCCACACTGAAGGACAATATTTAAATAAGGCCATGAGTATTAGAAAGTGTGAGTCAGCAGACACCATTTTATATACTGCCTTCTATGCTTCTTTATGCATTTCATCCAATCTCAGAGGTAACCACTACCCTGAAATTGGCAAATGTTATTTATAGGCAAGTATTTATATTTTTACCTAAGTTGATGAATTCATAATAATAAATATTATTTCTTAAAGATCTATAATACCTTTGTAGTATTTAAATATAAAATGTATATATCCATTTGCTTTCCACCATCAACATATACTGATGTTCATACTGGATGATCTAGTTCATATAATTTACTTGCTATACAATATTTCATTGTATTACTAAGTTACAGTTAATTTATGCAATTACCTACCAAGAAATAATTAGGGTTGCTTTTTCACATTTATTCTATTACAAAGAAAAAGAGAAAGTTGCTCAGTTTGACTCTTTGCAACCTTATGCAGTCCATGGGATTCTTCAGGCCAGAATACTGGAGTGGGTAACCTTTCCCTTCTCCAGGGGATCTTCCCAACCCAGGGATCAAACCCAGGTCTCCTGCATTGCATGTGGATTCTTTACCAACTGAGCCACAAGGGAAGCCCAAGAATACCGGACTGGGTAACTTATCCCTTTTCCAGCGGATCTTCCCATTCTAGGAATGGAACCCGGGTCTCCTGCACTGCAGGACGATTCTTTACCAACTGAGCTATCAGGGAAGCCTGATTCTATTACAAAGAGTGTTGTGAAACATGCTTTTCTAAATGGTCTCTGTGCATATATGGGAGAGTTTCCCTAGACCTAGGATTACTGGGATGTAAAGAATATAAAACTTCACATTTATTATTAGATTTTGCAAAGTTCCTTTCCAAAAGCTACATTAATTTGTGGTTTTGCCAGCAAAGTGTAGGAGTTCTTGCTTCACTGGCACTTGAATTTATTGAATGTAACTACAGTTTTCCATTTTGTGGCTATAAAATCTCATTTTATTATGGTTTTAATTTGATCTCCCTGATTCCTCTCGAGGTTGTGAAAATTCAGCTCACTTTTATATGTGAATTTTGGTACTAAGATTCCCTTCTCAAAGGCTTGTTGTTTATATACTTTGTCCCTTTTCAATTAGTTCTCTGTATGTTTGTGTGTGTGTGTGTTTGTTTTAAACTTAATCATTGGAGCTTTCTATACATTCCTGATAGAAACCCTTTATCTAACATATTGGCAACAATATTTCCTTCCAGTATGTGACTACTTGTTTTTAATTTTTAACATATTAATTCTTATGAAAGACTTACATTTTAGCAAAAATGTATTTCAATATTTCTTTTATGATTTATGGTTTTTGTAACTTGTTTAAGGAAATATTTCCACCTTAAATTCATAAAAATATATTTTTACTTCCCTCTCGGTCACTAAAATATTCAACTGAAAAAAAATGTTATTGTTTTATTGTGTTGACTACATCTAATAGTTCAAGCATTTGGTAGTAGATTTCTCTCTCTCTCTTTCTCTCTCTCTCTCTCTTTTTTTTTTTTTGGTCTGGACCAGAAACAGACCATGTTAATATTTAAGCTACTCTGTGCTATTTTTTTCCATTACTTGTACTACAAAGTATCCTTAATGAAAACAAGAGGTAAAACACAGAGAATTTAATAAAAGATAAGCTATTCAACAATTTAAAGTGCTACAGAAAGTTAAAGAAGTGTAAAGTAGAAATGTTTCACTTATTTGTCATTGGTGATTACAAATCCAGGAAGTAGTTTGACAGAAACCGGAAGCTGATGAGTTGAAAGCTGTACTGGTTGTTAGTGTTATTCTCTCTCTCTTTCCACCTCTGTCTCCAGAATCATGTTGAGATTGTACTTCCTGGCCCCACTGTGGTCAGCATTTGACTAGTTTCAGCCAATGAGTTGTGAGGGAGAGTTGCCTGCATCCCTTTAGGTTTGAAGGTTTCGTTGTTACATTCAGAGTTGTTTCCCCCACCACAGCAGCCAGTAAGTTCTCAGGGTTTGTGCCCTTATTTGGATGGGTCCAGAAGTGAGGAGACCTGCATAAGAGTAAGTGAATCTTTCTCATTACAAGCCCCTGTGATATTGGAATTTATCTCCACAGCACATCAGAACCCAGCCTGACATTATGTAAGTTGATACAAGAAGGGTGTGAATAGCATAAGGTGTAGTAACGAATAATGGAATATCTCAGCAGCTTTAAACAACAAAATTTCATTTTTCTTTCAAGCCACATGTCCATCATGAGTTAACTGTGGGCTCTGCTCCACATTTTCCTCACTCTAGGCTCCAGGCCAACAGAGCAGTCACTATCTGGAATGTCGCCAGTTGCTGGGGTAGAGAGAAAAAAAAAAGTATGTGGCAAATCCACACAGGCTCTTTAAGCCTCAATATGACACATGTCCATTCCACATATATTTTCTTTTAGTTTAGGTTCCCTACAAGTAGCTCCTGAGCTGATGATTAGTAATATAAATAGTGTTTACGGCTAAACCAGCAGGAGGGTGGGGAAATGGGAATGAAAAGAAAGGAAGCCAAGAGATGTTGCAACATCAAGCAAAGCACCCTAAAATTTTGGCTCCATCTTCAAGGTAGCTCTGGAGACTGGTCAAATGAAGCCTGAAATGTCCTAACCAGGGGGGGCATAGAACCTGCATTATTATTCCTTGTTACTTGTCAGCTACTTTCTCAGGGTTTCCACAGTGGTGATATAAAATTCCAGGCTTTGGGGACTCCAGTGACACTAAATAGTGTCACAGATCTGGATATTAGCAGTGAAAACACAGGCGTCTTTGTGCATGAAATTGCAAAGGGCTCCCAGGGGATAGGAAGGTACTGACAGTTCTGGTATGCATGTCAATGACAAGGCACAAAACACCTAAGCTTTAGGAGGCTGGGAAGTGTAATCCTACTGTGTTATCAGGAGGATGTACTAACAATAGTCAGTGAGTAGCACTAATTACAACCACAAGGAATTGGGAGATAAAATAGAATTTCAGGTTTTTATAGCAACATTATTAGATAACTAGTGTGTCCAAGTGGAGTGGAAAGGAGAAGGAAAGAAGAGGAGAGGCTAGAAGGAGAATAAGAGAGGATGAAAGAAAACACAGGTTGAAGGTTGAAGTAGATTTTTTCTTTCTTTTAACATCTAAAGTCCTTGAGTGGGACTTCCCTGGTGGTCCAGTGGTTAAGATGCCCCTGCTTAAGCATGGGGTATGGATTTGATCTCAGGTTAGGTAACTAAGATTCTACATACTACACAGCACTGCAAAGAAATTAAAAAAAAAAATAAGAAGAAGAACCAAATGTCCATAAAAAAGAAAATGGAAAAATAAATTTAAAATAAATAAAAGTCTTTGAGAGTATGCTGACATGCATATATACATATATGTATATATGTATGTATATGTATACATAGAGAGACATGCATATGTATGTATTTTGTATGCTTGTGGAGAGAGAGAGAGACAGAGAGTATGTCATTACAGAAGATGCCTTTGAAGATGTACTTAAGAAGAGATAATAGATGAGGCAAGATTTTCTAGAAAACAAAAAAGAATGGAATCCCCGGTACAGGTCAAATATTTTCATAAATGTAGAGAGAAAAGAGTTACTTAAATGAAAAAAGAATAAAACTAGTGATAAGACTAATTTGAAATGCAAATAAACCTACAGGCATGGGGGTGGGGAAGTAGGATCTCAAGTGTCACCTGACCTCCCTTTTCTCTGAGTTAGAATCACTGAGTCATCTCTAGAAGGGGAGAAAGGGAAGAAGAGGGAACCTAAGAATACAGGCAAGTTGGGAATAAACACTGAGGAGAGTAAGAGAGATGTCCCCAGCTTTATGATGAAGTGTGTATGGCAACAGTGAGGACCAATGAGGGCACAGAACAGAAATCTGAAGCGATTGATTCACATGCTTCCTCACCTACTGAGCAGGTCTGGTGCTGTTGTGGAGAAAGGTTTTGGAAGATGGTGGCACAACTCTGTGAGAGGAAAAGGATTTGTACTTTTGGCCATGGAGTGATTAATGTGAGCTTTTGCATGGCATCATCTTGTAAGGAAATAAGAGAAGCTAAGAAAGTGCTGAAAGATAGGGAGAATATAGTGTTATGAGGTGGATCAGCCAGAGTAGAACTAATGGTATAAAAGACCAATAAGGCAAAAAGTTGTATATATTAAACTACTGAACTTTTGACTATCATGGATTCTGCATTCAGAGAGATGGTGAGGTTAAGTGTAGGGCATTAATTTATAGTCAAGAAATTATAAGGTTAGGGTAGGATGATGGGCACTTTATTCACAAGTAAAAATTGATTGAGACATTGAAATGACCAGGAGGTTGGACATAATGTTGTAATTTTGGCGCATAATATTCTATAGTGCAAAATGCACTGTTAATTGTTGAGACACCACTGTTGGAGTCCTGAACTTCTTGGAATTAAATGTCTAAAACTATAAATTGTGTTTAATGCTATCTGTCCTCACTATTTAACTAGCTGTTTTACTAATGATATTCTTTCTCTTGAGAATTAAATGCAATAATGAATGTGATGTCTTAACTAATACGCAAAGTTGTAGGAAAATCTTCCCAGGTGGAACTAATAGTAAAGAATCTTCCTGCCAATGCAGGAGACTAAGAGATGCATGTTTGATTCCTGGGTCTGGAAGATCCCCTGGAGGAGGAAATATCAACCCACTCCAGAATTCTTGTCTGGAGAATCCCATGGACAGAGGAGCCTAGCAGGCTACAGCCCTTTGGGTTGCAAAGAGTCAGACACAACTGAAGCAACTTATCACACAGGCGAATATTTTGCTCGTATATTCAGAAGGGCATGTAATAGCATAGTACAACAAATCAGAAATGTCTGATGTGTGCTAAATTAAATTGAGCCAATATTTGAAAGTACCAGATAGCTTTGCTCTTGTTCAATGGAGTATGATTAGGGGAAAGAGGTAGTTGGCTTCAGGTCATGTGGTATTGATCAATGTTCTCCTTAGATAAACAAGAATAATTTGATGTAAGTTACTATCTGTCTTTATCTGGGAAATACAATTGAATAGTCAGCAGGAAAACTAAATTGAGACTCCATTTAAGTAGTAAGACAGAGCAGGATATGATATTGTAACATTAAACACCCTGAAGTGAGTTAATAGGACTATATTATGGTTTCTTTAAATAAGCCAATTATAGCATGTACAGGTAATTAATTATTATCAGTATTAGTATATGAAGCTTAATCTTCCATTTCCTGTTTATACATCTATGAGACTTTAAAATGCATCACTATAAATGTAAATGATATTATTTTACACTTTTATAGCCCACCCAACTAGAAATATTTTACTCTTCATTGAATTTTTAATTTTTTCATTTATATGTTTATTCTTTCATTCACTTATATACAATTCTTATCAATTAAAACGACATGGGGATTCAAATAAGATACATGATATATATTTGATACATATGTGTGTTATTATTTTGTTAAAAATCAGACATTAATTCACTAGTGGAGGAGGTGATTCTAACGTAACAATAGTTTAGCCTGCTATGTCTTAATATTTAAAAGGAGATGTCCTCAAGGAGCTTATAATCTGATGGGAAGGAAACATATACAGAACAATAATTCAAATGTCAGGAAAAAATATTTTAAACTCCATAGAGAGATAGAGCTGGAATGTACACATGGAGATTCAGGGGAGGGAGAAATACCATTTCTTTGAAAAAAGGAGAAAAAATTCCTATAGAAGAGAGGAATTCAAATTAACCACAGAGGATTAGCAAAATTTCTATGTACATAAAGAGAAGAGTTATTGAGAGGAAAGAGTATACAGTTAAGACAGTGCTGAAGTAAATTCATGAAGTAAAGCACATCCCATTTTAAATTATTTTTCAACTAAAATAAAAGCATCTTCACATTAGCTTTCCATGAATACATGCACACATAATTTTCAATTTTTCAAGAAAATTTCACATACATAATGAAGTGAGATCAGAATAACTTGATGCAGCATATTAGTGGTAAAAAAAGGAATAAGCAGGTTTATAATCTGTTTAAAATTAAAACTGACCAGCTTTGCTGATGGACTAGAAGAATGCAAGAGCAAAAGTCAAAAATAACTATAATCTATTGATTTTACCAATTGAATGAGTGAATATATATAATCTCATTAAAAATAATGAATGTCTTTCCTCTTAGAAAAGATATTTTCCATGTCGGGAGGGTTTATCTTTCTACCTCTCATGAACTGGGAACAGAAATGAGCTATTTCTTATACTTTCTTGCCTAACTACTCAAACATTTCTCTCTATTTCTCATTTCTTAATATAGTCAGAGCTCTTATTTATCCTTTCATGATTCAATTCACATTAATTCTGATGATTCCTCATCTGGATAGCCCAACACCACTTTAATGACCTTCAGATTCATTTGTCCAACAAAATACCAAACATGACAGTTAAGACCAACATCATTAAAACTGACAACAGTTTGTCTCTTGCTTCTCCTTGTTTCTCTCCTGTCTCAAAGAACAGCACTATCATCTACCACACTCTCAATGCCTAAAATCCAGGATCATTTTTTGGATCCTTCTTTCCTTCACTTTGAACAATCAGCAGACCTTAAATTCCTGAATGTCTATTGATTCTATTTCAAAATTATATTTTAAAAACTTCCACTTATCTTCATGTCCTCTGTCACATTCCTAATTAAAATAAAAATATTTTGTTTCCTACAGACAACTCAAAAGTTCTCTTAACTGTCATTTTTCTATATGTCTAGGCCTCCTTTTTCTTTGTATTGGCTGAGAGTATTTTCTCCAGTACATTATATATGTCATGGCATTCCTTAGCTTGACAATTATAAGTAGTTTTCGATTAGTATTAGAGGTAATCCCAAACTTCTTAATATAACTGAAAATGTGTGCAACTTAGTTGTCTAACACTCAGAAATGAATTGTCTGAGGAGACACATGTGCTAACAAAGCAAGAGATTTTATTGGTAAGTGGTGCCTAGGCAGAGAGCAGTAAGATAAGGAACCCAGAACTGATCTGCCTTGTCTGGGGTTTTATGGTGATGGGAAAAGTTTCTGGGTTGTCTTTGGCCAATCATTCTGATTCAGAGCCCTTCCTGGCGGCACATGCATTGCTCAGCCAAAATGGATGCCAGTGAGAAGTATTCTGGGAGGTGGGTGGACAGGTGGTGTCTCCTTCTGACCTTTCTCAAACTCTTCCAGTTGTTGGTGGCTTATTCTGGCTTCCAGTTCCGTGTTCCTTACCAGGACCTCCTGTTGTAAACAACTCATGCAGATGATAACTATGGTGCCTGGCCACGGTGGGTGGGTTCAGTCAGTGCTTCCCTTAACAAATCTACTCAGCTGATTAGTGTTTTTCTTTGCTTTTTTTTTACTTTGAAGTGAAGGTAACCTGGTTATTGGTTTATTAGTAAGTTGGATTGATTTGATGTTGGAGATTTTCCAGGTGCTGCTTCAGAACAACAACAGCGATGAGGATATTGGCCAGTGGGATTAAGATGGACATAAAAAATTAGAGATGTGTTTTGTCTGATAAAATAATAAAAATGTTATGTCATTGTACACGACGGCATTAGTTTTGTAAATAATAGCCAAATTTACTGTAAAATATCTTCTTTGTTCTCTTGATCTTCCTAAGTCATATAAAACATCACAATGTACTTTCATTTTGCCCTAAATCATATAAAACCTAATTAATGCTTTGAATTAATCAGTGATTAATGATTACTTATAAAAAAGTTTTTATAAATGTGTGATTATTTTTCTTTAGCATATTATATCAATATATATAGCATATATATTATATTATATGTTTTATGCTGTGATTGAAATAAAAGAAACTTTTGAATATATAAACATGCACTTACATTTTTTTGCCTCCAATTTCTACCTCATCAAATGGTTAAATCTGTATCTATGTTCAAGGATAAAATAGTAACTATTTAAAGGTCTCCTAATTCCTTTAAATAAATTCCCTGAAATCATTGCACTTTGTTTAGGCTAGGTTTGTTTAGCAAAGTTAAAAAGAAAATGCTACACATATTTGAAAGTTGATGATTCTTGATTTTATATACCAATTTAACACAAAGAAAGCAGATTATCATCTCAAATTGCTTTATAATAATAAAATGAGTATTCTTTTAAAAATCTCAATGTATAGTCTTTTATGATGCTGAAAGAAGAGATTAGCTTCCAATTTTACATGAAAAGCTGATCTTTAGCTGAATTTGAGTAGTGATTAGACAGAGCTGCATCACTCTGCAGAATAAAGTAAAAAGAATGTATATTCTTTACAGTTTCCAGAAATAAGATCCATAGAATATGGAATGGCTTTATCATTGATAGAGTAGTAATCAGAAGGGCTTTAAGAGGAGGAAGAGCTAATGAACTTTTAAATTTTTTTCACTGAGAAATACAGAAATAAAAATGTGTAGAAATAAAAAAATGAATACAGGTAAATACACTTTTAAAAGGGAAATGTGATGAGTACCCATGCAGATTAAGCCACTACCATTATGAACAACCCATTTCCTAGCCCTTCTAATCACTGTTCCCTATCAAAGATAACCATTAAGCAAACTTCTAGCATCACAGAGGATTTGATTAACTTGGTATGGAAACGTTTGTAAATGGAATTGTTCAGTATAAAACGCCTGTTTTTTTTTTTTTTTGGTCATGTGCCCATGCGTAGCTTACTTCATGATCCTAAAGCAGGGTTTCTTAATCTTGCACTGTTTCCATTTTGGGCCAGATAATTATTTGTTAATGAAGACTGTCGTATGCATGAATATTTTGTAGCATCCCTGACATCTATCCACTAGAAGTCAACAGCACTCCCTTAGCTGTAACAACTGAAAATGTCTCCAGACATTGTCAAATACCCCGAGGGTAAAACCGCCTCTAAATGAGAACTACTACCTACAGGATTCAGTTGAATATACTAAAAATTGTTAATCTACTGTTGATTGACTTTTGACTTCTCTTATTTTATTTGTTGTTATAAACATTCTTGAACGACCTATGGCAACCACTTGCAAGTTTGTTAAATAAATGCATATAGGTAGAATTACTAGATCAAAGAATATGTTTTAGAACATATGTTAGTTTCCATAGTGGTTGTGCAGTTGTGCCAATTTATTCTCCTATCAAAAGTGTGTGTGACAGTTGCTATACAATGCTTCATATTTTCAGCCTCAAATAATAGCACTTCTAATAGGTATGAAGTTTTATCTTAGGTTTTCTTTTACACTTTTTTTTAAATTAAGTGAAGTGCTTTATTTTATGTTGAGTGGATATTTGGATATCTTTATTTGTGAAGCACATGTTCAAGACTTTTGCAGATTTATTTTTTCTATTGGTCTGACCATTTTTTAAAAACAAATGCATAAGTTATATGATGCTGAATACCAATACTTGTCCTTTGGTTTTTCTGATAATCATCATTCTAACAAGTATGAGGTGATAGCTCATTGTAGTTTCTATTTGCATTTCATTGATGACCAGTTATTTGAGAACCTTTTCACACATCTGTTGGCTATGTGTATGTTTTGACCAATGGAACAGAAATGAGAGCTCAGAAATTAACCTACACATACAGTCAACTGATCATTGACAGAGTCCCCCAAATATACAAAGAAATTACAGTTTCTTTAATAAACAGTGTTTGGGAAAAGGGATATTCACATGCCAAAGAATGAAATTGAACCCTTATCCTACAGCATTACAAACATCAACACAAGATGGATTAAAGACTTAACTGCAAGGACTGAAATGGTAAAACTACTAGAAGAAAACAGAGGGAAAAACTTCTTGACATTGGTCTTAGCAATGATTTTTTTGGATGTGACACAGAAATCATAAACAACGCAAGCAAAAATAGACAAGTAGGGCTACATCAAGGACTTCCCTGGTGGTCAGCATTAAAGAATCCAGCTGCAATTCAGGAGTCGGAGGAGACACAGATTCGATCTCTGGGTCAGGAAGATCCCCTGGAGGAGGGCACAACAACTCACTCCAGTATTCTTGCCAGGAAAGTCCCATGGGCAGAGGAGCCTGGGGGGCTATAGTCCATAGTGTCACAAAGAGTCGGACGCAACTGAAATGACTTAATAGCAGCGGCAGGACATCAAACTAAAATGCTTCTGTACAACAAAGAAAGCAGTCAATAGAATGAAAAGATAATCCATGCAACTGGAGAAAATATTTGCAAATTATTGATATGATAAAAAATTAGCATTCAGAATATATAAAGAACATTTACAATTCAACCATAAAAACACAAATAACCTGATTAAAAAAGGGAAAGGATCAGGCATTTTTCCAAAGAAGTTTTACAAATAGCACATTCTATTATTGATTCGGGGATTATATTCTATACTATAAACTGAACCATCTTTCCATCTTTTCTTTTTCAGAGTAACAGAACCTTCATGGGTGGAATCTTGAATACCCCACAGACTCTTTTTTTGTCTCACTAATTTTCTGTCTCTCTGAAACTCATCAATATAGTTGTCTGCCTAGTGTTTTCATTCCAGTGAATTTTGTGGGCTTATTTGGAAGACCTATTTAGAAACAATGTTATGAACAATGAACCAGATGATCTTTGGGGGAAATCTCTGAAAGGAAATTAATCCTTGATTTTATGATAGCATAGTTTTATTCCTCACTCTGGTACCTACACTATCAACATCTCAGATCTTAGATTTATTCCCAGTAGCCTCTTGTCTAAAGTTACTTCATATCTAGAACTTACGAATGAGCCTGAAGTTCTTTATCAATCTATCTACTGAAACCGGCCCAATATCTATTACTGAAAAGATTATTGAAGGTTTGGGCCCACTCTACCACATGCCTTCATAAAAGGACTCAAAAAATTTCCTGTACTGCCATAGCTCCTCTGCTCATCAAAACAGCAAATGGATATGGTTACCATGTTCTTACAAGATTTATGGATCATTAGCACATTCATATATCACTTCCCTGTAGTCTTCAACCGTGTGTGTGTGTGTTCAGTCACTCAACCACTCTTTACAACCCCATTGGACTGTAGCCAGCCAGGGTCCTCTGACCATGGGATTTCCCAGGCAAGAATACTGGTGTGTGTTGCCATTTCCTCCTCCAGGGGGTCTTCCCAACCCAGGGATCAAACCCATGTCTTCTGCATTGGCAGGTAGATTCTTTACCATTGCACGACCTGAGAATCCCAGTTTCCAACCATAATACTATTCTATTCTAAATTCCTAAGAAAGCTAATTTTGCAGTGGTAGATCTATATTCAGCATTTTTTAAAAGCATATCTTTCCAACAAAACTCATAGTATCTTTTTTTGCATTTATTTAAGGGAATAAACATTACATGTGATTATTGTCTTCCACTGATGGGAAGCATCCTCTTCCTTTTTGCAAATACCCAACCAGAACTCGACTCTAATATATGGTTGATCTCTTACTGTGTTCTCCAGATTGAAAGTCTTCCAGAATTGATTTCCTGTTTGCTGACAAAGATTTTAAAGAAAAATTCCACTTTTTTTTCTTTTTTTTCAGAAAAGTGCATTTTCTAGGCCATGACAACATACAAATTGGTAACTGTTTCCTCAAAACTTGGAAGCTATTTGTCTTTTTCCTTGATCAGTTATTAGAAGAAAACTTGGAGGAGTGCTAGTTCCCATAGGATACTCTATATTAGATTTCTAAATTTCTAGAACTGAACACCTTATACACTTCAGGGAAGCTGACAGACATGGGCTTAGACAGAATCACTAGAGACTGTCTCCAGTAACATTAAGTATTTCCTTCAAATCCCTTACCTTTAACTACCCAATAAACATAAAACTTTATTTCTATGTGCACATGAAAATTTTGGATAAGCTCTATGGATCCTAACTGAACAGGACAATAAATGTCAGGAATCATCATTTATTATAATTTTTTCACTCAACTTTATAGGAAAAGTTCACACTTCTTTATTCACAGTGACAGCAATTGTGCGGTTAACTAATCCTGTAGAGAATTCTATGCAGGTCTTGTGACAACCTCAGTGCCAAGCACCTAGTTCAGGAAAAACAAACAAGCAGAACAGAACAACAGCAATAACACACATATATACATACTGAAATGGATTAAATTGGTTTTGGCACCCATATGGTCTCTGTTCAGATCTCTATGGATTCTCTTGAAACATTGAGATGGGTTCTCTCAAAAAATTTAACCCATCATGTAAAAAAAAACTAAAATCCATCTTAAATAGGCCTTAGTTAGACAACTTCAGCATGGTTTCTGAGGATGTTTCTAGTGCCCATTCTGTCTAGGAATGCTACAATTCTGAGAAAACTATAAAAGGGAATCATGAACATAAACCCACTTCTTTAGGCTTCTTTGAACACCTACAAATGGACTTAATTTAATTAAGCCTCATATGGCTATAAATATATTCTTACTATTTTTTGCATGTTTTCTTGTTAGAGCCTTTTCTTGCCTTAAAGCAGCTGCTCTAGCTAAAGCCTTTGACTGTGTGGATCACAATAAATTGTGGAAAATTCTGAAAGAGATGGAAATACCAGACCACCTGACCTGCCTCTTGAGTAACCTGCATGCAGTTCAGGAAGCAACAGTTAGAACTGGACATGGAACAACAGACTGGTTCCAAATTGGAAAAGGAGTATGTCAAGGCTGTATATTGTCACCCTGCTTATTTAACTTATATGCAGAGTACATCATGAGAAATGCTGGGCTGGATGAAGCACAGGCTGGAATCGAGATTGCCAGGAGAAATATCAATAACCTCAGATATGCAGATGACACCTCCCAGAAAGTGAAGAAGAACTAAAGAACCTCTTGATGAAGGTGAAAGAGGAGAATGAAAAGTTTGGCTTAAAGCTCAACATTCAGAAAACTAAGATCATGGCATCTGGTCCCATCACTTAATAGCAAATAGATGGGGAAACAGTGGATGACTATTTTTCTGGGCTCCAAAATCACTGTAGATGGTGATTGCAGCCATGAAATTAAAAGACACTTGCTCCTAGGAAGGAAAGTTATGACCAACCTAGACAGCATATTGAAAAGCAGAGACATTACTTTGTCAACAAAGGTCTGTCTAGTCAAGACTGTGGTTTTTCCAGTGGTCATGCATGGATGTGAGAGTTGAACTATAAAGAAAGCTGAGCACCGAAGAATTGATGCTTTTGAACTGTGGGTCTGGAGAAGACTCTTGAGAGTCCCTTGGACTGCAAGGAGATCAAACCAGTCCATCCTAAAGGAGATCAGTCCTGGATGTTCATTGGAAGGACTGATGTTGAAGCTGAAACTCCAATACTTTGGCCACCTGATGCGAAGAGCTGACTCATTTGAAAAGACCTTGAAGCTGGGAAAGATTGAGGGTGGAGGAGAAGGGGACCACAGAGGATGAGATGTTTGGATGGCATCACCGATTCAATAAACATGGGTTTAGGTGAACTCTGGGAGTTGGTGATTGACAGGGCGGCCTGGCGTGCTGCGCTTCATGGGGTCTCAAAGAGTCGGATATGACTGAGCGACTGAACTGAACTGAACTGGTCATTGCAAAGTAATTTCTACGCTCTGCTTTTGCCTTATTGGAAAACTACTGTTTGTCTGGTATTAAGGATCTCATTTCATCAGAAAATTAATTAAGATACTTGGTAAGCCTCTGCCTGTTGTTTAGAAGTTTCTTTTTCACACTTTTCAGAGACAATGGAATAAGAAAATTGCACACTAAAATTAAAACTTGCAAAACTATTGGAATAACTTCAGTGCTGTGGCCAGAGGTTTGCCCTAAACTCTCATGGCTGTTGACTCCATCCAAAAGGAAATCAAAGACTATCCTCACAGAAGCTTCTTACTGACTGCCTGTACATCTTGTAATTCCACACCTACATTGACTCTTCTCTTTCATAGTAGGCTGATGTGGACACATTTTGTAAAGGTTTAACACAAATTTTAGTCCACTGATTCAGTTTATTTACTTGAAATGATACCAGTTTATGATTACACTTGCACCTTATTAGAAGGAACCTTATTAGGCATTGTCAATTATAAATACTTCAGTAAACTTTCTGGTAACTGACCCTTGGATTCATGTTTCCCAGTTAAAAAGACATCACATATCTATTAGAAAGTGATATGTGTTAATGACTCAGTCATGTCCTACTCTTTGTGACCCAATGGACTGCAGCATGCCAGACTTCCCTGTCTTTCACCATCTCCTGGAGCTCATTCAAACTCATGTCCATTGGGTCGGTGATGCCATCCAACCATCTAGTCCTCTGTCATCCCCTTCTCCTCCTGCCTTCAATCTTTCCCAGCATCAAGCTCTTTTCTAATAAGGTTGCTCTTCACATCAGGTGATCAAAGTATTGGAGATTTAGCTTCAGCATCAGTCCTTCCATGAATATTCAGGATTGATTTCCCTTAGGATTAACTGGTTTGATCTCTTTGCAGTCCAAGGGACTCGCAAGACTCTTCTCTAACACCACAGTTCTAAAGTATTAATTCTTCGGTGCTCAGACTTCTTTATGGTCCAACTCTCACATCCATACATGACTACTGGAAAAACCATAGCTTTGACTATATGGACCTTTATTGGCAAAGTAATGTCTCTGTTTTTTAATACACTGTCTAGAACACTGGAGTGGGTAGCCATTACTTCTACAGGGGATCTTCCTTGACCCAGGGATCAGATTGGGTCTCCTGCATTGTAGGCAGATTCTTTAATGTCTGAGCCACCAGGAAAGGTCACTTTCACTTTCAGGCCAATAATACACCCAGATCCTTCAGAGTGAGGCTTGAATGCAAGGAGTAAAAACTACCACAGCTTTTTCACTTTCTCTTCCAATTTTAATGGATTTGTTTTTCTCTCTATGTCTCTGTTGGTTTAGGGTTTTTGATTGCTAATATGAGTTTCCAAAAGTTTCCTCCTCAGTCTTGTTAC
This sequence comes from Cervus elaphus, assembly GCF_910594005.1. Lineage (NCBI taxonomy): Eukaryota > Metazoa > Chordata > Mammalia > Artiodactyla > Cervidae > Cervus > Cervus elaphus. The sequence continues at coordinate 18,926,143 of NC_057833.1, read as the reverse complement.
TCTGAGCACCAGAGGTTAAATCTTGACATTTAGATTATAGTTGGCATCCATGAACTCATTTTCCAGAGAAAGAGTTTAATTAATCAGATTGCTGGATTTGTAACATTTTCCCTGGAAGACTAAATCTTTCTACCAGACAATTATATAAATTCTCTTTCACTATTAATTCATAACAGGGCTTTAGGATGATTGATATAAAGAAAAATTAAAATAGAAACAGTCTAGAATGTCATTCCCCACACAATATGTCACATGTTAATTGTGTCTAATAATTTCAGGTATATAAGAAGCCACAGACTTTGTAAAGAGATCAAAAAAGAACTTCCTTCTCCTAACTTCTATACCAAATTGGAATATTCACTCTCTTCTATAATTTTATAAAACTGAATTCCTATTTACCCAAAAGATAGTCTTATTGCTGTCTCTCTACATTGTTATGGCCATTTCAAGCTTAGGAGACAAATCTTTTTAAAATTAATTTTTATTAGAGTATAGTTGATTTATGATGCTGGGTTAATTTCTACTGTCAGTAAAAAGAATCAGTATACACACACACACACACACACACACACAGGTATCCATTCTTTTTTAGATGCTTTTCCCATATAGGTCATTACAGAGTATCAAGTAGAGTTCCCTGTGCTATACAGTAGGTCCTTATTGGTTATCCATTTTGCATATGGTAGTGTATTTATGTCTATCCCAAACTCCTTAACTATCCCTTGCCCTCCCCTCTTCCCCCTCCCCCCCCCCCCCCCCCCCCGGTAACCATAAGTTTGTTCTCTAAGTTTGTGATTCTGTCTCAGTTTTGTAAATAAGTTCGGTTGTATCATTTTTTCTAGATTCAGCATATAAGAAATACCATATGATATTTGTCTTTTTCTCTGACTTATTTCACTCAATATGACAACTTCCTGTTACTGCAAATGGCATTATAATCATGCCTACAGACTGAGTCCCACCCAAATCTCTGTGTTTCATAAGGAATTTCAGGTTCCTGTGACAAAGGGTCATGTTTTTCAGGCTTCAGATCTCTTCAAATCTATGCAATGAATTTTTAAAATAACACTTATTTGGAACTTTAATTCCTGGAAATCATTCAGGAATACAAACTAAGCTACCTTGTTAATACTTTTTGGTACCTAAATTTATGGACCCTGAACCACATTGTTTGAATATTCCTGGATCTCTGGGACATAAGATTGCTAGAAAATTCTACTAATTGAGAAGGTACTGGTATCTATTTCCATTCCCACCAGTTTTCTGGTTTCTAATAATCTGACCAAGTTCCTTTTATCTATGCAAGAACCTTACACTTCTTTTTCTTTCTGGTGCTAAGAAATTAATAACTATGGCCTCATGTAATATTGAACAGGACTATAAATTTCCATAAAATTCACTGGAATTAGAAGAATAATTTCTACTTTTTCTTAGCCTGAAGAAAGCCATAACAAACTATATCTACCAGTGAATCTTGAGTTGCTCTTTTCTCTCCTAATTCAAAAACAGTTTATTATGCCATGATTGAAATAGCCATTAGTATCCTAGGAAACTTAAATAAGAGCTACAAGAATTGATATAAATTCACCAAGTTGCAGTGCTATGTGGGAAAGTTTTAAATATACTCAGCACAAAGGGTAGTGCACGTGCTAACTTAGAGAAAGTAGTGTACTGAAGTAGTACTACCTACAAAGAGATGTACTATATATAACTTCCAAGATGAACAAGAAAGGAAAGTCAATGTACAAATCAGATAGAAAGACAAGCGTTACGTCAACTTACTGATATCATACAGCTTTTCTCTACAGACTCAGACTAGGAACGGGATCTGTTTTCTTGCCTTAGTCAAGGATCTTGACTAAGACACCGTTGTTGAAGATGTTCTGCTAATCCTAATATTAATTTTTTTTTTCCTGTGGAATTGTTTTTCTTGTCCTCTCCAGCGTCTTAAAAGCTTCTGAGCAGCACCCATTGGCCAGATAATTTAAATTTAATTACAAAGACAAAAGTCATAATGGCATCCATCACCTTGGACCACAACCAATGAATGGTATCAATCTAGAATTCTGAACAAATCTACGTGTGGTCAAATTGTAAGATTCAATTTCCCTCCTGAAAAAGAGGCAGGACCATGAGGCCCCTTGAAAGCCTATATTTTTTCCATTTTTAGCCTTGTATGACATTAAGACATACCTTTATTTGCTCAAATCCTTATTGATAGCTCCTAATGATTAACATCCATCTTGCTGAAAACACATTGCACAAACAACTGTTGTTAAGATATTATACAAGAATAAATTTTCTGTCTTCCAATAAGTAAATTCAATCAGATCTTCTGCAAAGTAGGTAAACAGCTATTTCTTCTTGCTTAAGCTCTATAAAACTTCACCTATCTTCTCCAATTCAGAGCTTTCCTTTGGAGTGACACTCAGATGACAGCTTAAAAGAAGCTTACAGTGTTCTTGTTTATTTATTTATTTTCTGAAGAAATAGCTGATGCCTTAAAATATTAATCTTTTCAATCCATGATCATGGTATATCCCTCTATGTAACCTCAGTTTGCAGTTTATCTTGAAAAAGATAAATTCATTTAGGGTTCTTCACTATCTAAGTTTTTAATTGTTTATGCTATTGTAAATGTTATTTCATTTTCAATTTATTTTTCATTGCAGTATAAAAAATAATTGATTTTTAAATGATTATTGTTGTATTGAGACACTGCTCTCTCTCTCTCAATATGATTTTTCAGCATGCTCTCCTTAGCCTGCTAGATTCTGGATACTCAGACTTTTCACATATCCACTCAGAGTTCTCAAGGCACTTTTCCCAGCAGAGATTCATGTGGAAAATCTAGTCTTTATGTCATACCTCAATATGCATATAGTGTCACTTCTACTATAATTTTTTGATGATTATACTAGTTTCTTAGGTCTGCCATAACAAAGTATCAGAAACTGGGAGCTTAAAACAGCAGAACTTTGTTGTCTTACAGTTCTAGAGGCTGGAAGACAAAAATTAACGTCAGCAGGGTCATTCTCCTTCTGAAAATGAAATCTTTCCTTGCCTCTTCTTAGCTTCTGGTGGTTCTCTCCCACTTTTTAGAGTTCCTTGTCTTGTAGACGCATCTCTTCAATCCTCTATCTTCACATAGTGTTTTCCTTATGTGTCTCTGCCTTCCTATGACTATCTTCTTACAAGGACACCAGTCAAGTTAGGGACCCACTCCACCCTACTCCTGCATGACTTCATTTAACCAATTACATCTGCAGTGACTATTTTTTAACACGGTCACCTTCTGAGGTACTAGGGGTTAACATTTTAATTTGTTCTTTTTTTGGGGGGGGTGACAGAGGAAGGGAGCACAGTTCAACTCAGAAGAGTTGTATTAGTTAAAAAGATGTACTTTAAGTCAAGAAGAGATATAGACTCCACTTCTTAATGGAGAAATGGCAAATATGTTGAAAGAAGAGAATGTAAGATATTGACTTTAATTTAGGAAGATACACTCTGCCACAATATTTATCCTCAGGCCTTTGATACTTGAAATCTTCAGTTTTGAATAACTTTAATTATGTTTTAAAGCAATATTTTATGCCTGCTTCTATTTTTAAAACTTTAAATAGGTAATTATCTTTTTTATTTACTCTTTAATATAAAATGATGTAATATAAGCTTCTAAAAATCTAATATTTACTACCAAAAGTTTCTATAGCTATTGATTGCTTCATTGGCTTTCTGGTATTTAGGTTTTAGTCTTTTTAAAAAATTTAGACACCTATATGACTTTTGTCTCTATTATTAAGCTATATTTGTTTATGTCAGAAACAAAGAGGATATTTTTAATAGTAAAAAATCTTAAATCCAAGTTTAATAAGTTTATTTTTATCAGCTGTGTCTGATATTTGGATCTTTAAATAAGATTTTTTTCTGACATCTGGGATTTAAAAAAAATTTTTCCTGATGTCACTTTGATTTGATTGGGACTTATTTGATTTTGATTTCACTTTGATTAGCAAATAATAGTAATTTAATTATTATTTATGTCTTATTTTTATTTCATTATGTGTCATGTACATACATGTGTATTTGAGCCTGCCTCCTTTAAGAACTATTATTACTTGAATCTGGACTTCTATATTTTGTCATGGCTGGCAAATATATTTCTTCTTTCCATTTTTATTTCTTTGACTGAATCTCTCAAGATTTCTTGCCTTTGATTTGTTTGCTTTTCTTTAGTTTCACTTTTACTCCTTGTTGTCTCCAGTGATTTTTAGAACCCTTTCATATTTTTCATACTTTCAAAATTCTTTTTTGAATCTTGGCCTCAGTGTTCTGTAAATATAAGCATCTTTGCCATGGCACAAGAAAATTAAACTTTGGAAAGAGCATTTTTGACATTTTATTTGTGATAACACATGATGGGACATCCTCAGGACTACCTAGAAATAAAGCCAAAAATCTTATCGATGTTAGCCAGTTACTAATTTTTCTTTCAAAAAGGAATACAAAAATTAATATTATAGCATGCATTTTCAATTACAGCACATCAAATTTGTGATGTGTAAAATTTTAATTTAAAAATAGAAGATTTCTTAATTGTTTGCACTGAGAATGAATAACAAATTCCAATTCTGATTTAAATACATGACTTATTCTAGAGAACTCTTGAAACTTACCCTAATTAGTCTTTGCCAGGGTCAAAGGTCTAATGTAATTGCATTATGAGTGGACATTATAAATTTTATAAATTTTACCTCACAGGCTGGAAAATAGGAAAGGTTAGGGGAAAAAAATGATTAGAACAACATTCCCTTCTCTTTACAAAACTATAACCCCAAAATTTCCTGTGGATATCTCCCAATGTCTTAAAAGCAAACCTCTGTCATTTGACTTCAATGGGCTGCAAACAGTGTCAGCTTTGGTCTGAAGATGTCTGATATCTTTGAGTTGTTTGAGCTTTTAATTCATAAGGACTTAAAAGTGTAACTCTAAATTTAATTAATAGGACCTTAGGATATCTTTGAGTCATTTGAGAATTTAATGTATGAGGACTTAAAAGAAATGTAAAATTCTGACCATTTTCTTCAGCTCCTGAAATATGTATCTCTATGTGATTAACAAAAAAGAAAAGAAAAAAAAATCCTGTCAGCTCAGAAAGGGAACCATTCTTAATTTGAGTAGATAATACCTTGAAAAATCTGAAAAACCATTGTCAAAATATTTAGGCAATCTCAAGCTAAAGAATCTTGCCATGATTATCACCAGATGTAAACTGATTTATTTAAATACAATTTTTAAAGTATAGATTATAGAAACACCAAACAATCATTTTGGAAACCCAAAAGGCAAGTATGCCCCCATTATTTTGTATCTGGAAAAAGAAGAAAATAAAACAAAAAACTGAGGTCAAGTAAATCTTTTAGTATTCTTGTCTAAGTTCAAGAGGCAAAGCTATAGCAGTCCAGTGTTACATCTTGGGTCACTGACAGCAAGTTAAGCTCTTTTAAATTTATCTATTTTATCACATACAATTATGTATGTGTGTGAAATATTAGTCGCTAAGCTGTGTCAGACTCTTTGTGACCCCATGAACTGTAGCCTTCCAGGCTCCTCTGTCCATGGGATTCTCCAGGCAAGAATACTGGAGTGGATAGCCATTCTCTTCTCCAGGGGATCTTCCAGACCCAGGGATCAAACCTGGGTATCCTGCATTGCAGGTAGATTCTTTACCATCTGAGCCACCAGGGAAGCCCACATATAATTATATGAATGGGTTATTTCAGAGTTTCTTTAAAATATGATATTTTAAGTTGAAGGAGCATGAAGATTTCAGTGCCGCAGGACAGTTCTACAATGTGAATCATTATTTGTGTCATAGCAAGTCATGCACAATCTCTTAGTTTGTTCCTAGTTTGTTCCTTATAAACATACTAAAAATTACTTTCCCAAAGTGTTATCATAAGAGACGAATCTCTGGAAAATCAAAGGAAACAAATGTTAGTCTTGAACATACCTTAAACTTTGTCTTTAAGGTGTTTAAAAAAATCAGTTGTCTTAAAGTTTAACTAATAGGGCAAGACCTTCAATTACTATTTTTTTCAAGTTTAAAAGAAAAAAAAATGCAAAAATAAAATTAATCTACCCTCCAGGATTCATAACTGGAGTCATCTTGGGTCACTTTAAGATTTAAAAAAAGAAAGAAAAACAAACATACCATTTGTCACCTTTTTTTTTTTTTTCATCTTCCCTAGAACATCTAAATTCATGTTTTCAAAACAGGGAACACAAAGAAAAAAAAAATTGAATAATTCAGTAAAGTTAAATATTTTTGAATGTTTGTAATAAAGGCAATTAAATGGCTCTATATGTAAATGAAAATAAGTACAAAAAAGATATGGAAAGGGGCATAGAGGACTAAAATCTGAATGTCTGGACTTTGTTTTCATTCAGTTTAAAACAACCCTGTGTGATTATATTGTTAACTGGCACACAAAATGCTTCCCATCAGGTTGGTGCTCAGTTATGTCAAAAATACTTGTTTTAAAATAGGTGACTGTTATAAGAGATGCAAGGACAACATAAGGAAATGAATATAGGAGAAAACAAAGATTCTTAAGTATACATTTTGATATATGGAAGGAAGAAGAAGACTCAGACTTCAGTCAGCTTGGGATTATTTTCTTTACACTGACAAAAATCTTAGCTAAATGCTGTATGATAGATATAGAAATATGTTGAGTCTCATGGAGATTAAAGATGAAAACAACTTGATCTAGAGAAATTCCCCTTTGACTTGGTGAAACACAGTGCTCAAACAAGATGGGCATGAAATATGTGGATTGAGATTATACTAATAGTATTTTCACAGAGGTAGGAAATATAAGCTTATATTTTCAGTTAAATAGTATCATGGAGATAAAAGATGAGGCATAGTTTTTAGCTGGGTATAAACATGGGTCCGTTTTAATTCAACATTGTTTTAATAAAATAGGAGTTTCCTTTATAGTCATTCTTGATAAAATTACAATTCCAAAATAATCTCTAGAAAAACTTCAGAAAATGTATGAAAATCTTTTTGCATATGAAAAATATAATATTTTGTTCACTGTATGTATGCTGTCTGCTTTATCCTTTTTATGACCTCTACAAAATAGTAAGTTAAGTTAGAGTTGTGCTGCCATTAAATGTTTCCAAAATTCACTATGATAGCCAGTACTCACAATAGGTTTTTTTTTCCTATGATAAGCGATTTAAAAATTCTTATTGAATATTTCTTTGACTAATGCCCAACTTATATAGAGTATTATACTTGAAAGCGGAGATTACATTGTCTTCTTCTCTATCATCTCACCTTTAAATACTCAAGAAAAACTGTTCAAATAAACTATAATATTTATAATTCATATCTTTTCACAGTTAGCTTTCCCTGTTTCTTGTAGCATATATTAAATAGGTATAAGAAAATGCATAGAATATGTAATAATTTATGATAAAAAAATACCAATTTTTATTGATTTAATCTTAACCATTACACAGTCTATGCCATATGTAATTCTTTCAGCTATGCAATCATCTACACTTACATTTTTTAACACAAGTTCAGAGCCCTCAGAAAGGTTTCTGCTCAATTTAGTCATTTTATCCTATTTTTACTTGCACTATTTATTTTACCATCCCATTCTTCTTTTGGCCTCCATGCCCTTATTTTACATTTATGAGTTCCTTTCTTCCACAATAAGTTTTAAATATTCCACTACCATAAATAGTCTGTTGTACCTAATGGCTCTAAACCATTGCTGCCTTATTTAACAACTTTTCCATTACCCTTTATGCATATCCTCATTGCTTCACAATCTAAATGGTACTTTTGTTTACATCAATTTTCCCCCTTAATTTATAAGCAGTCTATCCTGAATAGAAGTCCTCTAATTTGCTGCTGTTTTGTTTTTCATCCTGGAGATTAAATAGAATTTTAAGTTAAATACAGTAAAACATAAAAAAGATAAATAAAAGATAATAATTAATACTTAGAGAAAGTCATGCAAGTACAATTATTGTGTGGGATAAGTATTTTTCTTTAAATATTGGCCACTTGCTTTGTTTGTATTATTAAAACATCTTCAACCAATTAATAAGTATTTGTGTGTCAAGTCCTCTGTTACACACTGTTGGGGAAATATAATTAAAAACACAATTTCCTCCCAACCCATAAAAAATGACCCATAAAGGCAGAAAGAAGAGACTGAAAACAGTTTTGTTTTAAATAAGCACTGAAACAATGCTATGCACATCACAAGCAATCTGCTAAGATACTGATAAAAGGAGAATTCTCAATTTTTTATATAGTCAGGTAGATAGAAAAGCATTGAATACATGTTCTCAAGATAAATCATCACTAGTCTTCAAGTAAGGAGAATTGACAGTACCACTTGTTACATATAGTTGATCCTAAATTCTTCTGGAAATGAGATGATCTTTTGTGCTGGGTAATTTATCAAAAAAAAAAAAAAGAAAGAAAGAAAACATATTATTATGGCAGGCAGAAATTTTGGAGCAAAGAGCTCACTGAAGTTACTTTTCTACCCTTCCATAGGCACTGAGAGATAGGAGATGATTACTTTACAGAAATGGATTCTAGGTCCTTGAAACAAGACATTACTGGTTTGTAACACTGACAAGAGGCTTATTTAGGTTTCAAAATGATTTCATACATCTTCAAGGGACAGAGAAAGAATTTACAACAGTAACTTTTTTGTTGTTTCTAATGTAATTCTCTAAAATAAAAGGAACAGTGAAAGGAGTATCTTTTCCTTTCAATACCAGGGAAATTCTTTTTTTTTTTTTTTTTTCTGATTTATATTCACCTTTACAACACTCTGAGTTGTAAAGTTGTATTGCTCTTGGAACATATGTTCGTTAAACTATGAAGATGCCTTTAACAAGATTTTCACACATACACACACACACGCACACACACACACACTCAAGTAGCTATATTTGGTGCTAGGATCTCCATTTCTGACTTTTTGACCTCTTTAGAAGTCATTTATATATTTATATATTTTGCTTAGTGATGTTTTATTGATATAAAAGTACCTTAAAATGTATTGTTCTTAATTTTTGCAATTTTTGTTCAACAAATAATTGGAGTGTTTCCTTGTTCAAGATTGTTCTAGATGGTATGATCATGATACAATTCTTGCTGCTGTTCTCGTTCTCTAAAGTATCATGCATTCTTCTAAAGCTTAACATAGATATTTTTAAAGCTCATACATACACATAAAGCCTATTTTAAAGTTAGAAACCTAAACAAATGATCCTCTCAAGAATCTTTGAATAACTGTAACATCATCTTATTGATGCATTTATCATACGGGTCAATTTGTCTTCTCTGAGAGCAATTTGATATTTGTCCTTTTCAGTTTTTCCTTTTCCTTTAGTGACAGTATGCTTTTTCAGTGACGACTAACAATCAATGCCATTGCTACTTCTAGATAAATTTAGAACATCTGATGTAAAGTCACTCACTACAAAGGACATTCATTCTGATTCTGACAATGCTTATATTGTAATCCCTTCATTTCCTCTCTCAAATCTTGTAGGATACAGACAACCCACATGACATGTGCATATTTATTGACAATCTTTTACTGTAGTTTAGGATGTTTTTATTAATAAATGGATTGAGTTATATAATTTAGATTCTCCATTTGGTAATTATATTCAACTATCCTAATTATGGGTTTTCCAGATGGCTCATTGGGTAAAGAATCTGCGTGCAATATAGGAGACTCAGGAGACGCAGGCTTGATCCCTGGGTTGGGAAGATCCCCTGGAGGAGGGCATGGCAACCCACTCCAGTATTCTTGCCTGGAGAATCCCATGGACAGAGGAGCGTGGTAGGCCACAGTCCATGGGGTCACAAAGAGTTGGACACAACTGAAATGCATGCATACACATACACATATTCTAAGTTTAATTCTGGTATACAATTTCCTTCTTTCATTTTCTCATCTCACCTCTTTTCCTTTCTTCTCTCCCTATTTCACACTTCCCTTCTACTTGCTAAACATTTAAAAACAGTCTTTAATGCACCAGTGGAAAATAAGAGTTTTCCATGGGCTATTTTTAGTAATATGAAGATTGTTTCAGTGTTTGAAATCCTATCCATTTTGTACTCTACTTTCTTAGCTTAGGCTTTCAGCATTACTTACTTTTGAAATTTAACTGGATTGCATATTCTTCATGTAAAATATTTGTTGCTTATTACTTAGTATTAATTATATTTGTTTATTTAATTATGGGGAAATTATTACATATTTATTTTACTAAAAAGGGTCCCTTTGAGTGGAGCTGGCATTATTGTGATAACAGTGGAATTGGTTACAGTAAATATTCCTCTGATTAAGAATTAAAGGATAGCATTGAAAAACCTTTAAAGATCTATTAGAAACCCTAATGTTTAAAGACAGTAAATCCTAGAATTCTCAAGTGATTTATAAAAGGATTCAGTTAATTATGTAAACATTAGGGCAAAACATAATTTTTAAAAAATAGCAAGTTTCAAATCAGTTTAAATTTTTCCAAATATTTTGCTTTTGTTCAGTCACTCAATTGTGTACAACTGTTTGAACCCCATGGACTGCAGCATTCCAGGCTTCCATTCCTTCAGCATCTCCCGGAGCTTGCTCAAACTCATGTCCAGCTGAATCGGTGGTATCATCCAACCCTCTTGTCCTCTGTCATCCCTTTCTCCTCCCGCCTTCAATCTTTCCCAGCATCAAGGTCTTTTTCAATGAAAACAACATATCACTTGTCCTTTCCTTGTTAAGAAAGCAAACTATACATATTAGTGAAAGCTATTATTTCATAAAGGATCTGGGCATCGTGTGGGCCAAGTATTGGAGCTTCAGCTTCAGCATCAGTCCTTACAATGACTATTCAGCACTGATCTCCTTTAGGATGGACTGCTTTGGTCTCCTTGCTGTCCAAGGGACTCTCAAGAGTCTTCTATAACACCCCAGCTCGAAAACATCAATTCTTCAGTGCTCAGCCTTCTTTATGGTCCAACTCTCACATTCATACATGACTACTGGAAAAACCATAGCTTTGACTATAACTATAGTACTGATAATTTTACAAATCTTTGGCTACAGTAAGTTGTTTCATTCTTCTGAAAGAAAGTAGTAACATACTACAAAACAAAACAAATTATCAATGTATCTAAAATCAACTTCTCTGAAGCAGTTGATTCCAAGGAGATTATAGATTTTTTTTTTTTTTTTTAAGTTAAATGAATCATTCAACTGCCAGAAGGCATTTGCCGATAATCAGTATGGGCTCCTATGAAGTGTTAGTCTCTCCTACATTCAGAGGCAAGTTAGGCAGAAAGGGGTAGATACTGAATAATAAGATTAAAAATTTATGATGAAAAACTCTCATATTATCCAAGACCCTTAACCTGATCCCTTTTAGTAAAAAGTCATACATTTTATCAGCCATCAAAATGTCTCCTTCTCTAGGATTTATTATCATAACAATTAAAAAAAAAATTGTGTTTCCTCTGTCACCTGATATTTGAAGTTCATGCTTTAGTTTACTTCAGACTTACAAGACAAAGTTCAAATTCCACTATGTTTAAGATAATTGATTCTACAGGATAAAAATAATTAATTCTATATTACAAAACCTTGTTATTTCCCTATGTGATGTTATTAATATCAGGGAGGTTTCCAAAATTTCTACACATGCAGCAATAGAGGCAATGCTTTCCAAATTTTGACTTTCATTGGAATCATCTGAAGGGCTTATTGAAACACAGAATCCTGGGCCCCACTTGGAATCTGAAAGTCAGTTGGTCTGTGAGAGGCAAGGTAAGTATTACATTTCGGACAAGTTTTCAGGTGATGCTATCTATGCTGCTAGTCTAGAAGTCGCTCTTTGAAAGTCACTATATTAAAAAATTAGGTGACTTATCTTGAAGTATCATTTGCATAGTAAGTTCACTGCTCTTAATTAGATGTCAAGGTTTTTTAAAGACAATTTCATTCGTATTTACATGAGAAAATGTCAAATACCTATTCCAATTGTTTTTTAATTTGAAGTGACTTTGGGTGAATTAAAGAAACAATGTGGGAAATGAAGTCTGCTCTGGGGCTTCATTGGGATCTACACTATATTTTTAAAGTGGTACCTTTATGGTGTGTGCCTGCTAAGTTGTTTTAGTCATGTCCAACTCTGTGTGATCCTATGGACTGGAGCCTGCCAGGTTCCTCTGTCCATGGGAATCTCCAGGCAAGAATACTAGAGTGGGTTTCTGTGCCCGCTTTCAGGGAATGTTCCCCACCCAGGGATCGAAACTACGTTTCTTACGTCTACCTGTATTGACAAGTGGGTTATTTGCCACTAGCACCATCTGGGAAACCCTTTATGGTACTAAGGTTTATTAAAAAACTATCTTGTTTTACAAAATTGATGGGGATAATATTAAAGGAAGGAAAGACTCTAAAGAGTTTAGTAAACAAAATAGTTCTCACTATTATAGAGCTCTTAAATCCTGAAAGTCAACTATCAACACATTCCTTACCTTTGTCTCTATTATGATTTATTTTTCCTGCATTTTCCCAGAAGAAATAGACTCTGAATTTGATAGGACCTATAGGATACATAAAGAAAACTCAGTGGGAAATCTAAAAGAAGTCTCTTTTGCTGTTATTACAAGAAAAAAATTTAATAGAAAATTACGATTTAATATTTAATCTGCAGTGCACAGAAAGGTTGCATAATGAGGAAAAACTGAAGTAATTCAAAGGAATAACTTACCTTAATGAAACAAGTTTTTTCTTATTATTAAGGTAGTATTTCTGTAGTTATCCAGAGATGTCCTGGCCTTAGAAAGTAGAATCATAAGTTAGTAGTGATTTTCATGGAACTTAACAACCTTAGAAAAGCCTCTTTTAATGTCTTTTCTCATTTTCCCCTATTCTTCTTTATAGCTTCTGTATTTTTATACTAGAATTCTAATTTTGTCTTTTTTGAATAACCATTTTATAATAATTATATCTCCCTCTCCCCATTTGTAAAATCTCTACTCTTCCTTTACTTATTATATGTGATGTATGCTATGTTAGCACAAAAAGGCATCTTTTATGAAATAATAGCTTGCACTAATATGAATAGGTTGCTTTCTTAACAAGGAAAGGACAACTGCTAAGTTGTTACTAGTATCTATTGTTTCAAACAATATAATAATCTTACTACAATTTTAAAAATTAGAGATGATATAAAACTTAGATATTACCTGGTTGAACACCTACTTGATATATGAATTATTTGTTTAGGATTAATGTATTGGTTAATTTAAAGATATTTATTAAGTCTCTGTGTCCTATTGATATATACTAGATTCATAAAAATAATTAATATATAGTTTCTCTTTCAATAAATTTGCAAATATCTAGGAAAAAGTATCAAGCAACTAAATCACTACTGTATTAACTGCAAAAGTAATGAGGGCACAAGGGGAAAGTGTTAGTCACTCCATCGTGTCCTACTTTTTCCAACCCCCTGAACTGTATGTAGCTCGCCAGGCTCCTCTGTTCATGGAATTCTCCAGGCAAGAATACTGGAGTTGGTAGCCGTTCCTTTCTCCACGGGATCTTACACACCCAGGGATCGAACCCGCATCTCCTTCATTGCCAGCAGATTCTTTACTGTCTGAGCCAGCAGGGAAGCCCTACTTGCAGTCAATCTCATTCTTAATGCATATAAAGGAATAATTTCCATCATATTTCCTATAATCTCCTCATGAATGCTATCAGTTACAAATCAGTAGGAATAATCTCAAATCTATCAAAACCTTTGAGATATTTGAGAATCTAGCAATTGAGACCATGGAATACTGAGAAAGCAAGATACATTTATTCTATACACAAATTTCTCTAGATCATATATAAAAAGTAGGATGTCTGAGTATATTAAGCATGCTTATTTTCAACATCATTAAAAATAGTTGCTTTCCAAACTTATAATTTATACTTTTATCAACAGTGCATAAATTCCTGCTTCTCTATATATTAATTTTTGTAAATATTATAGTTCATATTGTTATATATTTAATTATTTTTACCCATATTTTAGGTGTAAAATTATATCTTGCTGTTTTAATTTTCATCTCACTCATTACTAGTTGAGTTAAATAGCTGTTCATATGTTTATTAAACATTTGTGATCTAACGTCTTTGAAATATCTATACAAATTTTTGACTATTTCTTCACTGAGTATTTTTATTATTGATTTGTAAATGTTCTGTATATCTTATTGACATGCATATTTTCTCTATTAGACCTGTGAAAAATAGCTTATTCTAGTCTTTCCTGCCAAAGTGATAGTGGTGGTGGTTTAGTCACTAAGTCATGTCTTGTGACCCTGCTGACTGTAGCCTGCCAGGCTCCTCTGTCCATGGGATTTCCAAGGCAAGAATACTGGCCTAGGTTGCATTTCTTTTTCCAGAGGATCTCCCTGACCCAGGGATCAAACCCTAGTCTCCTGAATTGCAGTTTTCGTGTATTGCAGGTGGATTCTTTACAACTGAGCCAAGAGGTATACTTTGGTTATGAAATGTTTAATATTTTATGTAATCAAATATATTAATCTTTTCCTTATGATTTCTGTTTTGTATCTTGCCACATATCATTCTTATCCTGAATTTCCTAAGATACATTATTCAATACAAGCAAGTGTCTGTATATAATGTTACATATTTATCCCAATTGGAATTAATTTCATGCCTAATGTGAGATAGGAATCTATTTTTTCCCCAAAGCTTAATTGCTTCAATGCAATTTATTGAATGTAATTATTTCCTCACTGATTTTTTTTTTACCAAGTTCCCATATATTTATTTGAAAACAATGGCGATGTTTACCAAAGGGGGAAATAATCATACTTAACAGTTTATTGTGAGGACATCCAACCACCTTCAAAGTCCTTGGTTTTTGTTTTTGTTTTTTGTTTTTCAGAATTGTCTTGGGCAATATTAATCTGAAATTTCATAATTTTGTCAGAACTTTAGAATCAATTTATCAAGATTCCTCCCTCCAAAAAGCTATTGGGATTTTTAATGAATTATTTTATCATTATATTTTAATGGGGAAATTTAACATTTTAATTATTGAGCCCTTATATTCACAAATATGGATATCTCTTCCTTTATACAGATCTTTTTTGATGATTTTCAATGATATTTTGCAATTTTCTCCCTAGAACTCTTTTACTTCATTTAATAGTTTTTAATCACAACTTATTACAATATTTAAACCATTAATTTTTCTATCTGCTAAAAGTAAAAGCAAACACAAATATGTAGAAATTGTAATGAACTATTTAGTGTTTTATGAAATATATAGTATTCTTACATAGAGTTAATGTATAAACATAGACTTTAGATTCATATAAAATTAAATTAGAAAAGTGTTTTTGTAGGGAAAGAAAGAAAAAATTGAGATAAAGGAGAACATAGAGAGATACAGTTTCATTTGTAAATTATTTCTTTAAATACAGAGATTGTATAACCTGAAATAAATATAAATTTCTTTTAAACTTTTGAGTAGTAAGCTTATGTTTATTAATTGTATCCTTTATTTAATTTTCTAAACAATTAATAAAGAAATATAATAAGGCAAGGCTTTAAAAGAGAAACATAATACAATCAAATAAACAAGCAAATGGTATATACAACTGTGTACTAACAATTGTTGATTTATCCAAGAGGTATTCCCTAGTAACCAGAGGAGAGACCTTTCGGGGTAAGCAACATAGCTCTTCAGTATTCTACTTAGAATCCTAAGCAGGTGGGGTTCACTGCTATGTGTCAGCAGATCTCCACTTAACTTGATATGGAAAGGCCGATTAATAGAAACATGCCCAACATTTTCGTAAATCTTACACAACTGATAGTCATATATCTAGACTGTCCAGCACTTCCTCTAAAGCATTTCCATAGCAATCTCTGAAACCTCTGTTCACTATAAAGAGATCTTACTTTACCCTGAAACTCTTTACAGAATTCTTCCTTTCTGTCCTTGCCCAAGGCTAAGACCTGACTTTTTTTTCCCCTTGGAACATAGATAAGGGGAGGAGAATGCTCTTTCATCCACACATTCTCCTTGTATCTCTGGACAAGAAGATAATTTTGTTGGTATTCTCTCAGTGTTTCACTTCCATACAATTTTTCCTTTAAAAATAGCATAAAGTTAAGCTTATAGACAGTGAGATCAGATTGCCTGGGTCTGCAGTCTGGCTGTACCATTTCCTAGCTGTGAGATCTTGGGAAATTAGTAATTATTTCTGTATCCCAATGCCCTCATCTGAAAATCAGAGATGAAAATTACTGAGCTTCTAGATTTTCTATGAGAATTAAATGAGCTAATATACATGAAACACATGACATTTTCTTGAAATATAAGCTTATTATGTTTTTCACAGGTGTTTATCACTATAATGTTTACTAGAAAAGCGTAATCTGTATCTTTTAATTTCTACCATTGTTTTTATATATCACCTCTGGAATAGCCCATGGACGGAGGAGCCTGGTAGGCTGCAGTCCGTGGGGTCACTAAGAGTTGGACACGACTGAGCGACTTCACTTTTTTCACTTTCTGGAATAGCACAAAATCTCAAATATTTCAATTTTTTAAATAAAACTCTGATATTTCTTTTTAGTTTTCTCTATTGGAAATTCTAGTTATTTACTGCATGTATTGCCTTGTGATACAATTTCAGACAAATTATACCCTACCTCCTCTATACCTGAATGATAGTTTGATACTGATTCACATTTAATTAAAAAAAAGACAAACATAAGAACATTGATTGGTTATAAGTAGGTGAACTAAGGTAAAAGCTCATAAACTAATATTTTAAATGATATAACTTCTAGTTTTTAAATATATAGAATTAAGAAGAATCAAAGAAAAAATATGAAGCATAAAATGAGGAAAGGTCTGTTGTCTTCTATATTATGCATAAATAAAAGGGTCTAGATTACGATGTAAGCCTACATGCACTGCAATATAGTGAACACTCTATGACTCAGAAGAATTTACATTCTATTCAACAGGATAGACTCTCATCCTGTGGGAGTTGTGGCATACTGGACAATTTTGGTGACCTCTCAAGAACCCACTAAATTATGTAGAATATAGAAACTAATTTTACTAGCAATTAAGGGTAATAGTCCTTGAAGCACATACACATGTTGCAAAAGGTTTTATTACAGTTTTATATAATTATTGATATTTCACTGGATTCTTTTCTTAATGGATTTGTCATGGGAGCATTAGACTGAATTAAATTAAATATTATTTATAAAGATTGCTTAAAATGACAGTAGTAAGTCTTCCTTGGGGTTCTTATTCTTTTAATAATGACAAAATTGAGTCTTAGAGAGATAAATACCCATATTATTGCTTTCTGGCCACATTCATCATTTATAGCAACAACAGCCACACTGATACAATTTTTCTCTTTTTTACTGCTCACTTAGTTAACTTTCTGAGGTAGTTATTATTATGGCCATGTACTCAAAACTAATTGTCAAACTCTAGGGCAACTAGATTTTTCCTGTTATATTCCAGAAATTATACAATTTTTCATTCTATATTTAGGTTTATTGTTACATCACATCACATCACATCATCTAATTGCTCAGTCACATCCTACTCTTGCTACTCCATGGTCTGCCAGGCTCCTCTGTCCATGGGATTCTCCAAGAAAGAATACTGGAATGGGTTGCCAGTTCCTTCTCCAGGGAATCAATCTTTCTGATCCAGAAATTGAACCCAGGTCTCCCACATTGCACACAGATTCTTTACCATCTGAACCACCAGGGAAGCCCATGTTAAGTTTATTATCCATTTTGAATTAATATTTTGTGAACTGCATAATGTCTTTGTCTACATTAATTATTATATCTACCTGTATCTTCATATTTAAAGAGAGTTTCTTGTAAACAACATTAGTTGGATTTTTTTAATACGCTCTGTCAGTCTAGGTCTTTTATTATAATTTGGATGTGTAGATCATTCAAATTTAAAATGATTATTGCTATAGCTGAATTAACATCTATTCATATTGGTCATTAACATTATTCTCTGTGCTTTTTTTTTTTTTCAGTCTTCCCCTCTTTTTCTGTCTTCTCAGGTTTTAGTTGAGTATATTATGTAATTCCACTTTCTTAATTTGGCATATCAATTATCTTCTTTTAAATTTTTTTAGTTATTTCCCTATGGTTTGTTTTACATGTTTATGACTAAGTCCACTTTATATAACATGCTATCTTTTCATGGATGGTAAATTTTCCTTAAAAGAGAGTATTCCTAATTCCTCTCTCATGTCCTTGCTTTCATTTGTTTCACTTATACATAAGCTATAATCAACATATAATATCAATATATATATAATACATTGCTGCTATTATTATTTGAATATGTATCTATTAATCAATTAATAATAAGGAAAATGAAAGGTTATCTTACCTTCATTTATTTCTTTTCTCAAGTTCTGCCTTTCTTTATGTAGGTCTGATTCTGACTCTTATCATTTTAATATTTCATGAAACACTTCTTTTAAATAGTTATATCTACTGATGACAAATTCCCTCAGTTTTGGATTGTCTTAGTCCTTATTTCTTCTCATAAATGTAATTTTCACTGGTTAAAGAATTCTGGGTTAGTGCTTTTTTTTCTCTTTCAACACTTCAAATATTTCACTCTACTTTGTTCTTCCTTGAATGATTTGTGAAGATTAGTCCAGTGTAATTCTTCTACTTCTTCTTCTGTGAAAGTGAAAGTGAAAGTCTCTAAGTCATGCCTGACTCTTTGCAACCCCATGGGCTATACAGTCCATGGAATTCTCCAGGCCAGAATGCTGGAGTGGGTAGATTTCCCCTTTCCAGGGGATCTTCCCAAACCAGGGATTGAACCCAGGTCTCTTGTATTGCAGGAGGATTCTTTACCAGCTGAGCCACAAGGGAAGCCCAAGAATACTCAGGTGGGTAGCCTGTCCCTTCTCCAGCACATCTTCCCGATCCAAGAATCAAACAGGGGTCTTCTACATTGCAGGAGGATTCTTTACTGACTGAACTATCAAGGAAGAGTTGTTTTTGGATTTCTTCAGTTTAAATGATACGCCTAGGTATAAACTTTAATATTTATCCTGATTGTTTACTATGAGCTTCCTGGATCTGTGCTTTAGCATCTGTTATTAATTTTGGAAGATTTCAATCATTGTGGAGTCAAATATTTTTTCTGCTAAGTTTTTCTTTTCTTCTCCTTTTGGTATTCCCATTTTATATGCTGCATTTTTTGTATTTGTTTCAGTTTTCTGATACTCTGTTTTAAATTTTTTTACTTTGAGTTTTAGTTTGAAAATAATCTATGAACATCTTCTTAAGTTACTACATACTTTGGCTCTGTCTAGTGTTCTAATATGCATTCTTCATTTCTGAAATATGTTTTTTTTAAATACTAGAATTTCTTTTTTACTCTTTTAAAAAGTTTTTATCTCTGCTTGTGGTACTCATCTATTACATATTATCTACTTTTTTAAAAAATTAAAAACCTTGGCATATGAATAATTGTTATTTTAAATTCTAGATCTAATAATGTTACTGAGTCCAAGATCATCCTGCTTGCCACACAACAGGTCAATTAACCAAGAAACGAGGTGTTGAGGCAAGAAATACAACTTTATTTGGAAAGCCAGCAGACTAAGAAGATGGAAGACTGTCTCAAAATAACTATCTTTGTGGGATCTGGATGGTAGGTTCTTTTATAGAACAAGGATGGGGAGAGGTGAGGAACTAAAGAGGCCATTGCATCATACTAAGTTGCTTCAGTTGTGTCTGACTCTTTGCAACCTGATGGACTGTAGCCTGACAGGATACTCTGTCCATGAGATTCTCCAGGCAAGAATACCAGAGTGGCTTGCTGTTTCCTACTCCAAAAAGGCCATTAATTTTTCAAATATCTCCTACAATGGTAAGCCTTGGGAAAGGGATGTGTTAAATTCTTGTTTCCTGTAGCCATGCATAGGTGGACAGGGTCCTGAACAAAAAGGCTCTTTTGTTTAATATTTAGGCAGAGGGGCAAGGTTTCCTGAGACAGGCCATCATGTGAAAATACTATACTTTTAGTGAACGAAAACAGGGAAGTAAAGAGTAAAGTAAAAGAAATAGATTCAACATGGAGTCATAACTGGCTCTTCCCTGGAACAATAATTCCAATTTTTATTCCATATACAATTTATATATGAGTCTGAGGCTTGCCCTAACTCTTCAAACTGTGGGGATGGGGGATATTTTTCTTTTTGATTATAGTATGCCCTGTAAATTTTATTTAAAGCTTGGCATGATGTTCCAGGTGATAAGAAGTGAGGTAAATAGTCCTTTAAAGTGAGGGTTTATGTTCATTTGGTGTTTGACTTTGGCTGCATTTACTATTTCTGGGCTTTCTTGATGGTTCAGTGGGTAGATAATTTGCCTACAATGCAGAAGGCACAGGAGATGAGGGTTTGATCCCTGGCTCAAGAAGATCCACTGGAGGAGGAAATGGCAATCCACGCCAGTATTTTTGTCTAAAAAATTTCATGGACAGAGGAGTCTGGCAGGCTACAATCCAAAAGATAAAAAAGAGTCAGACAGGGCTGAGTAGGCACACTATTTTCTATAGCTATGTCACAGACTAAAATATCTTCTGGTATGTTTGTATTTGTATCCTCTGCTATCTTTTGGTTTCCCTAGTGACTTCCTCTTAAATAAGGTCTAAGGTTTGCAGTTCTTCTGTTGCAATCATCTGCTATAGTACAAATGTCCTATTGACGTGGTGGTGTTAAGAGAAGCAACCATTCTCTATATCTATTCATAGATCTCAAATGTTTATTGTGCCTGTACCCCTTAGTTATGACTTTCACAAATTCCTCTCAGTCTTCTTATCCCCCTTAGACAAGACAGGAAGGCTAGATGGGGCTGTCCTTCCCAAGTCCATAATACTTTGTTAAAGTAGTTCCCCTTGAGGACTACTCTTTGTTACAAAACCATAAAGAAGAAAAGAATACCCTGGGCATATTTCAAATAGTTTCCTTCCTTCCTTTGTTAAATGCTTGAGAAGAGTTTCCTGCATTCTTCAAAATGAAAATATGGTGGGGCTTCCAGAGGTAAAACATATAAAATGCTGAGACCTCTGGAGTTTAATTCTCAAGCCAGTTTGCACTTAGCTGCCTGCAATTCCTTAACCATAGTAAAGTGTCCCAGTGGTATTTGCTCAGGAGTAAGGATGAGTTTGACTATTACCAGGTTTTTGGGTAGGCAGGACAGCCCCTGGCATATGGCTGAGCAGACCCAGAGTTGGGTCACAGGGTTATGTCAGGGTACACAGTTGGACAAGGTTGGTGATCTTGTCGAAGAGGTAAAATCTTAAAAGCAGAAGATACATTGCCTTTAACACAAGGAGTGACATTTATATACATATATAAAATATCTTTAAAAATTTTAAGAAAAATGATTCCTAATATAGAATTCTATACCCAATGAAGATATTCTTTAAAAATAAAGATTAAAACTTGCAATATTCACCTTGACCTGTGAAAAACTGGGAAGTCAATATTCCTATACTCACAACACTAAAAAAAGCTGAATACATGAATAAAAAACAAACAAACAAAAAATCTTCTTAGATCTCTCAGAGAATTGAGGCCACAGGATGAACTCTTGCCTTCCAAATTGGTGAAAGAAGTGTACAGAAAATTACATATCTTGCTGGGGAAGAAGTCCACAACTTGAACTGATATCATTTATCAGTATCACTAATCATCAGGGGAATACAAGTCAAATCCGTAATGGGATACCACCACATTTTAGGATGGCTATTTAAAAAAAAAATAAAAAAAGATAAATTGCATAGAAAACAGTGTATAGAAATGGGAATCCTTTTGTGCTATTTGTGGGAAGGTAAATTGACACAGCCATTATGGAAACAGTACAGAGGTTCTTCAAAACTTAGAAATACCATATCACCCAGCAACCTGACTTCTCAGTATATATGCAAAGGAAATGAAATCTGTAGTTCAAAGAGATATGTGCACTTCCATACTTTTTTTGTTGTTCAGTTGTTAAGTCATGTCCGACTGTCTGTGATCCCATGAACTGCAGCACACCAGGCTTCCCTGTCCTATATTTATTGCAGCATTATTCACAATAGCCAAGAGAAGCAAACAACCTAAGTGTTCACTGATACATTAATGGGCAGAAAAAATTGGAATGTATACATAGAATATTATTCACCCATAAAAGAAAGTCATCTTGACATTCGTGACAGCATCAAGAAAACTAAAGAACACTAAACTAAAGAAACTAAATGACATAAACCATATACAGAAAGACAAACACTATATTAACTCATTCTATGTGGAATCTAAAAAAGTTGAACACATAGGAATAGAGAGTAGAATGATGGTTGCCAGGGTCTAGGGGTGGGGTGGGAGAAATGGAAAAATATTGCACAGAGGTACAGATTTTAGTTATAAAATGAATAAATTCTGATTGCATAATGTATATCACAATTTCTATAATTCATAATACTGTAACATATACTTGAAATTTGCTTAGAGAGTGCAACTTAAGTGTTCCCACTACATGCTCTAAAAATGAAAGCTATGTAAGGTGATAAATGTGATAATCAGCTTGATTGTAGTAACATTTCACAATGTATACATATATCAAAACATCACATTGTACCCCTGAGATATAAACTTTTATTCATCAATTATACCTTAAGAAAGCTTATATGGAAAAATTTGCCTCTGATTTTCCAGCAATATTATGAGTGTTTCTAAATTTCTTATTTTTTGCATTTATCTTATTAAAGGTTTTATAGATTCTTAAGTCTGTGGATTTATTAAAATTTCAAAAAATTCTTTCTCATTTTTGCCAACAAACATCCATATAGTCAAGGCTATGATTTTTCCAGTAGCCATATATGAAAGTGAGAGTTGGACCATAAAGAAGACGGAGTGCTGAAGAACTGATACTTTCGAGCTGTGAAACTGGAGAAGACTCTTGAGAGTCCCTTGGACAACAAGGAGATCAAACCAGTAAATCCTAAAGAAAATCAATCCTGAATACTCATTGGAGGACTGATGCTGAAGCTGAAGCTCCAATACTTTGGCCACCTAATATGAAGAGCCAACTCATTGGAAAAAACCCTGATGCTGGGAAAGATTGAGGCAGGAGGAGAAGGGGACAACAGAGGATAAGATAACTGGATGGTAACACCAACTCAGTGGACATGAATTTGAGCATAGTCTGGGAGATAGTGAAAGAGGGGGAAGCCTGACATGCTACAGTCCATGGGGTTGCAAGGAGTAGGACACAACTTAGTGACTGAACAACAACAATAAAGAAGTTATCATGCTTATAGCAAAACCAGGGGCTATGCCCATTGGCCAAAACACATCTGCTTCATGCTCTACAAACCCACTGTGCCAACTACACTGATTATTACATTAAGTGTAAATGAACTGAAACATTCTATACTGTCAATGACAATATTCAATATAATGCATGAAAAAGTGCCTGAAAAACACACACATAGAAGATTATTATAGCTTAATAAAATAATGATTCTGTAACTGGCTTATTAGCATATAAATACACTTTAAATACCAAACAGTTGAGTTCTAAGATTTGTACAAAGTTCTAAGAAAAGTGCAAATAAATATGTGAATCTTTCAGTGCCATGTGTTTTTAATTCATATTTTGAATTTTCTACTTAAATGCAATTATAAAATGATGCAGTATGTTTGGCTCACTGGAGAGCTGTCTGCCAAAATATTAAGCCCTTGAAAGATTTATGAATCCAGAAGATGCTATAGAAGTAAAACAAGTCAAGTACAAAAAATAACTTTTTTATGAAAATAAGTCCTAAAATATCTTAGCAATTGAGGAAACATCTTATGTATAGTTCTTTTAATTTATGTAATTTAGCATTTATTCACACCAAGTACAACCATTTATACATGCTGACATTTATTAATATGCAGTTTATTTATATTCTTGCTTGATAGTAAAGAGGGCAGAGGAATAACTTTACACTATGTAGATAGTGTAGTTGTAAAAAGTGGAACCTATCTTTAAACTATCGAAAGGAAATCAAATCTCTTGACATAAAATTCTATATCCAGTGGAAATATACTTCCCAATATAAATCCCGTGTAGGAAACTACAACAGAAACACATAGTTTCTTCTATCTTAATTTAATCGTAAGAAAACATTGATACATAGAAAAATATTTTTTAAAAGTTTTGAATGTGAGAATAGGTCAGCTCTTTCAAAGTAAAAATTATGAGACATGGAATTTTGAATATTGAATAAATATTTTATATTACAAACAATATTTTATTATAATGTTCAATGTTTATGTATAATGTGTTAGTGAAAGAAAACATATCTTTTAAAATATATATACTAAAATATGTATCTTTGGATTTGATTGTGCAATATCTGGGATTAATTCTGAGTAATACAGAAGGATATCGATGGAAGCAATATGGAAGGATTATGAATGGTACATGTATAAGACAGAATCAGCCAGATATTGAAGGTTTGAGGATGGCAATATGTTTATGAGGTTGAATTATACTATTTCCATTTTTGCATATGTTCAACTATTTCCCCATAAAAGAAAAGGAAAAAGTCAGTGTGGTTTAGGAAAGGTCCTTATGATATCCATATGAGAAGAATGGATATTGCAGCCAATAGTCTATGTGTTACTTTTTAAGAGTTGTTGGAGAGAAAATTTTGAACAGCAGACAATGTCTACATAAGGGTAACATTTTAAAGCAATAGAAAGAAAACATACAACAATTTATGGGAATCAGAAGAGAATAGAATGAAAATTAATATCTAAAGATAACTGTATGAGATAAATGCTCACAAAAGTTTTACCATAGTATCATATATGATTAGAAATGTAACAGATGTCATAAGAAACTCGTTTTCACAGCAATAAGAAAACCATATAGAAAGGAAGAGTCTTTGGTGAGGGAAGTACAAAATTTCATTCAATCTTCAAGTATAATGTCAAGTATTATTTCTCTTTGGAAATCATTCCTGTTTTTCCAGAATAATATAAATAATTAAACCTCCTGTCCTCAGCCTTTCATAATCACATAGCTCAGTACATAAAGGCACCAAACACTTACAGTATTAATCATGGTTTTAATGGTTGACTTTATAATCTAGGAATTTCTGGAAGGAAAAAAGTTTTTCCTACTTTGTGTCTGCAATACTCTGTACGGTATTCAGCACAAACTGAACCAATACTTGATAACCAGATTAACCCTGGTACATCTAGGGGGGTCAGAAACATGTTTTGAAAAAAATAGCAACACTTTATTACTAAATAATTATTTACCCCATGCTGAATTTATCTCCAAGTATAGTCACATTAAAGTGTATGGCTTCAATATATGAATTTAAGGGCATCAGAATTCAGTCTATATAAGCTGATATATAGAGAAACTTCTCTTTTTGTTTGGTTGACTTTGTATTAAAGAAACTTAAGTTAATTTATTTCTAATTATTTTCTGTGCTTTTATTCCCCACCTAAGAATTTGTCATCTCAAGTAGTGACAAGTTTTCTAATTCCTCTAGCTATTATCTATTTTCTTTACCTTACGACACAGTGAGGATTCTTCACAAAATGACAAATAAAAGCATGACAGGATGTAGTGTTGCCTTGATTCCTATCTCAAAGAAAGTTTTCAACATTTCACATTTAAGATTGCTATATTTTATCAGAATAATAAAGTTATCATTCACCCCTTTATTTTATGCTGTTTTTTTATATTGAGAATGAATATTGAATTTTGTTGTTTTCCTGAATGAAGAGTAGATTACTTTCTCCAATATTTTGTTAAGGTGATAACATCAGTTGACATTTAAATATTAAAAACCATCTCTGTTTTTGTAACAAACTTAATAACTTGTATGTATATACATTTTATTTTTATCTTATTTTTATTTGCTAGTGTTTTCCTCAAGAGTTTGCTATAATATACGTAAGTGCATGCTCAGTTGCTAAGTCGTGTCCTACTCTTTGTGACCCTATGGACTGCTGCCTGCCAGGCTCCTCTGTCCATGGGATTTCCCAGGCAAGAATACTGGAATAGGTTGCCATTTCCTTCTCTAATACATAGGGAAGAATTTCTTTTTATTTATTATACTTGGAATTTGTCAGGTACTTAGTTTTGGCTTGGTATAAAGATTTCAATTCTCAACTGAATAGCTTCAAATATTGCTTTGTCACATTCTCTTTTTCTTCTTTTATAATTCTCACTATATTCTCTTTATATTTTACTCTCTCTTCTACTACGTGTCGCATCATTTGTTTCTTTGTAATCCATTGTATGTTCTTTTTAGCTTATTTTTCAGTTTACTACTTTTTTTCCCTGAGCTGTGTCTAATCTTCTAAACTATCCATTGAATTCTTAATTTCCTTTAATATAATTTTTAAGTCTAGAATTTCAATGGTGTTCCTTTTTTAAAAATAATTCCCAGTTCTCTTCTAGAATTATTAATCTTGCTTTTTAAGTTTGTAAGTCTACTGTTTCCTCTTTTTCTCTGCTGATCTGTGTTCCTGTTTTATCTCCTTGCTTATCTAATTTATTTATTGTCTACTCAATGTAGTACTTACAAAAATGTTTGAATGAGCAATTTGAGGCCTATGAACAAATAAAATTTCTCTAGAGATATATTTTCTGCCAAGTGCCTGGGTCACTATCAGTTTAAGATTATTATAATTTCTAGGATTGAGGTGATTTAAAATTAGAATGTAATCCTTTTGACTTCACTTTATTTTTACTGCTTAGTGCCTTTGAAAGTTTATGCATAAAGTAAGGGTTGTTCACCTGACAATCCTCTAGAAATATCCTAGGCTCCTTGTCCAGTTTATAGCCACAAAAAAAAACTCTTAAAGTGTGCTCTTCAACATTTTAGCCACTATATCTGGAATCAACAAGTGCCTTTGGAGTCAAAGGGCTCTCAGTAGAGTGAACACATCCTGGAACACCAACTTTCCCCAGAAGAATGGCCCACTTCTTCACTATCATGTTACTTCAGTATCTTCACTATGCTTCAGTATTTTCAGACAGACTTTTACTTGTTTGATTTTTTTCTGTCCAAGTGTCCTATTTGCCTTCAGTAGGATAGACCTCAGAAGATAGGATAACTATTACTAGATAGGAATAATTCTTGTTTAATTATTACAATCCAAGCCAGAAATATTTAGATGTAATATGTTTTGCTTGTACAGTGGTGATACTATCTTACAATAAATATTGCTATATTTTTTGTTTGTTTAATTCCTATCCCCACCCCCATCTATTCTTCTAGGTTCCCTTTTTACAGGAATTTCATATGTCAGTGGTGTAGAAACATGTTGCAGGCTAAACGGAGATTTTACTATAATGCAGGAGTTTGAATTTGAGTTTTTTGAGCTTTCATTCTTTGTTAGTGATAATGCACAAGAGTATACAGTTCTTTCTCCCATTCCTCCATGCAGAGACTGTTTTTCTTCCACTCTTACAGAGCAAATTGTTTCTTATAGACACACACACACACACACACATATATATATATATGCTAAGTTGCCTCAGTCATGTATATACAATATCTCATTTAATCTCTGCTTCAAGCTAATTCCTTCTTGGTGCCATTGTTGTAGTGAAAATATTTAATTTGTTCATCTCACCTTAAATATTTTGCCTCTGCTGCTGCTGCTAAGTCGCTTCAGTCGTGTCTGACTCTGTGAGACCCCATAGATGGCAGCCCACCAGACTCCCTGTCCCTGGGATTCTCCAGGCAAGAACACTGGAGTGGGCTGCCATTTCCTTCTCCAATGCATGAAAGTGGAAAGTGAAAGTGAAGTCGCTCAGTCGTGTCCGACTTTTGCGACCCCATGGTGCCCTACCAGGCTCCTCTGTCCATGGGATTTTCCATGCAAGAGTACTGGAGTTAAACATTTTGCTTTATCTTCAAAGAGTAATTTTAACTGTACCTCCTGAGATGAAGGGATGGGATTACCTGTTAGAAATATCTTCTGTTTATTTCTACCTCATATGCCTTCCCTAATGAATATCCACTGCTATGAACTTTCTTTCCATCCTCCTGCTTTCTCTTCATATAGAGCTTAGGTGTTTGTATCTCATAAACACTGTGGTTAACCATGTTCTTCCCATCCTGACTGGGGAGTGAGGGTGAGGGAAGTGGGCTGGATAACAGCTCTGCTACGGAGGACCTGAGCAGGCCCTGTGGTTAGAGGAAGGCCAGAGGAACAGCTTTGTGCTCTGGATTCCCTTCAGGGAAGAGCAGAGAGCAATTGGCCTTCTCTGCTGTTTGTATTTGTTAATATTAAAAAAACAGAGAGGGGGTAAAAAAAAAAAAATGTGGTTGAAAAATAATGGAGGAAACAATTTCTAAAACACAGAAATATTCTTCATTATATGCAATAAATACTTTTAAGAATTGATATCTTGCATAAGTAATTTCTAGAAAAACTTAAGCTAATAAACTTATAATTAACATAATTTTTATGCACTTGAAACAATCAAAAGATTTATTTTGTAATGCATGGAAAAATCACTACTTTTCAATAGTTTCTTGTACTGCCAAATTCTTTGGAGGGACTTGAAAATTCTTAAGATCACTTTCTGTTCTAAATATTTAGGATTCCATTACTTGCTTTAGCTAAGTCCAATTTTATAGTAAGACTAAAGTTTATAGTAAGGCCAGTTTTTCTAATAAATTCTCCCTTCAGATGAGTGAATTTTGATTATAAAAGTATTCTGTGAGGGATAAATTTGTGTTCAAAAAGTTAAACTTTCATCACATTTCTTAAAAACCCCTTTATACTCAAGAAGTTACTTATAACTTTCACAAATTGCATAATTGTGCCTCAATGTTTCAAACCATTTTATTATTAAGTGTAACTGCATTTCTTTTCTTTGCTGTGTTAAAATGATGAAACAATTTCTTCTTGCTTCTACAGAAATTTTAAATGTTATACTTTGCTTTTCTTTCATGAAGAAAAGAACGGATTTTAGGGTTTTTGATGTTTCCAAATCTGAATTAATAGACCATAAGTGTCTTTAAAAAAATTAGAAGGAAAAAATAATTAGAAGAGGTAATGTAACAACAACAACAACCAAAAAAAAAAAAAACAAATCTGACTCCATATTGTATCTATTCCTTTAGCTCTTAACTTTCCTGCTCTGTTCTATCTCCATCACATTGGTTCTGCACCTTGGTAAAGGAATGCTGCCTACTCCTGAAATACACATAATAAGATCTGCCTTCCAGGCTTGACCTTTAAAGGTATTACACTTTTCACCCATATAGGGATAAAAACATTGCAGAACAGAGAATAACATTTGTCTCCTTGAAGGATTAGGGCAACATTGTGACCAGACCTACATGGACAACTGCAAGAACAATCCAGGCTCTGGTCGGCACCGAGAAGTTTGCAACAACCAACAACATCCTCTTCCCTGTTAGTATAAAAGGAGCCTCAATTCTAACTCCAGTAAGATGGTTCTTTAGGACACTAGTCTGCCATCTCCTTGGTCTGGTGGCTTTCCAAGTAAAGCTGCCATTCCGTGTACTAGCACCTCATCTCTTGATTTGTTGGCCTGTTGTGCAGAGAGCAGTATGAGCTTGGACTTGGAAACAGTGAGAGATATGGCTCTTCTGGGAAGCAAAAAGAAGGAATAATTTTATCTGGGAGGGAAGGAGATGATCCTGGTTACTCATAGCCTGAAAAGAGCCAGATGAGTGGACCAAGTAGAGCAGCTATGAAAAGACTTATGGGCAAGCTCTGTAGTCCTACTGCAATGGAAGCAAAGCCTAAATGGTTCTCAGTCTCATTATCTCAGCCCCAAAGATTATTATCATCTCTAACTGATCATTATCAAGACCCATTTAATAAAAAATCCAATTATAGCATATTTTCCAAATAACTTTAATAATATATTCACTGAGTAAATTTTGAATGTACAAATTAAATCAGAACACTGGAACTTTCAAGATTATTGCCTAGAGATCATATATAATAGCCATTTATTCAGCAGATTATTACTTTTTCAAAGAACAATTAAGCTCATGATCTTATTTACTCTCCATAATAGAAACTGGCAGTGAGATACAATTGAAAAATTGTGGCCTGTGACTCAAGAATCTAAGACCCAACTTGGCTTTGCTTCCAAAATTATTTCACTGTGAAAAGTCACTTAACTTCAGTACACATCAAGAGTTGGGATGTAGTTCTATTTTTTTTATGTCCAATGTTAAATCTCATATATTTAATAACAAAACATCATTTTCCTTAATCTATTAAGCATTTGTTGTTGTTGCTGAAGCTCTAATACTTTGTCTACCTTATGCAAAGAGCCAACTCATTGGAAAAGACCTTGATGCTGGGAAAGATTGAAGGCAAATGGAGAAAAGGGCAGCAGAGGATAAAATTATTAGATAAACATCACCAAATCAAAGGACATGAGTTTAAGCAAACTCCAAGAGATAGTGAAGGACAGGGAAGCCTGGTGCGCTGCAGTCTGTGGGGTCACAAAGAATCAGACATGACTTAGCAACTGAATAACAACAACAAAGTATTCCACAACATATGTATATTTCCAAATGGCTACTTTATATATATCCATGGATAGGTCCTGTAATCACATGGACTCTGCCCTCTTTCACCTCCAGATTCAACTTCCCACAGGGATGTCTATTGCCAAGAACACTTTGCTTGAAAACTGGAGGAAGGTTTGGCTTAATCAATGGTTGAAGTTTCTCTGCCAGGCAGAGGCGTCACTTTGACTAATCTCCGTTGCTGCCACCAGTGCTGTCACCTTCGCGGGGCATTATTGCCTCCTCTTCCTCTTCCAGGAACTTCCATTCCTGCTGAAATGGATATCTGAGAATCAACAAGGATCTTGTAGAAGAAGAACAAAGCTATTAGTTCAGGTCTTTTATTAAAATATGGAAACATGGTAAAAACTCATGACTGTTTTATGAGCAGCAAGAGGCATAAAAACTCTGTAAGAAATATTGAGGATGGCCAGGCAAAGTTGTTTTTTCAGAGAAGTTTCATTGTTCACATTCTTAAAAGCTATGAAGAAACTGAGTTTCTGTTAATCATGGGACAAGATGCAAGGACAACGGGACTGAATCCATGGTCAACTGGCTTTAGGTATGGTGAGGAACAGCTGGGAGCTAAATTCTTGCTAGTGTAGGTCGAAATTTTTATTTCTTTAGCATCTTTGACACTGAATCCAGTGGGTTCTCCATGGACATATGTTCAATGCAGAAGTGAAGAACGCTTTTCTCACTTTTTCTCTGTTTTATCACAGGGTTTTTATAATGTCTTATAGCTTACATTTCTGAAACTCTCCAGAGGAATTAGACAGAATATGGGCATCTAGGTCAGGGGCTACTTGTCTACAAGTATAACATTGCACTTAGAATCAGCCTTCCTATTTTGAGCTGAATTGTATCTTTCCAAAACTTATATGTTGAACCTCTAAATCCCCAGTCCCTCAGATGTGACTATATTTAGAAATGGAGCCTTAAAAGAGGTTTATTAGTCAAACTGAGGTCACTAGAGTGATCTCTATTCAAGTATGATGGAAATCCTTATAAGAAAAATACATTTGGAGACAGACATGTAAAGAGGGAAGACTACGTGACGACACAAGGAGATGGTCATCTACCAGCCAAAGAAAGAGGCCTTAGAAGGCATTAACTTTTCAGGCACCTTGATCTCAAATTTCCAGCCTCTAGAACTGAAAAAAAAAATTAAACTTCTGTTGTGTAAGCCATTCAGTCTGTTTTATTTTGCTATGGTACCCTTAGCAAATCAATACATCTCCCTTCTACAAACTAGAGTTTTATTAATAGGGGAGGCCCCCCCTCCAAAGCCTCCCCAGTACTCTGCCCCTTGAATTTCCTACATATACAGAGGCCTGAATCCCAGTTTTAGATGCAGCTGAAGCTTGAGAAGAGCCACACACTCTCTCTTTTCAACTCAAACACTCATACTTTTAATGAATGGCCACAGCACTATTGTTGGGCCCATCATTATGACAGATGCTCCTTTTAGATGGTAAGAATTACTTTGCTATAAATCAGTCTATCATTTAGGTTCACAGACTTGAGAACTAATACAAAGGGCAAACTCCACTTGAATGAGAGACTAATGCCTTTGTTGAATCACCTCCACTTAGTAATAACAGCTTTAGGAGAAGCTCCCTTTTGCTCTTCTGTTTACAAGTTTTGGTCAATACCTGAAGTAATGGTCTTATCACTAGGTTCACTTAATCACAAAAGCTTTGTGGTGTCAGAGAGAACTCTCATTTAAAAAAGGAATTGACTGCATAGCACTCTTTAAGGTGCTTGTACTTCTAAATAAATTTGTAAACTCATCCTGATTGATGACACATTGGGAAAGATCTTGCAGGGTTGGAAAAGAAAATTAAAAACACATAGATTGCACATTGATAAAGGGTGAATGCTCTTTTCTTTGCTCACTGTGATTTAAAATCTTGTTATGTTTTAGAATAATCCATTTTTCTCTCATTTTAAATTAATAAAGTATACTATAAGCATTGAAGTTAAATAGAAATAAATTTAAATACTGACTTTTTTATTTAACACTGTAAGATCCCTTTCCCCTACACACCATATAGTTTAGACTCTATTAATCCACAAACTAGGAATGAAAATGATGTCTATTCCACACTATTTGTGAGAATTCTTAATGTATAATGCCTGGAAATTCAGGAATGCTCAATACATGTTAGTCAGCAGAGGTAAAACATTTTGTTACTGCAATAAAGTTAAGTATAAAATGTGCATATATTGCATACTTTGAGAGAATATAAGAGTTCCCTAGGGTTGTCCAGGGTGTGCCATACCACACACTGGATGGCTTAAGACATCAGACATTTATTCTCTCCTAATTCTAGATGGTAAAAGTCTGAATCAAGATGTTGGTAAGATTTATTCCTTCTGGAGGCTTTGAAGGAGAAGCTTTCTCTTGCCTCTCTCTTAGCTTCTGGTAGTTATCAGTAATCCTTGGTGTTTCTTGGTTTCTAAATGTCCCACTTTCTGTCTCTTTCATGTCTCTTCACATGACCTTATAATTACTTCAGTCACTGGATTTAGGGCCCACTCTAATCCAGTTCTGACCTCATGTTATGTTAGCTGAATACATCTGCAAGCCTTATTTCCAAAGATGATCACATTCTAAGGTTCCAGGTGGACATGAATTTTGGTGGAGGGCATTCTTCAACCACATACAGTCTGCCTTCTGCCCCCCACCCAAACTTACATCTATCCTACCTGAAAAACAATTACCCCGTCCCCATATCTCTGAAAGTCTTAACATATTCCTGCATTAACTCTATCTCCAAAACTATCAACTCAAAAGTTCCAAAGCCATCATTTAAAATCATCTAATTGAAGGACAGTTGACTCTGGGTATGATCTATCCTAAGGCAAAATTCCTCTCTACCTTTGGAGCATGTTGAACTAGAAAACAAGTTGTTTGCTTCCAAAATACACTGATAGGGGAAGCATATAAGAGGCATAATCATTCTGAAAGGAAGCACATAGAGGGAATTAAAAGATCACTGGTCTAAAGTAAATTCATAACTCAGCAGGGTAAGTTCCATTAGGTTTCAAGGTCAGAGAACAATCTTGCTTTGCTCTCTGGGCCCCACTGACCACAGCCTTTGAGCCACCCACAGTGTCATTTTTTCCTTCCTTTCATTTCATTCTATTTCTATCCCTTTTCATCCAGGCTGTAAGGGTTACTGTTGGTAAGAAATTCTCAAAAACCTTGTCAGCGTTCCATGTATATCAAGGGGATCCACACAAATGTCCAATTATAGGAGTCTCATTTTTTCTTCTGTGAACTTACTAGAAACACCTATAACATTCACAGTTCTACCAACATATTGATGCTAATCAACATTCTGTTCATCATGTATTCTCTAAGCTTTCTCTACCATCTTCTTCAGCTTGTGTCTGAACCTTCACCAGAATCATCTTTAACATCCAAATTTCTATCACTCTTCTCTACAAGGCAATATATGCTTTTTCTATGAAGTTCCTCTATTGATTGCCCAATTCTGAAGCCACTTCCAAAGTTTTGGGTATTAATATTTGTTATAGTAGCACCTCACTCTCTAGTACCAAAACCTGCATTGGTTTCCTAGGGCTGTTGTAACAAAATAAGACAAAACAAGTGGCTTAAAACAACTTTTTTTTTTCTCCTCACAGTTCTGGACGATAGAAATCTGAATTCAAGGTATTAGGAAAGTTGATCTCTCCTGGAGACTATGGGACAGAAAAAAGTTTCATGCCTCTCTCCTTGAATCTGGTGGTTGCTTGCATTCCTTGGCATTCCCTGTCTTATAGATGTGTTACTCTAAACTCTACCTCCATCCTCTCATGGCTTTTTTCCCAGTGTGTCTTCACATGATCATCTTATTTCCAAATAAAGTCAAATTCTGAGGTTCAGGATAGGTATGAATTTTTGGGGTGCTAGTCAACACAGTGCAGGGGAAATGTAATTAGGACATGGAGCCACAGTTAATGTAGATGAATGGAGATAACTTAATAACACATTGCTTAGGACAGTATTTACCAGTAAGAAGTGTCATTCTCTTCCTTCCACTCCCTGGACAAAGCCTATCTTTCAATATGACATGCTTTGATGGAAAAAAATTAATCTTGTTCATTTAAAAGGTTTTCAAGTTTTTGCAGAAAACTGCCACTCAAAATAGTCACACATATATACTGAACAAAAACAAAGCAACAAAAAATAAAAAGCATTTTCCTGTCTGTAATTCCAAGAGTAATAAATGTTAAGGGAATGTAAAAAAAACATAATTAGCTATAAGCTAAAATCATCACTCTATCCAATTCTTTATATTTTGCTTCAACCTTAATGTAAGGTCTACATGAAAGGGAATTAATTTCACATTGCTTCTTGTTTGATTTGCCAAACTAATAATAATCCTCCTAGGGTACTAGTTGTTTGAATCCTTGACATTGTACATATTTGAGGTTTGAAGGGATGGTGAAAGCAGTGGAGAAATGTGCTGCTTCCTGTGGTCTGGGCCGCTTTTCAAAGATGCCTCCAGCTGCTTGGCCAAGTCCTCCAGCGAGTGCCTCGATTGGCAGAAAGGGCTACAGTGGCTCCTGCCGGCCACACACCCTGCAGCTCAGTGGGGCGAAATGACTTTGAACAAGGACTCAGAACAGTGTGACCGAAGCAAGGAGTACTGTGGTGGATAGAACAGTGAAGATGAAAGTAAAATGAAGCTAAATAAGCAGACAAGCATGGGAGAACTGATGAAATATTCAAATGCCACCTGTTTCCTATCACTCCCACTGCTAGCCATTCCTTGCTCAGCAAAGGGGAGTTATTTAGAAACACTTGTTTAGTCCTCAATTCTGTGCATTTGGGCTGGAAGCAAGAATATCCTTAAGTTTGTCTGTTGCTTCTTTTGCTTAGGAGGCCATTTTTATTATTTGTATTAAAACTTCATTAATATCCAATGACTTGGCCCCACACATGAGCTCCTAGGTAATTCTAATACATATCTTTGGGCTTCCCTGGTATAAGCTTATAAAGAATCCACCTAAAATGCAGGAGACCTCGGTTCAATCCCTGGATCGGGAAGATTCCCTGAAGAAGGGGTAGGCTACCCACTCCAAAATTCTTGGTCTTCCCTAGTGGCTCAGACTGTAAAGAATCCACTTGCAATGCAGGAGACCTGGTTTCGATCCCTGGGTTGGGAAGATCCCCTGGAGGAGGGCATGGTAATCCACTCCAGTATTCTTGCCTGGAAGGCCCTATGGACAGAGGAGCCTGGCAGGCTACAGGCTATGGGGTCGCAAAGAGTTGTTCATGACTGAGCGACTAAGCATAGCACAGTAGGGGTTTCAGATATACTCACAAGCAGTCTTGACAGCTTCAAGGTGAACTCACTTATTATGTTCCTGCTAGGACTTGTCTTTTGTTATATGCGTCAGTAAGTATTTTGCTGCCTGCATGCTTTCAGGATTCCCAGGTGGCACGAGCGGTCAATAACCTGCCTGCCAATGCGGGAGACAGAGAGACACAGGTTTGATCCTCTGGTCAGGAAGTTCCCCTGAGGAGAGCGTGGCAACCCACCCCAGGATTCTTGCCTCGAGAATCCCGTGGACTGAGGAGACTGGAGGAGTGCAGTCCATAGGGTCTTAAAGAGTCGGACATGACTGAAGCGACTTAGCGCTCATGCTTCCCGCTGTCCTTCAGCCTCCACTGACCCATCGCTGTCGCCATAGGGTACTGCCACCCTGCTGCAAATAACTGGGCAAAAGGAGATTCCTTTCTTTAAACTCAAAATGCCTGTGCCCACTGTCCACAAAACTGAAGTGAAAAAGAGAGAGAGAGAGAGAGAGATCTCCCTATTTGCTTTTGAGTTTATTTATTACATTGATTCTAAAGCAATGTTTCCCAATATTCTAATATCTTACAGAGTTTTTAATTAAACAAGCTCCCTTTTTTAATTTTTTTGGGGTGAAGACAGTTGGTAGATAATCAATGCACATTTTTAGACAAAGTGCAAGAGTTTTCAGTGCAAAGTATAGCTTCCCCTAAACTATTTAGTTAACTTTGGTGGCAATAGTTTTTACAAGTATTTTGAGTGATATACTCTATTTTTCCCACTAAAATCACAGCGTAAAAGTCATATTTCTGTGCAATAATTTTTTAAAATGTTAATATAACTTGGACATTAGTACATACCTAATTGTTTACGATAGCCACTTTCCAAAGGTCATTTTTTATTAAAAATGGATTTTAAAGTTTTTAAATTCTTTGTTATTTCCAGAAATAGCTAAAATTAAAATCTTTATATACTACATTTTTACACTTATGGGAATCTATCTGGAGGATAAATTCTTGGAAGTACAATTCCTTGATCAAAGCACATGTGCATTTATAATTGTAATAAATATTGCCATGTTGTACTCCACAGGAAGTTATACCCAAATAAGCTCTGCAAAAATGTTTCCCCAAGTCTATACTACTTTGTGACCCTTGACAATCTGAAAGGTGAAAATTTCTTTACAGTTTTAATAGTATTTGTGGTAATATAATTGATATTGAGCTTATTTTCTGATATTTAAAAGCCATTTAATTTGATGTGAACATTTTTCATGTATGTAATCTTTTTTCTTATTAATTTATAAGGACTTTAAAATATTTAGGTAAATAGCATTTTGTCTATGATGAACATTCAAAACTTTTTCCTATTTTATAATATTCATTTGATTTTGTATTTCATTTTCCATATTAAGTTTTCAAATGACTATGGATCGTCAACTCTCCACAATGGACTATCAGAAAAACTTCTTGATCAACAAAGCTTAATTTAATAACCTTACTATATAGGAAGAGAAAATACTACCTTGAGAGAATCTTAGTAATGTCTCAAAAGGAGGTTGGTAGGAAATAGTATTCAGAGGGTTTATGGACCTACACTCAAATGGTTTAAGGTGTGACTTTCAAGGTGAAGAATTGGTTGGAACTGCACAAAGTTCATGATGAAACAATGTAGGATCAGCAAAGCAAGGCTACTTAAACAATATTTGGTAAACAAATTATTGTACTGATAAGTAGACTGCTCATCCAGGTGAGCAAACTGTATGCCCACAAGAATTGATTTGCAAGAATTTCCTAAAGCAAACAGTAAAGTTATTTATTGATTTTTAGTTTTATCCTCCTGGGCAAGAATTTTATGGAGCAAACAGTTAAATTATGTTGACACACGTGGTCTCATTTCTCAACCCTAAAGATTAGTTGTATTGATGCAGGTGGCCTCAGTTTTTACAATTTTTATTTAATATTTTTAGAGGCCTTTCATATTTTAAAATTATTTTTTATAATGATTTTGTAGTTTCCTCTTCTCCTTCTGTGCCATTTCATTAATCTTCTTAATTTAATTATTTTTTCCATTTGGAATTGATAATAAGAAATGAGGTTGTGATACATTTTTTTATTGTGCCTATTTGATTGCCCTAACACCATTGCTAATTAATCTACATTTTCTCCAATCATATAAAATGTCACTTTTACCATGTACTAAATTCTCACATATATTTGTATTATATCTGGATTCTTTTACTGTTCATTGTTCTATTTATGAATCAGTGCTACAGTTTTTAATTATTTAAGATTTACAATAGTTCATAATATGCTTGAATACTTTCAGGTATTCAAATC
This sequence comes from Cervus elaphus, assembly GCF_910594005.1. Classification (NCBI taxonomy): domain Eukaryota; kingdom Metazoa; phylum Chordata; class Mammalia; order Artiodactyla; family Cervidae; genus Cervus; species Cervus elaphus. The sequence continues at coordinate 18,887,751 of NC_057833.1, read as the reverse complement.
CACTTTATCGCTCTTATCTTTTAAAAATTACCTAATCTTGAATGGACTTTGCCAGAGTCTCAGTGGTAAAGAATCTGCCTGCCAACACAGGAGACATGGATTCGATCCCTGGGTAGGGAAGATCCCCTGGAGAAGGAAATGGCAACCCACTCCAGTATGCTTGCCTGGGAAGTGCTGTGGACAGAGGAGCCTGGCGGGCTACAGCTCATGGGGTCACAGAGAGTCAGATATGACTTAGCAACTAAACAAAATAGCAAGTCTAAACAGTCATTTAACCACATGAATTTTAGAATCATCTGTCTAACACTAGTAAAAAATATATTGGTAGGCTGCAAGCTTCACAAGTTGCACATTGATTTAGGATTAGTTGAAATTCTTCTAAATTTAAGTCTATCTATCCAACAAGATGTCATTCCTTGCTAATAACTCAAGTTTCACTTTGGGTCCCTTAGTAACATTCTCAAAAAAATTCACTGTATTTCTTATTTAGGTTATTCACAGGTATTTTATGATTATGCAGCTATTGTAAATGAAATTTTTCTTCCGGTAATCTTTCTGATATATAGCTAAACATGCTTATAATAAATATGCACATATATATACACATATGCTGTTTATTTTGATATATTGATTTTGCAGTAACCACCTTATTGAAATCTCTTATTGCTTTTGACAGTTTTAGTGGTTTTTTGAATTTTGTAGGTTTTCTATATCATTGAAAATTATTTTTAATTTTGCATCCTACTTTTCAATTTTATACCTTATTTCTTTCTCATGAAATTCCATTAACTTGTATATTCACAAAAAATATTAAATACTAGTGATGGTAATCAATTTTCTTATTTGTTCTCAACTCTAATACAAATTCTCTTATTTTTCCCATGACAGACATATATGTGTGCATAGGATATATATTATATATGCACATATAAATATATTTACATGTTATATATATAAACATATATATATATATACACACATGTGAACTAGACACATATACAGATGAGTTGCCTTTATCTATATAACATATTTAGAAATTATATACCTTAGTAATCTTATCTGGCATGGATGTGGCCTTTGATCAGAATAATTTTGTATCAATAAATGCAGGCTTTGCTCTATAATTATAGTAAATTTTGTTTATTTATTTCTTTGAACTATTGACATAAACCCTGGTTGTTTTGTGTTATCTTTTCAATTAGTTGGAATTACACTAAAAATGTGCAATTGTATAACTTTCAAAAAGATGAAGGTGATGGGATTGACTAAAAGATCCTATCAAAGTAGCAACTTGTCTGCTCATGTCTAGCACCTACTGTTGGAGGAGAGGTGGCTAAAAACATTGCTTGTTTCCTTCTAGTTTTTATTTTATGAATTTTGTTGTTTTTTTATTCATACATTATTGTGAGTATAAAATTTTTATGAATTGAAACTTTTATTATTGTAATGCATTTGCCTTGAATCAACATTATCTGACGTTAATGCCATATCTCTTTTTTGTGTTGTTGTTTCTCTACTTACTGCTAACTTTACCCATCTGTTTCTACTTTCTCTACCACTTAGGTTTAAACATATTTCATATGTAGTATCTAGTTTGATTTTATTTTGTCATCCAGATCAATTTTTCTTAGTTCTTTATATTAATTCAGTTTTTGAAGATTACTTTAATATATATATATATTTATTGACTAAATTGTCAGGTTCAAAAACATCATTTGACCTTCAGCTATAAAAAAAGAGGAAATCATTATAACATGTTACCCTACTGTTATATTTATACACTTGACTTTTGATATAGTGATGATTTTTCTATTTTGACACGGTTTGTGATTTATAGTCTGTAGCTACAATTTCCACAATTGGATTAACTTCAGTCCTGCAATTAAATAAACACAAGAATCATTGCCAATTTTTTGCCCTAGTGTCTATATTTACACTTGTCAACTGATCTTCTATAAATTTCTTTTTCAGAGCTCATGAGGAATATATTCCTTTTGTTCTTGTGTGTTTTTAAATTGTGTATCAGAAATGAAATATTGACTGAGTGTAAAACACTCAGGTTCCTCTTTGTTTGAGAATTTGAAAATTGCTGGGGATATGTGAGGCCTTCTGTTCTCTACCCTATATAGTTATCTTTAGCTTTTTTCCTCAAAGGTTGAAGTTTTTAACCTTGGACTCTGTTTTACCTTAGACAGAGTAAGATCATTTAATATATTGTCATTGCTCAGTCATGTCCGATTCTTTGCAAGTCCATGGACTGAAGTATTCCAGGCTTCCCTATCCTTCACCATCTCCCGGAGCTTGCTCAAACTCATGTCCACTGGATCAGTGATGCCATCCAACCATCTCTTCCTCTTGTCATTCCCTTCTCCTCCTGCCTTCAATCTTTCCCGATGAGTTGCCTCTTCACAACATGTGGCCAAATTATTGGAGCTTCAGCTTTAGCTTCAGCCCTTCCAATGAATATTCAGAGTTGATTTCCTTTAGAATTGACTGATTTGATCTCCTTGTTGTCCAAGGAACTCTCAAGAGTCTTCTCTAGCACCACAGTTCCAAAGCATCAATTCTTCAGTGCTCAACTTTTTTATTGTCCAGCTCTCACATCCATACAAGACTGCTGGAAAAAGCATTTAATCTATACATTACAGGTTTTCATATTAACCTATGCATTAAAGTTTTTAATAGTCCTAGAATATCATTGACTTATATCAAAATTTTTGTCATCATCTGGTTCTTTTTACTCAAGGATACCAATTATATCTATTTTGGATCTGTCTTGGGCGTCTTCTTTATCAATCAGTTCTCTCAATTTCTTTAATTATATTGGTTGTCTTTTGACTTTATCTCCATTTTGGTCTATTTTCCCAGTCTGACTCACCCTTCACTTTTGAACAGAGTCTATTTCCCTTTCATGTTTTCTGTGTGGCCTCATTTTCTGAAGACCTCCTTTTTATTTCTTTTGAGTTCTGGAGCTTCTTGTATGTATCTGTGTATCCAACGTCTTCCTCATTTTCTTATGTATCTGTTTCAGTGCCTACTTTAAGTTGGCATTTTCCACTGTTTGGCCAAAATCATGTATCTTGTCCAAGGTCATATTTTCCTGCTATGCCTTCCTTATTTTCCATTTTGCTTTTCTCTTCCTTATTTTTTTTTTTAAGTTATAGACTATTTGTGGATGCCTCGTTGACAAGTTTAAAGTATTACTTATCTTTCTGTGAGGTAAATTCTGACCATACTACCATTTCTCAATAGGAAGTTTCTTTGGCATATGAGGGATATCTCCCTGGTTCATGGGGAAATTTCTTATGACACAAAGTTTCAAGTTTGCATGTGTTATGTGCAGGTATATATTATTTACACAAACACACTTGCACACACAGAAACAGACAGACACAAAGATAGATTATTTCACTTTTACTTCTCCCAGGTGAAAGAAATAGGCAGTTGCAGGGCTGTTTACAGTTCAAAGACTTTCCTCTATCTGGATTCCTTTGCAGATTACTTTTTACATTTGGAATGCTTGTGTACTTTCTTCAGCTTCATCTCCTTACTTCTCTGTGATGATAAGTAAGGTCTAGAGAAATTCCTACAGCCCATTTCATTACTCTGATATGCAATTGTTAGAGGTTATTTATCTTTCAGGGTGATCAGCTATGTTGGAGAGTTATCTATGCCAACATTATCCAGTGGTGCCCCTGTAGATTTCTTTTCTGAGCATTTTCTTGCACCTTATTAAAATTGACACTGGATTTTACAGGTATTCTTTGTGTATTTTTTAGAGTTGCAAGTAGTTTCCAGTTTTACCAAAGATGAAGCTATGTTTCTCATCTCTTTCTTATAATTCTCAATCTTTTGCAATGATTTCAGATAAAGAGAGAAGAGGCAAAGGCAATAGAGATGTCATTATGTCACTGTAAACCACAAGTCAATTTTTAAAATTGTATATTGTTGTTGCCTTCTATGTCCATTGTCAACTATGACAGTCATTAGTTCATCAAGGGTCAGTGTGGGGAGAAATCTGAGTGATGGTAACAATGATGTCCCATCTGGACAAAAATCTGAGGCACCACTGTTAAGCTATATCTCCAGTATATTTGGGGTATGTTTTTAAAAGGAGACTCCTGATAATCTGGTTCCAGTACGACATTCATCTTCCCATGACAGGGGTCATAGCTTCAGTTCAAAATGTGAGGTTTGTTGTTGTTTAGTTGCTATGTTCGAGTCTTTGTATACACATACTCATACTATATACTCTTTATATAGTGTACTATATACTATAGACAACACACAAAAATATTTTTAGGCTGATTCACAAAATTAAATTTCTTTATCATATGACTTGATACCATATCATATTATCAAAATAAAATTTGAAAATTTTTTGTATAATTCAATTTGTTATTCAATCACTAAGTCGTGTCCAACTCTTTTTGACTTCATGGACTATAGCACACTAGGCTCCTCTGTCATCTACTGTCTCCCAGAATTTCTCAAATTTATATCAATTGAATTTGATAATATTGCTATCTAACTATCTCATCCTTTGCTGGCCCCTTCTCTTTTTGTCTTCAATCCTTCCCAGAATCATGGTCTTTTCCAATGATAAGTTCAGGTTGAGAGAAAGGTGTTTTGCAGAGGAAGTACTCCTAAAGGAGGAAATGCATGAGTTGGATCTTGAAGGATGGGTAAGTACCTACTAGGAAGATATGAACTGAAACTGGAGGGAACAAAGCAAGGGAGTGAAAAGCAAGGAGAACTGAGGAAGTATGATGTATCAGTGTGCTGTTACTGCAAAACAATTTATCACAATTTAGAAGCTCAAAAATCATCCATGTATTAGCTCATAATTGTGTAGGTTAGAATTCTGAGTTTAAATCAGCTTAGTTGTTGTCTTCAGTTGCTAAGTATTGTCTGACTCTGTGACCCCATAGACAGTAGCCCACCAGGCTTCCCTGTCCTTTACTATCTCCCAGTTTGCTCAGATATATGTTCATTGAGTCAATGATGCTATCTAACCATCTTATCTTCTGCCACCATGTTCATTCTTTCTGAGCATCAAGGTCTTTTCCAATGAGTTGGCTCTTCACATCAGGTGGCCAAAGTATTAGAAATTCAGCTTTAGCATCAGTCCTTCCAATGAATATTTGGGGTTGGTTTCCTTTAGGATTGACTGGTTTGAACTCCTTGCAGCCAAGGGATTCTAAAGAGTCTTCTTCAGCACCACAATTTGGAAGCATCAATTCTTCAGTACTCAGCCTTCTTTATGATCCAACTCTCACATTTGCACATGACTACTAGAAAAACCACAACTTTGACTATATGGACTTTTGTCAGCAAAGTGATGATGTCTCTGCTTTTTAATATGCTGTCTATGTCGGTGTATATTACTGTCTCATAAAAACTGCAATGAAAATGTCATCCTGGCTAGGGTTCTTCTTTGGAGTTTGGGATCTGCTTCCAAGCTCATTCAGGTTGTTGGCTGAAGTCAGTTTCTTGTTTGTTGCAGCTTTGAATATCTCTGAATTTTTCCGTCTCTGACTTTCACATCCTCTTTTGAAAGGACTCACCAGATTGAGTCTGGTCTATTCACAGTCAAAGGGAGTTATTATACAAAGTATGCATACTGGAAGGTAATAATTTTGTGATCTATTTCAGAATTCTGCCTGCTACACAGAGCTTATTGGAAAAGATTTGTGATCTTAAGAATGACTCTCATACAGACATGGATCAAACAAGCAGAATAAGCAGGTAGAGGCTGGATGTCTACCATGGAATGGAGTTTGAATTTGCTTTGGTAGGCAATAGGGCATTGCAGACAGATTTAAACAGGTAAGATCTTTTCTGCTCTAGCAGCAGTGTGGAAGATGAATTGGTAGGGTATAAACTGTAGACAGGGATATTTTAATAGAGACTGTTAAAGTATACCTGGAAAGAACTAATAAGCTAACACTGTTAAAATGAACATGCATAGAGAAGTTTACCTTTAGATATTAAAGAGATAAAGGTGGTTGAGTCGTTTGAATATACTAGTCATATTTTTACACACTCATTCAGTACTTGTAATGTGGTAAACAACATTCTAGGCATTGGGTCAAGAATGAATATAAAAGAAACAACTTTTTTTTTTTTCTTCCTTAAAATGTAGGGAAAGACTAGAAACAGGAACTGTATAAATAAGCAAGGCCATTTCTGAGTTTATTGCCTGCATTAAGACAGCTGGATAGGGTAATGAACTAGAAAAGATATCAATTAAGCTACTTTGGTCTACAATTAACATGAGACTCAACTTTAAATGGCTTAAGTAAGAGTGAGATTTATTACCTCATGTTAATAAAAAAAAAAAGACTAGATTTAGACTTGTGTGAGTGTTACCTGGCTGAACCATATCATTTAGATCCTGGTTTCCTCTTTCTTCTCTGCTATCCTGATGCTGGCTTTTATATTCAGGCTTTCACCTTCTTGGACATAAGACAGCAGCAATGGTTCCAAGCTTCACATTTTTACACAACAATGCCCAGCTGATTGTTGAGGAGTTAAGTTATCTTTGATCCCACTTTTAAGACAAAGAACATTCTTCAGAATCCCACAAGCACTCTTTCACATCTCATTTATCAAATTGCAACCCATGTTCATTCCTACCAAATCACTCAAAGCATACTCAAAATATCATAATTGATTCAGAAAAATAAACTCAATATACCTGCAGGATATTACGCTTAGTGAAATCAGTCAGGCAGTGAAAGACAAATACTGTGTGCTATCATTCACACGTGATACTCTATGGCTGATTCATATCAATGTATGACAAAACCCACTGAAATGTTGTGAAGTAATTAGCCTCCAACTCATAAAAAATAAAAATAAAAAATAAAATAAAATAAAAATTTCCAGTGAAAATTACATCTAAAAAAAAAATTTCAATCTCTAGGTTGTACACTTGAAATTAATATAAAATTGCAAATAAAAGGAAAAAAATATTTAAATCAATCAGATTTATACTAATGGGGCTGGAGCCCACATCTTCTCAAATGTGGTTATGCAAGGAGGGTAACAAACTCAGGGTTTTCTTAGAAATGCTTAAGAAGAGTGAAGAGTCATCTGTTACAGAGAATGAAAGTGTAGGAGAATAACTGCGATGGCAAGTTAATGACTGGTGTTTCTCAAGAGTGATATTTGAGCTGAAGCCTAATGCTAAGCAGGCAGTCAGGCAGGTTTGGGCGACGCAGGGGGGATCAAAAGTCCCTAAGGTAAATATGATCCTGGCATATCAGAAGACTGAAAGCAAATCAGTGTTGGAGAAGTTGGTGGGGTCAGTTTCAAAAATCTCTGAGGGCCTTAGTAAGGAGTCTGAACTAAGCAAAGTGGCACTTATTTCAGATACTGAAGCATGGTAGTAGCAAGAATGGGTGAGGCAAGCTACAGTCCATGGGGTCAGAAAGAGTCAGACACAACTGAGCGACTCACACGCATGCACACATATTCACTCTAGTGTGAGGAAAGGAATCACACAGAGAACTCAAGAGTGAAGAAGGGAGTCCATGAGCAGTTTATTTGCTTGTCCCAGTGGTTGCTTTGGAGATGAAGGAAAGCAGACTTAAAAAGAAGACTGGCAGTTTTTGCTGGTGAATTGAATATAGGAAGTGAGGAAAAGAAAGAAAAAAGAGACCACATGTTCCATGTTTACGAGGCTGAACAGCTGAGCAAACATGGAGTGGGTGATTAACTAAGAGTAACAAGGTGAACAGGAAGTTAAGCTATTTTTTTAAAGAAAATTAATAATGGGAGACAATCTCAAGATATCAGTTGAAAGAAACATACTCAATTATTGCAAATAAATCAAACTAGGCAACATGAGAAAATAATAGCCAAGTCTCTAGGTTACTGCAAATCTGAAATTATAACTTTCTAAAAAACAGCCCCACAACAAACACTGATAAGTGGCAAAGATAACAACTACTACTTGTAATGGGAATTTCAAGATTTAAAAGGATCTGAAAAATATAGAATTTTTAGGGAAGTTGTTAATATCATGCTCTATAGAACTGTAGGCAACAACTTCATCAAAGTTATCAAATAAAGGACATCATTTGTGTTGGAAATACTTATGAAAAACAATGCCTGGAGAAGAAATTAGAAAAGTTCTCAATTTCATCTAACCCATTATCTTCCCTCACAAACACACTATTACATATTCATACAATATGCCTAACTACATTAAGATTATCAGGAAAGAACAAATCAGATTCTACTTCATATTCTCAACAAACTAACTGAAAACTGCAGAATATTTCAACTACTACCTACAGAAATATGTTGGTTAAAAGATGGAAAATTTGCTAAAACCTTATTTTCCTGTCAGTAGCTAACTTGGAAAAACTGAGTAACCACACAGTGGAAAATGAACTCTTCAGATACTGGGGAAATATCTGCTAGTTATTCAGATGTAAAAGAATATTTATAAAATATTTTTGCAAGCCCATTTCTCCCAAAATTGAAAAAATTAAAATGCCAAAAAGGTCATGCTCTTAGAGATGTATAATGGCTGTTTATAAAACTGAAATGAGTAATATATTCCTGGACCCTGTTCTATGACACAATATTCTGTTTCAAGTGGTATCAAAAAAATTATGACTTCAATTATTCATTCAGTAAATACCTATTGAATGACTACATGTGCTAGATTCTATTCTAGGTGCTGAACAAATGCATAAAATTCTTGTTCTCAAGAATTGTAGAGGAACAAAATATAAATAAACCCACAAATTTAAAAAAAAAAAAAAAGAGGGAATTTCCTGGCAGTCTAGTGATTAGGACTCCACACTTTCACTGCTGAGGGTTTGGGTTTGAACCCTGGTTAGAGAACTAAGATCCCACAAACTATATGGCACAGCCAAAAAAAGGGGAAAAAAATAGGAGAAAAGAATTCAATCATTTCTAAGTAGGAATTAAATTAGGCTAACATGGTAAAGAGTAAATGACTGACTACTTTAATTTAGGTCCTAAGGGAAGGTGTCTGGGTGGTATTAGTCCTTAATGAAGAGCAAATGCTAGGCATGGAGGGATCTGGGGAAGAGTATTTCTCAGGCAGCATGAACAGTCAGTACAAAAGGCTCCAGTCAGGAAAATGCATCATGTGTTTGATGATCTAAAAAGGCCATTGTGGTTGGTCACAAATGGATGATGCAAACTGCATTTGTCTCCTAGGGCCGCCATAGGTGCCACAGTGGTAAGGAACCAGCCTGCCCATGCAGGAGGTGCAGGAGACACAGGTTCAAACCCAGGGTCAGGAAGATCTGCTGGAGAAAGAAATGGCAACCCACTCCAGTATCCTTGCTTGGAGACTCTCATGGACAAAGGAGCCTGGTGGTCTATAAACCATAGGATCACAAAGAGTTGGTCATGACTGAAGCAACTTAGCATGCACACACGCACAAGTGTCAGGCACTGTTCTACATGTATAAGTACTTAATCTATCTAGTCCCCAATTCCAACCCTTGATGAGAAAATTAAGACACAAACAGGTGTTATGTGACTTATTCTAGGTCATATAGCTAGAAAGGGACAAATTTGGAATTCAAAATCAGGCGCAAATATGAGAGGCTATGATGTTAACCACTATAATACTTTGTGATTACATGGCAATCTGCAATTGATTAAAAGTGTAAATACATAACCATGGATAAAGCATATCACTATTCAGTTGCTCATCCATGAATACTTTCATATTTAACCCATCTTTTTAACTAGATCAGAAAAATCTACTACTATATTCTTGTGAATATTCAACAAGCCCTTGAAACTTTAATAGCTCTGTTACGGATATTGTGGGCTAGGTCTGCACTTCTGGGTTTATTAATCCTTTTTAAGAAGTCTTACCTTAAACTGGTTTCTCATCCTTCCAGCAACAATATTTATTTGCTCTTCACTCCCAACAATGTTATTGATTGTATTTTGCTGAAGAGTATCCTGATTTGGAAGCCCACTAGATCTGAAAAATGTCAACCATGACAGAAACAACACTAGGTCAACTAGTGCTGAAGCTCCAACATTTTGGACACCTGATGCAAAGAGATGACTCATTGGAAAAGACCTTGATGCTGAGAAATAATGAAGGAAGGAGGAGAAGAAGGCAACAGAGGATGAGTTGGTTAGATAGCATCACCAACTCAGTAGACATGAATTTAAGCAATTGCTGGCAGGCAGTGGAGGACAGAGAAGCCTGACTTGCTGTGGTCCATGAGGTTGCATAGAGTTGAACACGACTCAGCAACTGAATACAACAAGAAGAAACCTTTTTCTGTTTCCAGGCTTATATCAATATACATTTGGGATACAGAGTGACTAAGTTCATAGGCCCTGTTCCTGGCATTGTGGAGGCCCCTCTCTGTGTGAGAGTTCCCTCATTTTTAAAAGAATATGGGAGCATGGTGAGAACTGAATTTTAAAATATAAATATATTAACACTCAGCACAGTACCTGGCATATGTAAATAATCGATAAATGGCATATGTCAGTTTTATTAACCTAGATGTCTGTCAGAAACAAGTGTTTTGGCTAAATAATTTTATTGAACACCCACTCTTAAGGTGCTCCTTAATAGGAAATAAAAGATGTTTATATTGAAACTTAATATAAGCATCAACTATTAAAAATAACTATTATTATACATTTATTATTCTTGTACTTTTCTAGCTCATTTATAGATGACAGATCTTTTATCCCAGGACACACACACACACACACACACACACACACCATATTCAGATAGACCTGTTTTGACACCCTTCACCTTTCCTTATGCTTAATTATTAATGTGCTCCTTCCTGAGTCCTAGAAATTGATCATTTTTTCCCTGCCTGCAGCCTATACAGTTGCAAGGAATTGGACATGACTTAGTGACTGAACTACAGCAAAAAATGAAATTTAACTGCACTTCATCATTTTCTTTCAGAAAAAACTCTCCTCTCTGCTTTCAAAGTTCCTATTTACCAAATCTGGTGAAAATGACCGTGTTAATAGTGTGATGGCAAAGTATTTTGACAGCTGTTTCTAGATCCAGATAATACATAACAGCTCCAAAAATATATAGCATATTCTTGATAGCCTGCTGAAGACAATGATTTGACATCTGCTGTACTTTCCAAAAGAGTGATTTCAAAGGATGGAAATTTAAAGACAGCAAAAAGGAATGATAACGGGGTTGGATGAAAAAGGAAATTTGAGGAGGTTGTTAGGATGCTCAGAGATCCTCCATATTTATCTTTATAATTTATTTCACTTTAGCAATAATTACATCTTCACATTAATTCAAAATAAGCACTTCATACTCACTTCAGGAAATATCAATATAAATTTTTCTGGATTTTTCAGCAGAAAATGACAGAGATGTCTTTAATCACACACAAAATCACATGACCAACATATTTTACATACCCATTCAAATATTCATTCTTTGATTAAATATCATGTGTCACAATGTGCAAGGCATCATAAGGAACTATGTACTTCAAATATAATATATGTTCCAATGGGCAAGGAATGTATAGTTCATTGAGAAAATAAAAGCAAATAAATGAGAGTGTTTATTTGCACAGGCAAATATTAAATGATTTGATTCACACTGCAAAGATCCCAGATGGCTATCAATAACTTGACATCTCCAAATCCAAATCCCATTTCATTCTGTACAAAAGACCGTTTTACCTGTATCCAGCATCTCTGTTCCTTTATTCATGTTTCCTTCAAGTGACTTGCTTTTTGGCCTTCTATTCTTATAACACTAGCTTTACCATAAAAACAATTCTAAATTCTACCTTTTCCATTCTGATCTTCCCTTTTTGGATCTTTATGATGTTTTCAATTGAATCTCAAAACTTTGCAGGCGTGTTTTCATGTCTAGGCAGTCACTGAAGTCATGTTTCTTCAAGCAGATGCATACTTTGAAGGCAGGAAGCCTGTCTCTGGCTCTTGAAATATAACTGAGAACATCTTCACAAGTGTGTGCATACAATCAAGTTTTGATAAATACATTAATCGACAAGATCAAAAAGCAGCATTTCTTTTCCCATCCACATTTTTCCTGTTACACTTTAATGAATGTTAAAGTGATTATGCTTCAGTACTTTATTTTTCCTGTTAGTAGTACCCCAAACTCACTCAAAATACTAAAAGTAGATATTTTGGGTTCCTATGAATTATTTCTAGAATGGAATTACATTGTTTCTGGTATTGGACTAAATGATAATATATATCAGTTCAGTTCAGTCGCTCAGTCATGGCCAACTCTTTGAGACTCCACGACTGCAGCATGCCAGGCCTCCCTGTCCACCACCAACTCCCAGAGCTCGCTCAAACTCATGTCCATTGAGACGGTGATGCCATCCACCCATCTCATTCTCTGTCGATCCCTTCTCCTCCCGCCTTCCATCTTACCCAGCATCAGGGTCTTTTCCAATGAATCACATAATATATATATACACACACACACACACACATACACACATATATAAAACATGTAACTGATTCACTTTGTAGTACAGCAGAAATTAACATAACATTGTAAAGTAATTATACTAAATTTGAATATATATATATACATAGCCTGAAAAATATTAATGTAAATAAAAATGACTCATAGTCACAGGAATAAACATGATTCAGTGGGTAACCAAGTAGTACCCTAGTACTACAGGTAATACTGATGGTCAAGAAGTAACATTCGTGATATGTCACAATTCATTAAAAATGATTGCAATCAGAATAACAGGAAATTTAGTTGGCGCTGACCAGATGATGACTATGACTAACTAAATTTCAACAGATTTCAGTAGATGGCCTTAAACAAAGGTGATCACCACCCACATTTTCACATGTAACTAGAACATTTCACATTGTATAATATTTTAACACTATGGCTTTTATTCTGCAAATGATATTTTAATACAGGACTATTCCATTAGTAAACAGACTGGTCTTGCTGACACATCTTTCCTTTTAAAATATACTTTGGCTGAATTCTAACAAAACCATTTTGAATGCAAAAGGGATGCTTTTCAAGCCAGATGGTTTATCTAATAGGAATGTTTTCTGATTAGAAAAACAGCAGTAGACTCATGATCACAGCAGGTGCCAAACTGGTCCTGTAGTTTACATGAATTTGCAACTGAACAAGTCATGAACCAAAGGGAATCTATTTTATAATGTGCCACAATCTATTCTAAGAGGAAAGCAGAATGTAAAAGATACTACCGTATCACATGCAATTCATATATCATTTTTCAAAAAAAGTATTTATTTCAATTGGAGGATAATTACTTTACAATATTGTGATGGTTTTTGCCTCTACATCAGTATGAATTGGCCATAGGCATATATAATTTCTTCATATGACTGTGGACATTACTATATTTGTGATAAAATTTAATTGTATGCCAAACTTCCTGAGTATTTTGTGGAGACTATTAGTAAAATTTCAAAATCATAATGATTTGCAGAGTAGTCTATATAGGCATAATAATCTAAATATTTTTAATCTAAATAATTAGGAGTCTTTTTATTTTAAAAAGTATTGCTGTTTTTCTTTCTTATTGTTCTTTTTCTTTGCACCTGTATTTCCCTTCATTTCGAAAGAATTTTTCCGTGTGCTGATAATCAGAGAAGCAGAATATTATTGGCATGGTAGGCCCAGCTATGCCTAAGTCCACAGAGGAGGGAACCTTCAGGGCCCTGCAGAGATGGCATGGGAACATAGGTTCCTGAATAATGGAATTATTGCCTGTTAGGGTAGTGTACGCTGTTTCTCAGTGCTGACATGACTACTGGGGACACAGCACGCAGTGAGCACAAAAATCCACATTCTGACTCAGCAGCATCTCATTCCCAGTGGTTTGGGGAGACCACCAAACACTGAATCATCTCAGCAAGGTGTAATGGGCAAAGTTGTTTCATCATATCCACCTACATACCTTCTTACTTCATTTACATCAGCAATTCTGAAGCTTTGGAAGAAAATCACAGTAAAAGTAAACCTAGAACTGAATCCAAGTCATCATTCTCAGTCATCCTCACTGCAGCCAAATTCCAGGATCTTTTCTAGAACAGTTGGTATCTGAAATCTGTTCAAATCAGAGATACATTACTCAGAAAAATAATAATTTCCTAATTGTTATCAGTATAATTATTTAAACTAACCCAATCTAAAGTTGTTAAGCATGCATCAAAATATGTCTAAGTATGATAAAATTTGAAACGCCATTTTTTGATGTAATATAACGGTATTTGTCCATGGATTAGACATTATAGGAATAATTACTACAACAAATTACTGTACCTTATATCCTTTCCTCCAATTAAATACCTGCAGAATTTTAGATGTATAACTTTTACCACTTGTTTTGGCAGTTATTCATACACAGACTTGTAACCCTATGCTATGTAATAAGGTCCACCTGCAATACAGGAGACCCTGGTTCAATTCCTGGGTCAGGAAGATCCCCTGGAGAAAGGATAGACTACCCACCCAGTATTATTGGGCTTTCCTGGTGACTCTAATGATAAAGAATCAAATGAAATGTGGATGACCTGGGTTCAGTCCCTGGGTGGGGAAGATCCCCTGGAGGAGACCATGGCAACCCATTCCAGTATTCTTGCCAGGAGAATCCCCATGGACAGAGGAGACTGATGGGATATGGTCCATGGGGTTGTAAAGATTAGGACACAACTGAGTGACTAAGCACAACATAAGCAACAACACTAAAGAAATATATCTTCTATATTCTGTTCAATTCTTTCATAATTCTGTATTATGTAGAATTGACTATGCTTATATTATGAAATTGAATATGCTTGTTTTATTAAATCCTTTGGTCACTTATAGGAAGATGAATTATCTTAAAATAGAGGGATATGTTTCTGATTCTGCTCAAGTTCCAGAAACCTGTAATAAAACTGCTCCAGTGCTAAAAAACATTAGTATCTTTATGCTTGACTTTGAAAATAAAGTAAGTGGCCAACAACCTGAACTTTCTTTAAAGTGTTTTCATCTGTGCTGTGGGTCAGTGTTTCTTAGAATAAATATGTGCAGATGTATTCTAGTAATCTACCATTTCTCAATGATAATAATTTAATTCCCCTCTTCATTTTAATATAACATATTATATAATATTTATTATATATTATATAATGTTACATATATAACACTGTATATAGTATATTATTTGGTAATAAAAGAAATGCAAAAAAGCAAAATGCCTGTCTGAGGAGGCTTTACAAACAGCTGTGAAGTGAAGAGAAGTGAAAAGCAAAGGAGAAAAGGAAAGATATTCCCATCTGAATGCAGAGTTCCAAAGAATAGCAAGGAGAGATAAGAAAGCCTTCCTCAGCGATCAATGCAAAGAAATAGAGGAACACAATATAATGGGAAAGACTAGAGATTTCTTCAAGAAAATTAGAGATACCAAAGGAACATTTCATGCAAAGATGGGCTCGATAAAGGACAGAAATGGTAGGGACCTAACAAAAGCAGAAGATATTAAGAAGAGGTGGCAAGAATACACAGAAGAACAGTACAAAAAAGATCTTAACGACCCAGATAATCATGTTCGTGTGATCACTCACCCAGCGCCAGACATCCTGGAATGTGAAGCCAAGTGGGCCTTAGAAAGCATCACTATGAACAAAGCTAGTGGAGGTGATATAATTCCGCTTGAGCTATTTCAACTCTTAAAAGATGATGCTGTGAAACTGCTGCACTCAATATGCCAGCAAATTTGGAAAATGCAGCAGTGGCCACAGGACTGGAAAAGGTCAGTCTTCATTCCAATCCCAAAGAAAGGCAATGCCAAAGAATGCTCGAACTACTGCACAATTGCACTCATCTCACACGCTAGTAAAGTAATGCTCAAAATTCTCCAAGCCAGGCTTCAGCAGTACATGAACCGTGAACTTCCAGATGTTCAAGCTGATTTTAGAAAAGGCAGAAGAACCAGAGATCAAATTGCCAACATCCGCTGGATCATCAAAAAAGCAAGAGAGTTCCAGAAAAACATTTATTTCTGCTTTATTGACTATGCCAAAGCCTTTGACTGTGTGGATCACAATAAGCTGTGGAAAATTCTGAAAGAGATGGGAATACCAGCCCATCTGACCTGTCTCTTGAGAAACCTGTATGCAGGTCAAGAAGCAACATTTAGAACTGGACATGAAACAACAGACTGGTTCCAAATAGGGAAAGGAGTATGTCAAGGCTGTATATTGTCACCCTGCTTATTCAACTTATATGCAGAGTACATTATGAGAAACGCTGGGCTGGAAGAAGAACAAGTTGGAATCAAGATCGCCGGGAGAAATATCAATAACCTCAGATATGCAGACAACACCACCCTTATGGCAGAAAGTGAAGAGGAACTAAAAAGCCTCTTGATGAAAGTGAAGGAGGAGAGTGAAAAGGTTGGCTTAAGGCTCAACATTCAGAAAACTAAGATCATGGCCCCATCACTTCATGGGAAATAGATGGGGAAACAGTGGAAACAGTACCAGACTTTATTTTTTGGGGCTCCAAAATCACTGCAGATGGTGACTGCAGCAATGAAATTAAAAGACGATTGCTACCTGCAAGAAAAGTTTTGACCAACTAGACAGCATATTAAAAAGCAGAGACGTTACTTTGCCAACAGAGTTCTGCCTATTCAAAGCTTTGGTTTTTCCAGTAGTCGTGTATGGTTGTGAGAGTTGGACTGTAAAGAATGCTGAGTGCCGAAGAATTGATGCTTTTGAACTGTGATGTTGGAGAAGACTCTTAAGAGTCCCTTGGACTGCAAGGAGATCCAACCAGTCCATCCTAAAGGAGATCAGTCCTGAACATTCATTGGAAGGACTGATGCTGAAGCTGAAACTCCAATACTTTGGCCACCTGATGCAAAAAGCTGACTCACTGGAAAGACCCTGATGCTCGGAAAGATTTAGGGCAGGAGAAGAAGGGTATGACAGAGGATGAGATGGTTGGATGTCATCACCGACTCAATGGACATGAGTTTGGTTACACTTCAGGAGTTGGTGATGGATAGGGAGGCCTGGCATGCTGCATTCCATACTATTGCAAAGAATCAGACACGACTGAGTGACTGAGCTGAAGAAAGGTATGGCAACCAGTATTGGCCAATACACTGCAGTGTTCATGCCTGGAGAATCCCCCTTCTTGACAGAGAAGCCTGGCAGGCCACAGTCTACAGGGTCACAAAGAATCAGACATGACCTAAATGACCCGTCACTCATAGACACAAGACATTTTCCTGGTGCAGCTCTTCCCCAGTGAGAGTTGAGCATGAAGGTGGTGCTGCTGCTTGGCTTGCAGGGACCCAGGTGGCGCTCCAGATTGGAGGGACATGGAGTGTCTCCTCTGCAGAAGTTATGGCTCTATCAGAGTCTTTTATGGAGCCTCATGTAGCTGGCAATCAGAAGGCCTCTTTGGCCAGTCTTTCTCCATAGCTCCATCCATTCAGGCACTTAGAGGGCTCCCTTGCCTGGGGTCCTTCTCACTTTCTCCCTGCATCAGACACAAAGAGGGCCCCCCTGAACTCCACCCCCCACCCCCACCCCCTCCCCCCAGCTAGGGTCCTATGCTGCACATCAGTCACTTAAAGGAGCACCCTGGGTGGGGTACTGCTCTGTAGCTCAGTGCCTCAGGCATTTGATGGGCAAGCCTCTCTATTGTTCAGCTGCATCTATATTGGATATAGAATATTACATAGAACATTATATACATACATACATACATATATATATATATATATATATATATATATATATATATATATATATATATATATACACATAGCTTCTCCAGTGGCTCAGTGGTAAAAACTCAGCTTTCAATGCAGGAGATGCAGGAGACACAGAAGATGCCAGTTTGATCTGTGGGTTGGGGAGATTCCCTGGAGAAGGGCATGGTAACCCACTCCAGTACTCTTGCCTGGAAAATCCCAAGGATGGAGAAGCCTGGTAGGCTGCAGTCCATGGGGTCGCTAAGAGTCAGACACGACTGAGCGACTTCACTTTCATTTTCACTTTTAAGCATTGGAGAAGGAAATGGCAACCCACTCCAGTCAATATTCTTGCCTGGAGAATCCCAGGGACAGGGGAGCCTGGTGGGCTGCTGTCTATGGGGTCGCACAGAGTTGGACATGACTGAAGTGACTTAGCAGCAGCAAGCACATATCAAGTCATCTGGATGATCATTATAAATAAAGACCACCATGAGATGTCAATTTCATGCTTCACACACTGAGTTAGTTTGCGCAAAATAACACCATCATTAAATCCATTTAATGTTAATTCTACTTTTTAATACTTTAAATATGTCTTGGAATAAACAAATAAAGAGTGTATACCTAGTTATACATGTATTCAGATATAAAATAAAAGTAACTTAAGTAATTAATCACAGTCTAGGAGAATACTTTTCATCCTTCAAAGTGATTGTTTGAATTTCTTAAGCATAAGAAATGCTGCTATAGTCTATGTGTACTCTCTATGGTTGGGTATCACTTTATTACAGTTATAGGTCAGGACACCTGGGTCAAATAACTCAGTTCAGGAGTAAGCAATGTTTTCTGTAAAGAGTCAAGTGGTAAATATTTTAGACTTTACAGTCCATATAGTCTCTGTAGCAACTACTCAACTCTATACTGTTACAGAAAAGAAGTCATAGATAATATGTAAATGAATGAGCCAATATGTCCCAACACAAACAGAGGCAGTGGGCCAGATTGAGTCTATGACTGTAGTTTGTTCACCTCTGAATTAGTTTAGTGGCTTCAGGATATGGTATTATGAAAATATTTTGAGAGTAAGTTACTTATTATCCCAGCTTCTAATTGGGGAACCCATATACCACTAGCATAGTTCTCCAAAAGAAAACTGAGAAACCACACAAAATTTTGTTTGTTTCTTACTTTAACTTACAAATGATTTATTATTTAGAGAGGTTGAGCAAAATCCACCTAAAGTCAAAAAAGATGTTTTGTATGGATTAAAAAACAATTGATAACAGCATAAATTAGTTATTCAGGTCTATTTAATCACCATAATAATTAATGATTAAATAGTTACTTATACCTATTAAATATTAAAAAAAGAAATGATCCCTATTACTAAAGCTAGCATTTCACTTTCTTCATGTAAACAAATTTTAAGAAATTTTTAGTGCTATATTATTACGAATGTGCCTACTTCTTGGAGGAACAACATAGCAAGATAACGCATTTTAGTAATGGGAATAAACAAACTTTCCAATGCCATCATAGATATGTCTAATACATTCTAAGCCCCCTGGGTTCTGGACTATGCATTTCACATCTTCTGGACAGTGATTACCTTTAGAAAGAATAAATGTAACACATCAGGTACTTTTGTTTCTTGTCAGCTAAAAACTACTAATTGAAAATCAGTATACAAATAACCATGGAAAATGCATAATTTTAAAAAATAGATTTTTATATTAAATATAATAAGTCAGGATGCATTTTGAAAAGCTGATAATACAATTCTTTTAGGAAAACAGCAATGTCTCTACTCATGATAAATCTATATATATAATTATAATAAAATCCTACAGCTTTGAAGAAAGCATGTGAATGAAATGTGTTTTTATAATTTAAGCAGTTATATAGCAAAGTTAATTTGTTTCATTTAATAATGCACATGATCATACTCTGTTTATAAAACAGACAAAAATAATAAATATTTCCCATCATTATTACTTCCAGCCAAATACTGATGTTTAGTTTATTAAAAAAAATGCAGAACACTATTAATACAATTTTTGAAAATGAAATGTTCTACTCTTTTTTATTTCCTCTACTGTTACTTTATTCTGTTTATTCTTTCATTCATCTTTTCTCCTCCTAAGTCATTTATTTAGTCCCTCTTTTTGATTCATTTAATTGTCCCTAAACATGGAAGTGTCTGCTGTTTTTCTCATGATTAGACTGGGGTTCTGGGTTGGGAAAAGAGTACTACAGAGGTAAGTAGCTTTTACATCACAGCATATCAGGGAGCGACGATGTCCACATGGCATCACTGGTGATGTTGACCTTTGTCATTTGGTTAAGGTAATGTTTGCCAGGAACCTCCACCATAAATTTACCATTTTCTCTTTCCCTATACAATTATTTGAAACACATCATCTAGCTCATTCTTAATGGAAGGATGCAAGGAAGGGACAAGAATTAAGTTCCACCTCCTAGGAGAGTAAGTATCTCCATATATTATCTGGAATTCTGTGAAAAAATATTGGTCACTTCTCCCTCATTTAAATAATTTTTTTACATTTATTGACATTAAAGTAATGTCAATAAGTAAAAATAAAATTTTACAGTAAAGTAAAAATTGTTTAACTTCTTAAAATTTAACTTTTAAAAATTCCTCCAGAAATACCATCAAGCAAAGCTGTTTATTAAACCTTATGCAGTAAAGAAGACTGAGAGGTAAAGTTAAAGGGAGAAAGATGTTCATTAGGTTTCAGTGCCTGAACTGAATGATTTTAATATGAGCCTTGCCAGGAGGGAAACTGGTTAGGATTTGGCAGGGTTTAAAAAATAAAAGTTTTGGATTGATGGGCCCCATGAAATGAGTGTCTTGAAATCAGTATTGTTGAATTAGTCTTGATTAAAGCTATTGTAGTCTTGATAAAATCTATTAGTCTTGATTAAAAAGTTATTTCAAAGTCTTGTCTTTGAAGAGTAAAAATTTCCTAGAGCAAGTAACTGACTTATTTTTGCTTGTTCTCTGTATTGTTCCATAGATAAAACAAGTCTACTTAGATCTGGTTTTATTTTACATAGTGACCACAAACTATGTTAGTTTTAATTCTTTATTTTTTTATTTGATTCATTTTGTTGTTTTCCTAGATTCCCGAGGTGAGTGCAAATTCCACTTATATCAGATTTTTTTTAATTAAAAAAGCATATAGTGCTATAAAACTTCTTGAGTATAATTTTAATATGCAATTTGATATGTAGTGAAATTTGTTTCTAAACAATCTATAATTTCAGTTTGATTTCACCTTTAACACCAATAATTGAGAAAAGTATTTTTATTTTCAAGACATTTTTTTCATTTTGGCTATTTTTGCTTTTAATTTCAAATTTTAGTCTATTGTCTTCCATTCTTATAGCACATATACATTTTCTTGCATTGTATTGATTTTTTTCAGCTAACATGTTCTATGAGTATTTTGAAAAAAAAAATTCTATGTTGTTTACTGAAATTTTTAAATTTATTATTTTGTGCAATTATATTTCTAGTAGTTTTACTTCATATAATTTTTAGCTATGTTTCTCAGCACATAAATCCTATGATGGCTACATCTTCCTGGTGGATTGTAAGTCTTGCCCTTTGGTCCAGCTATTGTTCCTCCAGCTCCACCCTCTTCACCACTGCTTTCTGTCTCACAGGAAAATAGCTCCTTTTTCTTTTGGTATTTAACCTCTGATTTTCCATCCGCATGTACTCAGAATTCTCCACAGGACAAGCTGTTGTTTTCTAGAACAGTCAAATCTCAACCTATTAACAGAAAAAATCAGATGTCAGGGTGCAGAGATATATATACCACAGTGACCACATTTTCCATTTCCAGTGTTAAACAAAACATATTTACTGCTATAATGAAGAGTCTGGAATAGCTTTTCTGATATGGAGACTACTTTTTGCATTTAGTATATAATTTGCATATATTTTTAATTTACATGGTTATATGATCGATTCAAGTGATTGTCCCAGAATAGAAAGATCTTTCTTAAAGATATGTCTGTTTATCTCTGCTTCCTCTGAAACATCACAAGTTATTGCAGGTTCCACTCCCTTCTTCAGGATTTCAAAGAACCCAGGGGCCACATCAGAGTTCAAATTCAAATCAAACAGTAAGATACTCCCAGAAGTCTCTGCAAGAGATAAGTGTTCTCCAAGTTTACCTAACCCAGAGAGCAATTTAATATAATAAAAGTGAAGTCAGTCATTATAGGCAGGTGGCATCCGGTTGAGTCATTATTGTTCTGCCATTTCCTGTGTGATCTTGAGCAATTCAGTAGATTTCTTTACAATTAAATTTATTTCCATACAAAGCAAGAATAATACTAGAAT
Source organism: Cervus elaphus (assembly GCF_910594005.1). Lineage (NCBI taxonomy): Eukaryota > Metazoa > Chordata > Mammalia > Artiodactyla > Cervidae > Cervus > Cervus elaphus. The sequence goes on along the minus strand of NC_057833.1, from coordinate 18,865,614 downwards.
TTACCTTATACCACTGTTGCCAGGATTAAATGAGATAAAATCTAGAGTGTGTTTTGCAAAAGCTTGGCACAGAGTAAGTACTCAGTACAAGATAGCTATTATTAGTAATGGAAGCTCAATTCTCAGATGATAAATATATGCCCGGCTTGCATGCCCTGTTCCAGAGATCATTACCTTTTCCCTAGGCAGAGATCACTGTTACACCCAGAAGCATGGGCCAAGGACCCATCAGGATCTGAGAAAGCACATGGAGTAACAGAAGACAGGATACAGGAAGCAGGTGCTGAGAGATCCACTTAATTCTGATGGATGGCATGTGTCTGGCTTAGGGCTATTTTTAACAAGCCCAGCAAAACTGCAGCAGACCTTACTCTGTAGCCTCTTGAAAGCACTGCCAGTACCTGCCAGGCTACAGGGGCCAATGAGAGCTTTGTGTAAAGGTATCTGTTATCCTTTCTGGCCAAGGACTGTCCTATAACCATGACTTAAATCCCTTGTTGCATTATTTAATAGGCTCCATTCTCACTATGCATCTATCTATTATAATGCAAGCAGTATAAAATATATCTCCACAAGTATAATACTTGCTTTCTTTTTCATATGCCTTAAGTTTTTGAGAGCTGGTTGCTGCCTCACACCAGCAAAGTGAATCAGCAAAGTGACCGCAAGTGTGTACTGCAAAAGTACCTTATCCCCTGCATCATCTTTGTGAGAATAGAAATAATACGACTGTTGCTTCACTTTTGCCTTTCCAACTTCATTATTAATGTCTTTATTACTCACCTGGAACTATTCAGGGAAGATAATTGAGGGAAACATGAAATTCCAAATTAACTCAATTGACGCAAAACAAAACACAATAACTTCTAGTTAGAAGTCTTAAGACACCTCAGCTCAACATCTTTAAACATAATCTCTTGATTCCTATTATTTCTGCCCTCAACTTTCTTGTCTTCCAATGTTCCTTATGGAAGAAAATAGTACCACCACTAACCTAGTTGCTCAGGATTAAAATGGTGCAATAATATTTCATCTTTCTATCTCTCTTAAAACTCACATCGAATCCTTCAGTAAATAGTAGTCAGAGCAAAGGTAATCAGAGCTAGCTCTTGGGCGTACCTTCTTTTTTTCTTTGCATACCACGTGGCTTATGGATTTTATTTCCTCATTGAGGGATCAAACCCCGGCCTTTGGCAGTGAGAGTGCAGAATCCTAATGTTAGATAGTTAGAATAGTTTCGGAGTCCCGAATGGCGGTGGCTAAATGACAAGGAAGGGAAAAGCACGTGAAAATAGAACAAAGAAAAGTCTGAGGACAAGAGTGAGGACCTCAGGTAGAACAAACAGCACTCCTGGCTAGCCCAATTTACATAGGGCAGGCCCAGGGGGAGGGGGGAAAAAAAAAAAGGAAAACATATAAAAGGAGGAGCCAAAGGGCAGGGGGCCTCTCTCCCTCTCTGCCTTTCTCCCTCTCTTCCTCTCTGCCTCTCTCCCTATCTAGCCATCGCTTGCTCTCGCTCTCTCTCTCTCGTTCTCACTGTCTCTCTCTCTGCCTCTGTCTCTCTCTTTTCTTCGAGTCTTTTTGGTTGGCATGCCCTCAGGCCTTGAGGATGTATTTTCCTTTATTTCCTAAATAAAACTGAGCTGTAACTTGGAGCTGTACCACTGATCCATCTGGGTCCATCACTTCAAATTTTTGTTGTGATGAGATAGAACTGAGGAAATTACACACTCCCCCAACACTAACACCTAGACCACCAAGGAATTCCTGGAAAATGCACAAATCTTAACTGAAGAAATCAATTACATATTTTTCTTTGGCTGCCCATAGTAGCTTAGCTCCTCAACCAAAGATGAAACTTGGGTCCTCTGCAGTGGAAGCATGGAATCCTAACCACTGGATCACCAGGAAACTCGCCATGTGTGCTTGTTTTCACTCTTCTCACCACTTCCACCTTCAACCCAACTGATGTCATTATATACAACACGGACAACTTTTATAGCCACCTAACTCACCTCACTGGGTTTTTGGTTTTTTTTTTTTTTTGCCTCAAAAAAATGTGAAATATTACCTTGCATTCCTCAGTCTATTCCCTACGCAGCAGCAAGAATGACACTTCCAATTGTCAAACCAGATAATGTTAGTCCTCTGCTCAAAACTTTTCAATGATTTCCCATCACATTTAAAATAAATTATTTGGTTTTTACTATGGCTCTTAAGTTGCAATTTTACTTCCTTTCCAGCTTTCTTGGTGTCTTCATGTCCTAGTATTCTACTAGCTGACCACTTTGCTCTAGCCATAGTGGTCTCCTTGCTTTTCCTTAAGTTCTTGGAGCTCACTCTTATCTCAGGGCATTTGCATGCTATCCCCCCCCCCCCCAGAAATATTATGCCTCCACATACGTGTATGGCAGGCTCATTTATCAACTTCATTATGATTTCTATTCACATATCCTGTCACAAAGTAGCTTTCTTGCTTCTATCTCAGCTCCTGAGAGAAAGTTGTTTTTTTTTTGGGGGGGGGGGGCGGGTGGCGAGTGGGCTGGGCTGGAGAGCTGTGTCCTGTAGCTTGTTTAGTTCCTCAACGAGGGCTTGAACCCATACCCCCTGAAGTGGAAGTGCAGGATCTTAACCACTGGACAACCAGGAAGTCCTTTTTTTTTTTTTTTTTTAAATCCTGAAATAAGTATCCATGTGTGTCTATCCTATTATCCTACTTTATTTTTCTTAACAGTACTTATAAGAATTCCCCAATGTTTTATTCTATTTTTATTTTATTATTATCTATTTATTCCAATAGTAGAATGTAAGCTCCATGAGAGTGGGGCTGGGTCTGTACTATTCTGTTTTGAGTTCTCAACATTTATAACACAACTTGCCCCATTGTAGAAACTCATAAATGAATCTTCTATTTATCAGTAGGTGGGCAGGAATCCCTTAGAAGAAATGGAGTAGCCATCATGGTCAACAAAAGAGTCCGAAATGCAGTACTTGGATGCAATCTCAAAAACGACAGAATGATCTCTGTTCTTTTCCAAGGCAAACCATTCAATATCATGGTAATCCAAGCCTATGCCCCAACCAGTAACACTGAAGAAGCTGAAATTGAACAGTTTTGTGAAGACCTACAAGACCTTTTAGAATTAACACCCAAAAAAGATGTCCTTTTCATTATAGGGGACTGGAATGCAAAAGTAGGAAGTCAAGAAACACCTGGAGTAACAGGCAAATTTAGCCTTGGAATACAAAATGAAGCAGAGCAAGGGCTAATGGAGTTTTACCAAGAGAATGCACTGGTCATAGCAAACACCCTGTTCCAACAACACAAGAGTAGACTCTACACAGGGACATCACCAGATGGTCAACACCGAAATCAGATTGATTATATTCTTTGCAGCCAGCCAGAGATGGAGAAGCTCTATACAGTCAGCAAAAACAAGACTGGGAGCTGACTGTGGCTCAGATCATTAACTCCTTATTGCCAAATTCAGCTTAAACTGAAGAAAGTAGGGGAAAACACTAGACCATTTAGGTCTGACCTAAATCAAATCCCTTATGACTATACAGTGGAAGTGAGAAATAGATTTAAGGGACTAGATCTGATAGACAGAGAGCCTGATGAACTATGGACGGAGGTTCATGACATTGTGCAGGAGACAGGGATCAAGACCATCGCCATGTAAAAGAAATGCAAAAATGCCAAATGGTTGTCTGAAGAGGCCTTACAAATAGCTGTGAAAAGAAGAGAAGCAAAAAGCAAAGGAGAAAAGGAAAGATATTCCCATTTGAATGCAGAGTTCCAAAGAATAGCCAGGAGAGATAAGAAAGCCTTCCTCAGTGACCAGTGCAAAGAAAATAGAGGAAAACAACAGAATGGGAAAGACTAGAGAGCTCTTCAAGAAAATTAGAGATACCAAGGGAACATTTCAGGCAAAGATGAGCTCAATAAAGGACAGAAGTGATATGGACCTAACAAAAGCAGAAGATATTAAGAAGAGGTGGCAAGAATACACAGAAGAACTGTACAAAAAAGATCTTCATGACCCAGATAATCACAATGGTGTGATCACTCACCTAGAGCCAGACATCCTGGAATGTGAAGTCAGGTGGGCCTTAGAAAGCATCACTATGAACAAAGCTAGTGGATGTAATGGAATTCCAGTAGAGCCATTTCAAATCCTGAAAGATGATGCTGTGAAAGTGCTGTACTCAATATGCCAGCAAATTTGGAAAACTCAGCAGTGGCCACAGGACTGGAAAAGGTCCGTTTTCACTCCAGTCCCTAAGAAAGACAATGCTAAAGAATGCTTAAACTACCGCAAATTGCACTCATCTCACACACTAGTAAAGTAATGCTCAAAATTCTCCAAGCCAGGCTTCAGCAATACGTGAACCGTGAACTTCCAGATGTTCAAGCTGGTTATTGAAAAGGCAGAGGAACCAGAGATCAAATTGCCAATGTCCGCTGGATCATCGAAAAAGCAAGAGAGTTCCAGAAAAACATTTATTTCTGCTTTATTGACTACACCAAAGACTTCGACTGTGTGGATCACAACAAACTGTGGAAAATTCTTCAAGAGATGGGAATACCAGACCACCTGACCTGCCTCTTGAGAAACCTGTATGCAGGTCAGGAAGCAACAGTTAGAACTGGACATGGAACAACAGACTGGTTCCAAATAGGAAAAGGAGTATGTCAAGGCTGTATATTGTCACCCTGCTTATTCAACTTGTATGCAGAGTACATCATGAGAAACTCTGGGCTGGAAGAAGCACAAGCCGCAATCAAGATTGCTGGGAGAAATATCAATAACCTCAGATATGCAGATGACACCACCCTTATGGCAGAAAGTGAAGCGGAATTAAAAAGCCTCTTGATGAAAGTGAAAGAGGAGAGTGAAGATATTGGTTTAAAGCTTAACATTCAGAAAACTAAGATCATGGCATCTGGTCCCATCACTTCATGGGAAATAGATAGGGAGACAGTGGAAACAGTATCAGACTTTATTTTTTGGGGCTCCAAAATCACTGCAGATGGTGACTGCAACCATGAAATTAAAAGATGCCTACTCCTTGGAAGGAAAGTTATGACTAACCTAGATATCATATAAAAAGCAGAGACATTACTTTGCCAATAAAGGTCCACCTAGTCAAGGCTATGGTTTTTTCCAGTGGTCATGTATGGATGTGAGAATTGGACTGTGAAGAAAGTTGAGCGCTGAAGAATTGATGCTTTTGAACTGTGGTGTTGGAGAAGACTCTTGAGAGTCCCTTGGACTGCAAGGAGATCCAACCAGTCCATCCTAAAGGAGATCAGTCCTGGGTGTTCATTGGAAGGACATATGCTGAAGCTGAAACTCCAGTACTTTGGCCACCTCATGCGAAGAGTTGACTCATTTGAAAAGACCCTGATGCTGTGAGGGATTGGGGGCAGGAGGAGAAGGGGACGACAGGGGATGAGATGGCTGGATGGCATCGCTGACTCAATAGGACATGAGTTTGAGTAAACTCCGAGAGTCGGTGATGGACAGGGAGGCCTGGCGTGCTGCAGTTCATGGGGTTGCAAAGAGTCGGACATGACTGAGCGACTGAACTGAACTGATAGGTTTGTTTTCTTTGTATTAATTAGAGCCTCTTCACTGTTGGTGGTGGTTTAGTTGCTAAGTCGTGTCTGACTCTTGTGACCCCTTGGACTGTAGCCTGCCGGCCACTTCTGTCCATTGGATTCTCCTGGCAAGAATACTGGAGTGGGTTGCCATTTTCTTCTCCAGAAGATCTTCCTGACCCAGGAAATGATCCAGAGTCTTCTACACTGCAGGTAGATTCTTTACCGACTGAGCTATGAGGGAAGTCCCAACATTCTGCTAAGGGCCCTAGTAGAAATTCTGGTATATAAAACTGTTGCAAGTTCATTAGACATATTTTGGGGGGTTTTACACTTCAGAATGGCATTACCTACAAAGTGCAGTTATTTACATTAGCCCTGGAAACAGGAAAGAAAAAATGTCTGGACAGAGACTTAACCTTGAAGCTAACAGAAAGGACCAAGGGAAACTGACAAATTTTGAGCAAGTATAATAATAGCATCCTTAAGTCCACTGTTGAAGACATTATCACACAGGTAACACTAGGAACCATGATCTTTTTTGAAATCAGTCTTTTCCCAGAGAAGTAAAGTATAAAAAATGTGTAATTTTAGAAAACTAAAATGTCTGTAATTGATATTTAATAAATAGAATGTGTCAGCTGAACAATATCATGGTAGGTAGATAAGGTTAAATGATATATGAAATAGAATTTATAGATGTGTTTGGTGGGATAAAGAAAAATGGCAATAACTGATATAAGATTAAACATGTTCATGCCATTTTTTCTCTCATTATCTTAGGAATTTTGTGAAATGGGGAAGCTTCAGGAAGAGATAAATGCTTTGTGTGTGTTATTTCAGCCATCCTCATGCAATGAGGTGATAGAGATTTCAAGTTGAAATACATTTTGAAGTTATCAGGACAGAGAAATCATCAATTTTAAGGTCTTTCACTTTTTTATTTCTACTGTTCCTCAGGTCATTTTATGCCCTGGACCATTTAACTCCCTCTTTCTTAGGTCTATATCACTCATCTTGCTTCTCTCTAACTTCTCTATCTTTGCACTTCACCTCTGTTTTCCTCCCATCAAGCCCACTACAAGGTCCACAAATCATTGCCTCTGGGGAGTCATTTATCTTTCACACTTAAATTTCATCATCTTACAGATGATATAAAGTACCACCAATATTTTATGTATTTTACAAATATAGCATGGCATAAAGCAAATAATGTATGTGAAGAATGATTGAAGATGCTATGAGACAATCTGAAGGCAAGGAAAGTGGAGGATGTCACATCACTAAAGAAGCTGTCACTAATAGGGAAACAAGGCCAAGCGGGGGTAGAAAGGAAAAGATAAGGTGCCAACAGAGAGAAGCAAGTGATGAGGGAAGTGACTACAACTAATAGCCTAAGGGAACAATAATGAAATTAATGGGACATCTTGTGAAACTGCAAGATAAGCACCAGAAAATACAGTCATTTTGCTCATGAGGGAGAGTTAGGCACTGTGATAACCTAAATATGTGCTATTATTTATGTGCATTGGAAATTTGTTAGTAAAATCATGGTCTGTCTTAATTACAGTGAGATAGGAATTAGAATTACGTAATGATTGCTGCTGCTGTTTGTTCATAAGTGGAATTGCATTATGATTAGGCTAATAGAGCAAGACATAAGCACAAAAGCTATTGAAAGCTCAGCCTTTCACTTTTATCAAAGGAATAAGAAAATGAGCAAGAAATAATAGACAATTAAAGCCTACCAACTACTAATCCCAGGATATTCTTGTTCAAGAGCCAACAGTAGAGGTTGTTTAGAACAGGAATGTAGATGATCAGAGAAGAAGACTGCCCTCTGGCCTAAGGCTATGGCTTGCTCTATATGTGTCTCAAACCAAAAGGACTTGGTATACCTCTCTCAGCAGGATATATCTCAAGAAATTCCAGGGAAAATTGAGGAAAGCTGCAAACATCAGGTTATGATATAAACAGAGCCTCTGATTTTTTTCAGAATTAGATGTTAATGAGACTTCAGATTACTGCTTTCCTCAGGGAGAAAATCACTAATGCAAATTCTCTAACTTATTTTGGGACTCTAAAGAGGTGGCTAATAATCCTTGATTAGAAGGATTATTCTAACTATATTTCTGCACTCAGTTATCCAGGCTTTGAAGTGCAAAGAAGTAAATTCCAAGTAAGTAAATTAAAATCATTTTTGTAAATGTTTAATCTATGTGTAACAATGATTAGATGAAAAAGCTGTATCACTATTATGCCAAGGATTCATACCCCAAAGTCATCTCTTCTTTTATTGACTATTACCTTTAAATGTTTTCTTCTCTCTGTAAAGGAAGTTTTAAATGAAGTTTAACACTAAACTGCAAACATGATACTAAAAAGGGAAATTTCAGAATTATATTTTTGTCTGTCTTGCAGAAAGTAAAAGATTCATATTAATATAAAAAAATCAACTAACTAAATATGTAAAGTCTTACCTAAAATTTTGAGTTTAATATACACTATTGATTGATATGGAGGCACTTATGGAGGTGATCCATCTGATCCATCCAATAGAAATCAACTTTGCTTTGTTATCACAAGCTGGTGAACATTTTCTGAATCAATCTAAAATATTTTATTTAAAAATAAATAATTTTATTTCTAGGAAATATGTGTTGTATTAAATCTTAGATTTCTGTTTGGCTATGTAAAACTGAATTAATTTCCACTGATTCATTCACTCAAGTATTTGTGGAGTACCTACTATGTACCAAGTACTGTTCTAGGTAATGGAGACTGAGAAAAAGATAAGAATAACAAACACCTTGTTCTCATAGGGCTTATTCTAGTAGTGGAAAGATAAAATAGGTAGGATAGATAGATTGACAAATAGATGATGATAGATAGATACACCTTAAAAAATGTATACAGAGATAGGCTGGAATTTTTGGTGGATACTTCAGACTGAATGGTCGGAGAGTCTATTTCTGAGCATACCATCCCGAAACTTCAACCTTAATTACAAGATTCAGAGAAAAAATATTATCATCAAGGAAATGACAATGACAAAGGCTGAAGACAGGAGCTAGTTATACTTTAGAAAATAGGAGAAAAATCAGTGTGATCATAAAAAAGCAAGTACAATGGAGAATAGTATAACATGAGCATAGGGAATAGGTAAATACTAGACTATGCATGGCCTCATGAGACAGGGTAGGAGTTTGATTTTATTCTGTCTTCAATGTTGTATCATTTGTGTAATAAATCACTCTGACATTTAATGACTTAATATTAATTTATGTTGTTTACATATCTGCAATATTCCATGCAGCATCAGCTGAAAGTTGTTAAACTAGAGGCTAAAATATTCAAGATGGCTTACTTGCATGACTGCCACATTGGCATATCAGACGAGAGCTCAGTAAGAACTATGGACCAGAGAGAGATCTAGGTTCTTCTTCACATGGCCCTCTCCACACAGGCCTCTTGGGATTATACAAATACAGTAGCTAGGTTTTTTAAGAACAAGCAGTCTAAATGAACTAGAAAGATATAACACACTTTACAACCTTCTCTCTCAAATCCATATAGCTTTGTCACAGTCCTGCCCAGATTTAAGGGAAGGGAATAACTCTTCATTGGAGAGGTCTCAAAGACATATTGTAAAAAGGAAAAGGGAGCTAGGAGGTAATATTATTGTCATATTTGAAAAATACTATCTGCCACAGTTTGTTTCAGGCTACAACAATTTATACCTCTCCCACATGCAAAAAATGTCCTTTCCCTTCCCCAAGACAGAAAAGTCTCATTCCATAATTACATCAGCTCAAAGTTAAGAATCTTATTGTCTAAATCAGACCTAGGTATAGGTGATATGTTTTATGGGCAGTACCTCAAATACAGCTCTTTGAGAACTCTTTTGAATGATGTGTTATCAAGTGAAACATTTGACTCATCGAGCCAATTTTTCTAGGTCTCCAAAGGCTCAAAATTTTGGGACAAGCATTGGATAACTGCTATGGACAATCCCATTAAAAATGATGGGTAAGAGGAAGGAACACAGTAATTACTGGTCCATATCAATTCTGAAATTTAGTCACATGTTGCCAGTTTTTTTTTTATCAAAGTTCACTCCTACTCCTTGTTCTCCATAGGTATTTGTTAAACTCAGTCCTTCCCTCTGAGTCCATCTTTCTTTTCCCTAAGGCTTCTTAAGAATTGACTTAAGCAGATTCTCTACTTGTAAATGTTTGAAGGTTCAGAACCCTTCCTCATGTTGTTTGGTTTCTTTTCCTTCTATTACAAGCTGATATAACTCCTTTAACTATTTTGGTAGGCTTTCAATATATAAATTAATTATATATTAATTTATAATTCACTCCAAAAGATATTATATAAGCCCAAATCATTTCCAAGTAAGTCATTCTCTTCTTCAACTTCATCATGACACTATGGGATAACATTCTTAAGATTCTTAAATTCTTATTGTATAATAAAGAGTTCTGCTAATTACAATATTGTGATCCTTAAAACAGTTTTGTCTGTTTGAAAACTTCTATGAGGAACCATTTCAAATATCTCTGAATGTCTTAATAATAGCGTTAATAAATTTTACAGTAAAATAGATCTTTTCCCTTAAGTCAATGCTTAATTTGAGTACCATTTGTCACCTAGAGAGATTTGGGAAGAGAAGAAATTTCCTAAGATAGTTTCATACTGGATCCTTTATAGAAGAGTTCATTTTTAGCTTATACATCTCTTCTCCCATTATACCATATTATATGCATTCATGCATTATACACATTATACAATAGTATGCAAGATCATACAATTATTCCTAAATTTTAATCATGTTTTTCCCTCTAATAATCTGAAACAAAACTCCACTCTTCTCCAGTTTCACTCATTTCACTCTACTGTCTTTAGTTACTGCATTTCTCCAAATTTTATCTGAAAGAATATTAATTGGGAGCTAGCCAAATTCGATTTTGGTCTTTGATCTGCTACTGATTTAGTGTTGACAACTCAGTTTTGTGGTCTTCAGGTTCTTCTTTTGGAATGTATATTTAGACTACGTGATAATGGTGATAAAAATAATACTTTGCATTTGTATAACAATGGAAAATTTTTACATGTTTTGGATGCACTTTTTGCTTTAAATTGTTATGCTCTAAGAGAAGGTGTAAGTTCAAGAAAAAACTACATTTATATCTTTCAATGTTGTTGTTCAGTCACTAAATCATGTCTGACTGTTTGTGGCTTCATGGACTGCAGCATGCCAGGCTTCGCTGTCTTTCACCATCTCCCTGAGTTTGCTCAAATTCATGTCCATTGAATTGGTGATTGATAACTTTACCTTTTAACTGTATATGCAATATATTTTTACAGTATTACTTTGTAGTTAAGACTTTGTCTTATGGTTTATGTGTGAATGATTAACTTTCACCACTAGATTGTAAGTCTCATAAAATAGAGATTCCCAGGTGGTTCAGTGGTAAAGAATCTGCCTGCCAATGCAGGAGACGTGGGTTTGATCCTCGGGTCACAAAGATACCCTGGAGGAGGAAATGGCAATTCATTCCAGTATTCTTGCTTGGAAAACCCCATAGACAGAAGAGCCTGACAGGCTAGAGTCCAAGCAGTTGTGAAGAGTTGGACAAGAGCACACATGCACAGTCATAAAACTAGAAAAAATTTGCCTTTTCTCTCTCTCTCTCTTTTTTTTTTTTTTTTTGTTAAGGCACATACTGTATACTTAGTGATGACAATGAAGGTAATGTGCCAATATACTAAGTTTTATTTTTTATAATGATGTCAACTTATTTATGTCCCAGTGAGCTAAGTCACAGAAGTCATGTCCGACTCTTTGTGACCCCATGGACTGTAGCCCACCAGGTCCCTCTGTCTATGGGATTCTCCAGGCAAGAATACTGGAGAGGGTTGCATTCCCTTCTCCAGGTATTTATGTCCAGTATTCTTCTAAATATTTGAAATACATTGTCATCACATGCTAACAGCAACATAAGTTAGGTATTGTCTGTCCAGGAACTGAAACTAAGTACAGAGACGTTAACTAAGGTTGAACAGCTAGTAATTCTAAATGTCAAGTCCATGATCTTAACCACTAATCTAAACTGTTTCCTTGATTATAGTAAAGTTGATAGTGATGGTCAAAGAGAATGATGTAAAGAATTTTACAGCTGAGAATTAGTTAAATAAACAGGGCTTAATTCTAAAAATGTCAACCCCGGTGGCTCAGCAGTAAAGAATCCACCTGCAATGCAGGAGATGCAGGAGACATAGGTTTGACGTCTGGGTTGGGAAGATCCTCTGGAGAAGGAAATGTCTACCCATTCCAGTATTCTTGCCTGAGAAATCCCACGGACAAAGGGGCCTGGTGGGCTAGAGTCCATAGTATCACAGAGTCAGACACAACTGACCACACACACACTATTCTAAGAGTAAAATAATTATAGCAAGGTGAAGAGAGTTACACAGAGGCAATTAGCTTGCAAGTGGGTTAATACTTCCAGAACAAAGGGAGAGAGTGCACAGAAAAAGACTAGGAAAGTCTGAAATGAAGGTATGAAGTATAATCATATTTATGGTATTAATGGAATATGGCCAATCAAAATTTGATCATTATACTAAATAAACTTCTCTGATTACAGATCCACAAGAAAGTCACATTTAATCCTATTTCTAGAAACACCCAAAGTTAAGCTGAATTGATAATCAAAAATATAATGTGTATCACAATATCAATATCAATATAGAAATATCAGAATATAATATAAAACATATAAAGAAATGTATTATAAAAGACTGACTTACATAATTATGGAAGCTGAGAAGTTGAATACAGTCAGCAAACTGGAGACCCAGGAGAACTGATGTGTAGTCCCAGGGTGAGTCCAAAAGTCTGAGCACCGGAATTGATGGTCAATGTTCCAATTCAAAAGCTGGCAGTCTTGAGACCCAAGAAGAGCCAATGTTCAGTCTGAAGCCAAAGGATATAAAAGACAACATCCTAGCTCAAAGAGTCAGACAAGAGGAGTTTCCTGTTGCTCAGTCTTTTTGTTCTATGCAGATCTTCAACTGATGGAATGAGGCTCATCCACATTAGGGAGGGCAATCTGTTGTAATCAGTCTGTTGAGTCAAATGTTAATCCCATCCAGAAACACCCCCTATGACAAGCTCAGAGCAATGTTTTCCCAAATATCTGGAAATAATAATATAATGATTTTATTTAAAATTATAGATGGAAATATTTTTACCATCTTATAAATACCAGACAAATATGTATGTATTTACTAATTTGTTGCTGTTTAGTAGCTCAGTCATGTCCAATATTGTGACCCATGGACTGTAGCCTGCCAGGCTCCTCTGTCCATGGGATTTCCCAGGCAGAAACACTGGAGTGGGTTGTCATTTCCTCCTCCAGGAGATCTTCCTGACCTAGGGATTGAACCCACATCTCCACATCTCCTTCATTTCAGGAGGATTCTTTACTGGTACTGAAGTAATTTTTATATGCACTTAGATGCATATATTTGAGGAATACAATTCTTTGAGCTTTGATGTACACTTGTGAAAGCATTATTCCAACAAAGAAAAATAGCATTTCACTCATTCCAGAAAATCCACTTGGACCCTCCTCTAATCAATCTCCTGACTGTTGGGTAATGATTTTTCTAATTCCTATTATTATAGAGGTATTTTTCTTGTTCTTGAACTTCATGTAATGGAAATATACAACATGTACCTTTGTGTGAATGACTTCTTTTATTTAATAAAATTTCCTTGAGATTCATCCAGGTTATAGTATATATTAGTAGCCCATTCTTTAAAAAAAAAAAAAAAAGATTACTAAACAGCATTTCCCCTATAAACATATGTAGCTCTTAATTTATACACTTACTAGTGGATGGACATTTGAGTTGTTGCCAGTTTGGTGCCATTATGAAAAATCTGCTTTGACCCTTTTTGTATAAGGCTCCTTGTGGACATGTTTATATATCTCTTCAGTAAATAACTAGAATTGCTAGTTCATAAACTAGACACATGTATGTGTGTGTGTGTGAAGTCATTCAGTTGTGTCTGACTCTTTGAAACCCCATGGACTGTAGCCTACTAGGCTCCTCCATCCATGGGATTTTCCAGGCAAGAGTACAGAGTGGGTTGCCATTTCCTTCTCCAGAGGATCTTCCCCACCCAGGGATCAAACCCAGGTCTCCGGCTTATAGGCATACACTTTACCATCTGAGCCACCAGGTAAGACAGACACATGTATATAAAGATATAAATATATTAATTATACTTTTGAAGGAAATATAAAATAGCAAATATGTTAATCCATTTTAAACATTCACCAAAAATATATGAGATCCATTCCACATCTTTACTAAATTTGATGCTGTCAGTCTTTCTAATGTTAGTCATTCCACTAGGGGTGAAATAATATCTCATTATAGTTAGATAATTATTTTCTCAATAGAACAACTAAATCTGTTGAAAAATTATGTCAAAAAACATAATTTGCAATACACTGTGGCAAATTCCCCAAATATAAATGTGAGTCTTTGGGCTAAAGAATATAGATCCTGAATATTTAAATTGCAAATATGAAACTAAATAGTGACTACATATCTGGAGGCCTTCAACATAAGCAATGACTTTTTTTTCCTTTCTCTTTATTTTCTGTAGCGTTTGCCACAAATCTCATTTTTTGATTACCTCCATGATTAGGGAAATAAAAGTTGTTTTTTTTTTTTTATTAAGTTGTCCTAATTAGTTAAAAGTAAATACTATTGTGAATTTTTGCTTAAAGTTTAATTGGCACGTATTTTATGACTCAAAATCACTTTGATAGTTTTCTGTTGAAAGTATTTTCTAATTAAAAAATTAAAAAGTGAAGTAACTTATAAATAAGGATGCACGTTAGAATCTGAATTTTGTCAGATGGCAGTAAGAAAATTATGTACAGGTTTTATATGATCTTTAGATTAATTTTTAGCCTCTCAGTATTAGCTAGCTTACGCAAAAATTATATACAGGTCAGAATCAAACAAGTCAGTTTTTAACTATCTAGTTTAAAATCACCTGCAAGTATGGTGTCTGAGGTACCCTTTGCTCCTTCGGCAGCTTCAGGTCGGGGCTGGTGGGAGGGAGTTGAGGGACCACGGCTGTGTGGGTAGCCTGGGCTGCTGGACCTTCCGCAGGAGTTGCTGGCTGCCATCTGCTAATGAAAAGGATGTTTCACCGGCACCTACTGTTGGAAATTTTCCCCAGGCAGAGCAGATAACCAAGGTCCCACATAGATTAGCGCTGACAGCAGCCATATAGGTGAGGGTGAGGAGAAAATGGTAACCACGAAGGCACCTGGAAAAGATCAAGGCCTGGGTCCATAAGAAAGAGCGAAGGCACACACCCCGGTGGAGGATGGTAACTTCAAGCTGAACAGAAGACTCGAAGGACACTGCCCTGTTACCTCGCCATGAGACAATCAGAAAAACGTCATACACCCTTCAGCTCTCACCTCAAATTTTACCTTTAAAGACTTCTCCCTGAAAATCATCAGGGCGTTCAGGGTTTTGGAACCCAAACCGTTCATCTTCATTCTTAGGCCCTGAAATAAATCTTTCTATGTTTCCCTGACTCCCTCCCTTCCAAATCAAATGATGACAGCATCCTTTCCTTCAGTCTTTTATGTAAAGTTAAGGAGGACTTTGAGACTGGTTGACCACAGACATGCTGTGTTTGATTTGCAGAGTGTTCACCATTTTTAAAAATTCCATATTTGAAAATATGGATTGTAACATAAACATTCTTATCTGACTTCCTTGAGAGATAGGAACATCTGATGAAATGGCAGCCACACTCAGGCCAGGAATCAACTGAAGGTGGGTAGTGACTTCCACTTGACCTACTCCTTTTCCTATTTGGAACCAGTCTGTTGTTCCATGTCCAGTTCTAACTGTTGCTTCTGGACCTGCATACAGATTTCTCAAGAGGCAGGTCAGGTGGTCTGGTCAGATATTCCCATCTCTTTCAGAATTTTCCATGATTTATTGTGATCCACACAGTCAAAGGCTTTGGCTTAGTAAATAAAGCAGAAATAGATGTTTTTCTGGACCTATCTTGCTTTTCTGATGACCCAGCAGATGTTTGCAATTTTATCTCTGGTTCCTCTGCCTTTTCTAAAACTAGCTTGAACATCTGGAAGTTCACAGTTCATGTACTGCTAAAGCCTGTCTTGGAGAATTTTGAGCATTACTTAACTAGCGTGTGCTGCTGCTGCTGCTGCTGCTAAGTTGCTTCATTCGTGTCTGACTCTGTGTGGCCCCATAGACGGCAGCTCACCAGGCTCCCTGTCCCTGGAGTTCTCCAGGCAAAAACACTGGAGTGGGTTGCCATTTCCTTCTCCAATGCATGAAAGTGAAAAGCGAAAGTAAAGTCACTCAGTCGTGTCCGACTTGTGGTGACCCCATGGACTGCAGGCCACCAGGCTCCTCCATCCATGGGATCTTCCAGGCAAGAGTACTGGAGTGGGGTGCCATTGCATTCTCCTAGTGTGTGAGATGAGTGCAATTGAGCGGTAGTTTGAGCATTCTTTGGCATTGCCTTTTTTTGGAATTGGAATGAAAACACATTTTCCAGTCCTGTGGCCACTGCTGCATTTTCCAAATTTGCTGGCATATTGAGTGCAACAGTTTCACAGCATCATCTTTTAGAACTTGAAATAGCTCAACTGGAATTCCATCACTTCCACTAGCTTTGTTTGTAGTGATGCTTCCTACGGCCCACTTGACTTCATGTTCCAGGATGTCTGGCTCTAGGTGAGTGATCACACCATCATCATTATCTGGGTCATGAAGATCTTTTTTGTACAGTTCTTCTGTGTATTCTTCCCTGGTGGCTCAGAGGTTAAAGCGTCTGCCTCCAATGAGGGAGACCTGGTTTCGATCCCTGGGTTGGGAAGATCCCCTGGAGAAGGAAATGGTAACACACTCCAGTATTCTTGCCTGGAAAATCCCATGGACAGAGGAGCCTGGTAGGCTACAGTCCACGGGGTCGCAAAGAGTTGGACACGACTGAGTGACTTCACTTCACTCTGTGTATTCTTGCCATCTCTTCTTAATATCTTCTGCCTCTGTTATGTCCATACCATTTCTGTCCTTTATTGAGCCCATCTTTGCATGAACTGTTTTCTTGGTATCTCTAATTTTCTTGAAGAGATCTCTAGTCTTTCCCATTCTATTGTTTTCCTCTATTTTTTTGCACTGATCACTGAGGAAGGCTTTCTTATCTCTCTTACATATTCTTTGGAACTCTGCATTCAAATGGGTCTATCTTTCCTTTTCTCCTTTGCCTTTAGCTTCTCTTATTTTCTCAGCTCTTTGTAAGGCCTCCTCAGATGACTGTTTTACTTTTTCATTTCTTTTTCTTGGCATGGTCTTGATCCCTGCTTCCTGTACAACGTCATGAAACTTCATCTGTAGTTCTTCAGGCACTCTATCAGATCTAATCCCTTGAATCTATTTGTCACGTCCACTGTATAATTGTAAGGGATTTGAGTTAGGTCATACCTGAACGTTCTAGTTTTTTTTCCTACTTTCTTCAATTTAAGTATGACTTTGGCAATAAGGAGTATTGGCTCATGATCTGAGCCACAGTCAATTCTCAATCTTGTTTTTGCTGACTGTATAGAGCTTTCTCTATCTTTGGCTGCAAAGAATATAATCAGTCTGTTTTCAGTGTTGACCATCCGGTCATGTCCACGTGTGGATTTTTCTATGTGTTGTTGGAAGAGGGTGTTTGCTATGGCCAGTGCATTCTCTTGGCAAAACTCTGTTAACCTTTGATCTGCTTCATTTTGTACTACAAGGCCAAATTTGCTTGTTATCCCAGGTATCTCTTGACTTCCTACTTTTGCATTCCAGCGCCCTATAATGAAAAGGACATCTTTTTTGGGTGTTAATTTTTTTTTTTGTCTTGAATTAGTCTCCATTTATTATTTTACTTTTTTACACCCAAAAGAGGAGTGTTGTATGGACTGTTATAGGGAATTAATAGTCCTTGTTCCTTTAAATTTTCAATGATGGGTTTTAACTCTTCCTTAACCTTGGGCTTTAGTGGATACTGCTTTTTTTTTTTTTTCTGTTTTATTTATTTATTTATTTTTCCATTTATTTTTATTAGTTGGAGGCTAAATACTCCACAACATTGCAGTGGGTTCTGTCACACATTGACATGAATCAGCCATGGAGCTACATGTGTTCCCCATCCCGATCCCCCCTCCCACCTCCCTCTCCACCCGATTCCTCTGGGTCTTCCCAGTGCACCAGGCCCGAGCACTTGTCTCATGCATCCCACCTGGGCTGGTGATCTGTTTCCATATAGATAATATACATGTTATTCTCTCGAAACATCCCACCCTCGCCTTCTCCCACAGAGTCCAAAAGTCTGTTCTGTACATCTGTGTCTCTTTTTCTGTTTTGCATATAGGGTTATCGTTACCATCTTTCTAAATTCCATATATATGTGTTAGTATGCTGTAATGATCTTTATCTTTCTGGCTGACTTCACTCATATAATGGGCTCCAGTTTCATCCATCTCATTAGAACTGATTCAAATGAATTCTTTTTAATGGCTGAGTAATATTCCATGGTGTATATGTACCACAGCTTCCTTATCCATTCATCTGCTGATGGACATCTAGGTTGCTTCCATGTCCTGGCTATTATAAACAGTGCTGCGATGAACATTGGGGTACACGTGTCTCTTACAGATCTTGTTTCCTCAGTGTGTATGCCTAGAAGTGGGATTGCTGGGTCATATGGCAGTTCTATTTCCAGTTTTTTAAGAAATCTCCACACTGTTCTCCATAGCGGCTGTACTAGTTTGCATTCCCACCAACAGTGTAAGAGGGTTCCCTTTTCTCCACACCCTCTTCAGCATTTATTGCTTGTAGACTTTTGGATAGCAGCCATCCTGACTGGCGTGTAATGGTACCTCATTGTGGTTTTGATTTGCATTTCTCTGATGATGAGTGATGTTGAGCATCTTTTCATGTGTTTGTTAGCCATCTGTATGTCTTCTTTGGAGAAATGTCTGTTTAGTTCTTTGGCCCATTTTTTGATTGGGTCATTTATTTTTCTGGAATTGAGCTTCAAGTGTTGCTTGTATATTTTTGAGATTAATCCTTTGTCTGTTGCTTCATTTGCTATTATTTTCTCCCAATCTGAGGGCTGTCTTTTCACCTTGCTTATAGTTTCCTTTGTTGTGCAAAAGCTTTTAAGTTTCATTAGATCCCATTTGTTTATTTTTGCTTTTATTTCCAATATTCTGGGAGGTGGGTCATAGAGGATCCTGCTGTGATTCATGTCAGAGAGTGTTTTGCCTATGTCCTCCTCTAGGAGTTTTATAGTTTCTGGTCTTACATTTAGATCTTTAATCCATTTTGAGTTTATTTTTGTGTATGGTGTTAGAAAGTGTTCTAGTTTCATTCTTTTACAAGTGGTTGACCAGTTTTCCCAGCACCACTTGTTAAAGAGGTTGTCTTTTTTCCGTTGTATATTCTTGCCTCCTTTGTCAAAGATAAGGTGTCCATAGGTTAGTGGATTTATCTCTGGGCTTTCTAGTTTGTTCCATTGATCTATATTTCTGTCTTTGTGCCAGTACCATACTGTCTTGATGACTGTGGCTTTGTAGTAGAGTCTGAAGTCAGGCAGGTTGATTCCTGCAGTTCCATTCTTCTTTCTCAGGATTACTTTGGCTATTCGAGGTTTTTTGTATTTCCACACAAATTGTGAAATTATTTGTTCTAGTTCTGTGAGAAATACCGTTGGTAGCTTGATAGGGATTACATTGAATCTATAGATTGCTTTGGGAAGAATGGCCATTTTGACAATATTGATTCTTCCAATCCATGAACACGGTATGTTTCTCCATCTGTTTGTGTCCTCTTTGATTTCTTTCATCAGTGTTTTATAGTTTTCTATGTATAGGTCTTTCGTTTCTTTAGGTAGATGTACTCCTAAGTATTTTATTCTTTTTGTTGCAATGGTGAATGGTATTGTTTCCTTAATTTCTCTTTCTGTTTTTTCATTATTAGTGTATAGGAATGCAAGGGATTTGTGTGTGTTAATTTTATATCCTGCAACTTTACTATATACATTGATTAGCTCTAATAATTTTCTGGTAGAGTCTTTAGGGTTTTCTATGTAGAGGATCATGTCATCTGCAAACAGCAAGAGTTTCACTTCTTCTTTTCCTATCTGGATTCCTTTTACTTCTTTTTCTGCTCTGATTGCTGTGGCCAAAACTTCCAACACTATGTTGAATAGTAGTGGTGAGAGTGGGCACCCTTGTCTTGTTCCTGATTTCAGGGGAAATGCTTTCAATTTTTCACCATTGAGAGTGATGCTTGCTGTGGGTTTGTCACATATAGCTTTTATTATGTTGAGGTATGTTCCTTCTATTCCTGCTTTCTGGAGAGTTTTAATCATAAATGAGTGTTGAATTTTGTCAAAGGCTTTCTCTGCATCTATTGAGATAATCATATGGTTTTTATCTTTCAATTGGTTAATGTGGTGTTTACATTGGTTGATCTCCAGATATTAAAGAATCCTTGCATTCCTGGGATAAAGCCCACTTGGTCATGGTATATGATTTTTTTAATATGTTGTTGGATTCTGTATGCTAGAATTTTGTTAAGGATTTTTGCATCTATGTTCATCAGTGATATTGGCCTGTAGTTTTCTTTTTTTGTGGCATCTTTGTCTGGTTTTGGAATTAGGGTGATGGTGGCCTCATAGAATGAGTTTGGAAGTTTACCTTCTTCTGCAATTTTCTGGAAGAGTTTGAGTAAGATAGGTGTTAGCTCTTCTCTAAATTTTTGGTAGAATTCAGCTGTGAAGCCATCAGGTCCTGGGCTTTTGTTTGCTGGAAGATTTCTGATTACAGTTTCGATTTCCTTGCTTGTGATGGCTCTGTTAAGATCTTCTATTTCTTCCTGGTTCAGTTTTGGAAAGTTATACTTTTCTAAGAATTTGTCCATTTCTTCCAAGTTGTCCATTTTATTGGCATGGAGCTGCTGGTAGTAGTCTCTTATGATCCTTTGTATTTCAGTGTTGTCTGTTGTGATCTCTCCATTTTCATTTCTAATTTTGTTAATTTGGTTCTTCTCTCTTTGTTTCTTAATGAGTCTTGCTAATGGTTTGTCAATTTTGTTTATTTTTTTCAAAAAACCAGCTTTTAGCTTTGTTGATTTTTGCTATGGTCTCTTTAGTTTCTTTTGCATTTATTTCTGCCCTAATTTTTAAGATTTCTTTCCTTCTACTAACCCTGGGGTTCTTCATTTCTTCCTTCTCTAATTGCTTTAGATGTAGAGTTAGGTTATTTATTTGGCTTTTTTCTTGTTTCTTGATGTAAGCCTGTAATGCTATGAACCTTCCCCTTAGCACTGCTTTTACAGTGTCCCATAGGTTTTGGGTTGTTGTGTTTTCATTTTCATTCATTTCTATGCATATTTTGATTTCTTTTTTGATTTCTTCTATTACTTGTTGGCTATTCAGAAGTGTGTTATTTAGCCTCCATATGTCTAGATTTTTAACAATTTTTTTCCTGTAGTTGAGATCTAATCTTACTGCACTGTGGTCAGAAAAGATGACTGGAATGATTTCAATTTTTTTGAATTTTCCAAGACCAGATTTATGGCCCAGGATGTGATCTATTCTGGAGAATGTTCCGTGTGCACTTGAGAAAAAGGTGAAGTTGATTGTTTTGGGGTGAAATGTCCTATAGATATCAATTAGGTCTAGCTGGTCCATTGTGTCATTTAAGGTTTGTGTTTCCTTGTTAATTTTCTGTTTAGTTGATCTATCCATAGTTGTGAGTGGGGTATTAAAGTCTCCCACTATTATTGTGTTACTATTAATTTCCTCTTTCATACTCATTAGCATTTGCCGTACATATTGTGGTGCTCCTATGTTGGGTGCATATATATTTATAATTGTTATATCCTCTTCTTGGATTGATCCTTTGATCATTATATAGTGTCCTTCTTTGTCTCTTTTCACATCCTTTATTTGAAAGTCTATTTTATCTGATATGAGTATTGCGACTCCTGCTTTCTTTTGGTCTCCATTTGCGTGAAATATTTTTTTCCAGCCCTTCACTTTTAGTCTGTATGTGTCTCGTGTTTTGAGGTGGGTCTCTTGTAGACAGCATATATAGGGGTCTTGTTTTTGTATCCATTCAGCCAATCTTTGTCTTTTGGTTGGGACATTCAACCCATTTACATTTAAGGTAATTATTGATAGGTGTGGTCCCGTTGCCATTTACTTTGCTGTTTTGGGTTCACGTTTATACACCCTTTCTGTGTTTCCTGTCTAGAGAAGATCCTTTAGCATTTGTTGAAGAGCTTGTTTGGTGGTGCTGAATTCTCTCAGCTTTTGCTTGTCTGTAAAGCTTTTGAATTCTCCTTCATATCTGAATGAGATCTTTGCTAGGTACAGTAATCTAGGTTGTAGGTTATTCTCTTTCATTACCTTAAGTATGTCCTGCCATTCCCTTCTGGCCTGGAGGGTTTCTATTGATAGATCAGCTGTTATCCTTATGGGAATCCCTTTGTGAGTTATTTGTTTCTCCCTTGCTGCTTTTAATATTTGTTCTTTGTGTTTGATCTTTGTTAATTTGATTAATATGTGTCTTGGGGTGTTTCGCCTTGGGTTTATCCTGTTTGGGACTCTCTGGGTTTCTTGGACTTGGGTGGCTATTTCCTTCCCCATTTTAGGGAAGTTTTCAGCTATTATCTCCTCGAGTATTTTCTCATGGCCTTTCTCTTTGTCTTCTTCTTCTGGGACTCCTATGATTCGAATGTTGGGGTGTTTCACATTGTCCCAGAAGTCCCTGAGGTTGTCCTCATTTCTTTTGATTCTTTTTTCTTTTTTCCTCTCTGCTTCATTTATTTCCACCATTTTATCTTCTACCTCACTTATCCTATCTTCTGTCTCCGTTATTCTACTCTTGGTTCCCACCAGAGTGTTCTTGATCTCATTTATTGCATTATTCATTTTTAATTGACTCTTTTTTATTTCTTCTAGGTCTTTATTAAACATTTCTTGCATCTTTTCAATCTTTGTCTCCAGGCTATTTATCTGTAACTCCATTTTGTTTTCAAGATTTTGGATCATTTTTATTATCATTATTCTAAATTCTTTTTCAGGTCGATTTCCTATCTCCTCCTCTTTTGTTTGACTTGGTGGGCATTTTTCATGCTCCTTTACCTGTTGGGTGTTTCTCTGCCTTTTCATCTTGTTTAGATTGCTCTGTCTGGAGTGGGCTTTCTGTATTCTGGAGGTCTGTGATTCCTTTTTATTGTGGAGGTTTTACCCAGTGGGTGGGGTTGGACGATTGGCTTGTCAAGGTTTCCTGGTTAGGGAAGCTTGCGTCGGTGTTCTGGTGCGTGGAACAGGATTTCTTCTCTCTGGAGTGCAATGGAGTGCTCAGTAATGAGTTTTTGAGATGGGTCTATGTGTTAGGTGTGACCTTGGGCAGCCTGTATGTTGACGTTCAGGGCTATGTTCCTGTGTTGCTGGAGAATTTGTGTGGTATGTCTTGCTCTAAAACTTATTGGCTCTTGGGTGGTGGTTGGTTTCAATGTAGGTATGGAGGCTTTTGGACGTTCTCTTATTACTTGAAGTTCCATGTAGTCAGGAGTTTTCTGGTGTTCTCAGGTTTTGGGCTTAAGTCTCCTGCCTCTGGATTTCAGTTTTATTCTTCCAGTAGTCTCAAGACTTCTCCAACTATACAGCACTGATAATAAAACTTCTAGGTTAATGGCAAAAGATTCTCCCCCGTAAGGTACGTCGAGAGAGGTTCACAGAGTTACATGAAGAAGAGGAGAGGGGGGAGGGAGATAGAGATGAGCAGGAGGAGAAAAAGGGGGGCTCAAGAGGAGAGAGACAGATCTACGCAGTTGTCTGTTCTCAGAGTGTTCTCCATAGCCCAGACACCCACAAAGATTCACAGAATTGGATTGGGAGGAGAAGGGGAAAGGAGGAAATAGAGGTGTTCTGAGGTAGAAAACGGAGAGTCAAGATTGGGGAAGAGTAATCAACACACTCCTGAATAAAAATGGGAACTGAATATTGGATTCTTAAATGTCCACAATTTATATCATATACTGAAAAACAAAGATTAAAAATCTAGAGTAGAGGTTAGACTCTTAAAAATACTATATTAAAAACAAAACCAAAACACACAAAAAAATTTTTAGAAATATATATGACGTTCGGTTTAAAAATAGGGCTTCTCTCTTTTTTTTTTTTTTTTGTAAGGTTATAGTGTAATGAAAATGAAAATTAAGGAGTAGTAGAGGAGTAATAGAGGACTTTAAAAGGAAATAAGAGAAAAAGAAAAATAGAAAATAGAAGAGAAACAGGAAAAAAAGAAAAAAAAAACCACAAGAAAAAAAAATTTTTTTTTTCCTAATTAAAAAAATCGTAAAAATCTATGAAAATGACAGTTAAGGAGTAATGGGGGAGTAACAGGGAATTTTAAAATAAAATAAAAGAGAAAAAAGAAAAAAGAAAAAAATTTCTTTCTTTTTTTTTTTTTTTTTAACTAAAAAAAAAAAAAGTAAAAATATATCTAGGAATTTCTCTGGAGCTGTTGCGGTCAGTGTGGGTTCGGTTCAGTTTCAGATAGCTCCTCGTTCCAGCTTATACTTCTTGATATGTACAGGCCCCTTCCGGTGAAGTCGGTGTTATCTACAGTGATTTTAATCTGTTGCACCAGTCCCTTCTGAGGCGGTTCCCTTTGTTTATTTGGCTTCTGTCTGCCGGTCTCTTCAGTGCCTAATTTCCGCCCTGACACAGGCGGGCGGAGGTAGTCTCTTATTCAGGTTGCTAGTTCCGTCAAGCTTTCCCGTCTATACTGCTCAGGGTCCCGGCCGCTCTATATAGAGCAGGCCCTGCGCTGCGCGGTTCCAGCCCTTGGGTGTTCCACAAAAGCGTGTGGCTTTTTGTCCGAGTGGCTCAGGCAGCCAGAAGCTTGACGGGTGCACTTTCCCCGGGTGCGCGGTCCCAGCCTCAGTTTCTACCCGCGCCTGTTGGGTGCGTGCGCCTTCTGGCCTCAGCGTCCCCAGCCCCAGTCCCCACCCGCTCCGGTCGGGTGCCTGCACCCTGTGTCTCGCCGCGACCCTCCCGTCGGATGTCGACCATCCAGAATCTCAGGAGGTCTTTGATTAGAAAGTGGAGGCCTGTTTGCAGTGCGGCAGGGGATGCGGTCCTTGGGGCCGAGCCTGCCCCCTTCCCCTCCCCCCTGCCTCCTGCCTCCGGCGGGGCTGGGCCGGTCTGCAGCCTGCGAGCTCTTCTCTGGACTTGCTCGGTCCCTTTGTTCTGCGAACAGCCAGCAGTGTGTTCAGGCCGGTTAATTTTCTTTCTTTCTTTTGCTGTCCCACAGTTTAAGTTGGTAACTCACAAAAGCTGCCTCCGATTGTCCTCAGGGCACTCAGGCCCGGTCCTTACCCTAAGCAATGCCACCCACTCCTCTCCGTTCTGCCCCCACTTGCTGGTGGCGGATGCAGGCGTCTGGGATACTTTTCTGCTGGGAGTTGCTTTTAGGTTCGTAATCTGTGAGTTTTATTTATTGTCCCCCCTCCCAGTCAGGTTGCCCTCCAAGATTCAAAAACTTCCCCCAGACCCGCAAGTGCAAGGGTTTCCTGGTATCTGGAAACTTCCTCTATTGAGAGTTCCTTCCTGGGTGGATCTCTGTCCTTAGCTCCTTTGTCTTTTTATCTTTTATATTTTGTCCTACCTCCTTTCAAATACAATGGGTTGCTTTTCTGGGCGCCTGATGACCTCAGCTAGCGATCAGAAGTTGTTTTGTGAAGTTTGCTCTGCGTTCGATTATTCTTTTGATGAATTTGTAGGAGAGAAAGTGGTCTCCCCGTCCTATTCCTCTGCCATCTTGGCTCCTCCTCCTGGATACAGCTTTTGATGTGAAACTAGGTGAGGGTCTTTGAGCTTGATAATGACAGGAACAGCATTCTGTGCTGGACCGTTTTTCCATCAGCCCAGACCCTAAGAGTTACATATTGTTCAATTAAAGATAGCAGATCCCAAATAGGCCTGTGAAAACAGAGGCCTGAACCTTGTTCAGTATACCCCTCCCCAGAAGGGGTGAGGGAGACTCTGGCCTGATTAGAAATTTATGAGAAAATAGCACAGAGTCCCAGTTGCAGCTTAAAGGATAACTGAAATAATAGTATTTGGCTTGTCCAGCCACCCCCATTACGGTAGTGGATCTGGAGGAAAGCAGGCCAGGGGCTTCAGTAACTGCAGAGTAAGTTGACCCAGTGTCCAGTAGAAAATTGGCCTCCCACAGTTATTAATACCTGGGGTTCCTCAGGTGTAATTAGGATGGGAGCTTGTGTCTAGGTGTTAATTCTAAAAGGTCTTGTAGGTCTTCATAGAACCACTCAACTTCAGCTTCTTCAGCATTACTGGTTGAGGCATAGACTTGGATTACTGTGATATTGAATGGTTTGCCTTGGAAGTGAACAGAGATCATTCTGTCATTTAAAATGTCAAAATGTCATTTTAATTGCATCCAAGTGATGCATTTTGGACTCTTTTGTTGACTATGATGGCTACTCCATTTCTTCTAAGGGATTCTTGCCCACAGCAGTAGATATAATGGCCATCTGATTTAAATTCACCCATTGCAGTTCATTTTAATTCACTTGTTCCTAAAATGTCAATGCTCACTCTTGGCATCCCCTGTTTGACTACTTCCAATTTTCCTTGACTCAAGGACCTAACATTCCAAGTTCCTATGCATTATTGCTCTTTACAGCATTGGACTTTTCTTCCATCACCAGACACAGCCACAACTGGGTTTTGTTTTTGCTTTGTTTTTGTCTCTTCATTCTTTCTGTAGGTATTTCTCCACTGATCTCCAGTAGCATATTGGGCACCTACCAACTTGGGGAATTCATCTTTCAGTGTCCTGGCTTTCTGTCTTTTCATACCATTCATGGGGTTCTCAAGGCAAGAATACTGAAATGGTGTGCCATTCCCTTCTCTAGGGGACCACATTTTGTCAGCACTCTCCACCATGACCCATCTGTCTTGTGTGGCCCTGCACAGCATGGCTCATAGTTTCACTGAGTTAGACAAGGCTTTGGTCCATGTGATCTGTTTGTTTAGTTTTCGGTGACTCTGGTTTTCATTCTGTCTGCCTTCTGATGGATAAGAATAAGAGCCTTAAGGAAGCTTCCTGATGGGATAGACTGACTGAGGGGGCAACTGGATCTTTTTCTGATGAGCCTGGCCATGCTCAGTAAATCTTTAATTCAATTTTCTGTTGATGGGAAGGGCTGTGTTCCCTCCTTGTTGTTTGACCTGAGGCTAAACTATGGTGGAGGTGATGAAGATAATGGCGACCTCCTTCAAAAGCTGCCATGCATGCCCTGCTGCCCTCAGTGCCCCTGACACTGCAGCAGGCCATCGCCGACCCACGCCTCCACCAGAGACTCTTGGACACTCACGGGCAAGTCTGGATCAGCCTCTTGTGGGGTCACAGCTCCTTTCTCCTGGGTCCTGGTGCACACAAGGTTTTGTTTGTGCCCTCCAAAATACTTTTCCCCCGGTCTTGTGTAAGTTCTGGCAGCTCTTGTGGGAGGGTTAATGGTGACCTCCTCCAAGAGGGCTTATGCCACACCCAGGTCTGCTGCACCCAGAGCCGCTGCCCCTGTGGCCGGCCACTGCTGGCCTGTACCTCCTCAGGAGACACCCAAACACAGTTCTGTCTCAGTCTCTGTGGGGCCTCTGGGTCTTGGCGTGCACACGGTTTGTTTGAGCCCTCTGAGCGTCTGTCTGGCAGGGATGGGGCTTGATTTTAAATGTGATTTCATCCCTACTGCCGTGTTGCTGAGGCTTCTCCTTTGCCCTTGGACCAGGGGTATCTTTTTTTGATGGGATTCAACATTCTTCTTTCGACAGTGGTTCAGCAGCGAGTTGTTAAATTTTTAGCAAGACATTAGCTACCAGGAAGTAAAAGTGAAAGCCCATAGATTTTAAAAATCCAAGTGATAGGGGGCTGCTTTCACATTTACCTAAAAACATCATAGCAAATCCATCTTAAGAGAACCTGGGAGGATTTGGTACTGGATGCAGCTATTATGATTCACTTATTTGTGAAGATGAGGTAATAACACTGTCAGTAAACACCTGTATATACTTTTGGGAAATAACTGAAATAGGGTAACACCCTATTATATATTAACATGTACTAATGATTGCCTATCATTTAAAAAATAAAAACCTAAGAGCCATCTTTGACTTTCAGCTTGATTAAAAAAAAAAAAAAGTGTCGATTATTATGAAAGCCTAAACACCAAATGCCCTGAACTTGTCTCACTATGCCATATCCATTGATTGTATTATATGTGGCATAAAAGGATTCTTGCCACTTGCCTCCGAGCTGGTGCTGTGCTTCCAAAACTCACCTTTTTCTTTCTTTTCATCTGTTTTTAACGCTAGTCACACATAAGTCTCCTAAAAGCCTGATTTTGCCTCTTAACTCCGTTTTCTTGCTTTGACACTATTGGATTTTGTAGTCAGTGTTTACTTTTCATTTGAAGTTACCTTCCATGTGAATAGTAAATGTCAGCCCTCTACTGCATTCTTTCTGTCGGGTCATCATCAGTCCTGATTCCTCAACAATTCAAGAGTGGAGGAAGTTTGAGTGTGTATGAATACAGACTTACAAAAAATCCAAGCACAATACAAAAACTGAAATTGAATACTAGCAAATAAGACAACATTCCTTCTTTCAGATAATAGCTAGGGAATCTGAGGAGAAAGAAACATCACAGAAATGAAACTGTGCAGTGAAGACAGCCACAGAGATAATTCACGCTGTCCTTCTATTTCAAAATAAGCAAAGTGAATAGAAATTCCAGCTGGGCATTGTTCATTTAAATTTAGGATTTTTAAGAATTAATAGGAAACCATCAAGGCATTATTGCTAAGGGCTAAAATGCTTCTATTGGAGTTTTGAGTTGTCTTCATTCTCAGTCCCTCTTGGAGATCATTGAGGAAAAACAATGTGTCTACAAGCTTTTAATAGAACAAAGAGTGCATCTGTCAGCTCTACCCATGAATTTTAGGCATTGGTGCCTCTGACCATCAGTTTACTTTAGCTTGCTCCTGACTCACAAGAATGTTAAGTACTCAAGGGATTAAAGGCTAGTCTCTTGAGGTTCTGTACACAAATAGGCTGATATCGTCTGGTAATCAAATGAGATTTGTTTTACAAGTAGATACCAGTGCAATTACTGAAACTAAATACAAAGAGAAGAGAGTTGTCAAGCCAAAAAAGAGTGTCAGTGTTTTAGAACAGATAGACAAAAGGCTATAATAAGGCATCTGTTATGAATGGGACAAATATCTGACCAATTCAAGAAGAAAGAACATTGGTTAAAATCTTCCTCTTAAACACTAGACATTTTATAAAGTACAGTGATAAAACTTCCATTTGAATTACCATCCTTTTTTTTTTTTTTTACTGTTTTAGAAACTAACATACCTATAAATTAATTCATCAGTATAGAGAATCCCAGAAGAGTTTACAAGTAAAAGAAGTAAAACTACATCTCACAACATGGGAATAATATTGGAGAAATGTAAATAATCCTTTGTACTCTAATATTTTTTCAATACCTTGTATTTTTCTAATTTATCTGGGAACTGTTAGAGGGGGGAGAGAGATGAAGTTCTATTAATTACTTTGCACATAGATCTCAGCCAGAAGCTAGGGAATTTAGTGTTAATTTATTCCATATATTAGCCTAGCACAATGCATACTAGAGCATTTGTAAACTAATATACCATTTTATAAAGATGTAGCTTATAAATAAAAGCATGTTTATTAAAATATTATAATGATGATCATATAGCAATAAGTGATATACTAATAAATGATGAACCTAATAGCATCAAAGTGATATTTAACTTGTACATATTTCAAACAAAATAAAAATTTTGAAAGATCATTTTGTATTCATGATAATTACAATGAATCAGAAATTAACCATATGTAGAGGCATTAATTCTTCTTAGTTTCTCCCTGACATCTTCTAGGAATTCAAAGTGATTTTGTTTATACTAAGAAGATGTACAAATTCTGTTTTTAAAGGGGACACTTTAAAGAATTATGCTACCTTTTTAAAAGTCTCAACCAACAACAATGAAAATACCTATAGAAACTTAGCTAGAGAACGTCCTTGGTGGCTCAGTGGTAAAGAATGTGGTGCCAAAGCAGGAGACATGGATTCGATCCCTCTTTCGGAAAGATCCCACATGCCACAGAGCAACTAAGCCTGTGCACCGCAACTACTGAGCCTGTGCTCTAAGCCCGAGAGCCACAACTACTGAGTTCACAGGCTGTAAGCAAAATAAGCAAAGTGAACACCTGTGTGCCCTAGAGCCAATGCGCCACAACAAGAGAAACCGACACAGTGAGAAGTGTGCACACTGCAAAAGAGTCACCCTGCTCACCACAACGAGAGGAAAGCCCACACAGCAGCAAAGACCTAGCACAGCCATAAATCAAAATAAACAAATAAATAAACAAAATTTTATTTATATATATATATATATATATATCTTTATATATATATAAAGAAATTTAGCTGGAACCATCATCCTTCTTGATTTCAATCAGTTGTTCTTACTCACTAATAGGCTTTATTTAATAATCTTTTAAGAAGCATCTTCTTAAAACCCACTTATAGTTTTCTTTTGCATCAGTTTAAGCATGCTAGAAAATCCTGAATGCCAAAGTTGGTTTGCTTTAAATTTAAATATTTGTCAGTTTTTTCTTAAAGGTAATATGCTTTCATTTTTCCAATAAATTTCATGGTGACAGAATATTCTCCAAACTTTTATATTCAAAATTTTGTACAACAAAACTTTTTTCCAAATATGTATTTACATTTGCACTTGTTAAAACTTCACTTTTACATTGTAAGGATAGACTGTCCCTATTTTTTAATAATATTTTCTAGTTATTATACAACAAAAATCACTTTCTGTGATAGATAGAGTTTAATCAATGCAATGTGTGAATTAGTAGCTCCAAACTCAATTAGTAGCTTTAAACTCCAAAAATCATTTGACACTTTTTTTCTAGAACACATCTAAACATCTAAATTATCAGCAAATATCTATGTGTACAGATGATTATTGTGGTCTTGATCCATCTCACTATAAAGTAATGGAAGTTTTTCACTATTTAAGATTATAAAAATCTATAAACCTATTTAGTGAACAAGGAGTACTGAAAGCAAATCAATCCCTTTTTATTGTGGAAGTTCTCCTTTTCTCTTAGGCTGCCTTATTTCCTTCTAGTTGTAATGCTTGCTCCTCAGACAATGGGACCAGAAAAGCATGTGTCAGTCTTAGTAGTATTAAATATTAGTAAGTATAAATATATTTCTTATAAAATGTGAATAGACATAATAAGATATTGCTTTTTATCCAGTGGATTTTCTTATTTGGAGACCATTAAAGCAGAAAAGCAAAGCTCTGAGCTAATGAAAAGAAAGGAAAGAACGTTTAAAAAGCAAAAACTGAGCAGAAAGAGAGACAAAAGAAAAATAAATGCTGAATATGGTTGGCATTTTCTTAATACCAGGCTTAATACAACATTCAACTCCAGAATGAAAGCTAGATACATAAATGTTGGAAATGAGGTTTACAATCAAAGAAGCAGGGATAATCACAATTGAGGAAAAAGGAAAAAATAAAATAAAACTTTCCAAAATGGTATATCTCTTAATCCATCACTTTGATTAGATTTTTTAGGGTTGGATTTATGCATATGCAAAACTCAGCATTCATTTTAATTTTCCCAGCTACAAGTTTTCTTTCAAATTACATGATGCTTTTGAGATTCATCCATATTTTTTGTAACACTATACAATTGCTGGAGTAACAAATTATCACAAATTTACTGGCTTAAAACAACATAAATTTCTTCCTTTACAGTTCTAGGAGTTATAAACAAGTCCAAACATAAGTCCAAAACAGTCTTCAGGGGCTAAAAAGATATCAGTATAGGTGACTCATTCTAAACTTTCCAGAGAAGTGTTCATTTCTGGTGGCTCAGTGGTAAAGAATTCATCTGCAATGCAGGAGACCCTGGTTCAATCCTTGGGTGGGCAAGATCCCCTGCATAGGAAATGCCAACCCATTCCAGTATTCTTGCTTGGAGAATCCCATGGACAGAGGAAACTGGTGGATTACCGTCTATGGGGTCACAAAGAGTCAGACATGACTGAGTGACTAAACTGCAACAACAATCCATTTCTCCTCATCTGTCAGAGGTGATTTAGTTGTACTACTTTCCAGAAATCATAATCACCTGTAACAACTCTTATCCCTAGGATATTTCAGTTCATTTTTACTGACATAAAAGGTTTATCTTTAGCAAGCAGTTTTGTAGCAAGTTGACATTAAAAAACAACTTATATATGTAATATTGAACCTCTTTGACCTTGTTCATATACAATTCAAAGCACATTTATATCGTGTTACAATATGACTCCTCTGCTTCTGGTATACAGAGGCTGTCAGTATTCCTTGTCTCCTGATTATATCACTCCAATCTCTGCTTCTGGGATTACAACTTTTTATTTTTTATTTTTACTGGAGTATAGTTGATTTACAGTGTTGTGTTAGTTCCAGGTAGGCGCATAGCAAAGTGAATCAGTGATACATAAACATATATCCATACTTCTATATTCAATGTAATATTATTTAGTCTCAAAAACAGGAAGCAAAGTCTGTCATTTGCTGCAACATGGATGAACCTTAAGGACATTATACTAAGTAAATTAAGCCAGACAAGCACTGCATTGTATTACTTATATGTGGAATGTAAACCCAACAACAAAAACCAAAACTCAAAGAAAAGAGAGCAGGTGGTGGTTCTAGGGGTCAGAGGGTAGGGGAAATAGAAAGCATTTGGCAAAAGATTACAAACTCTCAGTAGTAAGATGCTAGGGTCTGAAGAGCTAATGTGTAACATGGTGACTCTCATAGATAACAGCTGCATTGTATGATTTACATTTGCTAAGGAGTAGAACTTAAATGTTCTCATCAAAAAGGAAAAAAGCTAAATATGTGAAGCAATGATGTGTTAATTAACTTGATGATGGGAATCTTTTCCCTGTGTATACATATATACAATCATCATGTTTACATATATGACAATTTGGTCAAACATACCTTAATAAAGCTGAAAGAAATATTAATAAAGCACTCCATTCTCTAAATTTCATGCACAAAATATAATACTATTTTACATTTCTATTTTAATAATGAGACAAAATGTAGTCACTAAGAAAATAACAGGTTATATATTGCAAAAGACATTGTTAATGATAATACCTATAAAGATAAATTATTTCATAATCCAATATACTAAATATCTCCCCAGTAGAAGCTGGGAGGAAATCTGGAGCATATATTGATACTTTCAAGCAAATAAATTAAGATGAAATACATTGGAATAATGCTTTGTTGAATATGAATTTAAAATGAATCATGTCAGTTTTAACTTTACCCTTTTCTGTGCCTTTTATTTGCAATAAACATAATAAATTTTGCAATAAAAATAAGCATACACAAATCTACACCTATACAGACACACACATACACACATATGCATGCACTAGCTGGGCTGTCATTGCTCTGAAAGCTCACTGAGCATTATTACATGAACACATCGCTAGGGCTGTTCACTTTAGAGTATGCCACTGAGAGTTACTCCTATTATAAACAGAGCAGTTGAAAATCAGCTCCTGAAATTTTGAAAATCTGACTCTGTGTCTTTGATTTTGGAGGCTCAGATTTAAACCCTCTATTTCTTTTCTCTGTTCATGATTTTTTTTTCTCTTAAACTGAAGGATGGCATTTAACAAGATACATAAACCATAAACAAATATTTAAATAAGCTTTTGAATAGCTATTCATATACCATTATTAAACACAAGCCACATTTTAGAATATTTCCACCTTACCAGCAGGTTTTCTCACCCTCTTTCTCAGTAAATAACATCACTTTATTCCTGAGATAATGGTCGACATTTTAATACACATTGTCTCTCTCTGTAAGTATCAAACTTTTCTAAAAGTGCCTCATGTTTCACTGCTCAGGTAAACGACTGCCTTTTGAGGTGGTTCTAGACTTCATCTTTTAAATAAATTTTGTATAGTTCACGTATGACCAATCTAGACTGCATATTAAGAAGCAGAGACATTACTTTGCCAACAAAGGTCCGTCTAGTCAAAGCTATGGTTTTTCCAATAGTCATGTATGGATGTGAGAGTTGACCATAAAGAAAACTGAATGCTGAAGAATTGATGCTTTTGAACTGTTGTGTTGGAGAAGACTCGAGAGTCCCTTGGACTGCAAGGAAATCAAACCAGTCATTCTTAAAGGAAATCAGTCCTGAATATTCATTGGAAGGACTGATGCTGAAGTTGAAGCTCCAATACTTTGGCCACCTGATGCGAAGAACTGACTCATTGGAGAAGACCCTGATGCTGGGATATATTAAAAGCAGGAGGAGAAGGCGACAACAGAGGATAAGATTATTAGAGGGTATCACCAACTTGATGGACATGAGTTTGAGCAAGCTCCAAGAGTTGGTGATGGACAGGGAAGCCTGGCATGCCACAGTCCATGGGGTCACAAAGAGTCGTACAGGACTGAGCAACTGAACTGAACTGATAGTTCACTTAGCATGTAATTTAATTCATACCATTCCAAACATATTCAGTAAATTTTGTGAGAATTTAGGTTCATTTTAATGCTGTCGGATGACTGCTGTCACTTTTAAGGTTATACTTGAGCTTCACAAAACAAAACTGGAGTATGCTGACAAAAAATAGCCCACCCATACTGTCCAAACATAATAAAAATATATTTAGCTGATTTCTAATGAGGTTATAAGAGAAAAAATAAATTTAAAGACATGATATATATTAATTCATATAATACTTATAGTATTTGTAAAATAGAAGTCAATCTGAAATGGATAACAATTTCTCATAGAGAAGTTGAAGATGGTAATGAGATAGTAAAGGTATTTAAAATAGAACTGAAAAGGCTGAAGTATGAATTAATCATTATTTCATAAATATGACGCACTATTAGTACAAGATGGAGAAAGTTTACCTCTAATGGAGCCAGGACCAAAGTCATCATCATCATCATCGTCACCATCATCTGAAACTGAAATACAAGCATTCCAGGTTAGGAGTAACTAAACATTTTTCATTGTAAAAATTATTAAGCATATAGAACTTCTCTCTCTGGAGGCCTGTATAAGTAGGAAAGATACTATTCTTTCAGAGATGATTTAGTTATAGTGCTTTCTGGAAACTGGGTAATAACCTGTAAACATTTTTATCCCTAGGATATTTCAGTTCATTATTACTGACAAGTTTACATTATGTATATATGTATATATAAGCTTATCTTTAGCAAGCAATTTTTTAGCAAGTTGATGTTAAGAACAACTTGCATATGTAGTATTGAACCTCTTTACCTTGTAAATATGCAATTCATAGCACATTTATATGGAGCTACAATTGTGACTCACAAATGAAAAGATCAAGGATTCAGACATTGCAAAACAAGAGAGAGGCCTTTATTTGACATAAACTTAAAATCAAGGTTTCCTTCAAAGAGCCATATTTTGTGTTAAATTTAAGTGAAGTTGAACCTTTGGAAAACCATATAACTCAGTACTACTGTTTTGCCCTTCTAAGAACTTTTATGCAAAATGCTTTGGTTGTTACTCATGCTAATAGATGAGAATCACTGATTACATAAATTATTTCCCAAAACTTTTCCAGATGGAAAAACATATTCACAGAGTATTTTAAAAACTTTTCTTTTACAATCAGAATTACAGTCATACAATGCAAATGTAAGAAACAATCTTTAGATACTATCTAGTTGTAATAATGACTATTAATATGAACTACATTTTAAATTTAGATTTGAGAAGTCTTGTTTCTGTTTGTATTTATGTATGGATATAGCTCTGAGTCATCTGTTAAGAGTGGGACTAATATAAATATTAATATATCCAATAACTAAAATTCTTAATATAATAGAATATATAATGTTATAAAATGAAGGAATGATAAAACATTATGATACACATCTTCATTTAACTGTTAAAACATAGACTTGTTTTTGTATAGTTGCTCAGTGATGGCTGACTCTCTCACAACCCCATGGCTGTAGCCTGCCAGGCTCCTCCGTCCATGGAATTTCCCAGGCAAGAATACTGGAAAGGGTTGCCATTTTCTCCTTCAGCGAATCTTCCAGACTCAGGGGTCAAATCTGCATCTCCTGCATTGCAGACAGTTTCTTTACCATTGAATCACCTCAGAAGACAACTTAAAAAAAAAAAAAGACTAGGGAAGAATTTAATGGATTCTTGGTATGCTATAGGCTTCCTAGGTTGTGCGGTAGTAAAGAATCTGCCTGCTAATGCAGGAAATGCAGGAGACGCAGGTTTGATCCCTGGATAGGGAAGATCCCCTGGAGTAGGAAATGGCAACCTCCTCCAATATTCATGCCTGGAAAATTCCATGGACAGAGGGGCCTGGCAGGCTATCATGGGGTCACAAAGACTCGGGTATGACTGAGCAACTGAGTATGCATGTTACGCTATAGATTCTCAATAATAATTAAAATGTAATAATAAGTAAAAATGATCCACCTATTTCCATTTATAAATTCTCTCCTAGGAAAATATTTAATACATTTGATATAACAGCATTGCAAAGAAAAATATATCCTTAGAAAGCTGTATAGAAAAAGAGAAAGAAGTTGAAAATGAGGGCCAGAAAACAAAAAGCAGAATGAAATGTATAGCTTGAAGTCAAACTGATAAATAATTACTGACCTGGTAGTCGATAAAATATTGTAATGTTAATAGTAATTTGTGGTTGACTAATCATGAGTTACATATTTTATACCTGCAGTATAAAATAATCATTATGATTCAAGATAGTACTAATTGCAATAATGATTTCAATGGTAACAGAAAATCCCTTTATGGAAACAGATTATGAATAAAGAAAATAAGTAAAGGAAAAAGTGTGGAAGGCAGATACAAGCAGAAAAATTCCGTCAAAAAATGTCAGCCAAACCAACTCTACACATGTATTCTAATAAAAAGAGACACTGTAGCTGCTGTCACCAGCGAGGAGGACAACAGCATCCTGCATTCACGGGAAAAAATCTAATGCATGGTTTTTTTTAGAGGCGTACATCTGTTTGTTGTGTTTTACTTTATTGTGCTCACAGAAATTGCATTTCTTACAAATTGAGGATTTGTGATAACTGTCAACAAGAATAATCAAAAAGCAGTCTGTAGTAGGAATAAAAAAGAGGGTTTGTGTGTGTGTGTGTGTTTTATTGAAGAAAATTACTTTACAGAATTTCGTTTTTTTATGTAAAACTTCAGCCATAGGTATACATACATTCCCCTCCCTCCTGAACCTCCCTCCCATCTACCTCCCTC
Source organism: Cervus elaphus (assembly GCF_910594005.1). Taxonomy (NCBI): domain Eukaryota; kingdom Metazoa; phylum Chordata; class Mammalia; order Artiodactyla; family Cervidae; genus Cervus; species Cervus elaphus. The sequence continues at coordinate 18,828,395 of NC_057833.1, read as the reverse complement.
CCATTCCCTTCCCCACTCTACCTCACTAGGTTGATACAGAGCCCCTATTTGAGGGCCTGAACCATACAGCAAATTTCCTTTTGCTATCTATTTTACATGTGGTAACCTAAGTTTCCATGTTACTCTCTCCATACATCTCACCCTCTCCTCCCCTCTCCCCATGTCCATAAGTCTATTCTCTATGTCTGTTTCCCACTGCTAACCTGTAAATAAAATTTTCAGTTTCATTTTTCTAGATTCCATATATATGCATTAGTTCAGTTCAGTCACTCAGTCGTGTCCGACTCTTTGTGACCCCATGAATCACAGCACGTCAGGCCTCCCTGTCTATCACCAACTCCCAGAGTTTACTCAAACTCATGACCAGCGAGTTGGTGATGCCATCCAGCCATCTCATCCTCTGTCGTCCCCTTCTCCTCCTGTCCCCAATCCCTCCCAGCATCAGGGTCTTTTCCAATGAGTCAACTCTTCGCATGAGGTGGCCAAAGTATTGAAATTTCAGCTTCAACATCAGTTCTTCCAACGAATATTAAGGACTGATTTCCTTTAGGATGGACTGGTTGGATCTCTTTGCAGTCCAAGGAACTCTCAAGAATCTTCTCCAACACCACAGTTCGAAAGCATCAATTTTTCGGCACTCAGCTTTCTTCACAGTCCAACTCTCACATCCATACATGACCACTGGAAAAACCATAGCTTTGACTAGATGGACCTTTGTTGACAAAGTCATGTCTCTGCTTTTCAATATGCTGTCTAGGTTGGTCATAACTTTCCTTCCAAGGAGTAAGCATCTTTTAATTTCATGGCTGCAATCACCATCTGCAGTGATTTTGGAGTCCAGAAAAATAAAGTCAGCCACTGTTTCCCATTTATTTGTCATGAAGTGCTGGGACCAGAAGCCATTATCTTAGTTTTCTGAATGTTGAGCTTTAAGCCAACTTTTTCACTCTCTTATTTCACTTTCAACAAGAGGTTTTTTAGTTCCTCTTCACTTTCTGCCCTAAGGGTGGTATCATCTGCGTATCTGAGGTTATTGATATTTCTCCTGGCAATCTTGATTCCAGCTTGTGCTTCTTCCAGCCCAGCGTTTCTCATGATGTACTCTGCATATAAATTAAATAAGCAGAGTGACAATATACAGCCTTGACGTACTCCTTTTCCTATTTGGAAGCAGTCTGTTGTTCCATGTCCACTTCTAACTGTTGCTTCCTGACCTGCATACAGGTTTCTCAAGAGGTAGGTCAGGTGTTCTGGTATTCCCATCTCTTTCAGAATTTTCAACAGTTTATTGTGATCCACACAGTCAAAGGCTTTGGCATAGTCAATAAAGCAGAAATAGTTTCTCTGGAACTCGTACTTTTTCCATGATCCAGCGGATGTTGGCAATTTGATCTCTGGTTCCTCTGCCTTTTCTAAAATCTACTTGAACATCTGGAAGTTTATAGTTCACGTATTGCTAAAGTTTGGTTTGGAGAATTTTGAGCATTACTTTTCTAGCGTGTGAGATGAGTGCAATTTGGGATAGTTTGAGCATTCTTTGGCATTCCCTTTCTTTGAGATTATTGAGATTATCATGTGGTTTTTATTTCAATTTATTAATATGGTGTGTCACATTGATTGATTTGCATATACTGAAGAATCCTTGCATCACTGGAATAAACCAAACTTGATCATGTTGTATGAGCTTTTTGATGTATTGCTGAATTCTGTTTGCTAAAACTTTGCTGAGGATTTTTGCATTTATGTACTTCAGTGATATTGGCCTGTAGTTTTCTTTTCTTGTGTGTTGTTTTTGTCTGGTTTTAGTATCAGGGTGATGGTGGCCTCATAGAATGAGTTTGGAAGTGTTCCTTCCATTGAATTTTTTGAACGTGTTTTAGAAGGATTGGCATTAGCTTTTCTTTAAATGTTTGATAAAATTCTCCTTTGCAGCCATCGGGTCCTGGGCTTTTGTTTTTTGAGAGATTTTTGATCACAGCTTCAATTTTAATGCTTGTAATTGGGTTGTTCATAATTTTTATTTCTTCCTGGTTCAGTCTTGGAAGATTGAACTTTTCTAAGAATCTGTCCATTTCTTCCAGGTTATCCATTTTATTGCCATACAACTGTTCATAATAGTCCCTTATAATCCTTTGTATTTCTGCATTGTCTGTTGTACCCTCTCCTATATTATTTCGAATTTTGTTGGTTTGATTCTTCTCTCTTTTTCCCTCGATGAGTCTGGCTAAATGTTTGTCAATTTTGTTTATCTTCTCAAAGAACCAGCTTTTAGCTTCATTAATCTTTACTATTGCTTCTTTCATTTATTTCTGCTTGGATCTTTATGATTTTTTTCCTTCTACTAGTGTTGGGGGTTTTTTGTTCTTTTTTTCCCAATTGTTTTAGGTGTAAATTTAGGTTGTCTATTTGATGTTTTTCTTGTTTCTTGAGGTAGGATTGTATTGCTATAAACTTCACTCTTAAAACTGTTTTTGCTGCATCCCATAGGTTTTGAATTTTGTTTTCATTGTCATCTGTTTCTAGAAATTTTTTGATTTCCCTTTTGGAAATCTTTTGATTTCTTCAGTAACCTGTTGATTATTTAGAAACATGCTGTTTAATCTCAATGTGTTTATGTTTCTTACAGTTTTTTTTCTTGTAAATGATATCTATTCTCATAGCATTGTGGTTGGAAAAGATGCTTGATACAGTTTTAATTTTCTTACATTTACTAAAGTGTGATTTATTACCCAAGATGTGGTCTATCCTGGAGAATGTTACATGTGCACTTGAGAAGAAGGTGTATTCTTCTGCATTTGGATGGAATGTCCTGAAGACATCAATGAGCTCCATCTCGTGTAATACATCATTTAAGACTTGTGTTTCCTTATTAATTTCTTGTTTTGTTGATCTTTCCATTGGTGTGAGTGGGGTGTTAAAGTCTCCTCCTTTTATTGTGGTACTGTCAATTTCTCCTTTTATGTTTGTTAGTGTTTGTCTTATGTATTGAGTTGCCCCTATGTTGGGTGCATAGATATTTACAATGCCAAGTGTTCCTCTTGGGTTGATCCCTTGATCATTATGTAGTGTCCTTCCTTATCTCTTGTAATCTTTATTTTAAGGTCTGTTTTGTCTGATATGAAGATTGCTACTCCAGGTTTCTCTTGTTTCCCATTTGTGTGGAATGTATTTTTCCATCCTCTCACTTTCAGTCTATATATGTCTTTAAGTCTGAAATAGGTTTCTTATAGATAGCTCTATGTGGGTCTTGTTTTTGTATCCATTCAGTCAGCCTGTTTCTTTCAGTTTGAAAATATAATCAGTTTACATTTAAAGCAATTATTGATATATATGTTCCTATTGACATTTTCTTAATTGTTTAGGGTTGATTTTTTAGATCTTTTTCCTTCTCTTGTATTCCTTGACTATGTAAGTCCCTTTAACATTTTATTGAATTCTCTCAACTTTTGCTTGTCTGAAAAGCATTTGATTTCTCCATCAGTTTTGAATGAAATGCTTGCTGGGTACAATAATCTTGGTTGTAGGTTTTTCCCTTTCAGTACTTTAAATAGATCCTGCCATTCCCTTCCGGACTGCAGAGTTTCTGCTGAAAGATCAGCTTTTAAGCTTATGGGGTTTCCCTTGTATGTTACTTGCTTTTCCTTTGCTGCTTTTAATATTCTTTCTTTGTGTTTTGTCTTTGTTAGTTTGATTAGCATGTATCTTGACATGTTTCTCCTTGGGAGACTTTATCCTTCATGGGACTCTTTGTGCCTCTTGGACTTGATTGACTATTTCCTTTTCCATGTTGGGGAAATTTTCAACTATGATCTCTTCAAAAAATTTCTCATACCCTTTCTTTTTCTCTTCTTATTCTGGGACCCCTATAATTCAAATGTTCATGTGTTTGATATTGTCCCACAAGTATCTGACACTATCCTCAGTTTTTTTTTTTTCATTCTTTTTACTTTATTCTGATCTTCAGAAATTATTTCCACCATTATATCTTTCAGCTCACTGATTCATTCTTCTGCTTCAGATATTCTGCAATTGCTTCCTTCTGGAGTATTTTTAATATCAGTAATTGTGTTGTTTGTCTCTGTATGTTTATTCTTTAATTCTTCTAGGTTTGTTTATGCAAAATCAAAACAGCCCAGCCAAAATAAAGTACAATAGGTTGACCTGGTGAACAAAGGAAACCAAAAATATCTACCAGTTAAGAACAAAACTAACTAAAGCACAAATTGGAAGAAAAAAAAAAGTAACTCAATCAAGGTGACAATTGGGGAATAAAGCAATGAAAATAAAACTAACAAATATTTTGAGAGGAAAGGAAAGAAAGAAAAAATAGATATGCAAAGTTAAATAGATGTAGATAAAGATTTATATACATTAAGGATTAATCACAAAGGGAAAAGAACAGTAGGAAAAGCAAGCAAAGGAATACATGAAGAAAACATAATAATAGGTTTAAAAAGTTAAAAATTAAAACTACAAAAAGATAAAAGAAAGGAAAAAAAAAAATAGAAAACTCCTCAGAGCTTCAAAAGCCCAACTTACAGGCACTGGTTTAACAACAACAAAAAATGTGTCTAAGGAAGAAAAAAAAAAAAAAGCTTAAAAGCTTAATTAGATCTCATAGTGCCAGTAAAACTGACAACTCCAACAGAGGGGAGGAAAAGGGGATAAAAAATCCAAAAGAATCTACAGAACAAGTTGAAACATAAGAATAATAAATGTTTTTCTTGAGTCATGGCTGTCAGAGTCCTTTCCCTTGCTGGGAGTTACAGTCCACCTCACCTCATCTGATTCTACTCCTGTATATATTTGCCTCCAATGTCCATAGCTATCAGAACTGGTGCATTTTCTTTTGTGGGAACTCTCAATGATCTTTTATATATTCCATAGACACAGAGTCTGCCTAGTTGATTTTGTGGATTCAATCTGCAGCTTGTGGAGCTGGTGGGAAGGTTTGGGTTTTTTTCCTTAGCCACATTGCCCCTGGGTTTCAATCGTGGTTTTATTTCCACCTCTATATGTGGGTTGTCCACCGGGGTTTGCTCCTGAGGCTTCCCTGGAGGACTTGAGTTTGCTCCTGTGAGGACCAGGTGTGAAGGTGGTGAAGCCACTTGGGTCGAAGGGGTAGTGGCAGCACCAGCTACTCAGGGGAGCTGATGGCTAGAGAAACAGAAAATATAGTGCTCTAGAAGTGTATGGCAACCAGGATTGGCCAATACGCTCCAGTATTCCTGCATGGGGAATCCCCATCCCTGACAGAGAAGCCTCACAGGACACAGTCTACAGGGACGCAAAGAGTTGAACATGACTGAAGTGACCCTGCACGCATAGGCACAAGTCTTCTTTTTTAATTAATTTATTTATTTTAATTGGAGGCTAATTACTTAACAATATTGTAGTGATTTTTGCCATACATTGACATGAATCAGCCATGGGTGTACATGGGTTCCCCATCCTGAACCCCACTCTCACCTCCTTCCCCATCCCAAACCTCAGAGTCATCCCAGTGAACCCTCCCTGTGCGCCCTGTCTTATCCATTGAACCTGGGCTGGCAATCTATTTCACATATGGTAATACACCTTTCAATGTTATTCTCTCAAATCATGCCATCCTCGTCTTCTCCTACAGAGTCCAAAAGTCTGTTTTCTACATCTGTGTCTCTTTTGCTGTCTCGCATATAGGGTCATCATTACCATCTTTCTAAATTCCATATATATGCATTAATAAACTGTACTTGTGTTTTTCTTTCTGACTTATTTCACTCTGTATAACGGGCTCCAGTTTCACCCACCTCATTAGAACTGATTCAAATGCATTATTTTTAATAACTGAGTAATATTCCATGGTGTATATGTACCACAGCTTTCTTATCCATTCATCTGCTGATGGGCATCTAGGTTGCTTCCATGTCCCAGCTATTGTAAACAGTGCTGCAATGAATATTGGGGTACACATGTCTTTTTCAATTCTGGTTTCCTCAGTGTGTATGCCCAGAAGTGGGATTGCTGGGTCATATGGCAGTTCTATTTCCAGTTTTTTAAGGAATCTCCACACTGTTCTCCATAGTGGCTGTACTAGTTTGCATTCGCACCAACAATGTAAGAGGGTTCCCTTTTCTCTGCACCCTCTCCAGCATTTATTGTTTCTAGACTTTTTGATAGCAGCCATTCTTACCAATGGTACCTCACTGTGGTTTTGATTTTCATTTGTTTGATAATGAGTGCTGTTGAGCATCTTTTCATGTGTTTGTTAACCATCTGTATGTCTTCTTTGGAGAAATGTCTGTTTAGTTCTTTGGCCCATTTTTTGATTGGGTCATTTATTTTTCTGGAACTGAGCATGAGGTGTTTGTATATTTTTGAGATTAATTCTTTGTCAGTTGCTTCATTTGCTATTATTTTCTCCCATTCTGAAGGCTCTTTCACCTTGCTTATAGTTTCCTTTGTTGTGCAAAACCTTTTAAGTTTAATTGGGTCTCATTTGTTTGTTTTTGCTTTTATTTTCATTTCTCTGGGAAGTGGGTCATGGAGGATCCTGCTGTGATTTATGTCAGAGAGTGTTTTGCCTATGTTTTCCTCTAGGAGCTTCATAGTTTCTGGTCTCACATTTAGAGCTTTAATCCATTTTGAGTTCATTTTTGTGTATTGTGTTAGAAAGTGTTCTAGTTTTATTCTTTTACAAATGGTTGACCAGTTTTCCCAGCACCACTTGTTAAAGAGATTGTCTTTTCTCCATTGTATATTCTCGTCTCCTTTGTCAAAGATAAGGAGACACAAGACTTTTTTGCCTGTGTCAGCTCTGCCCCAGTGAGATTTGAGCATGCAGGTGGTACAGCTTCTTGGCTTGTAGGGACTCTGTGGTGCCAAGTGTGCATGGACATGAACTGCTTCTGCTGCAAGACTTATGGCTATATCAGAGTCCTGTTTTGAGCCTCTTGTAGCTGGCGATCAGAAGGCCTTTGGCCAGTCTTTCTCCATAGCTCTACCCATTCAGGCACATAGAGGTCTCCCTTACATGGGGCCCTTCTCTGTTGTTCGGCACGTCAGCACTTAAAGGGGTACCCTGGGAGGGGTCCTACTCCATAGTTCAGTTCGTCAGGCATTTGATGGGCCATGGGCCAGCCTCTGATGGTTCAGCTGCTGATGCTGGTGGGTAGGAAGAGACAGGCTATGGTGATGGCTCCATCCAATGTGCGTGACTCAGCAGTATCACCTTGTTTCCATGGCTGCCTGGCTTTCCGCCACAGGCATTTCCTACCACAAACTCCTCCTTCACATCCCCTCAATCTGTCTCTCCACAGTCAACAGAAGCCCTCACCTTGGGATTGCTCCACAATCCCTAAACACCAGCTCCCAGCCGCTGTGCCTTTCAGGGGACCTGCATCCCTCTCCTGGGTATGTATGGCTGAGGCAAGGATCATCTTATTCTCATCCCATTTAGGCTGCCACAGATCAGATGTTTCACTCTCAGCCTTAAATGTTTCTCCTGTGACTCAGACAGTTGCTGCACTGTGGGGATCAGACCCCTGCTTCAGTTCCTGCCTCACCCACTGAGGATAGGTCCAGTCCTCCTAACACTCCTGTTTTCCCCCTAGTTCCTCCATCCTATGGAGTTTTGCTTGGTTCTATATGTTATTTTCCACTGATCAGGTACTCCTGTCCACTCTCAGCTATTGTTCTGCATGCACTTCTGTGTCTGAAGGTGTATTCCTGATGTATCCATGAAGAGAAATGTACTTCATGTCCACCTACTCTTCTGCCATCTTATTCTGCCCTAGAGATTTTGTATCAAGAACTGGTATGGCAGGTTGGAATTTGTCTTCCAGGTAAGCACAATTTTCAGACCTCACACAAAAGAGAAATGATCACCTCCACAGGTATCCCTATACCCAGTATATGTTCTGTAAGCAGACAGTTTCCTGAAAACATTCTATCAAAAAAAGAAGATTAAAGTTGTTTCTAATAAATTAAACTATTAGATTATTAATTTACTAGAGATTATTAATCTAGCAAATTTACCAACACAAGGTAATTCTAAACTCTGTGTGTGTGTTTGTTGGGATGAAATTAAGGATGAAAATTATATAATGGACCTCTGAAAACTGACACTATGTATCTATTGCTTATTGTCCCTGAGATTTTGAAAAGTAACAACTGTATAATTTAAAAAAAAAAATCTGAGCACAGGAATAACTATATAATTAATTGTTATTTGTGACATTTCAGGAAAGTAAAGGAGCTCTGCAGAATCTGATGGAGGTCTTTACTACTCTATGAGGCAAAATTGTAAGTAGGTAGCAAATTCTGACCACCATAGAGTACTGATGTATTAACGTGAATGACTTGCTTGTACTGAGTTGCATTCTTTAGTTCTTTGTATGAAATATATCCAATACTTAGTGGTTAAGTCCAAAGCCGTAAAATCCTAGAACAAAATATTTTCTATTAAACATTCTGGATTCAGTGAAAGCAGTTTTATAGGAATACTGGAAAAGGTCAGTTTTCATTCCAATCCCTAAGAAAGGCAATGCCGGAGAATGCTCAAAATACCACACAATTTCACTCATCTCATATGCTGGTAAAGTAATGCTCAAAATTCTCCAAGCCAGTCTTCAACAATACATGAAGCATGAACTTCCAGGTATTCAAGCTGGTTTAAGAAAAGACAGAGGAACCAGAGATCAAATTGCCAACATCCATCATCAATAAAGCAAGAGAGTTCTAGAAAAAAATTTCTGCTTTATTAACTATGCCAAAGCCTTTGACTTTGTGGATCACAATAAACTGTGGAAAATTCTGAAAGAGATGGGAATACCAGATCACCTGACCTTCCTCTTGAGAAATCTGTATGCAGGTCAGGGGTCAGGAAGCAACAGTTAGAAATGGACATGGAACAACAGACTGCTTCCAAATAGGAAAAGGAGTATGTCACAGCCATATATTGTAACCCTGCTTATTTAACTTATATGCAGAGTACATCATGAGAAACAATGGGCTGGATGAAGCACAAGCTGGAATCAAGATTGCTGGGAGAAATATCAATAACCTCAGATATGCAGATGACTCTACCCTTATGGCAGAAAGCAAAGAAGAACTAAAGAGCCTCTTGTTGAAAGTGAAATAAGAGAGTGAAAAAGTTGGCTTAAAGCTCAACATTCAGAAAACTAAGATAATGGCATCTGGTCCCATCACTTCATGGCAAATAGATGGGGAAACAGTGGAAACAGTGGCTGACTATTTTTCTGGGCTCCAAAATCACTGCAGATGGTGATTGCAGCCATGAAATTCAAAGATGCTTACTCCTTGGAAGGAAAGTTATAACCAACCCAGACAGAATATTAGAAAGCAGAGACATTACTTTGCCAACAAAGGTCCAACATAGTCAAGGCTATGGTTTTTCCAGTAGTCATGTATGGATATGAGAGTTGGACTGTAAATAAATCTGACCACTGAACAATTGATGCTTTTGAACTGTGGTGTTGGAGAAGACTCTCGAGAGTTCCTTGGACTTCAAGGAGATCCAACCGGTCCATCCTAAAGGTGATCAGTCCTGGGTGTTCATTGGAAGGACTGATGCTGAAGCTGAAACTCCAATACTTTGGTCACCTGATGCAAAGAGCTGACTCATTTGAAAAGACCCTTATGCTGGGAAAGATTGAGGGCAGGAGGAGAAGGGGATGACAGAGGATGAGATGGCTGGATGGCATCACTGACTCGATGGACATGAGTTTGGGTAGACTCCAGGGGTTGGTGATGGACAAGGAGGCCTGGTGTGCTGCAGTCCATGGGGTTGCAAAGAGTCAGACACAACTGAGCAACTGACTTGAAGTGAACTGAACTGAACTGAAATCTTAGAAAAGACTGACTCACCTTCAAAATCAATGGCATTCAAACAGGATGCAAATTTCACACACAGATGATACATAAAAAATGAATGTTGCTTTCTTAAAATTAAATTTTAAACACTAAGAAACCCTGAGAGTATGATTCAATACTCGATGATCCCTCAGTGTAGAAAAGTGGGCCCAGTGAATACACTATGTTTCTTGCTATAAAGTATCATCATATTCCATGTATGACATGGCTAATGATAGATGATTCCAAAGAAAATGCAAAAGCCCCAAAACTCACACAATATAGTAATACTTAACCACAGGGAAATTCCTTTTCAACTAAAGTTTATGCCGCAATTCCTGAAAGTACAATACTTCATCCTGACTGTCAGTTCAGTTCAGTTCAGTCACTCAGTCGTGTCCGATTCTTTGTGACCCCATGGACTGCAGCATGCCAGGCCTCGCTGTCCATCACCAACTCCTGGAGTTTACTCAAACTCATGTCCATTGAGTCAGTGATGCCTTCCAACAATCCATCATAGGCAAAATTTTACTTTATGTAGACTTCTCATCTCTCAAAATATTTTGTCTAAGTAATATTACAGTATCTTTCAATGGCTCAAAGTGCTGCATTAATCTCTCTAAGCAACTTTATATTCCCATATGGTGAATTTAACACAGATCTACACAAAATTCTACTATAGTGATGACAATAACAACTGTACCCAGAGAAATGCCAAAGATGCTTTAAATACAAATATTATTATAAGCCAAGTATCAGCTGTGAAAAATAATATGTGTACTACATTAATTTACACTTTTAATCCTATAACTACTTGATGCTCTTATTGCATTTCATGATAAATTATTATATTGTTAACTTTTAAGTATGCCCTAAATGCTGAAAGTGTATAGAATTGTAATTACATCTTCAAAAATATTTTAAGTATTTTTAAGTACTTGATAGGAGTATATTAAAATTTATTATTTCTTCTTATATAACATTTTTAAATGGTTTTACTAAAATATTTTCTAAACATTAGTTAATTTGCAGTAACTAATTCATATTTACCACACTGATAGTCACATTTGCCCTACCATGCTCATCTTAAGATTTTCACACTAGTAAATTATTTTCTTAAATTTATATCCTTAAGCACAAACATTCTGGTCACTAGTCACACAGAGAAACTGAGTCAAAATGTTTAACATGCAGCATCAACTATAATGTAATCCTCAATTGAATACATCTACACCGTCTACAGTGAATGTTACTTAGTTAATATGTGACACAGTACAGGAAACCAACTTATACATTTCACAATTAAAAGTTAAAGGTTATACAATTAAAAATCAAGATAAACTGTGTAATTGCTACTAGAGACTAAACTTTTATTTTTAATATAAATTTAAACACATATTTGACATTTATAAGAGTGTCCCTTTAAGAACTGCCAAAAAAAGAGAAAATCTCAAAATCCTATCTGCCCTATTACCACCCCTGTTACCCTACGAATCACCCAGTCTTTACTGACATTGAGCCTGGACATGGGAGTTTCTTGGATTAGGTGATGTGGTGTTATTTCTGTGCTTAAGAGTAAAATCACAGGTAAATCTATATTAATCATGTGAGTAGCAGTTTCCCATTCCGGTGATTCAGTCTTTCAGTTCAATTTCAAATGTTTGCTTTTTTCTAAGTTGTAAAAATAGTCCTCTTACTTTCGAACTATTCAACATGAACTTTTAAATCCACAAACACAAATTTCCCTAGAGGACTTTTATTCTTATATTAAACCACATCTGCTGCTGCTGCTGCTGCTGCTAAGTCGCTTCAGTCGTGTCCAACTCTGTGCGACCCCACAGACGGCAGCCCACCAGGCTCCCCCGTCCCTGGGATTCTCCAGGCAAGAACACTGGAGTGGGTTGCCATTTCCTTCTCCAGTGCATGAAAGTGAAAAGTGAAAGTGAAGTTGCTCAGTCGTGTCTGACTCTTATGGACCCCGTGGACCGCAGCCTATAAGTCTCATCTGTCCATGGGATTTTCCAGGCAAGAGTACTGGAGTGGGTTGCCATTGCCTTCTCCCAAACCACACCTAGAAACTACAAATGTCAAAAGTATTTCTACTCTGCTGAATCAGCTAAAGACCAAAATTGCATTTTGAAGACAGAAAATTAAAATGATTTCTTATTCTCATCAAGCATTTGAAGTATCTTAAAGATATGTTGAGTATATATTCAGTAGATTCAATAAGTTTTACAAAATCTAATTTACTCTTTAAATCTTCCTAGCACAATGAACTGACAAGTCATGTAGTTTTCACTTTCTAAATTTAATGCTCTTGAAATATACACATATCAATACTTTCAGAAAGTTGACTTTCAAACAGTAATCCTGGCAAAGGGTAATCAAACTTTATTTTCCTAAACAATGAAGTTTACGTGAACATTTGAAGTCCAGTTGAAATGTCTTAGCTATTCTGACTGTAATTTAACAACTGTAATTACTCCAGATCTTATGATAATATTTCTTTGTGAATTAGAATTAGATACTGTAAACCCAACTGTAATACAAGCAAACTATTTTATACAAGATGTTCTTTCTTCTTAGGCTGTGTTTAAGTATAATATCAATTTTGTAGATGAAATATTTCAACCTTACTAGTACATAGAACACCACTCCTCACGCTATACTGGTCATAAAGGCCAGCCTGGGATGTGTTAAAGTGGAAAAAAAAAAAATGATTCTGTAGGTTTGGGTTCTAACCTGAGAGTCTGCATTTATAATAAGCTCCCAGCTGATGAACTACGATATACTGGCTAATCTGATAAATGTTTCTTGTTTCTTTAGATTGATGCTTCATTCCCATGTCCTTGTCCTTCTGCCACACTTACAGCTGGAGAAAGAGAATCTGAGAAGCATTTTTAAAATGCCTTGGAATCTGAAAAATGGTGGAAATAAGGCAAAATTGAAAGGTAATTAAAATAAATACGGTGTTTCCTCAGCCATTTTCTATCCTGTGACTCTCTGAATTATGCGTTTCAAATTTCTACCCTTTATTCTAGTTTCTGAGTATAGAAAATCTCCCCCAACCCAAATCTATAATATTGAAGATTCTTCCCATAGTATTTGTTAACTATAGTTGTGTAACAGATTTCCCCAAATTTCATTGTTTAAAATAAAACATATTTATTAGCTCACAGTTCTTTAAGTTCAGGAATTTGTGTAGTGCTTAGCTCAGTGGTTCTGGCTTAGCATCTCTCAAAAATTGCACACTGGGGCTGCAGTCATTTCAAAACTTGACTGGGGAAAGATTCCTTCCAAACTCATTCGTGTGGCTGTTGGCAGCTTCAGGTCCTCACTGGCTCTTGGCTGAAATTATCAGTTATTTTTGCCATATGAGCTCTTCACAATATGGCAGCTGGATTCCCTCAGAGTAAGTGAGTGAGCGTGCAATAGAGGGCACCCCAACAGAAGCAGTCTTTTGGTAACCTAACTTCAGAAGTGACAAACCACCACTTCTGCCTTATTCTGTTCATTAGAAGCAAGTCAATTAATCAGCCACACTCAAGGGGAAAGAAATACAAATATTAGGAGATTGGAATCAATGTGGGTCATGTTGGAGGCTGCTGCTTATAGCCCTATTTCAAAAAATGAGTTCTTATTCCATTCTTCAATTAAACATTATCTTAGAGCTGAAATGGAAAATTACCTAATTTATTGAGTTTCTACTGTGTGCTGCGTTTAGACTCTAGTGAAACGGTAGCAATACCTGTAACTTTCATCACAGAGAGGGGAGAATGGAAAAATCAGAAGCAGACAATATGTGTCATAAAGAAAAAATCATAAAACTGAGTGATAAAACAGCTGATAGAATGAGGGGCTAATTATTTTAACTAGTCAGGAAAAGTTTAGTTCTGGAAGTACTTCTGAGATGAGAATTGAATGGTAAAAAGGAAGTAGACTTATATTCTCATAGAAACAGGCACTTTGTTGGGAGCAGAATATTGCAGCCAAAGGGAAGAATAATGGAAAAGATTCAAGGATAGGAAGATCCTCGGAAATTAGGAAAATTATGGGATGTCCTGTAGACACATGAAGTTAAAGGACCAGGTCATATATAATCTTGTAGGCCATGGGAAAGATTTGGACTTAGTGAAAGTATGATGGAAAATCACTGAGTCTTCTAAGTTTTCCAGCTTCTAAGTGGTTGCATATCAATATATTTTTCTTTAAAGACTATTTTAAGCTATTCGTGGAAAATGTGCTAAATAGAGGGAAATGTGGCCTTGGAAGAAAAGGTGCTGATTTCAATGTTCCAGAAAAGAATTGGTGGTAACTTGAACTGAGGTTATGTGTACAGCTAACAACACAGATGGAATCAAGATATATTTTTAAGGTAAGGCAGAAAGTCTTTTGTAATGAATTCTATCTGGAGAGATGTAGTGAACTTCTAGCCTCCATAACCTGAAACATATTTCTACATACTTTAAAAAATTTGTCAATATGAGTCCCCTCTACTTAAAGATGTCTGAAAGTCTACTCTTTACGCCTCTTTGAAGGTGAAGTTCACACATGAACTTCTGGCAATCAGATATACAGAGGACAGACTGGTATAGGGAGCAAAATCTGAGCTAGGAGGTACCAACGTTTTTTCCAAAAACTCAAGAGAAGAGAGTGTTTCCAGAGGTAAGGAAGATTCAACTATGCTAAATGCTGCTAGGAGGTTTAAGCATAGAGGACAAAGATGTGAATGTTCTTTTGACAACAAAAAGTCATCAGAGGCAAGGGATAAGCATAATTAGAAAACTTATTTGAGCTAGATATGGCATAGATGAAGTATTAGGGAGAAGAATAGTAATCTTAAAGAGATTTTTTTTTCTTACTTTAAAATTTTAATCTAAGAGAACAAATGACCTGAGCATTGCTATCCAATTTTTCAAATCGAAGTACAGTTGAAACACAATGTTAGCTTCTGGTGTATAGTAATGTGATTCAGTTTTAATATATATACATATGTTTTCATATTTTTATATGATTTATTATAAGATATTTAATACAGTTCCCTGTGCTATACAGTAGGACCTTTTTATTTATCTATTTTTGTATGTAGAAGTTTGTATTTGCTAACCCAAACACCTAATTTATTCTTCCCCCAACCTTTCCCCTTCAGTAATCACAAGTTTGTTTTCTAAGTTTATGAGTCTGTTTCTATTTTGTGTATAAGTTCATCTGTGTCATACTTTAGATTCCAAATATAAGTGATACCTTATGGTATTTGTCTTTCTCTTCCTGACTTTCCTCACTTAATATAATAATCTCTAGGTACACTGATCTGCTGCAAATGACATTATTTCATTCTTTTTTAATGAATGAGTAGTATTCCATCTTCTTTACCCATTCCTCTGTCAATGGACATTTGGGTTGCTTCCGTGTCTTGGCTAATGTAAACAGTGGTGCAAAGAACACTGGGGTGCAAATATCCTTTCAGATCATGTTTTTCTTTGGGTATATGCCCAGGGGTGGGGTTGCTGGATCATACGATAACTTTATTATTTATTATTAAAAATAATAAACAATAGCTTTTTAAGTAAAATATTGATGTATTAGCTTACTTAAGAGAAAATAATGCAGGCAATTTTAAATAGGATAGCCAAGGTAGTTCTCACTGAAAAAAAAACTAAATTTCAATAAAGATTTGAAAAAAGTTAGAAGCTACATCATGTAGATATCTGAGGAAAGAACTTTCCAGAAGAGGTAGCAGCACGTGCAAGTTTCCTAACTTCAAGAGTATGCCTGATATATTTGAGGAATGGCAAGGTCAATGGAGCTGAGGTCAAGTAAATGAGAGCCAGGAGAAGGCATCAGAGATATAATAGGAAGCCAGATCTTGAGTTTGGTAGATGATATAAGGATTTTAATTTCTATTCAGAATGGAAAGAGAAGCCAATGGAGGATATTGAGCAGAAGAATAGTGTAATTTCAAGATATTTTAAAGGCAGAGTTGATGTATCAAATATAGAAAGTGAGAAAAAAGAGTAAATTATGATGTATGGGTTTTTGTTTGAGTAACAGAGGAATGGAATTCTCATTTATTGACATGTGGAAACTGAGGGTAGATCTCTTTGGGACAAATGCTATGAGATAAGTTTTTAGTACACTAAGCTAAGATGCCTATTAGACGTTTAATTGGAGATATTGATTAGGCAGTTCTATATAGAAGTCTAGTTGACTCATTGGAAAAGACCATGATACTAGGAGGGATTGGGGGCAGGAGAAGAAGGGGACGACAGAGGATGAGATGGCTGGATGGCATCACCTACTCGATGGACATCAGTCTGAATAAACTCCGGGAGTTGGTGATGGACAGGGAGGCCTGGTGTGCTGCGATTCATGGGGTCGCAAAGAGTCAGACATGACTGAGCGACTGAATTGAACTGAACTGAATATAGAAGTCTATAGTTCAAAGAAAATGTCTTGAATGGAGATACAGATTTTAGAGTCATTAGCAAACAGGCTTGTGAAGCAAAATCAACAAATGAGACTGAAAAGGAGTAATCAGAGAGGCAGGAGGAAAATTAGGACACAGTGATGTCCTAGAAACCCAGTGAAGGTTTAGTCATGAGCTATACAGGTTGGGTGGACAGAGGGTCAAATGAAGCCAACATTTCAAAACATAGATGGCATATAATTGTATCAAATGTTGTTGATGGGCCAAGTTAATGAGAGTTGAGAATTTACCACTGCTTTCAACAATGAGGATATCATTGGTGACCTTAAAAGAGCATTTGTAATGTATTTTTGGGAAAAAGTATCTGACTGAAGTGTTTTCAAGACAGAATTATAAGAGAGAAATCAGAGCTAATGAGAAGAGACTACTCATAGTTTCAAGAAATACCTCTTGGTAGGAAAAAATGTGGTGATATCTGGAGAAAAATGTGACATCAGTGTGAATTTTTAATAAGGAAACATTAAAAAAAATTATATGCTAATAAAAAAAGCCTGGTAGATCGTGGTTTTTTCCCCAACTTTCTGACCATATCTTCTGTCTCCTTTTTTGTCCCCTATGTCAACTGCTTGACTTCTAAATATTGAAGTGACCCAAGTGTCAGTCCTTCAGTAACTTTTCTTTCACTTTTTAACTAATTTTCTAGGTGATCTGCTTCAGTCCCATGATATCTATATGATGATAGCTCCCAAATTTATATCTCCAACCTACTCTCTTACCTGAACTCTAGACTCATATGTAATTTGGTTTTAATATCACTACATGATCACTACATGGATGTTTAAACAAAAACTTCAAATATAGCATGTCTAATACTGAACACCTAACTCACCTCTACCTTTGCCCTGGACAACTCCTGATCAAGTTGTACCTTCCACTGTCTTCTTCCCATTATTTAAATAAGTATTAATCATTTAAAAATAATTAATTCCTTTCAACTGTTTAGACCTACATACTTGGAATTATCCTTGAAGTATTTCTTTCATAACCTTCATCCAAATCACCAGTGAATGAATTCTGTGCTATTTTCAGTACTATGTGAAACAATTATAATCACGTCCTTACTACAGCTACCCTTGGTTCAAAGCACTATTTCTAACTCCATTATTATAATAACCTCTAACTGGGCTCACTTTTATTTGCTCTCAACTCATTTACAAGCAGTTCTCAACCAAGAGCCAAAGTAATCCTATTAACTTATGTCATATTTTTCCCCTATTTTCAAAACGCTCCAATGGCAACTCATGTTTCTCAGAGTAAAAACTAAATAACTTGAAAAGGCTTGCAATACTTTTCAAAATTCTACTGTTTCTCTACTGTTGTCTCCTATGATTCTCCCCCTTACCCACACTGGTCTCCTTGCTGATGCTGAAACATTCCACACATGCACACAACACCAGACCCTTGCATTTGCTATTTCTTTATGCAGTAATATTCTTTAATCATATATCTATATGGCTTGTTCCTATACTTCCGTTGGCTCATTGCTCAAATGCCACCTTACTATAGATGTTTCCCTAACTACCCTACATAAAATAGTACCCCTCCTTCTTTGGATATTTCATTTCCCCTGCTTCATTATTTTCCACAGCATTTCTCACTGTCCAAGCCTCTATATACTTATTTCCTTAAAAAAAAAAAAAAAAAAAAAAAAAAAACTTCCCATTTTAGGATGGAGATTCTATTTTCTCCTGTTCTCTCTTATATTATGCTTAGAACAGAGCCTGACTCAGAGTAGGAACTCAATAAATAATCATTGAATAAATGAATCTCCTCAAACACTATTCCCATTACATTAATTGAAAGTTGGCTTTCTAAGGAGCTTGTTGATAAAGACAATGACTATATTCATGAATATCATTTTTGACTGTTCTGCTTCATTTGGCACAGGTTTTGATCTTTCGTTTTTGAAAGTCTCTCCTTCTCACTCCGGGTTTTCCTCAAAGCTTTCTTTTACCCACCATTCCCAGTTGCCTTGGAAGGTTTTAATTTTCTTAGCCAGTCTATTTAATGTTTATCCTCTTTTTCAGGATTCTATTCTTAACTCTCATAATTTCCTACTTTGCCTAGCTGAACTCATCTGTACCCACAGTTTCAACAATGCTATATTTCCACATGTTGATATTTTCTGCAAAATCTTTATAAGTATGATTCTAAGTTGGTCTGTGAACTACTTTTCAATTCTGGGACATGGGTCTCAGGAATCTCCAACTTAGGGCCCTTAATGTGGCCCTGAAAGCTTCATTTTAACAAGAGCTTCTGGTGCTTTTATACATGCTAGGATTTGAGGACTCCTGGCTTATGCCTTCACATCTGACCTCTTTTCTGAGTTTCACACTCAAAAATGCAACTGCCTGATGTTTCTACTTGGATGTCTCTAAAGTAACTCAAATTCTACACGTCTGATGATGATCATTTTATCTACCTCCTAAGTTCTTCTGCTATACCATATCCTGATGAATGGTACAGTGACCTATCTATTGCACTGAGCCAGAAGTCAGTGTATAATTACTATCTCCTTTCTTTCCTTTGCCCCTACATTTACTCACTCATCAAATCTGGTTGTGTCTTTACATTCTTATAAATAGTATTTAAATTCTTAATCATTTCTAAGTGTTACAATAACCTTCATGGCCTCATTCTTGTCCACATTCATTTTTATTTGCTCCAGACTGCTGCTAATTTTATTGTGTCAGATTTGTTTCTTGATGTTATTTACATAATAAAATGTTCTATTGAGGATTTATTGTGTAATGAGCATTGTGATAGATAATTTAAATGCATTATCTCATTTAACAACCCTGTAAGTTTATATGACATTAAAGATAATATCCAAATTCTTATTATGGCATATATTGTTTTTTATAATCTGACTTCAGCTGCTTCTTACTGACTACCTCATCTCTTTCCTTCTTCCATGTTACAGTTGAAATAAGTTGAGTTACTTGTTGCCCTCTGAATAACAGGTGCTATCTTTGGAACTTAGTTTAAGCCATCTCCTGGGAAACCTCTCCTGGCTAGTTGCTATCCAGCACAGATCCCTCCTTTACTGATGTTCATGGTTTGTTGCAGAAATACCCTCATCTTTCACAGTAGGAGCATCCTATAATATTGTCATCACTCTACATATCTTATTCTGAACTAGGAAATGAACTTCCTAAGGATGGTATATGGCTTTTTGATATGTCAACTTGGTTAGGTGTATAACTAGGGTGTTAGGTTATATACCCTAGTGATTCAATCAGACACTAATCTAGGTGTTGCTGTGAAGGTATTTTGCCAGTCCAAATCAGTTGACTTTAAATAAGGGAGATTATCCTGGATAAACTAGGTAGACCTGGCTGAATCAGTTGGAAGGACATTAAAGTAGGTCTGAGGTTTCCCTGAAAAAGAAAAGACATTCTCTTGTGGATGAGAGGGTCATCTGGTGCCCTTGGAACTTTATCCTGCTCATGATCTTTTCTACTGATTTTGCATTTCTGACTGAATCCTAACTGATATACATGGGTTCTCCTTTTTTGTTTGTTGTTGTGCATGTCTTGTGCAAAACTTGATGTCTAGAAAGTAATATGTAATCAGTACACTTTTAAATGAGTAAAAATGAAATAATAAGTCAATTTTGCCATAGCCCAAAGTTCTGTCAGCTACTAGACCACTGAGAACCCTTGGAGAACGTTATCCTGGTCAGTACGACTGAAAATATATACTCTCTAATTTCAATGGGGTCAAAAAAATTGCTTGGAAAATTTTTAACTGTCTCTTAACTTCCCCTTCTACAGTTCTGCTCAGTGAAAATTTACTTCATTTTTTTCACATTCCTCAACAGTCTGTAAACCCTTATTTATCCAGATAATTTCTGTTTCACAAAGAATATAAAGGACTCTCAACATGAAATCTTTTACTTATAAACATATACTTCTATACACAACTGTACTTTTTTGCCTAAATTTTTGAAGGTAAATTGTTCTTTCAGTCCAAGCCTAAATTCCAAACTTTGTATTAAATTATCTACTCTTTCATCTTCTATAAAATACTGCTTCTTCAATTTTACACTCTCCTTTTTGGTAATCTCTGTTGTTATATTAAAGTTATAAATAAAATAAATTCTTTACTATGCTAACTCAGCTCCATATCATTCTGTAACCATTGTCATATCCTCTTTTCTTACATCAAAGCAAGCTCCCTAAAGGACTATTTCACATGATCTTTTTAATGGTCTATCCCATACATTTCTCCACTGAAAATTCTTTTACTGAGGTGAAAAACAAATTCCCAACTTACCTCAATGAACACATATAGGAAGGGAAAACTCCTTTCAACAAATAAATATTTCACTCCCAGGTTCAATGCAGTGTTATTCACACTAGACAAGATGTGGATGCAAACTAAATATCCATCGGTGGATTAATGGGTAAAGAGAATGTACTACATACATACAATGGAATCCTATTTAACCTTAAAAAAGAAGGAAATTTTGTCATATGTTACAACATAGATGAAACTTGAGGACATTATGCTAAGTTAAATGTCAGTACCAAGACAAAACTGCATGATTCTACATATATGAGGTATCTAAAGTAGTTGAACTCTTAAAAGCAGAGTTGCAAGAAAGTGGGGTTGTTCAATGGGCACAGGGTTTTAATTCTGCAAGATGAAAAAGTTCTAGAAATCTGTTGCACAGCTATGTGCGTATAGTTAACACTACTGTACTGTACACTTAACATAATTAAGACAGCAAATGTCATGCTATTTTTGTTGTAATAAAATAAACAATAACAACAACAAAAACAAAACTAAGAAAATCAACTCCTATACTGTTTGTTAATACAGTATCTGACTCAACTCAAAACTGGAAATAGATGCATCTATAAAAGCATATTAGGGGATTTCCCTAGTAGTCCAATGGTTAAGACTCCACATTCTTGATGCAGGGGGTCCAGGTTCATTTCCTGATCAGGGAACTGGATCCTGCACACTACAAGGGAGATTGGAGATCTGGTAGTGCTGCAACTAAGACCCAAGAAAGCCAAGTCAATAAAAAAAATACTTTTTTAAATGACATATTAGTGTATGATTTCAGGTATGTAAATGTAGAGCTTTTAGTGTAAGGACAAATGTGTCATTAATTAGTACCAATTTTCTTTTGTTTTGTATATTTCTTAAAATTGATGAACCACCCTTGCTGTTGTTCTTCAGTCCTGTCCAACTCTTTGCAACACCATGGACGGCAGCATGCCAGGCTTCCCTGTCCTTCACTATCTCCCAGAGTTCACTTAGATTCATGTCCACTGAGTCAGTGATGCTATCTAACCAACTTATCCTCTGCCACTCTCTTTTCCTTCTGCCTTCAGTCTTTCCCAGGATCAGGGTCTTTTCCAATGAGTTGGTTTATCACATCAGGTGGTCAAAGCATCGGAGCTTCAACTTCAGCAA
Organism: Cervus elaphus; assembly: GCF_910594005.1. Lineage (NCBI taxonomy): Eukaryota > Metazoa > Chordata > Mammalia > Artiodactyla > Cervidae > Cervus > Cervus elaphus. The sequence goes on along the minus strand of NC_057833.1, from coordinate 18,806,626 downwards.
CAGTCCTTTTAGTGAATATACAGGGTTGATTTTCCTTAGGATTGACTGGTTTCTCCTTGCTGTCCAAGTGACTCTCAGGAGTCTTCTCCAGCACCACAGTCTGAAAACATCAATTCTTCGACACTCAGCCTTCTTTATGGTCCAACTCTCACATCCTTACATGACCATAGCTTTGACTATATGGACCTTTGTTAGCCAAGTGATGTCTCTTCATTTTAATACACTGTTTAAGTTTATCATAGCTTTTCTTCCAAGAGAAAGTGTTTTTTAATTTTGTGGTTGCAGTTACCATTCACAGTGGTTTTGGACCTCAAGAAGATAAAATTTGTCACTGTTTTCATTTTTCCCCCATCTATTTGCCCGGAAGTGATGGAACCAAATGCCATGATCTTAGTTTTTGTCAGCTACCCAGCTAGATCACTGCTTAATTCTCTGTTGAATAGCAAAAATATATCAGAAGGAATCTGTAAAAAATCCATAGTGTTAGACACAAGCTGCTAATTTAACTGGCAATAGAATAATAAACACATAAAAACTTCATGCGTCTTGATACAGCATCCAATTACTGACCAAAAGAACAGGTTCTATGTTTTTCTGAGGTATACTTGTTTTCAGTATAATGTTTATATAGTTGTGTGGGGGTGGTTGTCATCTATGATGAGGAGTGTACAGAAAGGATGGGGTGGGGTTCACTCCAGGTCCATACACAGTTTCTTTGAAACACAGTGATCATCACTATGTTTGGATTTTTAAAATGGCACTGTTTTCCTTTTTTGGCAGATGAAACAATTTTTCAAACAAGTCAGCTTCCATTGTCTAATTCTAAATGTAAGGGCAGCTTTATTGCTTACATTTGGCATGTAAAATTATACAAACTTATTTGGTGAATTTAATTCACCTCAAAAAGGTAATTTTCCAAATAAATTCTACTGGCCTGAAAGAGTTAAAGTGCTGCCAGATGGATAAATTAGTCCTTTCTCAATGGCACAAGCACATAAGGACATAAATGAAATCTGAACTATGGGTTTCTATACACATAAACAAGCAAAACACCTAGCCAAGTGACACAGAGGAGCACACTTTCTATTAATAGACTTCTCTTAATCTTTGCAACCAGAATATGTATTTTTAAAAGGATTTTCATTACATTAACAATCAGGATTTTAAAATGTTTGTATTATGAAGAATAATACAGACATAGAAAAGTGCACAAATTTATCATAGAAAGCAGCCATGTAACAGAATCTGGATGAAGAAAGACATCAACCTGAGAAACCCATTATATATCTTTTCCACCTTTACCACTTCCTTCCTTTGCAAAAGTAACCACTCTCCTGATATCTGGTACTTTTTGTAGCTATAGTTTATTCATTTTCTTTGCTGCATAGATTTTGTTATATGAGGACTGCTATGAACACTTCCACATGGTCTTTCTGTGCATTCCTTTCTCTTTCAATATACCCAGAAGTGAAATCATTGAATCATAAGTTATGCAGATCTCTAACATTAGTAAAAACTGTTAAATTGTTTTCCAAAATATTTGTATTAATTTACCTCCTCTTTAGTGCATTTGATCGATCCTCATGTTCCATATCTTGTCTAATACTTGAAGGGAATAACAACCCACTCCAATATTCTTGCCTGGGAAATCCCATGGACAGAGGAGCCTGGAAGGCTACAGTCTATTGTGGCACAAAGAGTTAGACATGACTAAGTGACTAAGCACATTTAAAGTTTATCCATTCTGACTAAGAATGCTATCTTATGAAATACTTTCCTGTATGTCCCTAAATATTAGTGAACTATGCACCTTTTAAATAATTTTGTAGGATATTTTGACATTATCTTTAATAAAGTATCTCTTCCTATTTCACGCTCAATTACATGTGTTGAAAATATCTTCTTCTATTTTCTTTTATACTGAATCTGTTAATAGAGATTAAGAATATTCTGAATAGATGTTCTTGGTTTAATGTAGTCAAATTTATCATTCTTTGCCTTTATAATTAACACTCTTTAAAAGATAATATTTAATAGTTTTTTGCTGTCTCAATACTGTGAAGATATTTTACTTCATCATCTTCTGGCTATACTTATTACATGTCACATTCTGACGTTAAAATCATCCTGGGATTGATTTTGGGGTAGGGTGTGATACAGAGATCAATTTTCTATCACTGTTTTAAAAGTCAAATTGATGTTCAATAGACTTATCAGAAGATCATCTTTCTTTCACTACTCTTCAGTAACCTCATAAGTCAAAGTGTCCATGAATATGTGGGCTCTGCATTTCATTGATTTATATATCTAACTTTGCTTTAATACCACTGTTCTTTATTTACTGTAGCTTTGTAAAAAGACTTGCTGAAAGTCCTCCAAAAGTGTTATTGTTCATTAAGAATGTCTTATCTAATATTGGCCCATGATATCTCTCTATGCATTTTAGAATCAGCTTGTCAGTCTTCATAAAAATGCCCATTGGAGTTTTCATTCAGATTGTATTTGTCTGTATAAAAGCTTGTGGGGAATTTGACATCTTTACCATGGGCACTTTTTTAATCCATAAAAAGAGTATATTCATTTATCTCTCAAGAAAGCTGTCTGGGTAGAGTTCTTAACTGGCATGGTAATATTAGTCAGGGTTCTCAGAATTAACCATCACATCTGATTTTGACTAATTCAGTTCCCAAGTATTATATTTTAGGCATTGAAAATGATGTCTTTTAAAAGATTTTATTTTGCTATTTATATTTGATATGTAGTTATACATCTTTTACCCTTATTCATATTTTATTTACCTACTTGCTTATTATTCATCTTCTTATTTATTCCAATTATTTTCTTATTTTCTTATGTTTATTAATTGCATTTCTTTGAGCCTTATGATCTAAGAAAGGATTTCCAATAATACCAAATTAGTCTGCATATTCTGTATTATTCAAGTGATGATTTGCACATTTCAATATTTTTTCTTTCTGACTATATTTTTTCAAAGAAATCTACCCTAGTAATTTTTAAATTTACTATTTTGAACTAAAATGCCAATTTGACACATTTTAAAACATTTATTGACTTGCATCTATAAAATTTTAGTTTTAAACAATAAAAAAATTTTCTATCATTGTTGGAAAATTCCATAGAAGTTTTGTGATACTTAGAATGTATTCCAATTTCAAGGTTTTCAAATCTTCCATAGTCTTAATTTTTGTTTGCTTCTCTAACTATTACTATGTTAAAAATTTATCATTTCTAACATAGTAAAAGTTAAATTTCTCACTACGATTATGCATTTGTCTTGTCCTCCTTTCAATCTGTCAATTTTTTACTTTTATATTTTAAGATTATCTTATTAAGTATACAAAAATTAAAGAGTTTTATATATTCTTATTGAGTTATACCTTTACTTATAATAAGGTGTATCTCTTACAATGCATTCTGCCTTTTAATCTACTTTTTCAGATATAGCTAATGTAGTTTTCTTTGGGTTAATGTTTTCATATTATAAATGTTTCTATCCATTATTTTCAACCTTTCTGTGTCCTTTTGTTCAGTTTGTATTTCCTGTGCTCAGTCCCTAAGTTGTGTCTGACTGTGTGACTCCACGCCAGGTTCCTCTGTCCATGGGATTCTTTAGGTGAGAATACTGGAGTGGATAGCCATTCCTTTCTCCATGGGATCTTCCCAACCCAGGGATCAAAGCCAGGTCTCCTGCATTGCTGGCAGAGTCTTTACCATCTGAGTACATAGTATATTGGAAGTGCTCAATGAATTTTATAAAATTGAAGGCATTTTATAAAATTAAAAGTTTTCATCAAAGAACTTGGGCTACTTTAAAGTGGCTACTTTTATCCTAGTTGGTTACAAAGATGCATATGAAAATACTAAACTAAACATCAGTGTAAAATGACATCTCTTTATTAGGTTCTAAAGACTAAAAGGTCAATATAACAACACAATAAACTTACAGTGTAAGTTGTATATGTTAAAATCATTATGTACATGTATCAGTAAAATATGAGTTCTTTTTAATAATCTACAAAGAATACATACATTTAAAAATTATATAAAATTTGTTAATAAATTTCTAGTGTTTCTGTGATGATCTTGTCAGGCGAGTGTATTCTCCTCGGTTCTGTGTCGTCTCAACAGAAATTTTATATGATGGACATTAGAGCCCTCAGCATGTCATAGCTGTCAGACAGACTGTGTTATAGTTCTTGGGTCTTGGACAGACGTTGTTATCGCTCTTAGACAGATCAGTGTTACAGCTCCATGTTACAGCTCAATTTTACTTAGAAAATAGTAGGAAAAGACATCCTCGAGGCTTGAAGGCATGCTGACCCAAAGATGCAAAGATAAGGGAGCCCTGGGCCCTTTGGCTCCTCTTTTTATATGTATTTTCCTCCCCCCTGGGCCTATGCTATGTAAATTGGACTAGCCAGGAGTGCTGTTTGTTCTACCTGAAGTCCTCACTCCGGTCCTCAGACCTTCCTTTGTTCTATTTTCTCAGGCTTTTCCCTTCTTTGTCTTTTAGCCACTGCTATTCTGGACTCCTGTTTCCTATTCTAACTACCTAATAATCTGAAGCCTTAGTTCACTCAGCTTCATGAAAGTTCAAGATTTTCATACCCAAATATGGGATTCACTTGAAGAAGTAGCCTCAGTCATTACCCTTTTGAAGATACATGCTCAGTCTGATTTCTTTTTGAGTCAAGATCCAGATAGGAATTATCCTTGGCAGGGTGCACAGTCCTGCTATGACACATAGTGAAATCATCTCTGGTTGTTTCATCCCATCTCAGTAACCAAAATATACAGTCTAACTCCTTTAACCTATGTTCAGGATATACTTAATGGTTTAGGACTATTGGACAAATTTTGTTTTTAGATAATGGATTGGTGAAGACTTGGAAAAATAGCCTTGAAGAAATGTTGGTTCTGGCACAGTATTAAAGAATCCACCTGCCAATGCAGTAGATGCAAGAGTCGTGGGTTCGATCTATGAGTCAGAAGATCCCTTGGAGAAAGAATGGCAACCCACTTCAGTATTCTTGCCTGGGAAATCCTATAGAAGTGAAGCCTGGTGGGCTACAGTCCTTGAAGTCACAAAGAGTCAGACATGACTGAGCACACACAACAATAACTAGCCGTTGAATAGAAAGAGACTATTCCTTTCTCTCTCTTTCTTTTTTTCTTTTAGTGTTTAGTATCCTTTTTCTTCTTGTTTTCAATCAAAGTTACCCCTCACACCTCCACGTGCTCTTCTTCTACATTCAGGTCTACTCCTATCTGTTCTTAGGCTGCTCTGTAAGCACATGGCTGAATCTTTCTGTGACTTACTTGTGAGTCTGTTTCTGCTTATTTACAGACAAGTTGAGAGGTGATAAAATGCCTTAGTAAACGAAGTGAAGAGAGTGAGGAAAATGCACAGAAAACACATGGATTAATATTTGGAGATATAGTCTTGATATGTATATTATCCTCTTTATGTATCAGAAAATCTGAAAAGACAGAAAAATTGACTTTAAGCCTACTCTGTGCCAAACAGCATGGAAAAGATGTTTACATTTAGCAAGAAACACAATTCCATAAGGTGGATGTTTATAGGTGAGAAAACTAAACTTTAAGAGAAGTTAACTGATTTGGCAAATGTCACATAGTGAGTAAGAAAAAAATAGTCAAAATTTAAACCCAAGTCTTGCTGGCTTCTAAGTTAGGCCTCTATTTCTTTATGTCATAGTCATACTTTTGTAGCAGATAAAAAAAATCCAGATGTCTCAATCTATGTCTTCTCTCATTTTAGATCTATTATATTGCTTCTTTCTTACAAACAGAAGTACTTTTTTTTATAGGCCTCAATATCTGGAGTTGAAGAATTTGCATAGACAATGAATTAATCTACACAAAAACTCAATAAATTCTAGACATTTTAATAAGGTTAAGGTATTCTTTTTCCTGTTCCCTATGCTCTAGCCAAAAGAGGGACAAAAAAAGGTTGATTCTACTCCTGATACATTGTGTTTGTCATTTCAAATGTTTAGTTGCACCAGAGGACCCACGTTATTGCATAGATGTTATTTAAATAAATATTTTTGGACAAGGCAGGAGAGGAGGCTTGTGTAGAAAAATGGGCTAGTAAAGAAGCATTGTTGTTTACTTGCTATGTCATGTCTGACACTAATTTTGACCCCGTGGACTGTAACCTGCCAGACTCCTCTGTCCATGGGATTCTCCAGGCAAGAATACCAAGAATATTGATGTGTATTGTCATGCCCTCCTTCAGGGGATCTTCCAAACTAGGGATCAAACGGATCAAACTCGTGTTTACAACATTGCAGGCAAGTGTTTTTTTCTTTTCTTTTTTTTTTTTTTTTTTTACTACTGAGCCACCAGGGAAGCCCTAGTAAAGAAGCATATCAGCATTATTTACATGTGATAAGCATTTACTATTAGTCAAGCAACTTACAGAGAGCTTTGCATTATTATCTAGTTAATTAGGTTACAGGTCATTACATGTTTGCATTACTTAACTTAAACATTACATGTTTACATTACTTAACATGTTTACATTACATTACTTAACTCTATGAAATAGGTACCATATTATCCTCACTTTATGCTAAACACTATAGAGAAGGCATAAGAATAGTCTCACTGTAGATAATTTAGAATAGTTTATAATTTTAATTTGGCTATTCTCCCAATATTTTGCTGTTTGTGCTTTAGATCAGAGCTTTCTAAGCCTTGGGGAGAGGTCATGAATTACCTGGTTTGCGTGTGTGTACTCAATTGTGTCCAACTCTTTTCCTTGAATTACCTCAGGATCTTTTTAAAATGCAGATTCTGACTAGGTAGGTCTCAGGTAAGGTCTGAGATTCTGCATTTAAACATGCTTCACAGATCATACTGTGAAAAACTTGATTTTTCCTTCAAGCTAAGTCTCCTTCCTAAAGAGCTTTCATACCTACTGGAATATTAATTTTAAATTTATTAAATAAATGTTGATGATCAGATATATTTCAAAATCAAAAATCTTTTCACAAAGACAACAGTTCAATTTAGAGAGAAAAATTTAAGAAGGTACACCAAACTTTCCTTCTCCTTAAACTGTATATACAATGTACATTAGCATAAATACCTTCTGCCAATAATAATAGGTATCATTTATAAAGCATTTACTATGTGCCAGAGACTAAATTAAGAGCTTTAAGTTATCATTTTATTCAGTACTATTAGCAATGTATGAAGTGCTATTAAGATTCAAATTTTATATATACAGCTGTGGAAGCATTAACAGTTTAACTGTTCATTATGACTCATATTGAGTAATTCCTTTATCTTGTGATTCAGTCCTTATCTTGCATTTCAGGTTATCTCTCTCTTAATTTTACTTTACACCACTCTCTTTACAATATACTGCTTATTCCTGCTATACACATTGCCTCCTAATATAAGCATAAAGATCTTTCCGACTTAGAATCTCTACACAGAGGTCAGGGTGAGAGTTGTATAAGGTAGACTGGAGCAGACAGTGGAACAAAGTAGTCTGCAAGAGAAGACTCAAAATCACAGTCAAGCTGGGCTTGGATTATGTCATAAACCAGGTGACAGCTAGGTGGCAAGGTTCAAGGCAGCAAACAGAAGAATGAGTGTCAGAAGCAGAGTGTGACAGGACCCAGTGCAGAGAACAGTTAAATACATGAGGCTGGTTGCATTTAATGACAAGAACCAAGGCATAAAGGATAAGAGCATCGGTGGCCCATGCGGAGTGGGCACTGGCTCTGTAATCCAACAGCATGTTTGATGATTGATAACTTACCCAACTACGAGATAATAGATAATTATAAGCTTGATGTGTGTGCTGGGTGGGCTAAGTTGTTTCAGTCGTGCCTGACTCTCTATGACCCTGGAACCTGCCAGGCTCCTCTGTCCATGGGACTCTCCAGGCAAGAAGACTGGAGTGGGTTGCCATGCCCTCCTCCAGGGAATGTCCCCCACCCAGGGATCAAATCCACATTTCCTATGGCTCCTGCAATACAGACAGATTCTTTACCTCTGAGTCACCAGGGAAGCCTATAAACTTGGTACTTTCATGGCCCCCTTTCTCCATCTTTTTTTTTTTTTTGGTAAAAAGGTTATTTTTATTTTTTTTTTAATTTTCTATTTATTTATTTATTTATTTTTGTCATACATTGATATTAAAGTCAGCAACAGTGAATAGAACCATTTTCATGCTCAAAATTCCTCCTACCACATTTGTCATATCTCTGTCTCTCTGGAACTAGCCTGGAAAAGGTCTTTACTTTTAAAGACTTACATGATTAGATTGGACCCACATGAATGATCCATGATAAGATCCCCATTCAAAGTCTGTATTCTTAATCACATCTGCAAAAAAAAAATCCCTTTTTATCATGCAACTTTGTATATTCACAGGTTCCAAGGATTAGGAAATGGACATCTTTCAGTTCAGTTCGGTTCAGTTGCACAGTCATGTCCAACTTTTTGAAACCCCATGAACTGCAGCAAGCCAAGCTTCCCTGTCCTTCACCAACTACTGGAACTTTCTCAGACTCATGTCCATCAAGTTGGTGATGCCATTCAACCATCTCATCCTCTGTTGTCCCCTTCTCCTCCTGCCTTCAGTCTTTACCAGCATCAGGGTCTTTTTAAATGAGTAAGCTCTTTGCATCTCTTGGCCAAAGTATTGGAGTTTCAGCTTCAGCATCAGTCCTTCCAATGAATATTCAGGACCGATTTCCTTTAGGATGGACTGGATTGATCTCCTTGCAGTCCAAGGGACTCTCAAGAGTCTTTTCCAACACCACAGTTCAAAAGCATCAGGTAAAAAACATGAATTTTGGACATCTTTAGGGACAATTGTCATTCTAACACCAGTCTGCTATATGTGATAGACTATTTTAGTTAGGTTTATTGGTCATAAGAAGAGAACAAACTAAGTAAATCAAAAGAGAAATATATTAAACTATATAAGCTAGTCCTCAGAAGTTCAAAGAAGGGCTTCCTAGGTGGCACAGTGGTAAAGAATCTGCCTGGCAATAGAGGAGACCCAAGAGACACGGGTTCAATGCTTGGGTCAGAAAGACCCTCTGGAGTAGGAAGTGGCAACCCACTCCAGTATTCTTGCCTGGGAAATTCCATGGACAGAGGAGCCTGGTGGGCTACAATCCATGGGGTCACAAAGAGTTGGACATGACTGAGTGCAGCACAGCAGCAAAAGTTCCAGGGGGCCTAAACAACTAGTTTAGAAACTATGCACCAGAAATAATGCCCACAGCAGACCACCACACAATTCACAGGCTGGATTCCAGCACAGGCAGGGACACAGGATCTTATTCTCAGCAATTCTGCCATAGCTGCTTCTCAAACTCGGTGTCTATGCCAAACTCTGCCGAATTCACCAGTATTCACCAAAAACGTCTGCTTCTTTTGTTTTTCCCCCTGTCGAACTGAAACATTTTGGAAGTACATTTTACTGGGGGATCCTTAGTCAAATGTCTGTATTTTAGCTGCCAAAAAGACAGGGAAATTCAATTTTGGAATCTTCTTTGGTATCATTTTTGCCAAATATATAAGGAAAATATTTTTTAAAATGCTGGACTACAAGTACTTCATACTGTATGATCCTCTTTCCCAGATGAAGCTCAAAATGCCACCTAGATAGTCTTCTCCTCCAATGTACAATGAGAATACTTACTCAGGCCTAAAAGTGTACAGAGGGTTCTATCTATACTGTGGTAATAATATTCATGGTTGCATTTTGAAAAGATTACACCATTTAAAGAATCAAAAGATCATAGAATCATAAAAGTTATATCCAAAGCATTTAAGAGCACCTATAATTCTGCAGCAGGAGTGATTTTGATATTTCTGATATTTGTAGAATTTCGTATCAACCCAGGATGTTTTTCTCCAGTTTGCAGTACTCTGACACCTGGATTGACTGATACTAATAATAGCCTTGTTGCATACATTACTTTTTAGCATACAAATTACATTAACTACAATAGTATTTTATATCATACTTGATGCTCATAAAGTACTATGAGCAGAAGTATGCTTTTTGTCATCTTTATTTTACTACAGAATGATCACCTAAGGTTAAGTGCTTAAGTCTGGATTTAGATTTGAATTTCTTCTCTGTCTCATTTTCCTCATTTTAATTGGGATGTTAATATCTATTTCATGAAATTTTTTTCAGGACAAAAAGAAATAAATGTACAAACTTTGATATACATTCAGAACCAGAACAGAGCTTAGAGAATGTTTAGGATAACTCAACAGTGGCCAACTGGTCAACTGATGATTCAGGGTTGGAGATGGGAAAGGGTTGATACTTGCTCACATTTGGTCCACAAATTTTCCATTAGAACCCAATAGGCATTTTCCACTAGTATTAGGAGTACAAACTCTGTGGAAAAAGAAAGTTTGCTTGGAAAATCTAATTTTCCACTGAGAATTGAAACAGTGAACTCTCTAGAACCATGATATGCAGTATAAACTGTAACTTAAAGGTATTTCCATAAATAGCAAACCATAAAATTATGTCACAAGAACAGAGCAGCTTATTTGGTCAAAGTACTCACTGTACACTTAGTTTATTCAACAGTAATGTTTGAATTCACTGAGAAATATTATACATGAATTTGAAGTTCATACTCTGTCACTAGCAAATTCAAAATAGTCTCTAAAACACAGAGCTAGAGTTAGCAACAAGATTTGAATTTCCTTCTCTTCCAGTTGCTAGCTGTGGGCCCATGCAGTCAATTCAAAATGAGCAATTCCTTAATGAGTGACTACCTATTGCATTAAGTCCCTATACTGCTGCTGCTGCTGCTAAGTCACGTCAATCGTGTCCGACTCTGTGCGACCCCATAGACGGCAGTCCACTGGGCTCCCGTCCCTGGGATTCTCCAGGCAAGAACACTGGAGTGGGTTGCCATTTCCTTCTCCAGTGCATGAAAATGAAAAGTGAAAGTGAAGTAGCTCAGTCTTTTCCGATTCTTCGCGACCCCATGGACTGTAGCCTACCAGGCTCCTTCGTCCATGGGATTTCCCAGGCAAGAGTACTGAAGTGGGTTGCCATTGCCTTCTCTGAGTCCCTTTGGTAGGGGTTTTTAAGTCTTTATGCTAGGATTCCAGTCTTCACCGAGTTTGTAATCGCAGGAATGTTAGTTCCTGAAAGATAGTCATTCAACAACTAATTAAATTACAGTTTGAATTAAAACTACCAAAACTAAGTAATATGTTCTCTACAAAAAATATATTCCTAACTTCAAAATCTGATTTCCCCCAAAGAAAATTATGTCCTACGTTACTCATAAAAAAGTAAGGTTGAGGTGACAATCTTAACAGCTAAATATTAAATATTTTTCCAAAAGTAAGTATGATTTCTTATACTCTGTTTAACTCAAAACTATTTGCTTATAAAATTAATCATTATATCTTAAAGTTATTTTTTTTTTTTTACTAAAAAATAAGTCAAATGAAAAATTTTTGGCAAATTAATTCTTTATAGCTTTAAGAAATTTTAGCTAATCTCTAAGTAAGAATGTCTCCTTTTTCAAATTAAGTTGCTATGGTAAATCTAATCATTCATGTCATCACTTGTACTGCTTCAACACATTAAAACTATAGATCTCTGACATTGATACCAAGAATCATATGCCTTTCTTTAACACCACACTGTCTCTTTTTGAAGCTGTTACAACATTACTAGAAATGAGTTAGCTTGTCTATGCGATACATTTTCATTAAAAATATCACATCGGAATAAATCATAATGATTCACCTGAGGTCTGAAAAAGATAATAACACACACAGCCAATGAGTATTAATATTTTTAATACATGGTGTTTGGCTTTGCAGATAAAATGATTCTGTATACATAAGATGCACTGTTATTGGGTTGACCAAAAAGTTCATTCAGGTTTTTCTGTAACCTCTTACGGAAAAACCCAAACTTTTTGGCCAACCCAATATTATTTAGTGTCACAAATATTTTTCATACTTCAAGATGTTAAACATATTTTCATCTTAAAGGAACAAAGCAATTGGCTTCTGTGAGTTTCTTGAATGTTCAAAATAAAATTCTTCTGACTTCAGAAAGAAATGTTTCTACCATTTCTATTTGACAGCATAGCCATATTTGAAAATTAATTTAAGGTTCAGCAAGTTACAAGAGAGCAGTTTGAGCTTTATAAGGGCATATAAGGAAAGTACTTTTTCTGTTGTGATGTCACACAAAAATCATACACACACTTATTTAATCTCTGCAACAGATATTGGAGATAAACAGTTAAAAGAGCTTTCTGTTGTAGTGATTATTAACGATGAAATCTTTATCTTCTTAGCAATAGGAGTTTGTCCAATTAGTTTTGGGGGCTCTCAAATTCTGCACAAATATGATAAAATTTGCTTGTTTCCACCATGAATTTTTCTGAGGCTCTTTTTCCTGGGCTAATCTCCAGATTGGCAAGTTCCAGCAGATTTTAAAATATCCTTTCCATATATCACCCACTCTTGTCCTGCTTGTGGATAGATTGACGTCTAAGCTCAGAGGATTGTAACTAAGCTGCTTTTCTCGGCAGAAAAGTTCATTTTCCTTCAGCTGTTGCAGAAATCTCCCTTACCTCCCACTGATTCAGTGTTTTTCAATTGTTCCAGCCTGCTTCCAATTGCTCTGGCACACTGTTTGAGGATCACAGTGAAGAATGCCAAGTAAGGGCATCTTTTCCAGAGGGCAGGACCAAAGTTATTCTTCTCTCTTGACACATTACATAACTTGTCTACATGGATAAGGTGTGATAATGTATTTTATTTCTCATCCCAGTTCAGACAGGGAATAGTTGATAGACTGATTTAAGGTTTGTTTTTTCAAATTTAGACACTTAACTATTAAATCCTTTTAATTTAGCTTGTTAAATAATTTAAAAATACTCAAAAAACTATCTCTTCACTGTGTATACTTTGTTGTTGTTGTCGTTGTTTTTTTCTTTTATCCCTAAGAGCACAGGTTTCTGAAACAACATACAGCAGGAAAAAGAGGATGTCAAAATGGAAATTAAAAATGGGAATCTCCAATCCAATAGTATCTGTTGCATACAATAAACAACCTAATGAAAGTGAAAGTGTTAGTTGCTTAGTTGTGTCTGATTCTGTGACACCATGGATTGTAGCCCACCAAGCTCCTCTGTCCACGGAGTTCTCCAGGCAAGAATACCTGAGTGGGTAGTCATTCTTTTCTCCAGGGGGGGTCTTCCCAACCCAGGGATAAAACCTGGGCCTCCTGCATTACAAGCAGATTCTTTACTATTTGATCCACCAGGGAAACCATAATATATTTCATTGGGGCCTAATTTGAATTATTAGCACAGCACTAATGAAGCCTAGGTCGCAGAATGTTAGAATAGACCTAAAGGGAGCCTTCAAGTTGATCTAGGTCAAAACTTGAACCTCCTTACTTTAAAAGAGAGAAAAATTATTCACAATGAGGTAAGTGACTTGGCTAAAGCCAAACGGCAACTTACAAGTCAAGTCAAGTCACTCAGTTGTGTCCGACTCTGCGACCCCATGGACTATAGCCTACCAGGTTCCTCCATCCATGGGATTTTCCAGGCAAGAATACTGGAGTGGATTGCCATTTCCTTCTCCAGGAGATCTTCCCGACCCAGGGATTGAACCCGGATCTCCCACATTGTAGGCGGACGCTTTACCGTATGAGCCACCAGGGAAGTCTTGGCTAAAGCCAAATGGCAACTTCCAAAGCAGAAGTTAAAACCTATGCCCATTGACTTCTGTGCCATTGTACTTTCTTCTAAGAATGATTATTACAGCTTACACAATCCCTCATTCATTGTAAAATCAACCCCAAGAATATGCCCTTTGAGAGTGGATCAGGATCAGCCTCTTCATATTCAAATTGCAAACTGCATTAGTCAAAAACTGGTCAAGAGTTGTGCTGAAGCACATGATTTTCCATTTGATCACTAAATTACATCCAACAACTGTCCACTGCAATGTTCACACACAAAAAAAAACAAGAACAATGAAACAATATCCATAATTTCAGGGACTTCCCTGGTGGTCCAGTGACACTCCCAATGCAGGGGACCTGGGTTCAATCCTTAGTCAGGGAACTAGATCCCATGTGCCACAACTAAGATCTAGTGCAGCCAAATATGTGTGTGTGTGTGTGTGTGTGTGTGTGTATTCATGTTTCAGGAAAACGTATATGAAAATAGTTTAAATGTGTATTCAGCTGCTTTAAATAGTAGCTAGGTGTTCAGAGTATATTTGTTCTAAAGAAGAGTAGGATGGTTAAGAAGACAATTTTGTGAGCCAGAATAACTGTGGTCAGATTCCACCATTCTCAGATTATGAAGACAGTGGTAATAAAATTTATGACCTCATGGGACAGTTTGGGGATTAAATATGTTAAGGTGCTTGTGCTGTTGATATAGTTGTTGTCACTGCCATCATTATCACTGTGTTCTTCAAAGACATGTAACAATAACCTGTTTTAAAATTCTCTATCTCATTCATAATTATCTGTTCTTTATAAAGGATACATTCTTTTTAATAAAACATTTACTGGAAAATTGCATCTGAGGCATTTTTGAGTTGAATTTAGAGCCATGAGCAATAAGATTTCAACATTAAAAATGAATTGTATATAAATGACTTTATACTGAGCTCCAGCTAAAAATAATTGCTGATCAAGGTGTTAAAAATGGAAAGTAAAAAGTCATCTCATATATATTTACTCAGTTGACCTCAAATTCTCTTCCTCAGTTTACTTGTAAGAAGAAAAATTATGTTGCACAAGAGGATCTCTATGAGATTTCCAGCCTAAAGCTTTATGATTGTAAACTTTGACTCTTATCATTTCCAAAAAGGGAGCTGTTGCACTCTCACTACTAAGTAACCAAGTACCCCAATATTTACTAAGAAGTACTTTTTTTAGCTTCAAATAATAGTTTGATTAGCTTTGGGGCTCTGTATGGCATTTTTGTGTCTTTCAGAATTTTGGGGGAACCTAAGTATTTAAAAGGAATGTTAATTTGGCATTAGAATAGTTTTGTTGAGAGCAAAAGTTAGGGAACCTACATAAAACTTAAGTAGATTTAGAATCCTAAAATTTATCTTAGAATAGACTATGAGCTAAATATAGGAGTAAACAAATAGAAAACAGTATTTACTATCAGATAGGTTGAAAGAGTCAAGATTTTTGTTCAAGGGTGTGCACAGAACTTCACAAGGATTGGCTGGAGTATCGGTTAGGAGAAAAAGGCTTGTTGGAGATGCTCTTTGTATGCAGGTAGTTTCCTAGAAGGTCTTCCAAGGTGGCACTAGTGGTAAAGAATCTACCTATCAGTGCAGGAGATTTGAGAGACACAGGTTCGATCCCTGGATCAGGAAGATTCTCTGGAGAAGGGCGTGGCAACCCACTCCAGTATTCTTGCCTGGAGAATCCCATGGACAGAGGAGTCTGATGGGTCCATGGAGTCACAGAGTCAGAATGACTGAAGCAACTTAGCATGCATGCATGGTTTCCTAGAATATATAAAGGAGAGCCTATTTTGACCCAGACACCTAATAAAAGCAGGATGCATACTTGTAGAAGATGCTGTTGGTGCCCTCTTCAAATCCCTTGGAATTACTTTTACTACTTTCTTGGGTGCTTCTGTCAATGCCTCACATTGACTGATAATTTCTGGAGGATTTCATTTATCTTATGGAATTCATCTGTCACTGTATTATGGTTCTCTAAAGAAATGGAATCACTAGTATCTACCTGTCTAACTACATATATCTAGAGAATATTTTTGTAAAGAATTAGCTTGCCCAATTATGCAGGCTAAAGTCCCCAAAATTGCAGTTTGCAAGCTGAAGACCCAGATGTGCTGATGATATAGTTCCAGTCTGAGTCTGAAGGGCTGGGAACCAGGAAAGCTGAGTATAGTTCCAGGCCAAAGACTGGCAGGCTTGATATCCAGGAAGAGTTTATATTTTATTTCAAGTCTAAAAGGAGGAAAAAACAACATACCTCTGCTGGAAGGCAGTCATATAAGAGAAGTTCCTTCTTATTTGTGAGAGGGTGAGCCTTTTTGTTACTTTCAGGCCAACTGATTGGATCAGGCCCACCCACATTGGGGAGAACGACCTGCTTTACTCTACTGATTCAAATATTGATCTCATCCATAAACACCTTCACAGACGTACCCTGAAGAATATTTGACCAAATGGACACTGTGAGGCTCAGTCACAGTGACATGAAGTTAACTACCACACACATTTTCCTAAAAGTAATTCAGAATTACTGGAGCACTCCCTGATTCCATCCACCCTGCACAGTCAATGAAAAAGATCCTGCTTCCTGACCCCAAGTCCTAGCAAGCCATATTGCCATTTATTCTCCAGAGCTCTCAGAGGATTAGAGAGAACCTAGAGTTTATCTAAATCTAAGTCTTATGCAGCTCCTTCTTCTTGCTTCCCTCATCCCCTTATTGATTTCTCTTAAGAACACCTCCTTAATCAAACATTAACATGAAATTTCTCATTGCAGCTCTGCTTCTAGAAAACTAGATACAAATGATAGCTTTGCAGCCTTAGGGAAACCTTGGGGAAAGCCTATAAAATAGATAAAATGTTTATACTTTCCTCAACCTCTTCTCATCTAATCATCACCTCCTAATTTTTGTATAATAAACCTTAATTATATATAGGTGTTACCTATAAGCAAATTAATGTATATGTAAGTAAATAATGATTACTTATATAACTTAATATCTAGCATTTATGTACTAATTTGCACTTATATTTCTCTTCTATGCCTTATATATAGACTGACTATAAATAAAAAACACTAAACATCATTTAAAATTCAAAACCATGTGAACAATATTCAATGTAGAATTAAGTTATGGGATTGGATCTATAGGGGAAGAAATATAATCTGACATTCTTCAAACATTACCACTAAAGGAAGAATCTTCTAAATCTAAAGTCAGCATACCTTCTTTATGACCTCTTATCTTCTGCTATGTCATAAAGCTCAATATTCAGAAAACTAAGATCATGGCATCTGGTCCCATTACTTCATAGGGAAACAGTGGAAACAGTGGCACACTTTATTTTGGGGGGCTCCAAAGTCACTGCAGATGTTGACTGAAGCCATGAAATTAAAAGATGCTTACTCCTTGGAAGGAAAGTTATGACGAACCTAGACAGAATATTGAAAAGCAAGGACATTACTTTGTCAACAAAGGTCCATCTAGTCAAGGCTATGGTTTTTCCAGTAGTCATGTATGGATGTGAGAATTGGACTGTAAAGAAAGCTGAATGCTGAAGAATTGATGCTTTTGAACTGTGGTGTTGGATAAGACTCTTGAGAGTCCCTTGGACTCTCAGGAGATTCAGCCCAATCCCTATTAAAATCCCAATGGTAGTTTTTATAGTAAATGAAACCAATATTACAATTCTTATAAAAGCATAAAAGACCCAGAATAGCTAAAACAATCTTGAAAAAGAAGAATAATAGCTGGAGGTATAATACTTTCTTGTTTTAAAATATATTGCAAGGCTACAGTAATTAAAACATTGTAGTTGGGACTTCCTTGATGGTCCAGTGGCTAAGACTCAGTGTTTCCAAATGCAGGGGACCTGAATTCGATCTCTAGTCAGGGAACTAGATTACACATGTCACAGCAAAGGACAAAGATTCCAAGTGCCACAACTAAACCCAACTATTAATAAGACCCGGTGCAGCCAAATAAATACATAATTAAAAAAATAAAACAGTGTAGTACTGACCTAATAACAGACATATAAACCAATGGGACAGAATAGAAAACCTAGAAATAAATCCACATATGTAAGGTCAACTGTTCTTCAACAAGGGTATCAAGACTACACAGAGGGAAAGGATATTCTTTTTAAAAAATGGTGCTGGAAAAACTGGATATCCAATTGCAAAAGAAGGAGCTTATACCCTATGTTACACCATATGCAAAAATTAAATCGAAACAGATTAAAGACAATGCAAGGACTTCCTGACATTAGTTTAGGCAATAAGCTCATTGATGAAGCCAAAACTACACACTGCAAAAGCAAAAATAGACAAGCAAGACTTTATCAAACTAAAATCTTTTGCTCAACAAAGGAAATGTACAGAATCGGGAAAAATATTTGCAAACCACACACAAGAAAGTGGTTAACATCCAAAATATATTAGAAACTCCTATAATTTAATAGGAAAAAAAAGAAAGAAATGCAGGAAAAATAACAAAAACAAACAAAATCCTGGTCTTAAAGTGGGCTAGTGATTTGAATACAGGTTTATCCATAGACACAAAAATGACCAATAAGTACATGAAAAAAAAAATACTCAATGTGACTAACATCAGGGAGATATAAAATCAAATCAAAATCTGTGAAAACCACAGATTTTCTCCTCACACCTGTTAGAATTGTTATTATTTAACAAAACAAATAAACAAAGACATATGTTAGATATGATGTGGAGAAATTATAATCCACAGTGTACTTTTGCTGGGAATGCAAAATGGTACAGCTGCTTTAGAAAACAGTATAGTGATTCCTAAAAATTAAAAATAGAATTACCATATCATTCAGTAATTCCATTTCTGGTTATTATTTGCAAAGAATTGAAATCAGGAACTCAAAGAGATACTAGCATATCAATGTTCATTGAAGTACTATTCACACTAGTCAAGAGATGAGATTACACACCACCCCCCAACAGTAAATTCATTGAGACAGAAATTTTCTACTTTCAGTATATACTTACCACAAAGAATTGGGTATTTCATACAATATATACTGTTCAGACATTTTCACAAATGAGACAGTATTTGTGACTCTTAGATAATTATTTAAAATCATAAAAATGTCTCAAATGATAGTAAAATCTGATGCCTTTAGAAGCCCCATTTTATTAAAATGGAGGCAGAAGATCAATACGTAATCACAGTTTTTCAGTGATGTCGTAGTCTCAGAAAATTTATTTGACCTTGGACAATTCAGCAAATACATTTATTAAAAGATAACTATCACACTTGATTTATGCATCTTCGGAGTTATTGTTAGGATCATAAAATACAGAAAAGACTACTGAAAACTATTTAAAAGCATGGCATAAAAAAACACATAAAAATACTATAGTTTTCACTGTGAAGTATCTTGCTTGCTTAGTCGCTTCAGTCATGTCCGACGCTTTGCGAGCCCATGGACTGTGGCCCACCAAGCTCCTCTGTCCATGAGATTTCCCAGGCCAGAATACTGAAGTGGGTCGTCATTTTGTTAATTTATCATTCACTTTGAAGATAAAATTCACTTACTCAACAAATATTTATAGCTTAGTGCCAATTGTGTGCTAGTCTCTGTTCTAGGGGTTTTAGCTAAATCATGGATCAAAACAAATATCCTTGTGAGAATATTATCTTGCTGGATACCAGAGTATAATACCTTCAATGATTCTGTCACTCATGAATTTTGCCATACTTTTTGCCAACTCCAGAATAAGAAAGGAGTTGCCAGACAGAGAGTTCCTAGTCGGTGAATACATTATCATTACATCAGCTAATTGTTGTATAACTGCTATTATGGCACAGTTAAGAGAAAGCACTCATGGAAACTGTTGCATCAGGCTCATAAATTATGAGATATTGAAAAGTTAAATTTTATTTCTGTGGATAGTTAAAGCCACTCATTCATTCAGCTAATACTCACTGAGTATCCACTATGCACCTATCAATGTTCTAGCCTCTTCAGATCTGTCATTGAAAAAGCAGACAACACTCTATCCCTACTGAAGTTTATAGTCGGATGAAGGATACATATATATGTGGATGCTATCTCCCAGAGGGGCTCTTGAGAAAGAAATAGGAAAATGAAAATACAAAAACTAATTAACACTTGGCATGAAGTTGATGTTCACTAAATGGCAGACAAAAAAATAATCTTCATGTAAATTAAATATGTATTATTATCAAGAGGAAAACTTATTTACTACTACTACTTGTGTATTGTCAAGATGAATAGTTTTATTGGTTATGAGTTTAAGACAATATTTATTTAAGTTTTATTAATGGTATTGGTGCAAAGCAGGGAGGTAGTAGGTTAATTCATCAAAAAACAGATTTCAACATTTTGAAGTTATATGAAACTAAAGTACTTCACCAGTCGGGAACCTTGTGAATGGCAGCCTTTTTTTCATTATGCATTTGGCAGGTAATGACTGAGCAGAATGCATGGTGAGATTGCCAATCAGTAACAATGCAGGCAATGTAACACTACATCCAGTAAGATACCAATTCTGCAAAGCAAATCACTAAGAGAATGTGCTTCTGGTAGAAATTGTGTTTGTATTGTCCAGGAGATTGAAAAAGACCACCATGCAGTTGTAGGCCACTTAACACCAGCTCTCCACAGGTGAAAGAAAAGCTCTGAATTATAGTATTTGCAAATTCCTTCAGTGCTCTGATTTCATATTGTTAAATTATTATAATGATTTATTTATACAGCATTGCCAGAAAATAAAGCAAAATTACTATTGAATATAGATATACTTAAAATATTTCACACATGAAGAAAGATATAGAATACGTAATACAATGAACCAATTCATGCATTTATGTCCCCAAAAGAAAAATGTTAACTTTTTGTCATATTTCCTTCAGATAAGGTTTTGAAAACTATGTTCTCATAAAATAAATTTAGAAATTAAAGAACATTCAGAATAAACATTAACTACCCCTGAAAAAATTCTGAAAAAGACAAAAATTTTAAGATCTGTAAATATCCTTGATTATTTAAGGTAAAAATAACACAAAACTTTAAAAGAATGAAGCAACACCAGCTGATGTTTATCTTTACTTTTGAGTCAAAAGTATTAGAAAAAAGCTACTTTTCACTTTCTACATATATATGTGTGTGCGTGTGTGTGTGTGTGTGTGTGTGTTGAAATATATCTATGAAATAACTTCTGACATTAGCTGCTTAGAGAATGGCCAAACTTCAAAGTTAAGGACACACTCCTCCAAAAGATGCCCTCGCAAGTGCAAGGATTCCCAGGCCATACTTCTCACTTGCAGGTTACCATGTCACAGGTTTCCAATACCAGCTCAGATTTGGTAATTAACTGGAATGACTCATAGAACTCATGAAAGTGATATGATTACAGGCCTCTTCACTCCATGATGCCTCGCTTTATTGCGTGTTGAAGACATAGTTCGTTTTTACAAATTGAAGTTGCAGGCAACCCTGCATCCTATGTCTACTGGCACCATTTTCCCAGCATTTGCTCACCTCATGTCTCTATGTCATATTTTGGTAATTCTCATAATATTTCAAACTTTTCCATTATTATTGTTAGGGAAACACAATGGCTGAAACCACTTACCCTGGCCAGGCACCGCAGTAACCATTCATGTGATTTAGAACTAATAAACCACCACCACCTGAAGAATTCTGGAAAGGTCAAAAGGAGATGCCACATGTCTTACTGACTTCCCAGAATCTGCCTTATTGGAATTCATTTTGGCCGAGCAATGCATGAGCCACCCAGAAGGACCCTGAGTCAGAATGACTGGCCAGGGACAACCCAGAAACTAATCCCATTACCGTAAAACCTGAGACTGCCCTGAGACTGTAAGCCGCAAGCCAGAGCAGTTCTCTGGGGTTCCCTCACCCTCCTGCTCTCTACACAGGAGCCCCTTCCCAATAAAGTCTCTTGCTTTGTCAGCACGTGTGTTTACAAATTCATTTCTGAATGTTAGATAAGAACCCACTCTTAGGCCTCAGAAGGGGTCCCCTTTCCTGCAACATTATTATATTTGTTATGGTGATATGTGATTAGTGATTTTTGATGTTACTGTTACAACTCACTGAAAGTTCAGATGATGGTTAGCATTTTTTAGAATAAAGTATTTTTAACTAAGGTATGTACATTTTTTAGACATAATGCTATTGCTCATTTAATAGACTACAGTATAGTATAAACGCATCTTTTATATGCACTGGGGAACCAAGTAATTTGTGACTCACTTTATTAGGATATTCACTTTATTGCATTGGTCTGAAACTGAACCTGCAGTTTCTCTTAGGTAAGCCTGTACAAGTGTATTATAGCAAAAGGATAAATAGCAATATATTGAAAGATCCCAAATAGGAAACTTCCATTGTCCTCTGCCTGTGGAGTCAGGACATATTACCCTCCTGGTACATCCATGCACAACAATGTACAGATTATTGCCAACTAGTAAAGTTCACCCAAGCTTTGCTTCTTAGAATTTTTACTTCATTACATAGGCATGATTGATTTAATCATTTGCTATAAAATTAAGCTCAATCTCTGGCCACCCTCTCCTATCTGGAGAATGGGCTGATACGGTTTGGTTCTAACCTCTGACCTTTTAATTAAGTGACTGGCCTTGTCTTGAGTCATCTCATTAGCTTACACCAACGAGGGACCTCCTATTAGTTACCTCCTTAGCAAAAGCTTATCATCAGGGCCCACTGTGAATAACAAAAATGTTCATACCACTAAAGGAATTCCAAGGATTTAGAGGCTACCTCTCAGGAATTGGTAACAAAGGGCAGATAAGTTCTTTATCATGTAGGAATTTACTATGATTTTCTTCTCCAATCAACAAACTGGAGTTCAATACAATGTTAACTATTGTTATTGTGGATTGAGTATTGAGAAAACTAAAAAGACTCACTTCTACAAAGGCTACTTATAGTATAAAAGCTCTGACTAGAAAGTCCATGGCACCCAGTCTGTGCTTCAAGGTGATGGAAAAGAGAGTGTGATATTCAAGTCAGAGACTATTGGTTCAAGACTAATTCTGCTCCATACTAAAAGGATGAGCGCTGCGCTAAGTCCCTTCAGCCATGTCTGACTCTTTGCAATCCTGTGGACTGTAGCCCGCCAGGCTCCTCTGTCCATGGGGATTCTCGAGGCAAGAATATAGGAGTGGGTTGCCATGCCCTCCTCCAGGGGATCTTCTTGACCCAGGGATCGAACCCACATCTTTTAAATCTCCTGCATTGGCAGGTGAGTTTTTTACCACTAGTGCCACCTGAATAGGGTGGTAACAGGATAATCTTGGATAAATCACAGCTTTTCTGGGTCACAACTGACTATAATGAGATAGACATAATAATAATTCCTCCTTTGCTTAAATAACAAGTTGGTTATAAAGTTCACATAAAACTGCTAATAGAAATGGAAATAAAATTATAAAATTCCTCATACATGTTATTTCTAAGTCATAGCTCTCCTGTGTTTTACCTGTCTAACTGGATGAAACTTTTAAGGAGTTTAGGAATATGTGACCACAATATCTGATAGATTCAATTAAATTTATGCATTCTTATAAACAAACCTGACAGGAAAGTGTCAGGAAAGTTATCTGCATTTTTACAGTTAAGAAAAGTCAAGTAAGAAAGATTAAGTACCTTAGTTGAGTTTATGTAAGTGACTATCAGAGCCTATTTAGGTTTTGCTTTTCCAAATGACCTGTCTAAATGGTGAAGTTGAACTACATAATCCCTAAAAATCTTTCCAGTTCTACAGTTCCATGACCTTTTTCCTCATAAGTGGGTTACAGACTGTGTGATCAAAACACACTAGTGGCCAGCTGACCTAAGCAGAATAGAGGGCCAAGGTGCTAGGAGGATTGGGAAATGATATACAGGTCTGAAAGCGAATAATATAGTTGCTTTTCATAGGAAGTTGATAGTACCATTTAAGAAAGTTATTTTAGCTATTGATGGAGGCTGAGTTATGTTATAGTGGTTGTTGTTTAGTTGCTCAGTCATGTCCAACTCTTGCAACCCCAGGGACTATAGCCTGCCAGGCTCCTCTGTTCATGGGAATTTCCAGGTAAGAATATTGCAGTGGGTAGCTGTTTCCTTCTCCAGGGGATCCTCCCATTCCAGGAATCGAACTCAAGTTTCCTGCATTGGCAGGCAGATTCTACTTCCGAGCCACCAGGGAAGCTATGTTATGGTAAAAAGGTACATTAGAATCTCAGTTATTTAACATAACAAAAAATTCATTTTTCATTCATGCTACAAACAGAACAGCAGGAGTCTCACTCATATTTGATACTCAAGAGCCCAGATTTTACAGAAGCTTAATCTTGACTCAAGTTTTCTTGGAAAGGGAAGGCAGAAAATCATGAAGTTGCTTGTAAAATTTCTGCTTTGACCATTAGTTTAGTTTCAAAGGTGCAACAAAGAATTCTATTGTATGTCCAGAAAAAGGAAATCTGAACATATTTAACTGGGCGTAAACAGCTGCAATGACTACTACTGTCACCTACTTTTTGTCTGTATGATACTTAAATCACTTTGTTACACATTGCTCTCTTAATAATGACAATCAGAAGCTACACTGGTGATGGCTCAGAAATCAGCAGACAACCTAAATATAATTTTCATGCAGTGCTTTAAAACCTAGCTATTTCCATTTCACTAGTGTCCTCCTAGAACATAAACTAGTTTATCTGATGATGTACTCCAAGCAGAGACAGACATTTAATGCCTTGACTCAAATAAATTAGTGATATGAGAATTTTGACATTAGGTTATTACAACCAAAGTAATATTTTGAGACAGAAACTGGTCATATCCATATAGAAGGACCATTTCATTTAAGGTCTAGGAAAGATATGAAAACAGTAAAGGAACATAACCATTTCTCTATTCTCTTTCACATATGCACTTAAATAAATACAAGTACTAGAAGAGCCATATACTTTATTGCCCAAACCAGGGCTTTTTGAAGAGTGAAAGGAAATACAATAAGTTACAATAGGACAACAAGTATAAAGTAGGACTGTTCTATATAAAGTGGAATGTATTGTCACCCTAAAAGAAGCTCAGAGAGAAACTATCTCTATCACTGAAAAATTTTTCCTTTACCTTCTAGGCCATATATATATATACATATAGTAGTTCCAGTTGAGAATGCATTTGTTCATCTGTTTGTTCATTTGTTGAACATTTATGTATATACTTTATGCCAGGCTTTTTTCTACTACTGAAGAGAGAAGAATTAATTTGGTTTAAATGAGAATTGCAAAATAAAATTACAGGCTCACAAACAATTAACAGTTAAGAAGAATTCAGCTGATATGTTTTTGTGATGCCTAAATGTACCAGGTGATAATGTCATAATTTTGTAGGCAGCTCTAAAAAATTTCCCAAACCTTGAGGTTAAATTATTTACTTCAGTTTAAAATTCTATTTTCTATATAGATTTGAACTTAAATATATATGTACATATAATCGAAATTTTATGCTTAAAGCTAATATAAATAAGTTAAATTTTCATCTACAACTTTTACTTAGTGATCCAAGTCTCTTCAAATGACTTCCTCAGAGCAATCTGAGAGGTTGTCTCCAGGGCTCTAGACCTCAGTTGCTGTCTGATTATTTTGTGACCCACATAAGACTATAGCATGCTAGACTCCTCTGTTCTTAGAATTTCCCAGGCAAGACTACTGAAGTAGCTGCCGTTTCCTTCTCCAGGAGATCTTCTCAAGCTAGGGACAGAACCTGTTTCTCCTGTGTGGCAGGTGGATTCTTTACCACTGAGTCAGGGAAGCTTCAGGGAAGCCCGAAGATCTCAGTAAGACAAGAATAAAACTCAATTTGCAACTCTTACATTGAATGTTTTTTTGTGTGTTTTGTTTTTTCCCAGTTGACAAAATGTATCACATTTGGACTTGAAATGTAATAACATGAAGTCTTTAAAGTTAACTTTTCCAGCTCTAACAGTCTTAAGTCTATGATATATTTTTGCTTTGTCATTTGTTTTCTTCTGGAGAAAATGTAACATTTCTTCTTAAAATATTTCTAATTATTTCTGGACAAATCAGTAAGACCTGGTATTATTTGAGGTAATGAATATTTAAAACAATATTACTCTTTTAAAAACAAGAAGATCGATTTTTGAAAAAAAATTGTGAGATTAAAAAGTTATGTGATTTTAAATTTTAAAATGACATGGTAATTTGGTAAAGAGAGGTTAGTGTGTTTTGATGGATAAAATATTTTAACCACAAATCAGTTTTATTTATGAAGATAATTTAAAAATTATCTAAAATATAGTAAAGATAAATCCAAACACAATAACTATATTCTGTGATCCCTGAAAAATAAATAATACATATGTTAATATGTATAATACTTAAGTTAGTAGCTAATGTAAATGACAATAATAGCTTGATTACTCATCCAGGACTTTCTGCACTTAAGAAACTTGAAACTAAGGGACCCAGAAAGTATGTACAAAATTTCTAGCATGAGAGATTCCCACAAATACAGCTTACAGTGCAAGCTAAATGTTAAATAGCACATGAGGAAACACCTCATGGGAGCAGACACAACAGATAATTTTAACTTTGCTCTCAAACTATCATTTAATATAAACCTGAGATGTTACAAATATATTTTCATAGAGTTTCATAATGTGCTTTGCAGAGATAAGCAATCAGGAGAGATGGTAATTTTTTCCAGCAACAAAGCATTCAAAAAGCTTGACAAGGAACAGAGACATAGGTAAGTCAGCAGTATCTGTGGCATGTTGCCGTTTAGTCACTAAGCCATGTCCAACTCCTTTGTGACCCCACGGACTGAAGCCCAGCAGACTCCTCTGTCCATGGGATTTTCCAGACAAGAATACTGGAGTGGTAGCCATTTCCTTCTTCAGGGGATCTTACAACTCAGGGATCAAACTCGTGTCTCCTGCATTGGCAGGCAAGTTTTTTACCATCGAGCCACGAGGGAAGCCCATCTGTGACATAGAACTGCATAAAATGTCAGGCCAAGTAGAAGTCAATGAGATGAGAAAGAAAACAAAGGGAGAGAGGGAAGGAAAAAAGATGGTGTTCACTTCCTTACTGCAAAGAAACAAAAGGAAACTACAGATGTAGAGACTATGAATTCTAAAAAGTACCGAAAGGATATGATAAGAAAGGCAATGTTATGTCTGTCAAAGACAACAAATGCTGCCTCTGAAAGTACTAACACAGACGCAGAGAAGAGTGAATGGGAGAGTGATAAAGACCAAATTCTCTTTAAAAATGCAAGACAAGGTTATCCACAGAGATAATACCAGATGAAGATGAATAGAAATAGAGAAAAGTCACATTTCCTTTATCATTAAAACTCTTTCAGATTGCATCAAACTATCAAACGTTTGCAATTCCTCTTCTTCTTTTATCCCACTTTCACTTTCGCAAGTTCTTGAATAAAATGAGCATTTTATTTTCCCTGGCATCACGTCATCTTCCTTATCCACCTCACCTCCTTCTCCTTTCCTTACAACTGTTATTTCTTAAAGAGATTCAGAGCCAGTCAGCTTTGCTTTAATGCAGTAAATCTTAAATTTTCTGAGTAAAAATCTGAGAGATATTAAAATGAAAGTGTAAGTTGAAGTATAATATGCTAACAGTGAGGCTGTTTTCCGTATTTTAACATTAAAGTGAAAGTTGCTCACTCATATCTGACTCTTTGCGACCCCATGGACTACACAGTCCATAGAATTCTCTAGGCCAGAATACTGGAGTGAGTAGCCAATCCCTTCTCCAGGGGTCTTCCCAACCCAGGGATTGAACCCAGATCTCCTGCATTGCAGGTGGATTCTTTACCAGCTGAGCCACAAGGGAAGCCCAAGAAGACTGGAGTGGGTAGCTTATCCATTCTCCAGCAGATCTTCCTGATGCAGGAATTGAACCAGGGTCTCCTGCATTGCAGGTAGATTCTTTACCAACTGACATTAACACAATCACAAAACAAGCAGAGGCAGACCATTCCAATAGTGTGGCTATTATGACAGATTATGACTGTTTTCTTAGTATTAGAAATAAAAGTCATCTGATACATATAGATTTGAGCATCATTACATTACATTTGGTGACCTGTCTTATGTAACACTCAAGAGGACATACTCTAACACTTTCTGTGCTCTTAGACTCTGATAAACTGACAAGAGGAGTATTGGAGGAAATCTACCTAGAATAAGTTTGTATATTTTTAATAACTTACTGAGCTTCCCTGGTGGCTTAGATGGTAAAGAGTTATTATAATCATACATAATGGACCTGCCTCAGAGAGACCTGCTCCTCTGCCTGAAGAGATTAACATATCCTTTCCCTGAGGTTGGCCATTCCAGACGATATGGCCTTTACTCACTCAACTTCTCCCCCACTCTGCTCTATATAAGAATCTGGTATCCATCAGGCCTTCCTGGTGGCTTAGATGGTAAAGAATCTGCCTGCAATGCAGGAGACCTGGGTTTGATCCCTGGGTTGGGAAGATATCCTGGGCATGGAAATGGCAACCCACTCTACTATTCTTGCCTGGAGAATTCCATGGACAGAGGAGGCTTGTGGGGCAACAGAGTCAGACATGGCTGAGAGTCTTTCCCATCCAGACCCCAACAGGTTGGCTATTTTAATTTATTAGTCTGCCATCTTCTTGCTCAGCTGGCTTTCCCAATAAAGTTGCATTCCTTGCCTCAACACATCGTCTCTTCATTAACTGACCTGCTGTGCAGCAAGTTGACTGAGCTTGGACTCAGTAACTTTTTTTTTTCTTTTTTTTCCAGATAAACATTTATATTTTGTTAATCCTCAGCAAGGATTGTGTTTAGCTCAGAGTTATCTCATTTCAGGGAGCTTAGCCTGTCCCCCTGGAGGCCTGGGGTCTTCTAATGTTGCCTAGAAGTTGCTTTGTAAGAGTTGTTCCATATTTGATGCACTTTTAATGTATTTTTGGGGAGGCTGGTGATCTCCCTGTCTTATCTCTCCACCATCTTCTTCCCCCCCTGGACTCAGTAACATTTTTAATAGATTCCTAGATGTCTGCTCAGGGTCTTGTTGAGTAAGGACAGTAAGAGCCTCTTCTTGTTTGCACTAAAAGTTATTTTCAAAATTTAGGTTTACAGAAAACTAGTTAGAATTAGTTGTTGGATATTGTGGCTCTTAATATATATGCCTAAGTGTCCTGTTTCTCTCTGTCTTTTGGGTTGTGTTGTGCTATATCATGGACAGAAATCCCAGGGTAGAACACAGGTATATGTCTTATAAATCTGTGAAGGGGTTCAGAATAAGCTACCCCAAAATGTGACATGTTGGATTATAGGTGAAGACGTTGAAGGCCTAAAAGATACAGGAAGAGCTTTTTATCCCCACTTCAACTGCCTGAAAAAATTTTGATAGGTGGTCTGGTTCATGAAAAGTTATTGCCAGAGATAACTTTTATTTGAATGACCTATCTGTATGCCAGGGATACATCTAATTCCCAAACATGTGCTTATTTCACTGTCCTGTGAATTAGCCCTCCTCCCCTTTGTAGCCCCACAGCCTTATCCCACCCCTTAGCTCAAGATAGCACATAGGCTTCAACTGCCTGACTGCCTTTGTGTCTCATATTTTCATGGGGTCCTCATATGCAAGTATCTAATTATTTTTCTCCTGTTAATCTGTCTTATAATAAATTGACTATTAGACCACCCAAAGAACCACAAAAGGCAGAGGAAACATTTTCTTCCATAACACCTGTTGTTTGAACCTACTTCACAAGTTGGTGAGTTTGTGGGTCACCAATAATACTGGAGAACAGCAACAAAGTTCTTCTGTCTCAATTTTGTATTCCAAAAATTTGGCTTGGATCCAGAAAGAGTGTTCTTTTCGGTTTTTTGTATGCCTGGAGTGGGTTGGAGGGAGACTGTCAGATCTGTGATTGGAGGTTAGGTTGGGGCTAAAGATTTGTAGGCAGCTGGGCAGAAATGTGGGAAGCCTGGATACTCCATTTGTGGCTGTTATCTTACTGATCATTGCCAGCTCTCTGGAATTTCTTTTGAGTAGAAATAAAGGGTCTCAGCCTATAAAGACTCTAATTTCACTTCTGTTGCCTTTGCTTACTTCCTATAGCAGTGAGTGTTCTTGCTTTTTTTCCCTTGGCTATTTTTAGGTACAGGGGCTGCATTTTGGGTGCGATTTTGGAAAAAAGTATTAAATCCAAAAATAATTACTATGTTTTCTATAAACAACTGTGAAACATTGTCTGGTTCTTTAGTGTTCTATTTATCAAGTTTAAGAAATGCTTTTGGGGGAATTTCCTGGTTATCCAATGGTTAGGACTCCAAGCAGGTTCAATCCTAGGTTGGAGAACTAAGATCATACAAGTTATGTGGTGCAGGCAAAAATACTTATTAAAAAAAAAAAAGAAACTCTTTTTCCCTTTTTTTCATGTTATCTATAACTTATAAAAATTTAGTAGATTATACTTTTTTAAACAGAATTGAAACATTTTCTTTTCTCCCTGCCTGATCACTCTAGAATTCAGAAACTCTCATTAAGTATTCTTACATGGCAATATAGTTATTCGCATAAATTCAGTGAGAATCTGTTCTTGTAACAGAACATAATTGGGGAAATGGATCATATTATCAAGGCTTTAACTTGAATGCCATATTTGAGAATGATTTGCATAGAATCAGATGTGACTAGACAGTTTTAAGGAACTCAGATGGATTTTATGAGCCAATGTTTACAAAGACCTCTTGGGGAAAAACTGATCTGATACTTAGCATACAAGGATTCCAGCCTTGCAAGTGACCATGGTAATTTCCTGGGAGATTCAGGAACCTTGAGAAGAGAATAACTTATCCAAATCACTAATTACTGCATGCAAAGTATGATGATGAGTTCTTGGCATGGCTTCTAGAAGTCCAATCTAAGGCTCTCTATGAAAAGTTGCAGTAATGTAAGCTTAACCAGAAGCCTGTTTTCAGTTACTATCCTTGCCTCTGATGATGATGTGCTCTTGGAGCGTGTGCTCAGTCATGTTCAACTCTCTCTGACCCAGTGAACCATAGGTGACTGAGTTCTCTTTCCATAGGATTCTCCAGGCAAGAATACTGGAGTGAGTTGCCATTTCCTTCTCCAGGGGATCCTCCTGACTCAGGGATCGAACCCCCATCTCTTGTATCTTCTGCATTGGCAAATGGAATCTTTACTGCTGAGCCATTGCACTTACTTAAATATTTAGGACAAATTTAATAAGACTAGACTTTGTAATAAAAACTTTGTAACAAAAATCATCTTACTTTGATTATCTTTGAATAAATGAGAGGTTATAGTTGAGAGAAATTTTGTTTCAATGAAACTATAATCCACCATGTGGTTTATCAGATTTTAGGCCTGTTCACTGTCTTTGAGCTGTTTTTCACCTCTTTGTAAATTGGATCCTGCTATTTTGAGCATTTTCCCCAGTAATTTGTCAATAACTCATGTTTCCAGTTTTTCTCTCACCCTCCTGACTTGGTGTCACTGAGAACTAAAAGCTGACTGTTCAGATCTTTCTGGAGACTCTAGATTGTGCAGTAGCTGTTCCTTTTCCAAAGCCCTGCAAGCTGGACAACTTGACATAATTTCAATGGACATACATCACAATAGTTTGGAGCAGTTGGTAAGTTCACCAGAATCCCTGAAGTTTCCATTCTTTGCACCTGAAAATAACTATGATGATGACACTGAGATCTATGCTGTCATGGAGAGCACTCAGACTACAAACTGGGTAATCCACCAGATTGCCATTGCTGTCCTCTCTCCACCGTCTACAGACACATTGAGCTTACTCTTCTCAACTCTACACTCTGGACTCAGAAACTAGCCTTTATCAACTGCTCCAGTCATTGTTCTTTTCCTAAAAAACTCTTTGTTTCCATAGAAATTCTGCTCATTGGATGCTTGACTGCATCCACCATTAGAAGCATAACTTGATGTGTGCTGTGTCTCAATCTGCATCAGTGCTTCCTTAAATGAGACACAACCATTTAACTAAATTGATTTACCCATTTCCTGTACTTGTTTATTGGGATATGGAGTATTATCCTTCAGTTCAGTTCAGTTGCTCAGTTGTGTCCAACTCTTTGCAACCCCATGGACTGCAGCATTCCAGGCCTCCCTGTCCATCATCAACTCCTGAAGCTTACTCAAACTCACGTCCTTAGAGTCGGTGATGCCATCCAACCATCTCATCTTCTGTCATCCCTTTCTCCTCCTGCCTTCAATCTGTCCCAGCATCAGGGTCTTTTCAAATGAGTCTGTTCTTTGCATCAGGTGGCCAAAGTATTGGCGTTTCAGCTTCAGCATCAGTCCTTCCAATGAATATTCAGGGATGATTTCCTTTAGGATTGACTGGTTGAATCTCCTTGTTGTCCAAGGGACTCTCAAAAGTCTTCTACAACTCCACAGTTCAAAAGCATCAATTCTTCAGCACTCAGCTTTCCTTATAGTCCAACTCTTATATCCATATGGGACTACTGGAAAAACCAAAGCTTTGACTAGACAGACCTCTGTTGTCAAAGTAATGTCTCTGCTTTTTAATATACTGTCTAGGTTGGTCATAACTTTTCTCCCAAGGAGCGAGTATCTTTTAATTTCATGGCTGCAGTCACATTCTGCAGTGATTTTGGAGCCCCAAAAATAAGGTCTGTCACCGCTTTCATTGTTTCCCCACCTATATGTCATGAACTGATGGGACCGGATGCCATGATGTTAGTTTTCTGAATATTGAGTCTTAAGCCAACTTTTTCATTCTCCTCTTTCACTTTCATCAAGAGGCTCTTTAGTTCTTCTTCGCTTTCTGCCATAAGGCTGATGTCTGAGGTTATTAATATTTCTCTTGGCAACCTTGATTCCAGCTTGTGCTTCATCCAGCCCAGCGTTTTTCATGATGTACTCTGCATGTAAGTTAAGTAAGCAGGGTGATAATATACAGCCTTGGGGAACTCCTTTCCCAGTTTGGAACCAGTCTGTTCCTTGTCCATTTATAACTGTTGCTTTCTGACCTGCATACAGATTTCTTAAAGTAGTATCCTTAGGTTTGTTCTGTTCTGCTTATTCACCTGTGTTTTAATCAATGCTCTTTCCCCTTTGGTACATTTCTTACCTCACAGTTTCTAATTGGAATCTTTTTCTACACCAATAAATATAGATTTTTTTCAAAAAAATAAAACTTCTAGAGAAGTTTCAAGTGGGGGAAATGTCAGGACCCATCTGTATTCTAGGAGTTGGAAAGATGATTGTAAAGTGAAAACATCCGAGCTGGAGAAGAGGCAGAAGAATCTTATACGAACTTCCTTTATCTGACTAAAACAGGGCCTCCTGAAATGAAACTGCCATGAACTTCCCTTGGAGGAAATTTCCCGTGAATTTAGTTATCCAGGAGACAGACTGTCCATTGCTATCTGCATTAAAAATAATAAAGTTCATGAAAACCTTCCGTACTTTCCCATGGAAGTCCTAAATTCCCCCTCTCCAGTTTTTGTTAATTCTGGAATACAGACCTTCATTTCTGGCTATTCAGTGAGCTACTTATCAAGCAACTCCTGCATGCAAAATGTATAAACTTAATTTTAACTTCTGTTAATCTGCTTATTGTCAATTAAGTTGCAAATTCCCAAACACTGGACCCAAGTAAGAATAGGTAAAATTTGTGCTCCCAACATATCTACATGTCAATGATCTCTCATGTAGTGAAAATGATATATTATTACGACAAATGTGTCTGTTAATCAATTGTACATTTAATAACTTCATTCCAATATAATTTATACAGTCTGCAAGCAAAATAAGTGTTAGGTTATAACAGATTAAATTCAGTTTGAAAATGGCAGACTAATCACAAATGGTTTATTATATGTCATTCTAAGTTTTGAATTTAAGTGACAATAAGTTATTATAAAAACTATATTAAGCTAAAACATGATGAAACCAGATAGCAGTGGGGAAAGGAGAAATCCCATTAGGTATCTTGAAAGTTAAAAGGCATATATAATTGAATAGGGGAGAAATCATGACAGCAAAATCTAAGAAAAACAAGCTATGTACTGTCCTTTTCAAGAGAACTTGGGGAAACTACAGCCTCAGAATCAGCAAATACACAGCAGGAAGCTGAGGAATAATAGCATTCAGAGTAGCTGATCATTGGGCCTTTCCCCCTTTTCCATTCTTAAACCAACCATCAGGAAGGAATGGCCTTTTCCTTAAGGTCTAACACTCTGTAGAAGAAAAGACTCCTGGTTAAAGCTCTGAGACTTGAGAGAAAAGCAAAGCAGAACTAAGCTACTTCATCAACTTGCAGTAAATCCTAAAATAAAGGGAAAGCAAAAGGGTCCAGAGAAGAATGACATCAAAGGATATCATTTCACAAATCTATTTTAATTTCAAAATGATGGGTGTCACTGATTTAATTGCCCCTTGCTGTCCATGAACTCTACAGGAAGCCCTAAACTTCAAAATGCACAATCCACTTACACAAAATATACAGTCACCACCTGATACGAAAGTGAAGCTTATAAAGGAGATAACCTCTAATGACACAACTAAGAACATTGCTAGTTCCTTGTACAAATCAACATATTTTGCCCATCAAATGAAGAATTAAGGATCATAGGACCCTGAAGATTAAAAATCAATATAATGAATGTTAAGGACAAAAATAAAAAGTGGAATAAGTGACACTAAGAGACACAGAAACACCTCAGGATACAAAGGTAAAATCAAAGTGTTAGCTGCTCAGTCGTGTCTGACTTTTTGTGACCCTATGTAACCCTTTGTGACCCTACGGTAGCACACCAGGTTTCTCTGTTCATGGAATTCTCCAGGCCAAGAATACTGGAGTGGGTAGCCATTCCTTTCTCCAGGGGATCTTCTTGACCCAGGGATTGAACCTGGGTTTCCTTCATTGCAGGCAGATTCTTTACCATCTGAACCACCAGGGAAGCCCCAAAGGTAACATAAAGAATTCTAATTATTACCACTCAGTAAGATTTAAGATAAATTCATAAAACAAGGAAATGAATAATGGGAAAGGAAAATCAGAAAGATCCTGGTGAAGAAAATTATATAAAACATGGAGATATACAAGCCAGGTAAAACATGGAGAATGCAATGTGTTCTTCAGTACAGTACTGGGCTTGAGTTTCTAAACTTTCTATACACTAGTCTGTTATGACTCTTAAGGGGTCTGAGATTAATGTATGGATTTTTGACTAGAAGAAATGCAAGTGATTTTTTTTTCTGTTAAAAAGTCTACTTCAGACTTACAAGTTATGGACAGTTTGGATCAAACTCAGCATTCTAATGCTTTCATTGCCCCTAAATCTAAACTTTTTAAATGTTCCTTGATATGGTTGTATTATGGTATTGCTTCCCTCATTAACTACTGGGTGAATAAAATCTTCTACACATGTTTATTTTATATTTGCATGATAATCATGTTTCTTAAACCTTTAACTGTTGTGGAGGTCATTTACTTTGATGCCCAAGTGGACTTAACCAATAATGTAAAAAAAAAAAAAAAAAGCATTTCCAGAAGAGTGTACCTCGTGGGCTGCCAGAATACACGGGCAAGTCTTTTTTGACTCAGAGTAAGGCACAGAACTTTATACATTTCCTGACTCTCTAGTTGTGCTTTTACTTTTTTTGCTAGTGATTTTGTGTTTTGCTTTTGTGTCTAGTTTGTGAGCTGATAAGTTTTTTCCATTGAGACCTGTGGTAATTGGGAATGTGAGTTTATGGTTTGCCCATTTGAAACTCTGTCAGATGTGTGATGGTGATCTATTTATGTTGGATGATAGAGGACAAGCGTGTTTTGAGAGTTTCCTTATTTGGTTGTTATCTACTTATGAACCCAATCTCTTAAGAATGCCGTGCCCCACTGGGAAGGGAAATAGCTTTTTGATATCTACCTGGTGGGTTTTGTGTTTATAGCTTACTTCTGACCTGTGACTGATGTTCTAGAACTAAACCTGTTAAGTTCTTTATGAGTCTGTAATTCAGAAAAGAGTTTACATTTTCTGATGTAAGAGTGACATATTTTCCTACCACCAAAGGGCATTCAAATAAATTAGATGATTAGGTTTCTTAAAGTACCTCTACTCTACTTGTTTTATAAAAATAAATAAACACAAATCTGATGTTCCTAAAATTCACAGAAAATAAGGAAAGTGAGCTTCTAATACTTTAAGGATGCTAGACCTCTTAAGAAAAGAATTCTTATGGAAACTGCAATGCCAGAAACATTTAATAATCCAAATGTGTTAAAATTTTGCCAAAGATCACTGTTTTGATTGGTTTATTTATAATAAGACAGTCTATATTATTCACTGCCACATATTGTATTTGACTTTATTTCTGCTAAAATGATAAGCTGTATTAAAGTTACTAACATAATGATTAACATTAGTCTTCACCTTTTCTGTAATTTGTCCATATAGATATGAGGTTTCATGAATCTCCAGGATGATTTTCTCTATTTTGTGTTAACTTTTATCATATCCTTGAGTACTTAAAATAATGATAACAATATACAAAAACACATAAACCAAACTTTCCCCTTTGTGAAAGACTAGAATTCTTTATAATATTGTATGTTATACTGTAAACATTCCATCACTTTGATTAAATAGGTGAACAAGTAGAATTTTTTAAGCACTTACGTTTCTGACTTTATTAAAGGATCAAATTTAAAAAAAATTAAAAAAAATAATTTTGATTTTGCCTTCCCAAAATCAGATCCTCAGCTAAAAACTAAAATAAAATAACATTTTCAGGATATATTTCACAGCTAGAACTATCTTTGAGTTTTCTCAGAGGACCCCAGGAAAATCACAAAGATTTGTTATTTCTTCTTATAAAGTGAGGGTGGGTTCTAGGATGATTAGGTTTGTTTAGTAGCCTCCATGAAACATTCATCTTTCCTAGGCTAGGCTTGCTCCTTGGAAGAAAATTATGACCCACCTAGACAGCATATTAAAAAGCAGAGACTTGACTTTGCCAACACAGGTCCATCTAGTCAAAGCTATGGAAACTGCAATGTCAGAAACATTTAATAATGCAAATGTGTTAGAAACCACTACAATATTGTAAAGTAAGTAGCCTCCAATTAAAATAAATAAATTAAAAAAGGAGAATTTATTTACATTTAGAGGAAATCCCTAAAGTGATCTTAATGGCACAGTGAAAGTACCTGCTGCCCCATATGTGGGGAACTGGCCTGCCGTCTAGCACACTTGGCCAGTCACAGTGTAAGTGGGAATGGTCAAAATCCTGAGAAATCCTGTTGTAAGAAAGAGGTTGCACTTTCTCTATCAAATGTGGAATTAAAAAATTATCAAGTAATATACTAAAAAATAAAAATGAAAAAATAATAATCAAACTGTGATACAGAGACATAAATTATCATGTCTAAAGTAATGGCAGAGTTTAATTAAAATGTTTCCCTATACTGAACCTAAGGACAAAGAGGACATCATATGATTAAAAAACAAGATGAAACTATCATGATTTCTTGTGGCCTAGTAGAATAATCTTAAACACATGTAACACTAAAAAGTAGAAGAAATTTATAGTCCAAAAAATAGTGCAAAACATTTTAATGCATAACTTAGAACTTGATAGACTAGATATATTAAAAATTAAGAGGGACATAAAATATTTGAGACAAATTACATATTATAGTCAATCCAAAGCATGTCTTTTTTTCTTCCTTAACCGTGGTCCAGAAAAATATACTCCAATTACTGGAAAGAATATATATGTGAGAAGAAAGGACAAAGAATGAGATGGAGGCGGCCAGGCTTTAAATACACTTGTAACATTTTATTTTTTAATAAAAGCAATCAGAAGTAAATATGATAAAAATCTTAACATATTAAATCTAAATGATTGACATGTTAGTGACTGCAACCTTATGCTTTTTCATATTTTTGGTCTTATTATATAATTAAAATATTCATAATTCTGAAAATAATAACAACAAAAAATCTCCTGAGACAGACAAATTTTCTTCAGTGTTTCTGACAACTAAGAGAAGTTTCAGTTCTAAAACACACTGCTTTTCTTTGACAAAGTGCATCCTATTTTCCTGTTCAGGAAAGTAATTTGCATCAGTTTCTTGCAGTTGTTGCCTCTGCAGTGGTATCCTTAAGGAGACTAAGTCTTTTACTTTTTTATGCCTAGCCACACAATTCCATTTCAGTGCTTAGGGTCCCAGACTGGCTTCTCAATTTGTTGTCCTTTTTGAAAAAACAGTGTGTATGCAAGTGTGTCTGTGTGTGTGTTAGACAGGGAGAGCACGTGTGCAGGGACAGAAAACAAAATTAATCATTTTTGTGTGATTCTTACATTATACATATAGTGATATAATAACTAATTTAAAGTAATTGTGATAAGTTAAAGATGTATGTTTTTAACCCATAGAAATGTATGGAAGACAAATAGATATCAATATCTCAAAAGTTATTGGAGTAGACAGAATGGAATACTGAAAGATACTCACTTAGCTCAATTAAGTCCATAAAACAAGGCAAAAGAAATAAATAGAAGTGAGAAAAACATGAGTGTTCAGTCATGTTCGACTCTTTCAATCCCATGGACTGTACCCCCCAGTCTCCTGTATCCATGGAATTTCCCAGGCAAGGGTACTGGAGTAAGTTGCCATTACCTTCTCCAAAATGTAAAACCATGGTAAGTTTAAATTCATCCATGTCAACATTACATTAAATTTAAGTGGCCTAAACCTCTGAAAGGCAGAGCTTGACAACTGAATAAAGAGCTAGACCTAACTAAATATTGTTTAGGATATTTATTATTTATTATTAGTATTTAGTATTTATTGTTCTATATCTACATCCAGATAGGTATAGAATAAAATGATTAAAAAAATATATACTATGCAAGCACTAAGCATAAGAATCCTAGTGTGGTTAAAATAATATAAAACGAAGGAAAAGGTGGTTAATGGAGATAAAGTCATTTTTATAATAATAAAAGTTCAATTCACCAAAAATAAATAGCAATTCTGAATGTTTGGTACTTAATTGCAGAATTTTAAAATATATACAACAAAATTGAACTAAACATAGAATTGAAGACAGAAAGAAACAAATTCATAATGTTAGATATTTTTAACAATTTTCTCTCAGTAGATAACACACAAAAAATAAGTAAGGATATTTAAAGTGAAAGTAAAAGTCATTCAGTTATGTCTGACTCTTTGTGACCCCATGGACTCCATAGAGTTCTCCAGGCCAGAATACTGGAATGGGTAGCCTTTCCCTTCTCCAGTGGATCTTTCCAACCCAGAGATTGAACCCAGGTCTCTTGCATTGCAGGCAGATTCTTTACCAGCTGAGCCACAAGGGAAGGATATTGAAAATGTAATCAAAACTATCAAATCACTTGACCAAAGTGTTGGAATGATAGCCTATAGAATGTTACACGCAATAGCAGAAGAACACATATTCTCTTCAAGTACAAACAGAATATGCACAAAGAGTGACCATACAGTGAACCATAAAGTAAGTCTCAATAAATTTAACAGTACTGAAGAATATAGAATATGTTCTCTGATCACAACTGAATTATTAAGAAATCAAGAATAATATGATAGGAAATACTTAGTTGTAATTTTGTAATACACTTCTAAATAAAAAGAAATCAGAAAGTTCAGAAGTAAATTAGAATTTATATTGAACTGTATGATAATGAAAACACATGACAGGAAATATAAAGGCCAGAGTAAAGAAGTAATAAGTGTGATAGAAAACAAGCAGAGATAATTAACACATCAAAATGTGGTCTATAACATTAATAAAACTGGTATATTCATGGAAAAATGAACAAGAAAAGAGAGAGAGGGAGAGAGGAGAATAAAAAGAGAGTTACTAATATTGAAAGGGAAAGAGAGACTCTCCCACATATATTGAAAAAAAGAATAATGAGATATCATTTAAAGTTCTTCTAATAAATTCAGGAACTTAGATAAAATGAACAAATACCTTGGAAAATACAGCTGAAAACCAACACAAGAAAAAAAAACTTGAGATCCCTGTATATGTTATGGATATTAAAATTGTAATTAAGAACCTTTCTAAAAACAAAACTCTGGCCCAGATGGCTTGAGTGATGAATTTTATCAAATACATAAAGAGAAACTGCTATTACCCAAATTTTTTTCAGAAAATAGAGAAGGGACTATTTCTCAACTCATTTGTTGAGGCCAGAATAACTTAGATTTAAATTTAGCAAGGATATTTCCACAAACAGATGTTCCATGTCAATATCTTTCATAAACAAAAATGTAAAAATCCTCAAAAATGTTAATAAATCAAATCCAACAATACATAAAATAGATAATACACCACGAGAATATAGGGCTTAATGAAGGGATCAAAATTGGTTTGAAATTCAGAAAACTAGTGTAACTTATCACATTATCAGAATAATAATTAAAAGAGACATACAATGATCTAAATAGAAGCAGAAATCTCTTTGACAAAATTCATTCACAGTTTTAAGAACTCTAGAAATTTAGGAATATAAACAAACTTCTTCAACCTGAGGACAGCACTAACAAACCTATAGCTAACATATTTCCTTATAAAATATTTCATACTGCCTCAGAAGATTGGAAACAAGACAAAATATTCATTCCCACCACTTCTATTCAATATTCAAATGGAGTTCCTAGTCAATGCAACAAGCAAGGGAAGAAAGTGATAAGATTTAGAAAGGGAAAAAGTAAAACGTTTTATTCAGAGATGATAACATATATGTAGGAAATCCTAGGATAGGTAAAATAAAGTGAATTGACCAAGGTCTAAGAATTCAAGGTTAATATTAGAAAAACAATTGTATTACTACATATTAACAAGACAAAATTGGAATATAAGCATTTAAAAATACTACTTATTAACATCAAAACTATAAAAAAGAAACAAGAATCAATGCAATGAAAGTTGGTCAAAGATTCACAATGAAAGCTACAAAACTCTGCTGAGCAAAATTAAGAAAGACTTAAATACATGAACAGATATACCATGCTCATAGATTTCAAGATTTAGTATTGTTAAGATATTAATCCTTCCATGGAATAAATGAAATCTCACACCTTAAATCCTAATAGGCTCTTTTATTTCTTTTTTGGTAAACAATTACTAGCTGATTCTAAAATTTATATGAAAATACAAAGGCTTTAGAACAGCTGAAACAATCTTGGGAAAACAAAACAAAGTTGAAGGACTCACATTATCTGACTTCAAAGGCTACATTAAACAGTAAAAAAGATATTTTGGTACCAGTGTGGGAATAGACAAATTGACCAATGGAGCACAATACATATATATATATATAAAACACACATATTATATATATATATATATATAACACAATACATATATATATATATATATATAACTATTTATATATATAACTATATACGTATATAACTAACATAACTCAGCAATTTGACAAGGGCTCCAAGATAATACTATGCTGAAAAGATATTATTTTCATTCAATGGAACTGGAACAATTTGATGTTTGTTCAGAAAATAAAATGAATATCAGCTTAAAAGAAAAACCCAGCCTGACCTCCTGTTATGAAGAAAAACCTCCATGTTTCTATTACCATTCACACAAAACACCTCACTTCTGACACGTCCAGTCAACAAATATGTGGGGTGTTTCCCTTATAACAAGTAAGACTCCAACACTAGCCGGATGTCCTACAATTTAACTCAGTTCTGACACTAATTACCCACCCACAGGTAAGGGCTCAGTCCCACAAGATGGTTCCCCTTCTTCTAGTCCCATTCAGATACCAGTCACAAGCCCATGTTGTCGCCTGTCCTGACCAACAGACAATAGATCAGAGTTTCCGACAACCCTCTGCCTCAAGTTTGATTAGTTTTCTACAGAATCTCACAGAACTCAGAGAAACACTTACTTAGGTGTACTAGTTTACTGGGGATATGATAAAAGATACAGATGAATATCCAGGTGAAGATATACATAGGACAAGATTTCGAAGATTCCAGAACACAGGAACTTCTGTCCTCATAGAGTTGGTTGTGTTCAACCCCCTAGTGTGGTTGTATTCACCAGCATGGATGCTCTCCAAAGTGCCTTACTATTAGTTTTTTTTTAATTTATATTTTTAAACTTTTAGTCTTATATTGGAGAATAGTTGATTAGCAATGTTGTGTTAGTTTCAGATATATAACAAAATGATTTAGTTATATATATATATATACATATATATATATATATATTCTTTTTCAAAACATTTTTTCATATTTAGTTGTTATATAATGATCTGAGCTCCTTGTGCTAAACAGTATGTCCCTGTTGGTTATCCAGTCTAAATAGAGCAGTGTACACAGGTGGGGAGCGGAAAGGATAATTAGGGAGTTTGGGATTGCTATATACAATTGGGATTTTATGGAGGCTTCCTCATGTAGGCTTGATCCATTATTAACTCAATTTCTAGCCCCTCTACCTTTTCTGGAGGATGAGAGCTGAAAATTCCAAGCTCCTAATAATGGTTTGGTCTTTCTAGTTTCCAGCCCCAGTCTGTGAGCCAACCAACAGAGAAGGGGATGACAGAGGATGACATGGTTGGATGGCATCACCAACTCAATGAACATGAGTTTGAGCAAGGTCTGGGAGTTGGTGAAGGACAGGGAAGCCTGGCGTGCTGAAGTCCATGGAGTTGCAAAGAGTCAGACAAGACTGAGTGACTTAACTGACCTGAAATGAACTGAATATTTGGTATAATGTAATTTTGTATATACAGTTACATACTTGTCAAAACTCATCATAGTTTAATGTACAAAGGTAAACCTTACTGATTATACATTAAAAAAAAAAAAAAAAAAAACCTCATTTAGTAGTCTGGGGATCCCAGGAAGGCAGACTATGAGAAGAGAACCTAACTGTATTTTTTTACAAATATATGAAACAACCTCACTAAAGGAGTTGAGGAGAAAATATACTGGTCTAAGTAACTCTGAAAATAATATGTCTATAAAACTCAAGGCATAAAGACTACACATAAGCACTGCACTTTAGTTCTCATGCAGGTACTAGTTAATTTTGATACTTCTAAACATATATGGGAATTGAATAATTGAGTGGATAACAGATTGGAAACTAGGTTATTCACCATTGGGTGGGAATTTCTAGTTAATCAAGGGAGGGGCTTTCTTGGTAACTTCCCTTATAGCTCAGTTGTTAAAGAATATGCCTGCAATGAGGAGACCCCACTTCGATTCCTAGGTTGGGAAGATCAGCTGAAGAAGGTATAGGCTACCCATTCCAGTATTTTGGGGCTGCCCTGGTGGCTCAGATGGTAAAGAATCTGCCTGCAATGCGGGATCCCTGGGTTTGATCCGTGGGTTGGGTAGATCCCCTGGAGAAAGGAAAGGCTACCCACTCCAGTATTTTTGCCTGGAGAAATCCATGGACTGTATAGTCCATGGGGTCACAAACAGTCAGACATGACTGAGCAACTTTCACTCACTAAAAGGAGGGGATAGAATATCCTTTTGGTGATGAATTAGAGTTGGAGACATCCATATGAACTCATGTTTAATCAATACAGATACACATGGCTATTTATAAAAATTACATATGCAGACAGGAGGTAATACATACACATGCATTTTCTCCTTTGTCAGCTGAGAAGGCCTGAAGGCAATAACAGTACCCAAGCAAGAAACACACACACTGCCCAGGTCTTGGTTTCTAATACCATTCCACAATAACAGGAACCAAGACTCTGAAGAAATGGCTGATTCTAGGACTGAAGCTGTAAATATACAAGATGAGGGTAGAGCATGTAGTGCTAAAAAGTGAGAAGGATTCAAACCTAGCATTAATGGGGCTATGTCAAAAAGTCACAGGA
Source organism: Cervus elaphus (assembly GCF_910594005.1). Lineage (NCBI taxonomy): Eukaryota > Metazoa > Chordata > Mammalia > Artiodactyla > Cervidae > Cervus > Cervus elaphus. The sequence continues at coordinate 18,762,806 of NC_057833.1, read as the reverse complement.
ACCAACTGAAAGAGCTCCCAAGTGGCAAAGTTTTCTGAACAATGAAATACAAAGAGTAGTATTGAATTATCACCCAAAGTAAAAAAAAAAAAAAAAAAAAAAAGTCCCATACTGATATAAAAGAGTGAATGACTATTTCAAGAGAGACTAATAAATGCATCTTGCATGAACAATTCCAAGTTATTAGTGTAGAAATGACCCCACTGAGAAGGAGGAATATAGTTCTCCAAGCTTAGGTTTTGGCTGAGCATAATGGCTTTCCCCCAAAGGCCACAGAAGGGAAAGGGAGTGGGATACAGAGTGATTTTACGATAGAGAAACCTACAAACTCCGGTGATAGGTGATAAACATCAACTGTGATAAATGATGCAAAAACATGTACTCTTGACATGATATGATGAAAATGGTACATAAGCTCTAAGGTGGAACAAAGGAAATCTGAAGAGAGCATCACCTTTAGGTAATAATAATGCATCAATATTAGTTCATTAATTTTAATAAATGTGCCATAGTAATGTGAGATATTAAAATGGAAATCTGGGTACAAGTTATTCAAGAACTAGCTGTACTATCCTTTCAATTTTTCTGTAAATCTAAAACTGTTCCAAAAAATAAAATCCCTTTATAGAAATGAAAACCTGAAAAAAAAAAATGTCAACTCACATTGCATCCAAAGAGTCAATCTCCTGAATACATAGAAAGGATTCCTAGACATTTATTCATTTTTAGAAAAAGACCAACAGTCCAATTTCTAAAAATAGGCAAAGGTTATGAACAGAAAAGGAAATACAAATAGGTCTTGAAAAAGTGAAAAGATGCTCAACCTAAATCCTAGTAAGAAAAATGAATATTAGCACTACAGTGAGTAAGCATTTTTTTTTTTTTTTTTTTTTGTCCTACTTGGGGATAAAATCTTAATGTTTGGCAACATACTCTGTTAGGAGGGCTTTGGGGAAATAAAGACTCTCATACATTGCTGGTGGAACTACACATTAAAAATCACTAAAGAGGGTAATTTGGCAGCATCTATCAAAGTTACAAAGGCATTTACATTTTCACTCAGTAATCTGACTTCTAGGAATTTATCCTATAGATATCCTTGCAAATATTTTTCTGTCCAAGATTATTTACTGCAGAACTGGTTGGAAAAAAAAAAAAAGTTTGAGAGCAACATAATTTTGCATTAGTAGAATACTGGATAAATAAGTTACAACTACTCTATTGAATGGTAAATCATACATTGAAAAGCATTACAATATAAAGTTTAAGAGCACAAATTGTTGTGGAGTAGCAGGTTCAAATCCGTACTTTAGACCTTGATATTGTGAGGTTAGAGCAAGATTCATAAATCTTGGCTTCTTCATCTATAAATGAGGATGAAATAAATATGTTTCCTAGTGTGCTTTCGAAGAATATGCCATTACATAACACTTAAAACATTTAAAATAGTCCCTTGTGCATACTAATTGCCATAAAATTGTTGACTACTATTATGATTCTGCTGCAAAAAAGAACTGAAGACATTCTCTGTACTTTGAATGGTATAGTGATATAATGATGTTTAAAAAAATACGTGTAAGACAGTCTGTGGCCATCATTAAAGCATGAAGAGAAAAGAGAATATATATTAATTTGCACTTGTTGGTATTTACATGAAGAAAATCTAGAAGCAGGCACACACATACACAAATGTGGCTTCCTATAGGTAAATGGAAGAAGTCTTGTAGAAGCAAAGTGAGAGCATTTTTACTGTATAGCTTTTCATAGGTTTGGTTTAAAAAACAATTTGAATGCATTACCCTATTGAAAATATATTAAATTAAAAATATGTTTGTGTGCTTAGTCCTGTCCAACTCTTTGCGACCCCACAGACTGTAACATGCCAGTGTCTCTGTCCATGGGATTATCCCATCAAGAATATTGGAGTGGTTTTCCATTTCCTCCTCCAGGGGATCTTCCCCACCCAGGGATCCAACTGCACATCTCCTGTATTGACAGACAGATGCTTTACCACTGAGCCATCTGGAAATCCCTCAAAATTCAAAATAAAGGTGGTTATAAAAAAGTCATTATTTATATATAGGTATAAGCATTATGGGCTTCCCAGGTGGTGCCAGTGGTAAAGAACCTGCCTGCCATAAAGAACTCAGGTTCGATCCATAAGTCAGGAAGATTCCTGGGAGGAGGGCATGGAAACCCACTCCAATATTCTTGCCTGGAGAACCCCATGGACAGAGGAGCCTGCTGGGCTACGGTCCTTAGGCTTGCAAAGAGTCGGACAAGACTGAAGAGACTTAGCAAGAATGCATGCATAACCATTATATATATGTAAATATATATAGACAGATAGTAATAAGAGGTTGAACACATAAAATGTTGTGTCTCACTGAATATTCATATCCATCCAATTATATATGTTCTGCTTTCCTCAATACACTGAAAAATTGAGACACAGAGACAAGAAATTTTCTAGCATTACAAAAATAGGTTAGTATTCAAGTTTAAATCTTTCTAACTGGTGGTCATAACTTTTCTTCCAAGGAGCAAGCATATTTTAATTTCATGGTTACAATCACCATCTGTAGTGATTTTGGAGCCCTCCAAAAAATAAAGTCTCTCACTTTTCCCATTATTTCCCCATCTATTTGCCATGAAGTGATGGGACCGGATGCCATGATCTTAGTTTTCTGAATGTTTAGTTTTAAGCCAGCTTTTTCACTCTCCTCTTTCACTTTCATCAAGAAGCTCTTTGGTTTTTCTTCACATTCTGCCATAAGGGTGGTGTCATCTGCATATCTGAGGTTATTGATATTTCTCCCAGCACTCTTGATTCCAGCTTGTGCTTCATCCAGCCTGGCATTTCACGTGATTTACTCTACATAATATAATAAATATTAATTTACATAAATAATCAGGGTGACAATATACAGCCTTGACGTGCTCCTTTCCCAATTTGGAACCAGTCTGTTGTTCCATGTCCAGTTCTAACTGTTGCTTCTTGACCTGCATACAGATTTCTCAGGAGGCAGGTCAGGTGGTCTGGAATTCCCATCTCTTGACGAATTTTCCACATTTTGCTGTGATCTATATGGTCAAAGGCTTTGGCATAATCATAAAGCAAAAGTAGATGATGTTTTTCTGGAACTCTTGCTTTTTCAATGATCCAGCAAATGTTGGCAATTTGATCACTGGTTCCGCTGTCTTTTCTAAATCCTGCTTGAACATCTGGAAGCTCATGGTTCACGTACTATTGGAGTCTGGTTGAAGAATTTTGAGCATTACTTTGCTAGTGTGTGAGATGAATGCAATTGTGCACTATTTTGAACACTCTTTGGTATTGTGTTTCTTTGGGGTTGGAATGAAAACTAACCTTTTCCAGTCCTGTGGCCACTGCTGAGTTTTCCAGATTTGCTAGCATATTGAGTGCAGCACTTTAACAGCATTATCTTTTAGGATTTGAAATAGCTCAACTGGAATCCCATCACCTCCACTAGCTTTGTTCTTAGTGATGCTTCCTAAGGCCCACTTGACTTTGCATTCCAGGATGTCTGGCTCTAGGTGAGTGATCATACCATTGTGATTATCTGGGTCATGAAGATCTTTTTTTGGATAGTTCTTCTGTGTATTCTTGCCACCTCTTCTTAATATTTTCTGCTTCTTTTAGGTCCAAACCATTTCTGTTCTTTATTGTGCTCATTTTTGCATGAAATATTCCCTTGGTATCTCTAATTTTCTTGAAGAGAGCTCCAGTCTTTCTCTTTCTGTTGTTTTCCTCTATTTCTTTGCATTGATCCCTGAGGAAGGCTTTCTTATCTCTCCTTGTTATTCTTTGGAACTCTGCATACAATTGGGTAAATCTTTCCTATTATCCTTTGCCTTTAGCTTCTCTTCTTTTCTCAGCTATTTGTAAGGCCTCCTCAGACAACCATTTTGCTTCTTTTCATTTCTTTTTCCTGGGATGATCTTGATCCCTGTCTCCTGTACAATGTCATGAACCTCTGTCCATAGTTCTTCAGGCACTCTATCAGATCTAATACCTTGAATCTATTTCTCACTTCCACTGTACAATTGTAAGGGATTTGATTTAGGTCATACCTGAATGGTCTAGTGTTTTTCCCAACTTTCTTCAATTTAACTATGAACTTGGGGATAAGGAGTTCATGATCTGAGCCACAGTCCGTTCCCAGTCCTATTTTTGCTGACCGTATAGAGCATCTTCATCTTTGGCTGCAAAGAATCAATCACATTTCGGTGCTGACGATCTGGTGATGTCCCTGTGTAGAGTCTACTCTTGTGTTGTTGGAACAGGCTGCTTGCTATGACCAGTGCATTCTCTTGGTAAAACTCCGTTAGCCCTTGCTCTGCTTCATTTTGTACTCCAAGGCCAAATTTACCTGTTATTCCAGGTATCTCTTGACTTCCTACTTTTGTATTCCAGTCCCCTATAATGAAAAGGGCATCTTTTTGAGGTGTTAGTTCTAGAAGGTCTTGTAGGTCTTCATAGAACCATTCAACTTCAGCTTCTTCATCATTACTGGTTGGGGCATAGACTTGGATTACTCTGATATTGAATGGTTTGCCTTGGAATGGAACAGAGATCATTCTGTCATTGTTGAGATTGCATCCAAGTACTGGATTTTGGACTCTTTTGTTGACTATGATGGCTACTCCATTTCTTCTAAGGGATTCTTGCCCATAGTAGTAGATATAATGGTCATCTGAATTAAATTCACCCATTTCAGTCCATTTTAGTTCATTAATTCCTAAAATGTTGAAGTTCACTTTTGCCATCTCCTGTTTGACCACTTCCAATTTTCCTTGATTCATGGACCTAACATTCCAGTAGTGTAAACAAAAAATTTCTTGGGCAACAAATACTTTTCCTAGCTCTGCCCTCCCCGCAGCTTCTCTTTTCTCACCATGATAGTGGAAGTTTTGGGGTAGTAGATCCCTAAGCCTCCTTCTATCCATAATATCTTATAAACTCTGTTATATCTTTAAAATAAATTCCTTGGCACAAGTGTTCTTAGGTAGAGAACATGAAATACTAATCTATTTTAGAATATATAATGTCATGATAATGTTAAATGGTATTAAATATTAAAATTTAATATTACATATTATATATATCTTAATTTTTACTAATTAGATTCTCAATTATTAAACAATTAAACTTTTAGTGCATATTTATAAACTGGTATGAAAATAGTCATATTTCTTAAAATGATATAAATATCTCAAATTGAATTAAACACATAATTTCAATTCTAATCAAGATTAAATGCAAATTATTAGGTATTATTAATTGCAACATTCTTGGTAGTTAATTCCAGTTGCTTTCAACTTTCTGTGAAAGTATTTATCTGTATAATTTATTTATTTTTTACTTCTACTTTCTGTAGACTATGAATTTATTCTGAAACATAGGTCACTGTTTCTCATTCAAGATGTACTTTTTAAAAATGTAGGTTCTGAGTTATAACTCCTAAAGATTTTTGTCAATAGGATTGGGGGCAGTATTAAGAAATTTCTTTTAACAAATTACTGATGCTTGTAGTCCTCAGAACAGATTTTGAAACACTGTCATAGAATGGCTCAAACGAGGAATCAAAATCCCTCCCTCAAGCCCAGCAAACAATTGATGTAATTTTACTTCAATATATAGATTTATGATTGTATTACATGGCATTTTTGCTGATATTAAGGTGTCACAACTAAAAAAACAAAGTATTAATATTGAACTAGATATTAATATTTATCAAACTAATACCCTGGAGCATGATTGTCCCTGGCTAGGCTAACATTTGTTTAAAGAAAAGGCTTTCTATTTTTTCCTTTTATGAGAGGGAACGTTATATCTGGTTCATTTTTTAAAGTAACGGTCACTGATTTTTGTTTTGGTTGTTATCTTTAAACTGAAAGCAGATGAGGAATCATACTGGATTGAGAGTAGTTTTTGTATTCAATAGTATAATAAATCAGATAAAAAAGACAAAGATTTCCATTTCTCAGCAGAGATACATTAACTGAGTATTTGAAACACCATAGTATATCATGTCAAATATAATCCATGAACAATAGTGATCTTCATTCATATTTTCTATCTTGTCTACTATTTGATGTAGCTGGTAGATGGTGAAATATATCTAATAATGCCAACAGCTACTGAGATATTAAAAAGAAAGCTTTGTAAAATTGAAATATATCTAGATTCTCATGGCTGTCTGCTTTTCTGCTTTAAGATTAGAGTCTTAATCTTTTCCAAGAGTTGCTGAATACCACTGTATACTAACTTTAAACTTTGAATTGTATTCCTAAGAAGAGAAAAATGAAATGACTCATATTTTAAAAATGCATTTTCAATAACTAAATTTAGCTTCCTTGATTTTATACCTATACTCTATTTAGGTTTTATGTATTCTAAATCCTTCTTTTGCCAGCAACTTCAAAACGTGAGTTGAGATTCAGAGTTGGATTAAAGAGCAATCTTAGGTGTTACATAATGTTGGAAAAAATAACTATGTGAGACTTTAGCATTATTAATTTTCAGTTTTTATTTAACTCCTATCAATTTGTAGATAGCTCCTGGCACATAGTATTCTTGAAATAATAACAATCATGATGATTTTAGTATTATTTTAATATTGTTTATGATAATATTAGGAGTACTACTTCTACAACAAAAATAACAATGCAACAACACAAAGAATTTCAACTAAAATATGACTGAGAGCAACTAAACTCTTTAATGCATTTCTGGAGAATGCACCAATGGAGTCATTTTTTAAACTATAGAGCAACACACTGTAAAATTGCTTTCTTTTTTTCTTACCCTCATAAGCAGGATGGACTTCCCAGGTGCTGTCATTGGTAAAGAACCCACCTCCCAATGCAGGAGGTACAGGAGATTCAGGTTTGATCCCTGGGTCGGGAAGATCCCTTTCTGGAGGGACACACTCCAATATTCCTGCCTGAAGAATCCCATGGATGGAGGAGCCTGGCGAGTCATGGTCCATAGGGTCACAAAGAGTCAGACACGATTAAAGAAACTTAGCACCTATAAGCAGGATAGTCTCCTAAAATTCTCTTTTCCTCTCAAAATAACCTTCTTAGAGCATTATCCCAACCCACCTTGTTCAGACTCATTTCTCTAGCTCCTTATCCTTTTTTCTATCTGACTGCGGTAAATGGGTTATGATTTTCTCTCACTAGTCCAGCTATTACTCTGATGTATCTATGCCCTGAAGCTAATCAAGTAAAGATGCAACTCTCCAGCCCCCCCCTGGCCAGTCCTTTGGGTGGTGGGGCAAGCTAACAGGAGTTCCTAGTGGTAGAGAAATGAAATGATAAAGAAGCCAGGCATTCTCCTTTGTGATCATGGGAAGGACTAAAGCATCGAGTACTCTTGTACAAAACTTTTCCTTTGCCTTCTTTTCACCAAGTCAGATCTCTGCAGTAGTCCACAAAAAGGAATAAAATGTCAGTGACAGTCAGTGATCCAGATATCCTTAGTCTGACAGCAACTCTTTTCTTCTTTTTCTCTGTGTAGGATAAGATTCCTTTCTGATAACCCAGAGGATGATGTGTGACTTTCCTTGGTTGCGTGGATCATCATGAACTCTTCTGTCTAACCTAATCAATTCCCAGGAAGCAAGCACTTGGAGGTTAGTATTCAATAACTGTCAGTCATTAGTGTTATGCCTCTGGACAAAGACAAAAGATGGAATATTTGCTACATCCTGTTCTTCATGTGTGGGTTCAACCACAAGGTGTCCCTTAGTGCCTTAGCTGAAGTCAACCCTTAAATGTCCAGCCTGTGAGAAGATTTTTAATTAGTTTCATCTATCCATTTTGGGGTCTGCAATATACCAAAGAACAGTAATTATTTGTGTGACTAGCCTTAACAGGATCTCCTCCAGGTGATATTTTGTAAATTGCAGTTGTGGGGAGAAAAAGTCATTTAACTGAATCTTGTCCAGCATATTTTTAATAATTTTAATAAAAGAGGAAATAAAAGTACACTGCATGTATTAAGTGTAGAGTTGTTTTGTTTAGTCGGTAAGTCGTGTCCAACTCTTCTACAACCCCGTGGACTATAGCCCACCAGGCTTCTCTGTCCATGGGATTTCCCAGGCAAGAATACTGGAGAGGGTTGCCATTTCCTCCTCCAGGGGGTCTTCCCAACCCAGGGATTGAACCCGTGTCTTCTGTGTCTCCTGCATTAACATGCAGATTCTTTACCACTGAGCCACCAGGGAAGATGTAGAATTTTTGAGTGAGTATTTTCTTTCAACTGTTTGGTGTATGTATAATGAGTGTATGTGTACAGCGGATCCCAACAGAAAATGCATTTCTTATGTGGATCATAAGCTAAATAGTATGAAAAAGGTGTAAAGGGTTTCATGACTGGTTTTGAATAATTCATGTTTTCCAGTTCAATAGAAATGTATGGCTAACCAATGGGACTTCAAAAAGCTATGACAAAATTTTTCACTTCTGGTTCCCTTGGTCTATTTAGACTTTTATTTTTTCTTCTGTGCTTCAATGGTTGGCTGCTCTCTCTCTCACACCCTTTTCTCTGCCTTCTTCTCCCTCTCTTCCTCTCTCTTTTTCCTTAGACTTTATTTTTTAGAACAGTTTTAGTTTCACTGCAAAATTGAGTAGAAAATACAGAAAGTTCCTTTACACCCCTCTTCCACACATGCAGAACTTCTCTCGCTATCAACATCCCGCACCAGAGTGAAGTTTTTGTTTCAATCAATGAACCTACATTGATACATCATTATCACTCAAAACTTATAGTTTACATTAGCATATACTCTTGGACATTTTATAGGTTTTAGCAAATTTATGACAGGGATCCTCACTATATTATCATACAGATTAATTTCATTGACTCAAAAATTCCCCATACTTTTCTTACTTGAGTTTCTCAGGTGGCACTAGTGGCAAATTTTCACCTGGAGGAACCCATGGTCAGAGTAGTGGGGCAGGCTAAGGTCCATAGGGTCTCAAAGAGTCGGACACGACTGAAGAGACTTAGTACACACATACTCTCCTTTTTCATCCTTTCTTCCCTTACATCCTTGGCAATCACTAGTACTTATACCATCTCCATAGTTTTGGCTTTTCCAGAATTTTATAATTGGAATCACATAGTGTGTACCTGTTCAGATTGACTTCTTCCATTTAGTAATACACATTTAAGATTCCTCGATGCATTTCATGAATTTATGGCACTCTAGGACAAGTAGACAATGAAATATTTTGTCCATTCATCTACTGAAGGACATCCTGGTTGCTTCAAAGTTTGGTAAATTATGAATAATGCTTCTATAAATATCTGTGTACAGGATTTTGTGTGAACGTGAGTTTTCAACTCATTCAACTCCTGGGTAAATGTCAAGAAACACAACTGTTGGATCATTTGGTAGGTGTATATTTATTTTGTAAGAAACCGCTAAACTCTCTTCCAAAGTGGCTGTACAATTTTGATTCCTGTAGCAATGAATGAGAATTTCTGTGGTTCTACATCCTCAACAGCATTTGGTGTTGTCAGTATCCTATGTTTTGGCCATTCTTATAGATGTGTAGTGATAGCTCATTTTAAATTGCATTTCCCTGATGGCATATGATATGAACTATCTTTTCATATGCTTACCTGCCATATGTTTATCTTCTTTAGTAAGGTGTCTGTTTAGGTCTGTTTCCCAGTTTAAAAATTAGGTTGTTCATTTTCTTGTTGAATTTTAAGACTTCTTTGTATATTTCTGATAACAGACCTTTGGCAGATGTGTGTTTTGCATGTTTTTTCCCAGTATGCGAGTTGCCTTATACTCTTGATAGACATCTCTTCCAGTTCCCAGCAAAAATGACTTTCTCCTAGAGTAACTTTTCCAGAGACTTCTTAAGTTCTTGAAGTAGCCTAAGGGATTTTTTTCTTTTCCATTTTTTAAAAATTTGTGACTGTAAGTTGTTCAGCATTGGTGTCATTGATGTCCAAATGCTTGTAATTCTTCCAGCTATGCTCTAACCATCTGTGCCCCTCTCTTGCCAGGTCCCTCACATGCATCGGCCACTACAGAAGACAGTCCTTTCATGCTGAATACATATGCGAACATTTTCCCTTTTTCTGTTGATGCTTGGTTATGTATTCAACACATATACTTCAGGTACTCATCACTGTATTGAGTGACCTTAAGTGAAGAGTCATTAAGCCTTTTCAATTCTGTTCTTTTGATCATGAACTCCCAGTGAGAGAAAACAAGGAGTAACAGTGGGCAGTGAGAAATGAAGATTTGAAAATTTTATTTCTTGAAAAACAGGCTTGGGAATTTTGTATGAATTTCATCACATATATTTATTATAACTTAACCTACAGGGAGAAATTTGAATACATTATCCCATCTGTTCTCAAATTACTCCAGTATATTAAAGGTTTAAACAATATGTCTAAAGTATCTGTTATATTATTTCTCTACTTTAAAAAAACTGAGTCAAAATTATCTTTATATATATGTTTTAAAATTATGTCATCTTAAAAGCTTTTTGACAGTAGGCATGGAACAAATATAAAATTTATGATATTTTACAAACTAAAGAGGTATTTTTCAGTTGTTATTTGATCATTTTTATCACATATTGGATGCTTTTAATTATTTTGGCAAATAGGGTTAACTTTATAATGAAATAATTATGATCAAAATGAATTAACCAGTTCCTTTAAAAATTTATCCTAAGTAAAGTTGTTACTCTCATTGTAACTGATTTGGTCATGTGCAACTTGCATTCAATAATATTTTAACTAATAAAATTAATACAATATTGTTTGTAAATTATAATTAATAACGTTTTGAACATATTTAAATACAATGACAAGTTATGTCAAGTGAGTTTAGAAAAGATAATGGTATGTCAGTATAACATTAATTCACCTATGAATTTATATTTAAACTTTGGTGATTTTTAAATAAGAATATACTATGATAAAAATAAAATGTACTAATAAACACTATAGCCATTGAATGTTTTTGCAATATTTTAAATAATGTGTCCACAATCAGTAATAAAGAGGAAATAATAAACCTAAGACACATTTTATTTCTCAAATGTGTTTTCTACCGTAGTTGTTTAAAATAATACTGAAAAAGGAACCCAAAGACACAGAAGTGTACTGAAATTGTTTTTATTTCCCATAAAACTGGCATTCTTTAACTGTGATCAGGGAAAGTAAATCCCAGTCTTAAAATGTGCTATCTTGGTTAAAGCTCTTCCACATTTTGATCTGGCTCAATTTAACTATTTAGCTGTTTGGAGATAAAAGCTCTGTTCACTTTATATGTTCCTAAGAAATAAAGTTTATTATTTGCTACTGCATAAACAGCAAAAAAGAGATTTACCATGTACTGCACAAGGAATTAGACAAGTTCCATATGTAGGGTACAGTTAGGTGTAGTAAACCATACTATACATATTGTTAATCAATGCCCTTAAATGTTATTCTGGAGGGTCAAGACTTAAACCAGCATGTAGAACCTTCCAATGTATCTTCTAAAACAAATCTTCCAGATTTCAATCCTTTAGCTAGTGATTGACTTTATGTCATACAGTGATAGGGGCCATTAAATCACCCAAGAGGAAAGGAGAAATTAAAAACCAAAACATCTATTTAAAAACTCTTATATAGTGATTACCTTGCCTTTTTTCAAATTAAACATAATGACTTTATGCCATCAGTAAGATATCTACTTTTTCCTACAATATCAGCGTTATAATGCCAAGAATAACCTGAGCATATCAAGAATTATGTGAAATTTGGATGCTTTTTTTTCCATAATTTCAGCTGAATTAAATGAGCTTCTCTTAAAACATCTTAGATCTTCCAGTTATCACTAGTGTTTTTTTTTTCTTTTTTAAAAATATTTATTTATTTTTAATTGATGATTACCTTGCAATATTGGTTTGATTTCTTTCATACATCAACATAAATTAACCATAGGTATACATATGTCCTGTCGCTCTTGAATCTCCCTCCCACCTCCTGGTCACTCCCATCCCTCTATGTTAGTACAGAGCCCCAGTTTGAGGTCCCTGAGTCCTACAGCTAATTCCCATTGTCTGTCAATTTACATATGTTAGTGTATATGCATTCATGCAACTCTCCATTTGTCTCACCCTCTCCCTCTTCTCCCCTACCCTTGTCCATAAATCTGAGAGTCTATTAAACATAATATCTTCCTTTGAGACAAGGATGATGATTTGCTATAAATGCCAAAAGTGATTAGGAAATTGGTGAATAATGATCAATAATGGAATGCTCCATTTAAAAATATGAATATGACTTAACAGTAGTTAATAACATAATAAATACTAGGCTACAAGACCTACCACCAATAAAAAGCCTCAAAATAAATAACTGAACTTAAGAAAATATTACAACAAAACAATAAGTTAGAGAAATGGGAATAAAAGATAAAAAGACTACTTTGTACATGTCATATTCTATACACATTTATAAAGTGATTTTCTAAATCCACAAATAGTAATCAAGGAAAAGCAAAGGGTATAGTGGATACAAATATTTAGGCTACACACTGTGCTATCAGAGAGAATAAAAAGTAAAATATCTGATATTTCTCATTTTCCAGATAAAGAAATGGAGCTCCTAAGAAGGTGATTATCTTCAGGATGATAGTGCATGTGTTTAATAAGGTAGATTCTATAGTCAAATAAGCTGCTTTTAAATCCAAGATCCTCAGTTTATGAGCTGAGAAACTATTGGTAGATTTTTAAAATTTCTTTAAGTTTATTTCCTCATCTGTAAAATGATAGGTAATAATACTATTTTTTTACGTTGGAATGCAAAATAAAATAAAATTATTAAGGGAAAATACTTCAGGCACTGTCTGGCCAGTTTTACTTGTTTAGAAAAGATTAGCTGTAGTAATAGTAATTAATATTAGGAATTAATTTATCACTATTATTATCAGTACAAGAGTCAAGCTCTCTTAATGCCAAAGCTGTTAAATTAGTAACTCAGTTTCAACTTTGGAATTAGTCTCAGTGGATACTTCCCATGGTTAAAATATCAGGGGAAATGCTTTCAATTTGTCACCATTGAGGATAATGTTTGCTGTGGGTTTGTCACATATAGCTTATATTATGTTGAGGTATGTTCCTTCTATTCCTGCTTTCTGGAGAGTTTTTATCATAAATGGATGTTGAATTTTTTCAAAGGCTTTTTCTGCATCTATTGAGATAATCATATGGTTTTTATCTTTCAATTTGTTAATGTGGTGTATTACATTGATTTGCAGATATTAAAGAATCCTTGCATTCCTGGGATAAAGCCCACTTGGTCATGATGTATGATCTTTTTAATATGTTGTGGGATTCTATTTGTTAGAATTCTGTTAAGGAATTTTGCATCTATATCATCAGTGATATTGGCTCGTAGTTTTCTTTTTTTGTGGCATCTTTGTCTGGTTTTGGAATTAGGGTGATGGTGGCCTCATAGAATGAGTTTGGAAGTTTACCTTCTTCTGCAATTTTCTGGAAGAGTTTGAGTAAGATAGGTGTTAGCTCTTCTCTAAACTTTTGGTAGAATTCAGCTGTGAAGCTGAAAAGTCCTGGGCTTTTGTTTGCTGGAAGATTTCTGATTACAGTTTCGATATCCATGCTTGTGATGGGTCTGTTAAGATCTTCTATTTCTTCCTGGTTCAGTTTTGGAAGGTTATACTTTTAAAAGCATTTCCCCTAAAATCAGGGACAAGACAAGGGTGCCCACTCTCACCACTACTATTCAACATAGTATTGGAAGTTTTGGCCACAGCAATCAGAGCAGAAAAAGAAATAAAAGGAATCTAGATAGAAAAAGAAGAAGTGAAACTCTCACTGTTTGCAGATGACATGATCCTCTACATAGAAAATCCTGAAGACTCTATCAGAAAATTACTAGAGCTAATCAATGAATATAGTAAAGTTGCAGGATATAAAATTAACACAGAGAAATCCCTTGCATTCCTATACACTAACAAAGAGAAAACAGAGAAATTAAGGAAACAATACCATTCACCATTGCAACAAAAAGAATAAAATACGTAGGAGTATATCTACCTAAAGAAACAAAAGACCTATACATAGAAAACTATAAAACACTGATGAAAGAAATCAAAGAGGACACAGATGGAGAAATATACCAAGTTCATGGATTGGAAGAATCAATATTGTGAAAATGAGTATACAACCCAAAGCAACCTATAGATTCAATGCAATCCCTATCAAGCTACCAATGGTATTTTTCACAGAACTAGAACAAAGAATTTCACAATTTGTATGGAAATACAAAAAACCTCGAATAGCCAAAGCAATCTTGAGAAAAAAGAATGGAACTGGAGGGATCAACCTGTCTGATTCAGGTTCTACTACAAAGCCACAGTCATCAAGACAGTATGGTACTGGCACAAAGACAGACATATAGATCAATGGAACAAAACAGAAAGCCCAGAGATAAATCCACGTACTTACGGACACCTTATTTTCGACAAAGGAGGCAAGAAAATACAATGGAAAAAAGACAACCTCTTTAACAAGTGGTGCTGGGAAAACTGGTCAATCACTTGTAAAATAATGAAACTAGAACACTTTCTAACACCATACACAAAAATAAACTCAAAATGGATTAAAGATCTAAATGTCAGACCAGAAACTATAAAACTCCTAGAGGAGAACATAGGCAAAACACTCTCCAATATAAATCACAGCAGGATCCTCTATGACCCACCTCCCACAATATTGGAAATAAAAGCAAAACTAAACAAATGGGACCTAATGAAACTTAAAAGCTTTTGCACTACAAAGGAAACTATAAGCAAGGTGAAAAGACAGCCCTCAGATTGGGAGAAAATAATAGCAAATGAAGCAACAAAGGATTAATCTCAAAAATATACAAGCAACTCCTGCAGCTCAATTCCAGAAAAATAAATGACCCAATCAAAAAATGGACCAAAGTACTAAACAGACATTTCTTAAAGAAGACATACAGAAGGCTAACAAACACATGAAAAGATGCTCAGCATCACTCATTATTAGAGAAATGCAAATCAAAACCACAATGAGGTACCATCTCATGCTGGTCAGAATGGCTGCTATCAAAATGTCTACAAACAGTAAATGCTGGAGAGGGTGTGAAGAAAAGGGAACCCTCTTACACTGTTGGTGGGAATGCAAACTAGTACAGCCACTATGGAGAACAGTGTGGAGATTCCTTAAAAAACTGGAAATAGAACTGCCATATGACCCAGCAATCCCACTTCTGGGCATACACACTGAGGAAACCAGATCTGAAAGAGACACAGGTACCACAATGTTCATCGCAGCACTGTTTATAATAGCCAGGACATGGAAGCAACCTAGATGCCCATCAGTAGACGAATGGATAAGGAAGCTGTGGTACATATACACTATGGAATATTACTCAGCCATTAAAAATAATTCATTTGAATCAGTTTTAATGAGATGGATGAAACTGGAGCTCATCATACAGAGTGAAGTAAGCCAGAAAGATAAAGACCAATACAGTATACTATCACATATATATGGAATTTTAAAAGATGGTAATGATAACCCTATATGCAAAACAGAAAAAGAGACACAGATGTACAGAACAGACTTTTGGACTCTGTGGGAGAAGCCGAGGGTGGGATGTTCTGAGAGAACAGCATTGAAACAAGTATAATATCAAGAGTGAAACAGATCACCAGCCCAAGCTGGATGCATGAGACAAGTGCTCAGGGCTGGTACACTGGGAAGACCCAGAGGAATGGGATGGAGAGGGAGGTGGGAGGGGGGATCGGGATGGGGAACACATGTAAATCCATGGCTGATTCATGTCAATGTATGGCAAAAACCACTACAATATTGTAAAGTAATTAGCCTCCAACTAATAAAAATAAATGGAAAAAAAAAATCAGGAAAGCCTGGCGTGCTACAGTCCATGGTGTCACAAAGAGTCAGACACGACTGAGCAGCTGAACTGACTGAACTGATGGTCCCTTCATATGTTAATAAAATTGTTACGTATTTTTTCATCCTTCTCTGATTCTGGTAAACTGGATATTTCAAGGTCTCATATCTTAACAATTGTAGCCAGCATTTGAAATGTTGATGCAGTCAGTCTGCCTATTTTTATTAGACAGATCAAGTTGTTTCAATTAAGTAACCCATGCAATAATAACACAACCCAGGAGGATCAATGGAGCTCTTCTTCAAGTAAGTTCAAATGCACTTATTATATTTATATAAAATTCAAGTATATATTATTCTTAAAAAAATGAATACATCTAATACATATAGGTAGATAGGGATGGATGGATAGGTAGGGATAGATGGACAGACAAGCAGATATTAGATGAATGGATAAAGAAATACAGATGGACTCCATCCAAATTCTGATTTATCCATGTTTACAAGGACAAGGCTACAAGTGCTGCTGAAGTCTTCATACCTCCACTAGCACCACTAAGAGATTTTATATATATATTATATATATATATATATGGAAATATCTTAATGGAAGATACTTTTTGAAAGAACCACTATTGTAAACAGTAGGGTGTAGAAGAATTTATTTTCAAATAGATAATATAATAGATATTTTTGAAATTCACAATTTATGAGCATAGGGATGTTAAAATTTTAGACAAAAGATACTTAAAAATTTTAATTTCTAAGAAGAAAGACTAGATTCTGTGATTACAGTCTTTTATTTCACATATTTAAATTAGACGTATTTACTATTAAATTTTGGTATTTCTAGAGTTGGACAATAAAGAAATCTGAGCATCGAAGAATTTATGCTTTTGAACTGTGGTGCTGGAGAAGACTCTTGAGAGTCCCTTGAACTGCAAGGCGATCCAACCAGTCCATCCTAAAGGAGATCAGTCCTGGGTGTTCATTGGAAGGACTGATGTTGAAGCTGAAACTCCAATACTTTGGCCACCTGATGCGAAGAGCTGACTCATTTGAAAAGACCCTGATGCTGGGAAAGATTGAGGGCAGGAGGAGAAGGGGACGACAGAGGATGAGATGGTTGGATGGCATCACCGACTCAATGGACATGGGTTTGGGTGGACTCCAGGAGTTGGTGATGGACAGGGAGGCCTGGCGGGCTGTGGTTCTTGGGGTCGCAAAGAGTTGGACATGACTGAAGGACTGAACTGAACTGAACTGAAACTCTTAAGTTTTAATACAGAATGTAAAGATTCATATATCATTTATATGACATATTTGAAGTTTATATCAACAATTATACAAATGCCTTTTACATGTATACTATGCAACATTATGCATGCAGTGTGATATTTATGGAATATAAAAGCAATTGATATTTAATGCCAACTCCTTGCAACCCTATGGACTTCTGCCCACCAGGCTCATATGTCCATGGAATTCTCCAGGCAAGAGTATACTGGAATACCGGAATAAGTTGCCATTCCCTTCTTCAGTACATACATATACATATGTCTTTAAGTGTTGTGTATATATATATGTACATATGTATGTACATGTTTATGTGTATATATGCATATGTGTCTGTTTGTATATATCTTCATTAACTTTAATGGGAAAAAGAAGATATTTTCCATCTCAACCCAATATACACAATAATTTTTCAGTAATAAAAATATATCAATTGAACAGTGGAAACATACTTAGCATAAGTAATAAACAATAGTTTGAAAACAAATAATATAGTTTGTACATAAAATACGATTTACTGAGGAAGGAGAAAAGATTTTATAGGGGCAGTGGCTGGTGAAGAAGGATTGTAAAGGACTCATCTTTAAAAGGTGATGGAGAGTCAGGTGATCTACTTCTAACTATCATTTATTGTCAGAACCAGACATAATTTATAATAATAGAGATAAAAATGACATCACTTGTTTCTTCTATTTTGCTTGTGAAAAATTTACTCATAGTTAAATTTTCAGCTCTCAGCTTCCTGTTAATAAACATTACAGAAAAGCAATATAAAATATAATTCTAAATAATCACAAAGGCAAACATCTGTCAGGCATGTAAATGACACATTCACCAACATTATTGTAACTGTGTGTGGACAATATGCTGGCTATACATTTTGTTTCATTTCTACTATTGTCTTGGGAAGAATAGAATAAGCCTGATTGTGAATTCAATGTAAATTTTTCCCAAGTAAAGATTATGAAGGAAAAAAGAAAAGACAAACAAAAACTACTGAAACAAAACAAAATATTCGTAGCTCCAGGGGGTTTTTGATTCAACACAGATGTCTCTTGGGGAATGAATCACCCAGTGCTTTGCAGTAATAGTTTGACATATGCTCTAAGCAGACTGGTATACAATTTTAAAAATTGTTCATACTGCTATTACACCTGTATTGACAGACAAAAGAGAAATTTAAATAAGTGGTAATTTAGTATAAAGAATATACTACGTGTGTAGCAATTATACTGAAAGACAAAGGAGGTTTTTGCTGTTTGACATCCTTTCTCTGACCTTAGCAGTGCGCATAATGAGATGGTTAGCTAGGGAATAATAAAAGATCTGGAAGAGATAAAGAATCTGCTCCAGGAATAAAGCTCACTTTACTCAAGCAATTTCTTCAACTGGCCAGTATAGGAAAGAAGATGGGTGATGCATAAAACAAAAAAGAATTAAGTAGCTTATTCAAGGTTGTATAGCTAATGGAGAGTAAATCTGAAACCTGAATCCTCCCTTCAGTAAGTTTTCTCCTTCAGAAAAAAAAAAAAAAAAGGAGGGGGGCTGTGGTATATGTTTATGATTCTTGAACCTATGAAATTGTTTGTGCACACGCGTACACAAATGGGCTTACCAGGTGGCTCCGTTGGTAAAGAATCCACCTGCGATGCAGGAGATTGGGGTTCAATTTCTGGGTCAGGAAAATCCTCTGGAGTAGGAAATGGCAACCAACTCCAGTATTCTTGCCTGGGAAATTCCATGGAAAGAAGAGCCTGGCAGGCTGCAGCCCATGGCATTGCAAAAAGTCAGATATAACTCAGCAACTAAACCCTACACAAATACACACACCTCAGCTGAACAATGAAAATATATTAACATAAATAGTAAAAAAGTTTAGAAATAAATTTATATAAATTTTCATCCTACTATTACATATTCCTGAGACTTAGAAATATTAGTTAGCTTCCCCAATGTCACTAAATTAATAATTAGCTGACATGTTTGAATACAGCTATTTCTAATTCCAAAGCCAATGATTCATATCTTCCTATATTTCTTTAGACCACAAAAATATAAACAATTGGTGAGCTTATAATATAAAATCATATTTCTTCAATTAATCAACTATTTTAATATAAAAAATTGGAGGTCAGAAGAGTTGTTTTGCTATTCTAAACTTTGTTGATATGTGCTTTTCTACTAGTTAGAGTGTCCTTGGAAAGTGCAGAGAATTTGACAAGAAAAAGAAGCTGAAAATCAGGAGAGAGATTATTAAATGTATGGAGAAAGCCTCATTCCTCTTCTCCCTATTGATATTCCTTTTCATATCTCAGTGAAAGCATGAACAACTCTAGATAAGTTTCCCTTCCTCTAATAAAACTAAAGTAAGACATTACAGAAAAGTTAAGAGTTCAAAGTTTATAACAGTGCTAAATCATTTAAATTATTCCTGCTGTGCATAGCACCAAAATCTTTGGAAATTTATTATTTTCATATCCATTTTTTTTCCTCCTCATTAAGAGAATTTTAAAACTCAATACCTTGGAGAGGTTTTTCAATCAATTTTATCAACTGCAAAAAAAAAAAAAAAAAAGAACACAAGGTCATTTACTTACATTTATATTTTTAATGAGTGATTGTTGGAAAAAGATCAAATATTATCTAAATTTTTTCCATATGTTTCAAAAGCAAACTTATAAATGTATACCAGTAGATATTGTACAAACTTTGTAAGAGGCAATTTATTTGTTTCATTAAAAAGTTATAAAAAGAAAGAGAGCAAGAGGGAAAGTATTTAGCCTAGTGATTTTTCTTACATGAATTTATCCTCAGGAAGTAATCAGAAAATCCACAAGAATTTCTAATGATATTTATCACAGTGATATATAATAGTAAAAAGGGAGGAAATTTAGAAATAGTATAAATAACTCATAATTCATTAAAATACATACTAATAATGAAAGATGCTAAACATAACAATATATGTAATACAAACTATATTTTTGTATAAATAATACAAAATAATTGCAGATATGGGATAAAGAAAAAGACATAAAAAAACAGTACTAGAAAATATATTCAAGATGAGGGTCTTTAAAATAAAGTAAGACACAATAGAGAAAGATTCACAATTATAATTAAGAAAAATGAGAAAATTAAATAAATTTAAGAAATAGACACAGGATCATGAGATATACAAAGGATACTTTTAAGTTACAAAAATACACAATTAGAGTAATTTTGAAAATTCAGATGCTGCTTAAACTTTTCATGGTATAGAATGCATGAAAACCAGCTCAATCCATTACCAAACATTACAAATACAGTTTTTTTTTAAAAAAAAACATTTATGACTCTGCAACAGATTTAAAAAACAGCAAATAGAAAGCTATCAACTGAATTATACATGCATGCTCAGTTGCTCAGTCTTGTCCAACTATTTGTGACCATATGGAATATAGCCGGCCAGGCTCCTCTGTTCATGGAATTTTCAAGGCAAGAATATTGGAGTGGGTCGTCATTGTTCTGACTCTTCTCTGCCTCCTCAGTGTTGCATGTATCTTCCCTTAATCTTCATGGTAATTGCATGCTTTGACAATTCAGTGTACATCAAACACACTAATAAGATATTTTGTGTAGGTACAAGAGATCCAGACTCTAAGTTCGGTCAGCTAGCATTTGATACAACTGTTTATTGCCGGGCACTTCCTTAGGCATCCTAAGAATGTTTAGCACCACTGAACTCCTGCACTGACAAAATGACAGAAGCACTCCCACCGTAACTGTGATCACTAAAATACATATTTCTCCCACATGTTTCTAAAATGATGGATAGAGTAATACCCTTGTGATACACTGATATAAACAGTTTGAATAACAAAGTTAATAAACTTGATCTAAAGGATGTACTTAGTACATCATACAAAATAGGTAGAAAGTACATATTTTAAAAAATACATATATATTGTGCATTCTCAGAGCTATTCATGTGAAGTAATGGTTTTAGAAAATTTGAAGAATCTTTTCACTGTTTTGTGTGGTTATGCCTGAGCATTTCCATTAATATAATTTTTGTTACAATGGTTTGGCTCAAAAAGGAAAGTGTGAGACAAGGGTTTACAAAATAGTTTATTTTGGAAAATGATTTTCAAAGGATTTGGGTAGGGCACTGGGAAAAGTAAAAAGAAAAAGAGGGAAACCCAATCCCAGGATGGTCATTGAGTAAACACCTGGGCTCAATTCAACTGGGGACTTGCTGAGGAGTCACCTAGAAACTGAATAACTATTTACTTACTAGCTGTCCTGTTGTCCTTATTGGTCAAGACCCCTTTTTATCCTGAGGAGTGTGAACTCTTCTACTCAAAGTTCATGCATGTGTTAGAATGGCTGAGTGAGTTTTAGCATCTGACATTCCCCAAATCCGTTTTGTATGTTTACATTTGTATGCAGATCCTCAGAGGCTCCTGAGGTCGCCCTGTAACTTAACACTTGAGGTGCCTGTGCTTGACCTTGACTCTTCCCACACTCATGCCCAGGGGGCTGAGGGGTCTAGAGGACAGCAGCCATCACTGGGCAGGGCCAAGAAGTGGACAGCCAAGAACTTCTCCCAAGAAGGCAGATGCACATGTTAGCCAAGGCGTTAAGCACCGAGGTCACGCTGCATTGTCCTGTCAGACTTTACACAAGACATGTTCAGAAATAAAATTATTCACGAATTTCAAAATGACAACTGAGCATGCGCACACCTCTGAATGTGGTGCTTAGAGTGACTGCACTGGCTGTAACCTCATGGATCAGACTCTGAAATCAGTTCTTACACAGTTGTGGAAGATGAAGAAAACATATATGGAAAAAGGGGGAGGATATGCATGCGTGGCAGCAAGGGATATATGGAACATCTCAGTAACTTCTACTCAATTTTGCTGTGAACCTAAACCTTCTCTAAAAAGAATTAACATCTTTTGAAGTATATATATATATTTAAAAAAAGGTCCATGGAAAGCTGTTACCTTTGCAAATTGCAATGGGCTTGAAGTCACTGTACATCTGCATGGGTGGCAACTGGAAAGATAATAGGTGGACATGAAGGAGGAGAGAGGCTCATCTAGAACTAGGTGGATAAACAGGAATACACAAGGACAATATGGAATCTATCTCTGTCTCTCCCAGTTTCAGTCTTGTATAGCAGAAACCAGTGCCCTTAGCTGCATGCATCTGGCTCAGGAGTCAGAGAAACTGGAGGATGAAATACAGACGGTGAAAGAGCACAGAGCCCAATAAAGTGAGCAAGTAAATCAAGAAAACTACATGCAGGCAGCAATGGTGCCTGGTACTTAATGCTGACCTTAAGAGCATAATGGTAGATACCTAATCTTCTCTTTTAAAGTCCACACAAATTTTTCCCATGGCCTTCTCTTACATGGAACCAGAAAGGGAAGGAAGTTCTGGGAAATGTAGTTTCAGCTTAAATTGACAACATAAAATTACCACACAATATTATATTAACACTCTCAGAGAATTGGCCAAGAGAGAACACTCCTTAACTTGTTTTCAAACTTAAACAAACATAGTAGAAGAAAAAAATTTACCAATGAATTTTACCCATGAATATTGAAGCAAGGAAACTACAGAAAATATTACTAAACCAAAGGACAATATATAAAAGATATCTTGTTGAATTTGTATCATGAATATAGTCTTATTTCAATATTAGAAAAGTAGTCAACCATTTAAGCATGGTAAAACAGAAAAAATACATCTTTCAAAAAGAATATTTACTCAAAAAAAGAAAAAAAATAAACATTTTAACTAAAATGATATATAAATTTATTCAACCTGGAGTGCATATATTTCTTAAGTGAAATATCAAATGTTTCTAAGTTTTTTAGAATGTTCTATTTTTACCTTGGGAGATTAGTACAAGAATATTCATTTTATTATTATGATTTAAACTGTATGTGTATATATATTTAATCTTCCATGTATTATAGCAAAAAATAAATAAATAAAAGAGAAAACAAAAGATGAGAGGCCTAGAAGATTCATCTATGAGGCCTAATGTCTGAGTTAGTAAAGTTCTAGAAAAGACTGGAAAATGGAAAGTGAAAGAAATTATCAAGGAAGTAACACAATAAACTATCCAAGAAATATCTAGCTTGATAGGTCACACAGTAAGTACATCACATCACTATGTTTCAGAATGGGATTCAGAATGACAGATTTTTCACTAGCCACACTGACTAAAAGCTACTAAAGCTATGAGGGAACAAATAATTTTCAATATCTAACTAAAACTTAAATTTTAAGGTAGAATAAAGGTTTAATAAAAACATAAAATACAATCAACACAGGAACTCATGAAAATACCCTCCTTAGTGTGGACTTACAGATATGCACAGAGGAAATAAGGGATTATCAATCAACCAATCAACCAGTGAATCAAATCAAGATATAAAATTCAGGAAATAATAGATCCTGTCAAGGAAAAAGGTGAGATATAAAAGATGGTGACAGAAGAACCACCTCAGAGTATAGTTAGAAAATGAAGGCAAGAAGGAAAGAGTTTATGAACAGTTGGAGAAATTAATGAATAGGTAATCTAATTAAATATTTCAAATAATCAAGTCTATGATTTTATTTAATCAAGTCTATTTAAAGAGAATATTATACAAGTGAAACCTGATGCAAGAAACAGTATACAGAAAAAGAAATGCTCTTATAGTAAACTCCTTAGATTGGAGATAGCCTGCATTGGCATTGTTGTGAAAACTGAAAAATGATTTAATGAATATTGAGAAAATATGGTACACCACTAAATCTGCAGCCATCAGGGCAGTGCATTAATAAAGAATTTTAATCTATGAATTAAAAATAATAGTAAATGCTAACAAAATGCATCTATTAAATATATGTATTTAAATACCAGGGAATAAGTAAAAGAATTAAACCCATTGCCTATGGAGGGGAGAATTATTGGAGGAAAGTTAAAACTTAAGACTAGAGGGTTCCCTTTTCTCCACACCCTCTCCAGCATTTATTGCTTGTAGACTTTTGGATAGCAGCCATCCTGACTGGCGTGTAATGGTACCTCATTGTGGTTTTGATTTGCATTTCTCTAATAATGAGTGATGTTGAGCACCTTTTCATGTGTTTGTTAGCCATCTGTATGTCTTCTTTGGAGAAATGTCTGTTTAGTTCTCTGGCCCATTTTTTGATTGGGTCATTTATTTTTCTGGAATTGAGCTGCACGAGTTGCTTGTATATTTTTGAGATTAATCCTTTGTCTGTTTCTTCATTTGCTATTATTTTCTCCCAATCTGATGGCTGTCTTTTCACCTTACTTATAGTTTCCTTTGTAGTGCAAAAGCTTTTAAGTTTCATTAGATCCCATTTGTTTAGTTTTGCTTTTATTTCCAATATTCTGGGAGGTGGGTCATAGAGGATCTTGCTGTGATTTATGTCGGAGAGTGTTTTGCCTATGTTCTCCTCTAGGAGTTTTATAGTTTCTGGTCTGACATGTAGATCTTTAATCCATTTTGAGTTTATTTTTGTGTATGGTGTTAGAAAATGTTCTAGTTTCATTCTTTTACAAGTGGTTGACCAGTTTTCCCAGCACCACTTGTTAAACAGGTTGTCTTTTTTCCATTGTATATCCTTGCCTCCTTTGTCAAAGATAAGGTGTCCATAGGTTCGTGGATTTATCTCTGGGCTTACTATTCTGTTCCATTGGTCTATATTTCTGTCTTTGTGCCAGTACCACACTGTCTTGATGACTGTGGCTTTGTAGTAGCCACTATGGAAAACAGTGTGGAGATTCCTTAAAAAACTGGAAATAGAACTGCCATATGACCCAGCAATACCACTTCTGGGCATACACACAGAGGAAACCAGATCTGAAAGAGACACGTGCACCCCAATGTTCATCGCAGCACTGTTTATAATAGCTAGGACATGGAAGCAACCTAGATGCCCATCAGCAGATGAATGGATAAGGAAGCTGTGGTACATATACACCATGGAATATTACTCAGCCGTCAAAAAGAATTCATTTGAACCAGTCCTAATGAGATGGATGAAACTGGAGCCCCTTATACAGAGTGAAGTAAGCCAGAAAGATAAAGAACATTACAGCATACTAACACATATATATGGAATTTAGAAAGATGGTAACGATAACCCTATATGCAAAACAGAAAAAGAGACACAGAAATACAGAACAGACTTTTGAACTCTGTGGGAGAAGGTGAGGGTGGGATGTTTCAAAAGAACAGCATGTATACTATCTATGGTGAAACAGATCACCAGCCCAGGTGGGATGCAGGAGACAAGTGCTCGGGCCTGGTACACTGGGAAGACCCAGAGGAATCGGGTGGAGAGGGAGGTGGGCGGGGGGATCGGGATGGCGAATAAGTGTAAATCTATGGCTGATTCATATCAATGAATAAAGAAAAAAAAACCAAAAACTTAAGACTATACATTTTTAAATTAAGATTTACAATATTGTCAAAATTAAGATTTTTAATATTAAAACAGTTGGATATTACTTTGTTTCTAAAAACAAATCACAAATATATGCCTAAAGATAGAGAAACAACTTTTAGGTTTAAAATAGCCAACTCAACACATTGAGATGTTTTCATTCTACAATGAAGCAAAATCAAGAAAGTTCTTAAAATCGTTTAATACATAGCTAATCTCAAAATGTTTCGTTGTACTAGGAATAGACATCTCTAGTGGAAGGAATCATCCAGGAAGCCATTACCAAAGCAGGGCTGGACACCAGTTCCCTACAAGACAAGTGCTGAATCTCAATGTGGAAGAAAGGTAATGGGCCAACCCAAGCACTCAGATTTGCGATATTATAATCTTACTCTCAGACATACATCTCTAAGCTTCACATATATGAATTTCACAGTACCCAGAGTACTGTAGGGATTGGATGTCTTCTGGACTGCAAATATGTTTATTGTATTTCCATACATTGAAGTTTTTATTTATTGCTACAACAAATGCACACACCTTGGCTAGACATGTCCTGGGCCCTGCCTATGTCTCCAGTCATACTATTTATCATGACTCCCCTCATGACCTGCATTCTGCCCATTGCCAGTGGCATACAGTTCTCTAACTGTCACATGGTCTGATTCTTTGTCCATTCTAAGTCCCTTTATTTAGAATGGTATCTTTTCATATTGCTTTTCAATACACCAATCCCTTTCTCTACTGTGCTCACTTATCTTTTAAGACATATCTAGTGTTGCTTTCTCTATGAAGTATTTCCTAACCTTATATATTAAATTAATGGCCTTTTCTTTTAATCCTTTATTGAGTCTTACACTGGTATCTAACAGAAAACCAGGTGGTAACTTGATAAGCTAGTTTTTATAGTCATCTTTACTTCTCATTACTGGTCTAGAAGTTCCTTGAAAGCAAATATATCTTGATCTCTTTCTACATCCATAGTACTACAAACAACAGCTTATATATAACAGGTACTTATTAACTATTTAAGTAAATCAATGTGTGATGAGTAAATGAATGAAAAATAAATAACCCTTTAAAATATCTTCTGCAGGTTTGAAAGTTGCCAACCTGTCAGTGTGATAACACAGGCTGAGATTATCACTGCTTTTGACTTAGGTTAAAAACTTTCTAAGCACATTTGGGTAAATGAGACTGTTCTATATCTCAACAGGAAAATGATTGAAAGAGCAAACTTAGTAAAAGTGATTGTGCTTGATGTAACTGAATTACTGAATCAAAAAAGGCAACTGCTAAATGTTTAAATGTTTCTTCTACATGAATCCAATTTCAGTGATAAGTTGATGATAATTTATGGGAAAAACACAAGATAAAATTTCAAACTAAGAATTCATATTCAATATTTTCTCCATTACATATGTATTCATTTTCACTGATTATAAAAATGCATAATTCCCTTCACCCTTGGTAAAAGAAGTGTGGCTTTTAAGTAAAAACAATTAAAAATCATTTTACTGATGTATAAATTCTTAAGCATATAATGAAAATAAATATAATTATCTTATTTTGATTCGCTCTCTTTGGTACCTGAGTAAGTCTGTAGATATTTCATTTTATTATATTTTCATTGAATTTATTTAAAATTTTTGAAAGTTCAACCATTCAAATTGCCTGTAACTATTTTAAAACATCAAGCAGAAGGGTTCTAGGAAGATAGAGGAGTAGGAAGTACCAGGAAATAGTTTCTCAATGTAGGCAAAAATTACACTGGCAAAAGCTGTCTGATATAATGATTTTGGAATTCTGTAGTCTACTGAAGGTTTGCAACATCTAGGGAAAAGCTTGAGTGGTAAATTGGCTAATTTCAGCTAATTTCAACTCTTAGCACAATAGCAGCTAAGGGTACCCTCCCCACCCTCCTCCACACACACACCATGGTAGGTATTGCTGCTGTGTGTAGTATTGTATAAATATTGCTGGAGCAGCCTGCAAAAATCTTGCAAGAGTGAAAAAAACACTCTGTCCTTTAAATATTGGGGATCTCTGTTCTGGTTGCTGATTGATGCCTTTACCTCAGAGATACAGAGAAAGAGGCATGTGGCCATTGTTGCAGGTCCCCACATTGTTGCAATCCCCTCCCAACCTGTCTAAAGTGACTTTCAGGAGGGCATTTTTATTCCCTTTCATTAATTTTTTTCCTTCCTTTTTGAGACCAACTATAAAACCTATAGCATTCAAAAGAGACTTCATAAATGGGACAAATTAGAAAATGACTTTGCATACCTGAAGTAAAGGTACAGGCTCAGAATAGACTTGAGAAGATCTTACATTTCTGGCTCAGGATGATTCTCATCACAGAGATAGGTTATAGAAAAAACAACAACAACAACGAAAAACCAAAAGCAAAACCCAGCAAAGCCTGAGGTAGGGGAAATATCTGATTTCCAGAGTTACCACATTATCAGATTTAAATGTCCATTTTTCAACAACAACAACAAATCACATAGCATGCAAAAGACATAAAAGTATTGTCCATTGGAAAGAAAAAAATATCAATGGAAACTGTCTCTGAAAAAGACTTAGTGGCATACTTACTAGGCAGGGACTTAAAAATAATTATCTTACAAACTTTGAAAGAACAAAGGAACATGGAGAGCAAGTCAAGAAAATGATGCATGAAAAGAAGGAATATCAATAATAGGCAGAAAACTAAAGAGTAACCAAAAAGAAATTCTAGAGCTAAAAGGTATAATAATTGAAAAGGAAAATTTACTAGAGGGATTCACATGCAGATTTGAGCAAGTGGAAAAAAGAAAAAGAAAAAGAAAAGAAAAGAATTAGTAAACTTGAAGATAAGACAATAACATTTTGAGTCTGAGGAGTAGAAAGAAAAAAAAAAGTGAAAATAACCTAAGCTACCTGTGGGACAACAGCAGATGGAACATCATATACATTGTCGAAGTCCCAGGAAAAGAAGAGAGAGAACGTAAGAGAATCACTGAAGAAGACTTGGTAAAAACATGAATAAAAACATCCAATAAACTCAATAACCTCCAACCAAGTTGAACTCAGTGAGACCCACATCAAGATACATAATGAACTTTCCAAAGTTAGAAAGTCCTGAAAGCAACAAGAAAGATGCAACTGGTCACATATGAGGGATCATCAATAAGAATATGAGCAGTTTTTCATCAGAAATTTTGAAGGCAAGAAGATAGTGTATCAGTATATTCAAACTGCTAATACAAAAAAAAAAAAAAAGTCAACCCCAAAATCTGGCAAACTGTCCTGCAGGAACACACAATTTATAAAGATGTAACTTTGGGACACTGGCAACTAAAAGGAGTAGGAAAGAGCTATAAAGTATCAATGTTTCGGTATGTTATTGAAATTAGGCTGGTATAAATTCAGATTAAACTGTTGTAACTTTAGAATATTTAAGGTATACCAAATAGTAACCATAAAGAAAAGAGCTACAGAATAAATGTAAAAAATGAGGAAGAAATTGAGATATTTCAGTACTGCGCCCCGCCCGCCCCCCACCAAAATCAACTAAACACAAAGAAGATGGTAATGCAGGAAACGAGTGACAAAAATGCTTTAGACATACAGGTAACAAATAACAAAATGACAGAGGTTAAGTTCCTCCTTTATTAATTACTTTAAAAGTAAATGGATTAAACTCTCCAATCAAAACCCAAAGATGACCACAATGTCTAAAACACATGACCAAACTATATACTGTCTATAAGAAACACAATTTAGATCCAAAGATACAAATAGAATGAAAGTAAAAAGATGGAAAAATATATTCCATTGCAAATAATAACTAAAACAGAAGTGGCTATGCTAATATGAGTTAAGATGAGGTGCGTGCTCAGTTTTATCCGACTCTGCAATCCTATGGACTGTAGCCCACCAGGCTCTTCTGTCCATGGAACTTTTCAGGCAAGAAATACTGGAATGGGTTGCTATTTCCTCTTCCAGGAGATCATATGGACCCAGGAATCAAATTGATGTCTACTGCATCTCCTGCAATTGCCGGGCAGATTCTTTGCCACTGAACCACCTGGGAAGCCTAACATGAGGTAAAGAAGACTTTATATAAAAAAGGTTACAGGAGACAAAAATGCATAGTGTCTATTAATAAAATATTCAATATAGCAAGAAGAAAAAGGAATTATAAATGTTTACACACCGAATAACAGACCATCAAAATACATGAAGAAAACTGACAGAACTAAAGAGAGAAATAAACAATTATACAATAATAGAGATTTTAATACTCACCCTCAATGGATAAAATTCCCAGACAGAAGATGCGTAAGAGATGGAAGACACAGCACAGTAAACCTAGATAGAACATATATACAAAACAGTCTACCTAATAACGATAGCGTGTGTATTCTTCTCAAGGGTACATAGAGCAGTTTTCCAAGATAGAAAATATGATAGGACAGAGATTAAGTCTCAATATGTTTAAAGAGACATATAAAATAGTTTCTCTGAGCCCAATAGAATGAAGTTAAAAATAAACAATAGAAGTAAAACTAGAAAATTTCACAAATTTGTATTATAAAAATTAAAAAAGTAGAAAGGAAGAAGTATGTATTTCTATGTGTAAGTACTTATATATAGAAAATCCTAATGATTCCATTAAACAATTAGAACTAATAAATAAATTCAACAGGATATAAGATCAACCCATAAAAATCAGTTGCATTTTTAAATATATTAACAATGAGCAATCTGGAAAAGAAATAGTGAAAACAATTAAATTTATAATAGGATCAAAAGGAACATAATACTTAGAAATTAACTTAAGCAAGAAGTGAAAGACTTATAAAATAAAAATTACAAAGCATTGCTGAAAAAAAAAGTGAAGAAAACATAAACAAATGGAAGCATATTAATGGACTAGAAGACAGTAGTTTTAAGATATCAATATTTACCCAAAGCACTCTATAGATTCATACAATTCCTATCAAAATCCCAATGATGTTTTTCTTAAGAAATAGGAAAGTCAATGCTAAAATTCATGTGGAATCTCAAGGGACTCTGAATACTCACAACAATCTTGATAAAGAAGAAAAAACTTGGTATCAATATCCTGATATCAGAGTTTACAACAAAGTTATAGTAATTAAGACAGTGTTGTACTAGTATAAAGGCAGACATATAAATCAATGAAACAGAATAAAAAATCCAAGAATTAAACCCTAATATATATGGCTAAATGATTTGTGATAGGGTGCCAAGACAATTCAATAGCAAAAAGATGGTCTTTTCAACAGTGTTAGGAAAACCAGATATATGCAAAAATATAAGTTGGACCCTTGTCTAATACCATATTCAAAAATTAACTCAAAATGAATCAAGGACTTAAATTTAAAATGAAAGCTAAAATATTCTTAGAAGATAACAGGACAAAAGCTTCATGCTATGAGATTGGCAATGCTTTCTTGACACCAAAGGCAACAGGCAACAAAAGAAAAAATAGACATGCTAGATTTAATGAAATATTTTTCATTAAAGGATACTAACAGTAAAAGTGAAACCCACAGAATGAGAGAAAATATTTAATAATCATATATGAAGGATTTTGTTAGTCATGTCTGACTGTTTGAGACCCCATGGACTGTAGCACATCAGGCTTCCCTGTCTTTAATATCCAGAATATGTAAAGAACTTTCAAACCTCAACAACAAAGAAAAATAAAAAGTGGACAAAGGACTTAAAGACATTTCTCTAAAAATATCAAAAGACCAGTTAGCACATGATAAGCTCAACAACACTAATTATTAGGGACACGAAAGTCAAAAATACAATGAGATATATCCCATTAAGATGGCTATGATTTGAAGTTGAAATCCATACACACTACAGTGAGAAATGTAAAATGGAAAAGTCACTGTGGAAAACTGTATGACAGGTCCTCAAAAAGTTGAAAGTAGAATATACATATGATCCAGCAATTCCATATCTGGGTATATACCCAAAATAACTGAAAGCAGGGTTTTAAGAAGACATTTCACAGCAGTATTATTTACAATAGCTAAAATATAGCAACAACCCAGGTGTCCATTAATGGATAAATAGATGAGCAAAATGTGGTATATACATACAGCTGAATATTGCTCAGCTTTAAAAATAAAGGGCATTCTGAAATATGCTACAGCATGGATGAACTCTAAGGACATTATTCTAAGTGCAGTATGTCAGTCACAATATAGACTGACTGATTCCACTTTTATAAGTTACCCAAATTAGGGAAACTCTAAGAAACTGAAAGTAGAATGGCAGTTGCCAGGGGATAAGGAAAATAGTAATGAGAGATTATTGTCTGATGAACAGAATTTCAGCTTTTCAAGAGGAAAATAGATATACAGTTGCATTGAACAGTGGTGATGTTTTCACAGCATTACATACAGATTGTATTTTATACCACTGAAATGTACACTTAAAATGATTAAGATGGTTAACTTTGTGTTGTGTGTATTTTACTACCACAACAAAAAAGGGCAGGGGGCAGCAAATGAGATTTTCTTAAGGTTTCTTTTTCAAACTGAATAATATCCTCAAAGGGATTATAATAGGCTGTTTTCTCCAATCTTGGATGTTTCGAAGCAAACATTAACCATAAGGCCATCTGAAGGGTTTGCAAACAGCAGCAAGGGAGCAGAGGTTAATGGGAACACAGGTTACTTCCAGGGGGCATGTCAAAATAATTTTAACAGAAATAGACCAAGAAAACTATGCATTTCCTGTGAAGCAATGTGCAAATTTACTTTCCAAATAAAGTCTCCTGCCCCTCTCCTTTGTTAAAACCTTATCATCCCCATAAACCTGCCTCACGTTTAACACATTCTTTACTCTTTGTTAGGGCTTCCCCGGTGGCCTACTGAGTTAAAGAATCTGCTTACTAAGCAGGAGACATGGGTTCAATCCCTGGATTGGGAAAATCCCAAGGAGAAGGAAATGGCAACCCACTGTAGTGTTCTTGCCTGAGAAATCCCACAGAGGAGCCTGGTGGCCTACAGTCCATAGGGTGGCAAAGAGTTTGACATCACTGAGCAACAGATTTTCACTTTTTCACCTTTACTATTCAGTACTCTCTTTCATTTAAAGTCTACAAATAATTAAAAAAGTAGAACTATATTTCAATAATCCATCACTCTAAATTTTGGAAACATCAAGTATTGCCACTTAGGTGAGCCTGATGGCACAGCTGTCTTAGTCTGTCTTTTTTTTTTTTTTAATTTACTTATTTATTTTAATTTAAGGCTAATTACTTTACAATATTGTAGTGGTTTTTGCCATACGTTGACATGAATGAGCCATGAGTGTACATGTGTCCCCATCCTGAACCCCGCTCCCACCTCCCTCCCCTGCCTCAGTGTTAATTCAGTATTCTTCACAAAGATACCCATTTCACATTGCTTATTAGTTCCTACTCTTACAATAAATAAGGTTATCCAAAGGTCATGGGGTTATGAGTTTATTCATGAGATCGAGATAGCTGATATGATCATTTATATGTAGAATTAATCCGATGAACTATATCACTTCCACCTTTTTAAATGACTATTGTCAAGACCCTGAGTGAATCATCAATAAAAATGCAAATTTTTATTAGTATGCCACTTACTGAGCTTCCTTGGTGTCTCAGATGGTAAAGAATCCACCTGCACTGTAGGAGACTGGGTTTAAACCCCAGATTGGGAAGATCCTGGGAGACGAGAATGGCTACCCACTCCAGTAGTTTTGCCTGGAAAATCCCATGGACAGAGGAGCCTCGTGGGCTACAGTCCACAGGCTTGCAATGAGTTGGACATGCCTGAGTGACTAAGCATACATACACATACACATCACTTACTAATGAAGACAAATATGTAATATACTTTGTAAATATGACTAAGTCCAAGTATGAAAGACTAAGACTGTAAAGCTGCAATGACAATGTATACAAGTACTCAACATAACCAGCAATTTTGATGTGGCTAATATTGGAAATTGGATTTAAGGTGACTTAACATCAGGGTTTTCTCCTATAGTAGCTCTGTGATCAGATTCTTTTTATTGATGACTCACTCACTTTCCAGCTCTATCACTTATATTTGTGTGACTCTCACCAGATACTGATCTCCTTAAACCCCAGTCTCCTCATCTGTAAAGTGTGTATTACATTTACTGCATTTTTGTGAGAATGAAATGAAACATGATTTAAGGACTTAGCATATTAGCATAATATCTGACCTACAGTAAGTGTTTAATAAATGCTGGTTACTATTATTTTAATTAGCCATAGAGAGACATCTTAGTCTATAACTTTCTTCTTATTAAACATAAATATTATGTTGTAGTTCCTGCAAAAAGTATGATATAGTTCATACAAAAATGTGAACTTACGGAGATATACAAGGCAGGAAATACTTCTACAATACTTGTATTTGCCTGGTGTATGGATAAAGATCAATGGATATGGCCTCAGGCAAAACTGTGAAGTCTCACACTTCCAGTTCTATCTATAAATCTTGTTTTATGGTGTTACCATACAGTTTTAGCCTCTGAGTCATTCTTTTTCTTCTCACCAGTCTTAAAACAACATGTACACCTGTTTATTCTTCTTCAAGTCTATTCTTTAAAAAAAAAAAAAAAACAATATAGAAGGCAGGGAACACTAGGTGCTCTATCAAGATCTTTATATTATTTTATTGTCCAGTTTCTTGCATTCAGCTCTGACTGTCCCTCCTCTATTTCTGTTTTAGAAAGTTTTAAATTATAAACTCAATATATATCCTCTAAGAAAGTTTGGCAACTTCCTTGGTGGTCCAGTGGTTAAGAATCAGTCTGCTAATGCAGGGCACATGTGTTTTATCCCTAGTCGGGGACGATTCCACTTGCCACAGAGTAATTAAAGTCACAACTACTTAGCCCACTCTCTAGAGACAAAAGCTGCAACTACTGATCCTATGCACTTAGAGCCTGTGGTCCACAGCAAGAGAAGCCACAGTAATGAGAAGCCCACACACTGAAACTAAAGAGTAGCTCTCACTTGTCACAACTAGAAAAACTAGGGCAACAATGAAGACCTATGTGTCCAAAAATAAATAAATATATATTTTTTTAGTGTTTGATCATTAAAACATGGGTGTGTGTGTTCAGTCGTATCCAACTCTTTATGACCCCATGGATTGTCGCCCACCAGGCTCCTCTGCCCATGGGATTCTTTATTTTTTTTTTTTTTTGGTGGTTCCACTGGGGATCGAACATGGGATTCTTTTAAGGCAAGAATACTAGAGTGGGTTGCCATTTCAAACTCCAGAGGATCTACCTGACCCAGGGATCAAACTCACATCTCCTGTGTCTCCTGATTTGCAGGTGGATTCTTTATCTGCTGAGTCATCAGGGAAACCCATCTAACTGCATATGAAGCCCTTTTCCAATATTAAGACAAATGCCAGAAAAATGTGCCTGTTTTTCTTTCATTGCCATTCTTTTATTTCCTTTATTTTTTTGTACAATATATGGACTATGGGGTTCCATTCCTTAGCAAATACAATCTGCTTAATAATTTCCAATTTGGAATCTCTGAATCCATCTGGTCTTTGCTAGGGCTAGCACTATTGAAAATGACTTTCATGAAATAAAATATATGGTCAATAAACAATTAACCAAGCAACTATATCTCTGTGTTCTTACTACAGGTAATATCAGAAAGCCTGAAGTATAGTGATTTGGGGGGAAGTGATGGCCGCCATATTTGTTAATGGACATGGCCATTCCCATAAAAAAACATCTCATGCAGATATGAGCACTAAAGACTGAAGATGGATGGGTATCCAAAGTGTGTCAGATAGAAGCAACATTACTGGGCAAAAGTATGCCTTTTGAAATAAAGCAGCTGAATTCTAGAATGAGAAATAGAGAGGAGACTACACCAACATGGTCCAAAACTGGATAGATATAAGAAAGAATATAGAAGGGATAATGTATAAATTGACTTGGTTAAAAGTGAAGTTTCAAGAAGATCCTGCAAAGTATTAATAAAATACCATAACATTGACAATGTGATAGCTCAATTTTGTAGTCCAATTCAGCAGTCAGTGAAAACCCATTTTGTAGTATACATAGCATTAACAGTATTAAAATTTATATTGTGTGCATAAAAATATACACAGTTCTTATCATTACTATGCTTATTGTCTTTGTCTAAAAGAATGAATCAGTAAATTTGTCAAATATGATTTAATTTTAGAAAATTATATCTTCTGAATTGACATGGAGTATGAATTAAGCTAGATGATTTGTTGTTTTCATGACCTATGATAAACTGGGTATTATGAGAAAGAGTAAAGTGATTCTACATGAATTCAAAATTTGAAATTAATAAGATAAAAATATTTAATGATATATTAATCTGAAATATAGAAACCTGACGCAAAGAGCTGACTCATTAGAAAAGACTCTGATGCTGGGAAAGATTGAGGGCAGGAGGAGAAGGGGACGACAGAGGATGAGATGGTTGGATGGCATCACCGACTCAATGGACATGGGTTTGGGTGGACTCTGGGAGTTTATGATGGACAGGGAGGCCTGGCGTGCTGCGGTTCATGGGGTCACAAAGAGTCGGACATGACTGAACGACTGAACTGAATTGAATGACAGTCTAAGATTAGAAACATTTGAAGATATCATGAAGAGAAATGGTGACTAATGTGATGCACAAAATTAAACCTTTATAATTTTTACCATTTTTTCTTACATATTAGTAAGATGTAACAAACATATTTGTCATAAAATGATAAGTGCTAAATATTAATTCATAAACAAGTTTAAAAAACATTGCAAAATGTATACTAAAGTATCCATAGATATAGTTAATAAATATTCAAAAAACAGTTCACAGAGTAGGAAATGAGTGCTAAATATTTAAATTTTCAATCACATAATTCAAGGTCAATTTAAAGAATAATGCTTTGTTATTTCTCTTATGCATTTGCAAAAACTTAAAATAAATATTAACCTTAAATAATCAGAACTTTAGAAAGAGTAAATAGGAAAGAAAAGATAAAGGAAGAAAAGTAAATAATGACAATTACATTTTTAAGAAAATAAAAAGGGATCTGAAGTAGAGTTTAGTTAAAGGATATTTGCTTTAAAATGCTCTCTTTTCCTCAGACTTTGGGGAAGGATGAAACAATCTCTATAGAGAGACAGTGATTGATTGAAATGAGGTGAAATGAGAGAGCCTGGGTCAAGTGTCATGAGTTTAACTAAATGAGAGGCCAAATTAACAGCTACAAGTAAAGAAGGCTATTGAGAAATCAGAACATGGAAAACTCCAAACAGTTAATGAAAAGAGGTTTCCAAAGAGCAGCAAGGGTGAAAGTCTTATTTGGAATTTGTAAATTTTTGCTGGACCAAGTCTGTTAGTGTGTAGAATTTTCTTCTCTCCACTCATATCCAGCCACTACTCTATTATTTACTTACAGATTGAATGCTTTAGTGATTAGAAACCAATACTGTGCCAGGGAAGGGCATCAATAAAATAATTTATCTCAGAGCCCAAGGATAAAAGAGTCCACTGAAGCAAGGGTAATGCTAACATTTGAAGAAAAAAAGAAAAAAAAAGGCATTGAGCCCCAGAAGTTTCTGGGTGAAGTGAAAATGAAATGATTTCTAAGAATAGCATAAATTGAGAAGTATGTAGTTGAGAATTCTGAAGGCTGATGTGATGTCGTGGTACTTTTAAGTCACCATAATTGTGTGCTAGCATAGTCCTTTGAACACCTTCATTTTACAGTGAGCTAAAACTTGAACTTGTGTTTTCACTGTGTTTCTTTCAGATGTGTGAGATTTGAAGTATAACTAGACACATTTCTTACAGGCACTTATCTAAAAATGTAAAGGTCAAAGCTTACTAGAAATATAGTGAGATGCTAGGAAACCAGTCAAGTTCAAAACTTTGACTAGTTAAAAGGCCAACCAATGTCCCATTTCTTCTGAGCTCACTGGACACGGTGTGTTCCCGCAGCGGCCACAAATAGTTTCAAGTACAGACACTTCCATGGCCTGCCTCCTCTCTCTCCAATTCCAGTCACACATAGACTCTTATCATTGAAATTACCCAAATTTTCTCAAGTTGCATGTCATATTTTCCACCCTCATATATTCACCATTCAGTCAGGCTTTAATATTCTAAAAGAATATCCTACTCACTTATTGATAGAACTAAATTTACACTTGATATGTAATATCTCTGTGACCTTGGGAAAATCATTTCATCTTTCTGTACCTCAAAAGTTTTGCATTCAAAAATGAATATTATAAATAAATTTAGAATGACATATATGACATATATATATGAAGGTACTTGGAGAAGGAAATGGCAACACACTCCAGTACTCTTGCCTGGAAAATCTCATGAACGGAGGAGCCTGGTAAGTTACAGTCCATGGAGTCGCTAAGAGTTGGACATGACTGAGCGACTTCACTTTCATGAATTGGAGAAGGAAATGGCAACCCACTCCAGTATTCTTGCCTGGAGAGTCTGAGGGATGGAAGAGCCTGGTGGGCTGCCATTTATGGGGTTGCACAGAGTCGGTCACGACTGAAGTGACTTAGCAGCAGCAGCATATGGAGGTACATTCTTCCTCTCAAGATTTTACTGGTCAGGACCTCCTAGGTTTCCTCCTCTGACCACTCCTCTCCAACTCTTCTCCAGACCTACACACAAGTCTCTTCAAATTTCAGACTTCCTTTCTGGGAAGACTTCCAACCACAAGCATCCCTTGGATCTCTCCCCATCATAAACATTTCCCCTTTTTTCCTCACCACTCTTTCCCCTTTAGAATATGACCTTTTTAAAAAGAAACTGACAACTTCCTCAAAATTATCTTATTTCCTTTCAGTTCTAAGAGATTGTCCATCAGTCTGGCACTCACCATGTGAGGTGACTTTTGCTTTGTCAGGGCTGGTAGTGAGTGCCTGTGGCTGCCTGTGGTTTACTTTAGTTCTCAAGCTCCTAGAGTCAGGAGCTGAAGGAAGCTGGAGCAGCATATGGTGGTCAGTGATTTTCACATGAATTCCTGTTGGTTTGTTGCTGTGAAATGAAGAAAAGCAACAGTAAGCAGTTTGATTCAATATGGACTACAATAAAGTACACCTATAAAATAAAACTAAGCATTTAATTGACTTGGTATGAAGTTTTCAGAAATTATAATTATTTATTTGTAAGAAAATAGCAACTTATCTATAATATCAAATGATTTAATCTGACAGACACACACATTCTAGATAACTGCTAATAGAAATGAAATGTCAACTTCACATGCAATTTAAAATTTTCTAATAGCCACCTTGAAAAAGAAGTAAAATTATTTCAAATACATAGTTTACTTAATACAGTATGCCTAAAATGTCATATTAACTTGTAATCAATAAAAAAATGAGATATTTCATGTCACTTTTTTTTTTTTTACAGTTTTCCAAGTTCAGGGGTGATGTTAGAAATAATGAAAAATCTGCACATTGAGGATAGATATAAGTTGTGGTTGGCTGCGTATAGCACCTCCCCAAATTCCAATGGGGAAAAAAAAGAAGATGTCCCCATTCTAATCCTTGGAATCTGTGGATATTACCTTACATATCAACAAAGGATTTTATAGATATATTTAAATTAGAGTTTTTGGGATGGGGAATGGGGGGATTTCTTGGTTATCAGCTTTCAATTGTATAAGCTTTATTTATTTTTTTTCATTTATTTTTATTAGTTGGAGGCTAATTACTTTACAATATTGTAGTGGTTTTTGTCATACACTGACATGAATCAGCCATGGATTTACATGTATTCCCCATCCCGATCCCCCCTCCCACCTCCCTCTCTACCCGATCCCTCTGGGTCTTCCCAGTGCACCAGGCCTGAGCACTTGTCTCATGCATCCCACCTGGGCTGGTGATCTGTTTCACCCTAGATAATATACATGTTTCGATGCTGTTCTCTTGAAACATCTCACCCTCGCCTTCTTCCACAGAGTCCAAAAGTCTGTTCGGTACATCTGTGTCTCTTTTTCTGTTTTGCATATAGGGTTATCATTACCATCTTTTAAAATTCCATATACGTGCGTTAGTATACTGTATTGGTCTTTTTCTGGCTTACTGCACTCTGTATAATGGGCTCCAGTTTCATCCATCTCATTAGAACTGATTCAAACGTATTCTTTTTAATGGCTGAGTAATATTCTATGGTGTATATGTACCACAGCTTCCTTATCCATTCGTCTGCTGATGGGCATCTAGGTTGCTTCCATGTCCTGGCTATTATAAACAGTGCTGCAATGAACATTGGGGTACACGTGTCTCTTTCAGATCTGGTTTCCTCGGTGTGTATGCACAGGACTGGGATTGCTGGGTCATATGGTAGTTCTATTTCCAGTTTTTTAAGAAATCTCCACACTGTTTTCCATAGCGATTGTATTAGTTTGCATTCCCACCAACAGTGTAAGAGGGTTCCCTTTTCTCCACACCCTCTCCAGCATTTATTGCTTGTAGACTTTTGGATAGCAGCCATCCTGACTGGCGTGTAATGGTACCTCATTGTGGTTTTGATTTGCATTTCTCTGATGATGAGTGATGTTGAGCATCTTTTCATGTGTTTGTTAGCCATCTGTATGTCTTCTTTGGAGAAATGTCTGTTTAGTTCTCTGGCCCATTTTTTGATTGGGTCATTTATTTTTCTGGAGTTGAGCTACAGGAGTTGCTTGTATATTTTTGAGATTAATCCTTTGTCTGTTGCTTCGTTTGTTATTATTTTCTCCCAATCTGAGGGCTGTCTTTTCACCTTGCTTATAGTTTCCTTTGTTGTGCAAAAGCTTTTAAGTTTCATTAGGTCCCATTTGTTTATTTTTGCTTTTGTTTCCAATATTCTGGGATGTGGGTCATAGAGGATCCTGCTGTGATTTATGTCGGAGAGTGTTTTGCCTATGTTATCCTCTAGGAGTTTTATAGTTTCTGGTCTGACATTTAGATCTTTAATCCATTTTGAGTTTATTTTTGTGTATGG
Organism: Cervus elaphus; assembly: GCF_910594005.1. NCBI lineage: Eukaryota > Metazoa > Chordata > Mammalia > Artiodactyla > Cervidae > Cervus > Cervus elaphus. The sequence continues at coordinate 18,722,020 of NC_057833.1, read as the reverse complement.
TGTTAGAAAGTGTTCTAGTTTCATTATTTTACAAGTGGTTGACCAGTTTTCCCAGCACCACTTGTTAAAGAGGTTGTCTTTTTTCCATTGTATATCCCTGCTTCCTTTGTCAAAGATAAGGTGTCCATAGGTTTGTGGATTTATCTCTGGGCTTTCTATTCTGTTCCATTGATCTGTATTTCTGTCTTTGTGCCAGTACCATACTGTCTTGATGACTGTGGCTTTGTAGTAGAGTCTGAAGTCAGGCAGGTTGATTCCTCCAGTTCCATTCTTCTTTCTCAAGATTACTTTGGCTATTCGAGGTTTTTTGTATTTCCATACAAATTGTGAAATTATTTGTTCCAGTTCTGTGAAAAATACCGTTGGTAGCTTGATAGAGATTGCATTGAATCTATAGATTGCTTTGGGTAGTATAGCCATTACATGTATCCTTATAAGCGGGAAGCAGAGGGAGATTTTACCACAGAGGAAGAAGAGATGCAAACAATGCAATGACAGAAGCAGAGACTAGAGTGATGTGGTCACGTGCCAAGGAATATCAGCAGCCCTCAGAAGAGCCCCTGGAAGAGGAATGCATTCATGTATGTTCAGTCCTGTCAAACCTTTTGCGACCCCATGAACTGTAGCCCACCAGGTTCCTCTGTCCATGGGATCATTCGAGGCAAGAATACTGGATTGAGTTGCCATTTCTTTCTCCAGGGGAATCTTCCTGACCCAGGAATTGAACCTGTGTCCCCTGCATCTCCTGCATTGACAGGTAGATTCTTTAATACTTGAGCCACCTGGGAAACCTGGAAAGGGCAAGGAGCAAATTTTTTCTTAGTCTCCAGAAGAAATGTGGCTATGATAACACCCTGATTTAGTCCCAGTGGTACTTTTGTGGACTGCTGGCATCCAGAATTGTGAGAGAATAAGCTTCAATTGTTTTAAACCATCGAGTTTCTAGGAAAGTGTTAGAGCAGCTACAGGAAACTAGCACACAAGCAACTTCAGTTTCAGTTTCCATTTCCAACTCTTTGTGACCCCATGAACCGCAGCATGCCAGACCTCCCTGTCCATTACCAACTCCTGGAGTCTACCCAAATCTATGTCCATTGAGTCAGTGATGCCATCCAACCATCTTATCCTCCATCGTCCCCTTCTCCTCCTGCCCTCAATCCTTCCCAACATCAGGGTCTTTTCAAATGAGTCACCTCTTCACATCAGGTGACCAAGGGACTGGAGTTTCAGCTTCAACATCAGTCCTTCCAATGAACACCCAGGACTGATCTCCTTTGGGATGGACTGGTTTGATCTCCTTGTAGTCCAAGGGATTCTCAAGAGACTTCTCCAACACCACAGTTCAAAAGCATCAATTCTTCGGCACTCAGCTTTCTTTATAGTCCAACTCACATCCATACATGACCACTGGAAAAACCATAGCCTTGACTAGATGGGCCTTTGTTGACAAAGTAATGTCTCTGCTTTTTAATATGCTATCTAGGTTGGTTATAACTTTCCTTCCAAGGAGTAAGCATCTTTTAATTTCATGGCTGCAGTCACCATCTGCAGTGATTTCTGAGCCCAGGAAAATAAAGTCTGCCACTATTTCCACTGTTTCCCCATCTATTTCCCATGAAGTGATGGGACCATGTGCCATGATCTTAGTTTTATGAATGTTGAGCTTTAAGCCAGCTTTTTCCACTCTCCTCTTTCACTTTCATCAAGAGGCTCTTTAGTTCTTCTTCACTCTCTGCCATAAGGGTGGTGTCATCTGCAAATATGAGGTTATTGATATTTCTCCCAGCAATCTTGATTCCAGCTTGTGCTTCTTCCAGTCTAGCATTTCTCATGATGTACTCTGCAGATAAGTTAAATAAGCAGGGTGACAATATACAGCCTTGATGTACTCCTTCCTCTATTTGGAACCAGTCTGTTGTTCCATGTCCATTTCTAACTGTTGCTTCTTGGCCTGCATACAGATTTCTCAGGAGGCAGATCAAGTGGTCTGGTATTCCCATCTCTTTAAGAGTTTTTCAGTTTGTTGTGATCCACACAGTCAAAGGTTTTGGCATAGTCAATAAAGCACAATTAGATATTTTCCTGGAACTATCTTGCTTTTTTGATGATCGAACAGATGTTGGCAATTTGATCTTTGGTTCATCTGTCTTTTCTAAATCCAGCTTGAACATCTGGAAGTTCACAGTTCACATGCTGTTGAAGCCTGGCTTGGAGAATTTTGAACATTACTTTGCTAGTGTGTGAGATGAGTGCAATTGTGCAGTAGTTTGAGCATTCTTTGGTGTTGCCTTTCTTTGGGATTGGAATGAAAACTCCCTTTTCCAGTCCTGTCTTATTGGTTATCTTATATATAATAGTCTGTATATGTAGATCCCAATCTCCCAGCTTATCCCTCCCCTGCCTTCTCCCCCTGGTAGCCTTAAGTTTGTTCTCTACACCTGTGACTCTACTTTGCAGTTAAGTTCATCTGTACCATTTTTCTAGATTCCACATACAAGTGATAGTATGTAATATTTATTTTTCTCATTGTGACTTATTTCACACTGTTTGACATTCTCTAGGTCCATCTACCTCTCTGCAAATGGAACTATTTTATTCCTTTTTATGGCTAAGTGATAATCCATTATATATATAATGTACCACCCCCTTCTTCATCCATTCCTCTGTTGACATTTAAATTGCTTCCATGTCCTTCCTATTGTAAATAGTGCTGCAATGAACATCAAGGTGCACAAATCTTTTCAACTCACGGTTTTCTCTGGATATACACTTAAGAGTGGGATTTCTGGGTCTTATGGTAGCTATATTTTCAATTTTTTAAGGAACTTCTAGACTGCTCTCCATAGCATGGAAACACAAAAGACCCTGAATAACTAAACAATCTTGAGAAAGAAGAATGGAGCTGTGGGAATCAGGCTCCCTGATTTTTTACTACTATACTACAAAGCTAGAGTAATCAAAACAGCATTGTGCTGGCACAAAAAGAAACAAAAGCATAGATCAATGAAATAGGATAGAAAGTCCAGAGATCTCACACACCTGTGGTTACTTAAACTACATTAAAGAGGCAAAAATATATAGTAGAGAAAAGACAGTCTCTTAATATTACATTTCAGTCATTATTTTAAATCTTCCTCATATTTAGACTGTAAGACACCAAGATATGACAATTAGTTTTCTATTTACAATGCTAACTGAAAATAGATACTCAGATATCTTTGTTTCCTAAGTGACTAGGTGGATGAATGAGCAACTGGGCTATTCACCGACTACTCAAGCTTAGTATTTTATATTTTAGCACATAATATGTTATGTATGGTTATGTAAAAGCACACAAAACCAATGTAAAAGTCAGAAAACATGCAAGGCAAAAATTAAACTTGTAATGAATGATAAAGGATTCACACAGTTTTGTTTGCCAGATGTGTGTAACTTTTTGTTTTGTTACCTATGATTTGGAAGTTTGCCCTCAACAAGGCTGATTGTTGAATCTGTCAAAAATACTTGCATTTGTGTATTAGAGAATTTCTGAATTCTTTAATGATTTAATTTTGCCTTAGATTATCATTGTTCAGCACAAACGGCATAAAGTATACTCTATTTCAAAACTAATTTTATATTATAATTTATTTTGTATCATTATTCATTTATTATAATAACTCTAGCAAATGCAATTTCTTGGTCAGACTCTATAACTGATATAACGACATTACTTAAAAGATAGTTTGAGGAGTTAAAATTCAGGATACAGCATTCACTTATTTGTGATTGCCCAAAGCCTTTTCTGTGATTTCAACTTGGCCATGAAATAGCCTAGAAGCACCTCATGATCTATTTTACTTGAATTAAACATTTGCACCTCCCAAATCTATACTTTCTGTACCTTATTTTATATTTCCAAGTTAGTTATTTATGAATTTTGGCATGTCCAAGCATAGAATAGATAGAAAATAGTCAAACTTGTATTTGCTTCTTGATAATATATTAATTCTGAATTCTGCTTTTTAACTCAATAAACAGTGGATTCAAATTCATATATATGTTTGTAGTGTGGGGGTTCTGGAATCTTCCACAATAGCATTAAATTTGATGATAATCATGATGTAAATTGACAATATAATAATTACTTGCATTTACTTAAAAATAATACTATTTCATTGCTAAGTATTATTATTACAGTTATTAGTTAAAGGATTAAATTGAAGATAAATGACATGATCAAACACACTCTACCTGGAAGAGGCAAGTCATAAACACAGATCAAATTTGATATTATTTTCACTGTATATATGATTAATGAGACTATTCGACTACTCCAAACCTTATAAATATAAAAGTATCCTGATACAGCTTTTTTCCAGGATAGTGTATTTATAAGGTTGAAGTGATGTCTTTAGTGTGAAATTCTTCCTTGAATGATAAAATAGAAAAATTCCAGCACTTTTCAAACATCAGACTGTCCCACTTTATAATGTCGTCCATTGAACACTATCCAATAAAATGACAATAATGTAGATCCAGAGGAGACTATTTATAAATATTACTAATTCTCCTAAACTTAAGAACACATGCTGCATTTTCAGGCACTTGGGCCACTTTGGCCAATTTGGAATTTTAAGAACTATGAAAACAAAATTCTTTCCAAATAGCAACATTAACCACAAGACAAGCATGCAGGTGAGAAAGGAGAGTTCTACGACCCATGAACATACAAAGAAAATCACTTACAAAAATATTTATTTTATTAGTGGTCTTATGAATAAACATTTAAAACTTAATAATTCTTCAGTAAACACTAAGATCAGGCTAATTTGTACAAAAACAGAAATCTATTATCATTTCAGAATATGGACATCATTCTGATTATTAAAAATGTATAATCAAAATTAATCCCTAATTATACATTCTCCCATTTATGTTTCTAGGTAAGATACTATATAATTTATTAAAACTTTTTCAAATAGTTTTCATGAGAGATTGTGTCCTGTAACTGGATACAATCCCCAACCAGTTACCAATGACATCAAAAGAGAGACTCTGCTTAAGTCATGGGCTCCATTTCTGCATAAACAGCCAATAGTTTTTCAGTGGAAAAAACAACAATGATCATACAGTTAAATAATAGCTACATATCTTTCAAGTTACTGTGACTTTTGGCATCACTGGCATACATTTTTAATTTGGCCAAATACTATTTTGGTTGCTGCCATGTCATTCCCAGAGGAACAATTCAGCATTCCAAATTGATCTGACATCTTCAGTGCTTCCAGGAATGAGGTTTAAAAATATAACACTGATTCTATGGATGAGTATATAGAGACCTTGGAATTCTATAAATATACATTTTTCACAATATGTACTCTATCTATGACAAGCTTTTCTTTAATACATTTTTATTCTTTATCAAGGCTTTAGAGCAAAGTATAAATATATGATGAAAGTTAAAAGCACCACTGCTATGTTGGCAAAATTTTATGTAGCTGAAAATCAGTAGCAATGCAAATGAGATGCATCTTAAAAAGAAACAACAGGATGTGCTGATGGGTAAAGTATGAGAGCTGAAAGTCAAATAATGATACTAATAGATTAGTTTAACGAACAGAGTGCTTGTGATGCTATATATCCATATGACTAAGATTGAAGGAGAAAGATATATATCTCTGTGTGTGTGTGTGTGTGTGTGTGTGTGTGCATGTATGCTGTGCTGTGATTAGTTGCTCACTCATGTCCGAGTCTTTGTGACCCCTTAGACTGTAGCCGCCAGGCTCCTCTGTCCACAGGGATTCTCCTGGCAAGAACACTGAAGGGGGTTGCCATGCCCCCCTCCTGGGGATCTTCCCAACCCAGGGATCAAACCCAGGTCTCCTGCATTGCAGCTGGATTCTTTACCATCTGGGCCACCAGGGAAACCCAAGACTACTGGCATGGGTAACCTATCCCTTCTGCAGGGGAACTTCCTGATCCAGGAATTGATCCAGGGTTTCCTGCATTGCAGGTGAATTCTGTCACAGCTGAGCTACCAAGGAAGCCTACACACACACACACACACACACACACACACACACACACACACTAATTTGAAGTCTTCCCAGTTGCCTCAGTAGTAAAGAATCTACCTGCCAATCCAGGAGTTGCAGGAGACGTGGCTTTGATTCCTGGATGGGGAAAATACACTAGAGTAGGAAATGGAAACCCTCTTCAGTGTTCTCGCCTGGAAAATTTCATGGACAGATGAGCCTGGCAGGCTACAGTCCATGGGGTTGCAAAGAGTAGCACATGATTGAGCGATTGAGCATGCACACATATAATAGAAGCTTAGAAGAGAGAGAAAGGATGGAGAGTATGCACTATGGATGATATTAGAAGTTAGGGAATGAAAAATTTACCTAGAGAGGTAAAGTTGATAGGAAAGAAAGGATGACCTAGGATCAAACCATGGGAACTACATATATTTAAACATTTTTAATTTTATAAATTATCAGATTTTAATTGCCCTGTATCTTGAGAAAAATACATATTTAGGATGTCTCAACACCTATTGACAGCTTATAGATCATAGTTCTAGGGAAACCAAAGAACAAAGCAAGCAGATCAGAACAAAACTATACATTAAAATCTTGTTCTCAATCAAAAAAGATAACTCTGTAAAGGCAGAAATCTGGTTGCATGATTCAAAAGTACAACTACAATGTTTTCTGCCCCCTTATTATTTTCCATAAAAAACTACCATTTAATTTCTAATATATTAAGGCATAACACTTGATTCTCTGAGAGCCAAATTGAAATATCATTAGTACTGATCCAGGCAAGGAGATTCAGCAAAGTCATTCAGGTCATGCACTAAGCAAAACTTTACATTAAGAGCTCTATTACAACAGACACTTCATTGCCTTAGGGAATTTAAGGTCTTTTAAAATGCTGCTGCTATTGAAATGCATATAATATTTGATAAGTTCTAACATGAAAATGGTTCGGCAGTTAAAACAATAGAATAGAAATCCAGTCGATTCACATTAATGAAATTTATCAGCATATAAATATCTATGTGTCTATTCCTAGTACACTGATATTTTATCCATAATCAATTAGACAGTTCTTATTTTCCTTCAAATTTGATGTTTAAACAGCTTAAACATCTTCCAAATATTTTCCTTTTCAGATCTCGAAAAAAATATCTTACTAGCGTTATTACATTGTTCCCAAGACAACTCAAAAACAAGCGATGAAGTGATTCTATTTAAATAACTGCCTAAATTAGGATAGCTCATGGGGAAACTGAAGACTGTGTATAAGAAAATATACCATAAATATTTAGTGTATCATTAAAAAACTTAACTACTAGATACATAATTGGTATACATTATATGTGTTTTTATATCTATATATATAGATATACACATATATGGCTCATAGGGTAAAGAAACTGCCTGCAATGCAGGAGACCTGGATTTGACCCCTGGGTCAGGAAGATCCCCTGGAGTAGGAAATGGCAAATCACTCTAGTATTTTTGCCTGGAGAATTTCATGGACACAGGCTACAGTCCATGGTGTTGCAGACTCAGACATGACTGAGTGACAAATATTTTCACTTTCATTAGACATAAATACTTTCACAGACACAAATACTAATATTTCAGTAGTTCCCATTTTATAAAATATGTGTAATCATATTCTGGCTTTGCATACTATAGACAGTGATAGACAGCTCAGCCATTGCTATGAGGATTTACAAATGAAGACTGGACTTTTGGCACCAAGAAGTGTTTACAAATGGCAGCTCACTCATTTAGTCTAAATCTGCTTTAGATTGGATAAGCTCAGTTGTGATCATTCTTTTGAACAATGATCTAATGCACTGGTGGAGAAAAGTAATAAAACAGAGACTACAAAGGAAATATCTGAATTATTGCAGGAGGTTGATAAAAAGAAAAGAAAGTATACTCAAAAGCTGGTCAGACTTAGTCTGAAGACGTCAGTCAGTCATGAGTCAGACTGAACAGTCGCTCAGTCGTACCTGTCTTTGCTACCCCATGGACTGCAGCACGCCAGGGTTCCCTGTCCATCACTAACTCCAGGAGCTTTCTCAAACTCAAGTCCGTCGAGACAGTGATGCCATCCAGGCATCTCATCTTCTGTCATCCCCTTCTCCTCCTGCCTTCAGTCTTTCCCAGTATCAGGGTCTTTTCCAAAGAGTCAGTTCTTCACATCAGGTAGCCAAAGTATTGGAGTTTCGGCATCAGTTCTTCCAGTGAATATTCAGGACTGATTTCCTGTAATATAGACTGGTTTGATCTCCTTGCAGTCAAGGGACTCTCAAGAACCTTCTCTAAAACCACAGTTCAAAAGCATCAGTTCTTCAGCGCTAAGCTTTCTTCATAGGCCAACTCGCACATTCACCCACGACTGCTAGAAAAACAATAGCCTTGACTAGACGGACCTTTGTTGGTAAAGTAACGTCTGATTTTTAACATGCTATTTAGGTTTATCATAGATTTTATTCCAAGGAACAAGCATCTTTTAATTTCATGGCTGCAGTCACCATCTGCAGTGATTTTGGAGCAAAAAAAAAAAAAATTAAATCTGACACTGTTTCCATTGTTTCCCCATTTGCCATGAAGTGATGGGACCGGATGCCACGATCTTAGTACTTTGAATGCTGAGTTTTAAGCCAGCTTGTTCACTCTCCTCTTTCACTTTCATCAAGAGGCACTTTAGTTCCTCTTCACTTTCTGCCATGAAGGTGGTATCATCTGTGTATCTGAGGGTATTGATATTTCTCCTAGCAATCTTGATTCCAGCTTGTGCTTCATCCAGCCTGGCATTTCACATGATGTGCTCTGCATAAAGGTTAAATAAGTGGGATGATAATGTATGGCAAAACCAATACAGTATTGTAAAGATAAAAAAAAATAGAAAAATAAAATAGAAAAACAAATAAGTAAATAAGCAGGGTGATAATATAGCCTTGATGTACTCCTCTCCCAGTTTGGAAGCAATCTGTTGTTCCATGTCCAATTATAACTGTTGCTTTTTGATCTGCACACAGATTTCTCAGGAGACAGGTTAGGTGGTCTGGTATTCCCATCTCTTGAAGAATTTTCGACAATTTGCTTTGATCTACACAGTCAAAGGCTTTAGCATAATCAATAAAGCAGAAGTAGATGTTTTTTGGAATTCTTTTGCTTTTTCTATAATCCAACAGATGTTGGCAATTTGATGGTTCCTCTGCCTTTTCTAAATCCAGTTTGAACATCTGGAAATTCAGTGTTCACATACTGTTGAAGCCTGGCTTGGGGAATTTTGAGCATTATTTTACTAGCATGTGAAATGAGTGCAATTGTGTGGTAGTTTGAACATTCTTTGGCACTGCCCTTCTTTGGGATTGGAATAAAAACTGACCTTTTCCAGTCCTGTGGCCACTGCTGAGCTTCCCAAATTTGCTGCCGTATTGAGTGGAGCACTTTCACAGCATCTTCTTTTAGGATTTGAAATAGCTCAACTGGAATGCCATGACTTCCATTAGCTTTATTTATAGTGATGCTTCCTAAGCCCCACTTGACTTTGCATTCCAAGATGTTGGCTCTAGATGAGTGATCACATCATCGTGATTATCTGGGTCATGAAGATCTTTTTTGTATAGTTCTGTGTATTCTTGCCTGGAAAATCCCATGGATGGAGAATCCTGGTAGGCTACAGTCCATGGGGTCGCAAAGAATCGGACATGGCTGAGCCACTTCACTTTCTGCGTATTCTGGCCATCTCTTCTTCATATCTTCTGCTTCTGTTAGGGCCATACCATTTCTGTCTTTTATTGTGCCCATCTTTGCATGAAATATTCCCTTGGTATCTCTAATTTTCTTGAGAGATCTCTAGTCTTTCCCATTATATTGTCTTTCTCTATTTCTTTGCATTAACCACTTAGGAAGGCTTTTTATTCTCTCCTAGCTCTTCTTTGGAACTCTGCATTCAAATGTGTATGTCTTTCTTTTTCTCCTTTGCCTTTCACTTCTCTTCTTTTCTCAGCTATTTGTAAAGCCTTGTCAGACAACCATTTTGCCTTTTTGCATTTCTTTTTCTTGATTACTGCCTCCTGTACAGTGTCATTAACCTCCATCCATTGTTTTTCAGGCACTCTGTCTATCAGATCTAATCCCTTGAATCTATTTGTCACTTCCATTGTATAATCGTAAGGGATTTGATTTAGGTCATACCTGAATGGTCTAGTGGTTTTCCCTACTTTCTTCTATTTAAGTATGAATTTGGCAATTAAGAAGTTCATGATCTAAGCTGCCACAGTCAACCCCCAGTCTTGTTTTTGCTGACTATATAGAGCTTCTTCATCTTTGGCTGCAAAGAATATAATCAATCTGATTTCAAAGTTGACCACCTGGTGATGTCCATGTGTAGAGTCTTCTCTTTTGTTGTTGGAAGAGGGTGTTTGCTATGAACAGTGTCTTTTCGCAAAACTCTGTTAGCTTTTGCCCTGATTCATTTTGTACCTCAAGGCCAAATTTGCCTGTTACTCCAGCTATCTCTTGACTTCCTACTTTTGCATTCCAGTCCCCTATAATGAAAAGAACATCTTTTTGGGGTGTTACTTCTAGAAGGTCTTGTAGGTTTTCATAGAACCATTCAACTTCAGCTTCTTCAGCATTACTGAATTATACTGAGTAGTTTGCCTTGGAAACGAATAGAGATTATTCTGTCATTTTTGATAATGCCCTTAAGTACTGCATTTCAGACTCTTTTGTTGACTATGTGGGCTACTCCATTTCTTCTAAGGAATTCTTGGCACAGTAGTAGATATGTCTGAAGGCATAGATCATTTAAAAATCTGTTGTTTTGATCAAAGGAGACTTTTCTACAAAGTTACAAAGAAATACAAAGAAACACTTTAATTTTATTAACATTTTCAAATAACATGGCACTCCATAATTTTTACCTTTTCACTTTTTCTGTTCTTTTCTTATTAATGAAATACATATTTATTTACAATTAGATGTTTTTGATAGCCTAATTATATAAAAAAGTACTTAAAATCTTTATTTTTATTATATATAAAGAAAATATAATTTTAATTTTTGTGTTCATGTTTTTTAAATCTTAATTACATTTACTCTAGTATTTATAAAGGAAATTAGATGAACACATTTTGAAGATTTTATTAGTCATAGCATCATTTGAGATTATTCAGGTTTTCGGAATAATATGCAATGTTTCTGTCCTCAAGCAGTTTGAAACTTGGTTGAGAAAACAAATTAAAATGAGGTGAAAATTAATTTCAACAGAATGGGAATTACATTACAGATTAAATAAATACTTTTAAAAAAGTATCAATAAATGTCTAAATAGTCATCAATAAAATATGAAAGGCATAGAAATTTTCAGAGTGATATCAGTAAAATAGTGGAATAGGTTCTAGTCCTCAACTCTCCACAAAAACACTGATTTGAATAATTACTCATAAACAAGAGTTACTTTATGGAAGCCCAGGAGTTTAGTTGAGAGGTTTAAATGCCTTATTAGAGCAAAACAACCAAGAATAGATTCAGGAAGAAGGAAAGAAAAACAGTTTCACTTAATCTGTGTCACTCATTGCCCAAAGTGACACAACCCAGTGCTAAGAGAGACTCACTAGGCCGGAGATATCTTCCTTGATGGAAAGTCAGTTTAAGTGAGTAGATGGCTGCTCCAGCCTGGTGAGCACTGCCCAGGAGGCCCTTTACTGTCTTGCCCCACCTACAATATTTAAAGAATCAGAATGGCTCAAACTTTGGGGGCGGCTAGGAACAGCAAAAAGAAAACAGTCCTTGCAGCAGCTGGGAAAGAAGGGGACATTCCCAAAATCATTTTATGAAATAGCATTACTGTAATATCAAAGCCAGAAAAGGACACTCTAAAAAAAAAAAAAGAGAGAGAGAGCGAGAGAGACAGAAAATTACAGAGCAATAATCCTGATAAGACTTTCCAGGTAGTTCAGCATTTAAGAATCTGCCTGCCAACAAAGGAGACGCAGGAGATGTGGGTTTGATCACTGAGTTGTGAAGATTCACTGAAGGAGGAAATGACAACCCACTCTGGTATTCTTGCCTGGAAAATCCCATGGACAGAGGACTCTGGTGGACTACATTCCACTTGGTTGCAAAGAGTTGGACACAACTAAAAAATGACAGAGCACACACAGCTCAGTCAAACCTGATAAACATAGATGCAAAAATCCTTGACAAAATACTAGCAAATTGAATTCTACAGTACATTAAAATTATTGTATACTTCGATCAAGTGGGATTTGTCCCTGCAATGCAAGGATGGTTCATTACTTGCAAATCAGTAAATGTGATATATCACATTAACAGAATGAAGGACAAAAATCACACCATCATCTGCAAGAGATGTAGAAATAAAAGCATTTCACAAAATTTAATACCTGTTCTTGATAAAAACTCTCAACAAATTAAGTATGGAAGGAATGTACCTCAACATAATAAAGGGGAAAATATATATATATATATATATGACAAGCTAACAGCTAATATCATGTCCAACAGGGAAAAGCAGAAAATGTTCTCTAAAATCATGGGCAAGACAGGGATAACCACACTTGCCACTACTGTTTGGCATAGCACTAGAAGTTCAATGGAACTTCTCTGTGGAAAAGACCCTGATGCTGGGAAAGATTGAAGGCAGGAAGAGAAAGGGATGACATAGGAGATGAGATGGCTGGATGGCATCGCCGACTTCATGGACATGGTTTGAGCAAATTCTTGGATTTGGTGATGAACAGGGAAGCCTGGCATGCTGCAGTCCACGGGTCACAAAGAGTTGTACACGACCGAGTGACTGAACTAAATTGAACTGAGAAGTTGTAACCAGAACCATTAGACAAGAAAAGGAAATAAAAATTATCTAAATCAGAAAAGTAAAGTAAAATTGTCTGGAGATGATATGACTTTATACATAGAAAACTCTAAAAACTCCTCCAAAAAACCGTCAGAGCTAATAAAGAAATTTAGTCAAGTTACAGGATACAAAATTAGCATACAGAAATCAGTCACATTTCTATACATCAAAAATAAATGTCCAAAAAAGAAATTAAAACAACCCCATTTAAAATAAAATTAAAAAGAATTAAATATTCAAGAATAAATTTAACTAAGTAAAGTTTGTACACTGAAAACTATCAATTATAATAGAATTTGAAGGTACAAATATCTGGAAAGATAAGTCATGTTCATGGATTGGAAGAATTAATGTCACTATAATTTCATACTAGCCAAAGTGACCTAGAGATTCAATTCAATCCCTATCAAAATTTCAATGACATTTTTCATAGAAATAGAAAAAACAGTCTTCCAGTTCACATGAAACCTCAAAGGAATACAAACAACAAAAGCAATCTTGAGAAAGAATAACAAAACTGAAAGCATCACGTTCCCTGATTTCAAACCATCTTACAAAGCTATAGTAATCCAAACAGAATTGTGCTGACATTAAAACAGACTTATAAACCAGTGGAACAGACAGAGATTGCAGAAAAACAATACCAAAAACAAAATAGCTATAGCTAATTGTACAGTCCTTCTACAAAGCCTCTATGAATACAAAATGGGAAAATATTGTCTCTTCAGTAAACAGTATTGGGAAAACTGTATATCTATATGGAAAGCAATGAAATTGTACTCTCTTTTTACCATGCACAAAAATTAACTCAAAATTGATTAAAGATTTATATGCAGTGTTGAAATAGTGAAATTTTTAGAAGAAAACACAGAGAAAAAGCACCTTGATACTAATCCACACTGAGATATCACCTTACACCTTTTAAGATGGTTATTGTTAAAAAAAAAAAAATGATAACAAGTGTTGGTGAGGATGTGGATAAAAGGAAATCTTGCACACTGTTGTTGGGAATGTGAATTTGTGCAGTCACTATGGAAAACTATGTAGGTTTAAAAATATAAACATAAATAGTTCTATTTAAAAATAGAACTACCATATGATCTAGCAATCCAACTTTGGGTACTTATCCAAATGAACTGAAATCAGATTCTTGAAGAAATATTTGTATTCCCAAGTTCACTGCAGCATATCCAAAATAACCAAGATATGGAAATGGCCTGTTTAAATATATATAATGGAATATATATTTGGAAAATATATATCCTAAATATATATAATGAAATATATGTTAACATATATATAACAGAATATTATTAGCCTTAAAGAAGGAAATCCTCCTATTTTAATCACATGAATGGACCTGGAGGATAATTATGCTAAGTGAAATAAGCCAGACACAGAAAGACAAGTACTAAATGATCTAATTTATAAGTGGAATGAAAAGTAGTCAAACTAGAAAAGCAGAGCATAGAATAGTGATTATCATGAGTCATGTGGAGGAGGAAATGAGCAAGTAATCGTCAAAGGGTACAGTATTTTCATTATTCAAAACAAATTAATTCTGGAGATCTACTATAAAGTTTAGTGAGTATAACTAATAATCCTGTATTGTATACTTAAAAGAGGGTAGAACTGTGTTCTTACCACAAACACACAAACACATGCAAATACATACACAAATAATTAAAATAATAAAGGGGGGAGATAGAAAAGTTTGAGGGATGGTGGTGAAAGTCCCAAGGGTATATTTGTATATGTGTGTGTGTGCTCAGTCTTGTCCAACTCTTGTGAGTCCACCAGCCTCTGTCCATAGAATTATCCAGGCAAGAATACTGAAGTGGGTTGGTTGCCATTTTCTCCTCCAGGGGATCTTCCTGACCCAGGGATATGCATTTCCTGACCCAGGGATATGCATTTCCTGTGTCTCCTACATTGTCAGGAAGATTCTTTACCGCTGAGCCACCTGGGAAGCCCAGGTAAGTGTATATACACACCCTTGAAGCATCAAGTTGTATCCATTAAATGAATGGCTTTTTACATATCAAAATTAAACCTCAATTAAGTGGTAGAAAATGAAAGGCAACAATCCTGACATATTTCATTCATGTAGAAATATTTAGGTGGAAAATAGCTATATGAAAGAATTCTGTTTTCATCTACAGGGCTGTCAAAAGTTCTAATACTTTTGTTATCCATGTTTCTGGCTTTCCTTCCTCATGACACATCATAGTGAAATAGATGAAGAAAAAGAAAATCTTAAGAAGGTTTCAACAAATCCATTTCAATTCAACTGATAGAAGTATACAATAAACTAATTCAACAATCATGCATTTGTGTCTGATACACATGAAACACAATACTAGAGATTTTTTTAATAAGGTTCTGAGTGCATTTTCTTACTTTACTAACTTAGAGGATCAATCAAATATAGGCTACACAAACTGTGAAAGTAGCAGGCTGCCAGACTGACTGAATTCAGAAAGGTCATATATTTGTTACTATGAGAATGTTCAGGCTATTTTGCATACCAAATAGGTCTGAATTAGAAAGACATTAATTCCATAGAAACGAGGTTAAAATGTGAACATAACATAAACTGAAAATCACCATCATTTTCTATGAAGGTATACAGAGACAGTGGCTGTAGTTTACAAATTAGGCACTTGAAGGCTTAAGATTTTTTAACGGAAAAAAAAAATGTGTGAGAATAATTAATTTTGTATAGAAAGAGCTAAAATCTTGCACTCCTCTTTTTACACTTTTGTATACCAAAATATTTATGAAAATGAACACTTTATCTTCATAGTTGAAACAACAGCATATAAGTCATTAAGAATATTTTTATTTTTCCTGAATATATGTCTGTAATCTGCCCTGTCTAAAATGGTAGGAACTTGTCATATGTGGCTATTCAGGTTGGAAAAATGGTTAGTCCAAAGTGAAGTGTGCTTTGGACTAACTATAAAATATGTACCATATTTCAAGGAGTTAGTAGTAAGTAATGGAAAATCTCTCATTGGTGTCTTTTACATTGATTATGGGTTGAAATAATAATATTCTGGATATTTTACTTAAATAGAAAATATTTCTAACATTAATTTTTCCTTTTCTTTCTTACTTTTATAATATGGATACAATGTTTATAGCTTCCTATTCTTACTGAATTACTTAATGAGAATAAAGTGAAATTTATTTATATTTATATATAGAAATGTATCAAGCTAAAGTCACAGATATTATCATAGGTCTTGTTATACATAAATATATTGCATTTTATGAAAGTGTTATATACATTTATAGTGCAAACAGCAATAAATCAGTACACCAGATACACAAAAACTATCCTGGAATTAGTCGTTATATATTTAAAAATAGTTACTTTAATGGTTATAAAATGATCTCTCAATGTTAATTTAATTTACACGTAGTTTTTACAGAAAATGAATACTGTATTCCAAAGTTTATTAGTGTATCTTCTGTTAATTGTCTTTTCTTTTGCTTATTTATTTGAATTTTTATGTTTTTTTTTTAAGAAATCTGAAGAAAACGTTTCCATTTCAGTGAAAATACTGTCTAGTAATTTTACATGTTTATTTTGCCTTCAATCTTCACATTAACCTTAGACATAGGTATTACTAATCACAATCAAGTAGCTGAAATAAAGCTTCAATAAGTTTAGTGAGAATCACAACTGTAGCATAGTAGGATTAGTCACCTAGTCATGTCTGACTCTTTGCGACCCCATGGACTGTGCCCCGCTGGGCTCCTCTGTCTAGTGGATTCTCCAGGCAAGAATACTGGAGTGGATTGCCATTCTCTTCTCCAAAGGATCTTCTTGACCCAGGTATCAAACCCGGGTTTCTTGCGTTGCAGGCAGATTATTTACCATCTGAGCTACAGAGAAAATCCAGAATGTAAGAAAGAGAAGCTACAAGGAAGAAAAAGCCCAGGCAGATTGTTTTCAAAGCCTGTGTTTTTTTTCCACTATATAACTTTATCCTGTACAATATTTTATATAAATACTTTCCACATTTTTGCTGCTATTTTATTAAATATTCACTTTGCTATTTTAATCTTCCTGACCCAGGGATAAAACCCAGGTCTTCGGCATTACAGGCAGATTCTTTAGGAGATTCGAGACACCAGGGAAGCCCCCAAATAACACATGCGAACAAATAAAAAACCTTTTCTTATAACAAATGGGCTTCCAAGGCGGCACTAGTGGTAAAGAATCCACTGCCAATGCAGGAGACGCAAAAGAGGTTCAATTCCTGAGTCCCAAAGATCCCATGGAGTCAAAAGTGGCAACCCACTCGTTATTCTTGCCTGGAAATTCCCTTGAGAGAGGAGTCTAGCAGGTTACATTCCATGGGGCCACAAAGAGTTGGACATGACTGACTGACAGAGCATATATAACTGAGGTACTATCTTTCCAAAAACTTTTTAATTTGGTAAAAATTTTGAGGAAAAGTTCTTGAAAAATTAGAAAATAGAGATTAAAATATCTAGATTTGGGGAAGAGACAAGGAGAAAAACTGAAAGTTACATTTAATTTGGGCAAAATTCTGAAATGTAGGTATTTGTAGAAAGATCATACTGTATTCATTCAGCAAATATTTGCTGAGTATATAAATAATCTAGGTGCCAAGTCAATGAGACACAGGGCTTCCTTCCTAGGTGAGTTATTCAAATGACAAAAACTTGTAATAATAAAAAAGAGAATTGTAATAAATCACACAAATGCTACCTAAATGTCACAGAATAATTCACAAAAAGTATACATATATATGTAAAAATATCTCTATAGACTTGGAAGAATTTATTTAGTAAAGAAGGCAGAAATGATATTCCACGTAGAGCCAGTGGCATGAACTAGACATATTTGGAAAATGCTGAAAATCTCAGATCTACTGATGCTTAGATTACTGGGTTGAAAAGAAAGGGAAGTGTTAGACCTTAATTATCACTTATTGAATACCTCCTATGTTGCCAAAACTGTGGTCGGGGTTTTCTATATATTTTCTCTAATTCTCACATTTCTTTATGATTCTATATAGAATCAGATGAGGATTCTGTGCTTCAAAGAAATAAAACTTGTTTAAATTCATACTCAACTAATAATATTGACCGCCTCAGGTGCTAATCCAAATCTGTCTGACTACAGAGTCCCATCCTTTAAATTGTCATATTTCTAGGTTTGTAACAGGGCCTTTCAAGTATTGTGATGTATTTGGGGGGCAAATTGCACTTAAGATTCATATTTTAAGATGACAAACCAAATTAATGATGCTTCTTGTAACTTGAAGACTTGGAAAATAAATAGCCGTTTAGTAAGCTATGGTTGGAGATCAGACAAGAACCAACCAGAAAACCAACCAAGGTACTGGAAATCAGACTTAGGACAAATAAAATTTGGAGACTATCTACTTTAAGGCAATGAAGGAGAGAGAGAGAAATTAAGAGTACTTACTATTTTTCTAGCCTGAAAAAAAAATAGCTGATGACAATTATGCTGTTGAAGTTAGAAAGAAAGAAAAAAGTAAAATAGACTCATTTGTTTGGGTTTGAATTTGTGAAGCCTGGAGAATATAAATCTGGAGACATAGAAAATTAGTTTAAGATATAGGTCTGGTACTTAAATGAGAGAATAGGGCTGAAAAATGCCCATTCAGTCATTGACGAGATTGTCAATAAAAGCACTGGGAGAGACCAAACATTCAGCTAAATGGGACCACAATGAAGAGATGACAGGAGAGAAGACTCTGGAAGCACTACATAAGGCTCTGGCAGGCAGGGGTATAGACTGAAAAGGGATGGTAGGGGCTGGGGTAAGTGTTAGAACAAGGAAAGATGCGACAACAAGAAGCCACTACAGAAGTTTAAAGAAGCAAATAAACTCCTAGCTGCAAGATAAATAAGATCTGGGAATCTAATGCACAGCACAGTGACTATTATTAACATAACCATATTATAAACTTGAATGTTGTTAAGACAGTAAACCATAAATGTTACCACCAAAGCAATAAATAATCAAAATAATTGTGATTACATGAGGTGATAGAGGCATTAACTAACCTTACTGTGGCAATCATTGTGCAATTATATTGCACCCTTTAAATTTATATATGTTATATGTCAATAATATCTCAGTAAAGCTGGGAAAAATGTTTTTGAGTAGAAGTAAATAAAGGTCAAATGCAATAAAGAAATTTGGCATATCATTACAAAAAAGAAGCTAGGCAATTTAATAATCAAGAAGTAGCCTTGATAACCTGAAAGAAAATATATTATGCCAAATGTCTTTATGGTGAAAATTAAAATTTAAGTTATATTTCTATATAAGTTGTATATAAGTTTCTATATAAGTTGTATTTCAATATAAAATAAAAATGATAATAATAACATAATTAGCATGCTATTTTACAGATTCTAAATATAGCTTTTCATATATCCTTGTGTGAAGAAAAGTCATTCTTTTTCTGTGAAAGTTTCAGTCAGTAAAGAAGCCAGATCCTTTAACTCCAAACTCCACACTCTTTCAGATTTATCACAGGATGACTCTCTTTTTCAATGGAACTCCAGGTTTTTGAACAGTGAGGCAGGTACTAATGTTTAGTAGAATAAATCCAGAGTTTGGCATTTGAGTTTGGATAAATCCTGGGTCTGCCATGCACAGGCTGTGTGAGCCTCTGAACCAGAAGATAATAATATTCTTCCTTGAATGTGGCTGGATAAACTTGAAAGCAAGTGAGAAACATGTGATAAGGAGCTGCCACTATATAAATGTTTTCCTCTTTAAGTTCTATGAAAGAAATACAGTATGCTTATTTTAAACTATGACAAGTTATTAGTAATAATTACATAGTTTAAATTAGTTAAGCAAGTGAAATAAATACTGCTAAAACTGGGATTTTTAAAAATAAATCAAAGGAATGGGGCCATGTTCACAATCAGAAAAACATCCTGTTTTACAGTCTCTGTAATTGCTTTACAGACTCCATGTATAAGATTGGCTATTTCACATTTTAAATCTCATTTTTTAAGTAATTTCAGGTCTAAAATAAGTTGCTGTTGTTGTTAAATATTTAATAATATTTTTTCAAAAGCTCTCAATATTTCTTTCTCTATAGTTAGAGGTATATAAACATTTTGTAAGAATATCTGTAAACATTTTCCAATGGATAGAGATTATTACTTTTCCAGTATCTTTTATTAAAAAAAGAAACTTCTGAAGTAATGATTATATAGAAATATTTTAAATTTTTAGTAGTAATGGTACCTAGTAGAAATAGAAAGAGCTAAAATCACTATTGTATTTCCAGTTTTGCTCTCAAATAGCTGTGTGCTTCTGACAAGCCACCAAGTTTTCCTTCAGAGGTTTTCCTCAGATGAAAATAATAACTAAAAAGTGTGAAGTATTATGGACTCCCCTGGTGTCTCAGATGGTAAAGAATCCACCTACAATGCAAGAGACCTGGATTCAATACCTGGGTTGAAAAGATCACCTAGAGAAGGGAATGGATATCAACTCCAGTATTCTTGCTGGAGAATTCCATTGACAGACCTGGTGGGCTACGATCCATGGGGTCACACACAACATTAAATATTATGTTCTAGTCACATACATATGAGGGCTTCCCTCATAGCTAAGTTGGCAAAGAATCCGCCTGCAATGTAAGAGACCCCAGTTCAATTCCTGGGTTGGGATGATCCGCTTGAGAAGGGATAGGCTACCCAATCCAGTTTTCTTGGGCTTCTCTGGTAGGTCAGCTTGTAAAGAATCTGCCTGTAAAGTGGGAAACCTGGGTTTGATCCCTGTGTTGGGAAGATCCCCTGGAGAAGGGAAAGACTTGCCACTCCAGTATTCTGGCCTGGAGTCGCAAAGCGTCGGACACTACTGAGCAACTTTCACTTTCACATATATATGTTCATATATTAAGTCATTTAATCCTCTCAAGAAACATATGAAGGAGGAAACATCTTGTGGAAAAGAAAACTGGAATACATAGAAAGGTTTTTTTAATTCATATTGCTAATAAGTGATAAGTCAGGATTAAATGGAAACCAAGGAATTCTGACAGTAGAGTTTATGCCTTTAACCACTGCTGTCCTGTGCTCTGAGATAGCTGAAGCCATAGAAGTCTAGGGATAGAAGAGCAGCTAGAGAACGCGTCAGCTACCCTCTCCATTTAACATATGAGGGCCATGAGACATGGAAAGCTGACGTAATGTGTCAGATTAGATCACAGTTCTATCAGGACCTATGGCCCAACTCCCCAACTTTCTAATACCTGTTTTCCTATACTACCTCTCCTCTAAGCAGAAAATCATGATTTTATAAAACCAGTTTAATAAGGGTTAGTCTTGTAACTGTAGTTTCCAAGGACATAATTACTATTATGTACCTTGACATATGGGGCTTCTCTGGTGGCTCAGTGGTAAAGAACCCATCTGCCAATGCAGGAGATGTGGGTATCAATGTGGGTCAGAAAGATCCCCTGGAGAAGGAAATGACAAGCCACTCCAGTATTCTTGTTTGGGAAATCCCATGGACAGAGTAGCCGGGTGGTCTGTAGTCCATGGGGTTGCAAAAAGAGTCAGACACAACTTAATGACTAAATAATAACAAACAATCCTGGAAATTGATCTCACAGATTTTCTAATCCAAAATTGCTCCAGTTATCTTAATAGCAAAATTTTTATAGGTTTCATCAGATTTCAAAATTTAGCAAGATAACTCAATGAGAGACTGGGGCAGAAACTGTTCCCATGAGCTCCTCTAGATTTTCTAGTCATCCTTGCAATTAAGTTGGTCATATGACTGCATACATAATACAGATAGAACAGATGCAAAAAGTCACTGCTCTAGTAATTTAAAACACCTCTCAAGCTTTCTGGCCCTCTCTTCTATCATGGTTACTTGAAAGCCATGTTCTTCAAGAGCATGACTGAAAAAATCAGAAATGGCTTAAATCCATGAGTCAATACTTAGAGGAGAGACACCTAGCATGACACCTAGTGTGACTCAGATGAGGCTTCAGTGAGAAGTAAACATTTAAACTATTACCATCAGCATTTAGGATTTTATTTGATTCTTCAGCACATTCTAACCCGTTCTGTGTAATACACATACCTCTTTGGAAATGGAGTGTGGCGATACCTAAAAACCTACAGTTTGTGCCAAATAGTGCAGCAAATAGGTGTCAGGCAGTTAGGAAAATATCAGAGGCTGAAGAGACGGATACACATTTTGCAGTAGTGAAACCTTCAGCATTACAAGTCTGTGGTAAAAAAAAAAAGCTTGAAAAGCTGTCCTTATCTTACCAAATTCTCTTTGTCAGACTCCTCAGCTCCAACATCTCTATCATTTATACTACAGGAAGTCAATGTGGAGTTTTTCACTTGGACACATAATTAAATTCTGAAAAGCATTTATAATCTCCATGAAAATGGGGATTATAAAAGTTATTTCTCGAAGTTGAACAGGATAGATAACAGAGTATATTTGAAAGCACTTCACATTGGTTAATATTTAGGCAGTTATGAGCAACTTGAGTCAAAATAGAAAATGGTGAGATATGAACTATAAAATAATATTTAATTCTAGAAAATATAAGATACCTCTAAAATACATTTAAGTTTTAACACGAAATTATCTAATGGTACCTGTGTCAATTTCTAAAATTAATGTGAAAAGGCAAAGTATTCAAAACCTGTTTTGAGCATTTAACTGTTTATTAATTTTGTATACATAATTAAATACATTGTTACTAGTTAAAAGCATAAATTTTGGAGTCCAAAAGATCTGAGTTTAAATTAGCTTATTGAATAATTACACTTTGTAACTTAACCCTTTGAAGATTTAATTGTATCCAGAAAATGCAGATAAGAAAATTGCTTCATTGTTGGTAGCATAAATTGATAAAATATATTAATTACTTTGTAGAATTATAATCATGAAAGAGAGATTGCATCTAGGGTGGCTGACACATTTGGGTTATGAGACTGTAAGGCGAATAGTCAGCCACCTGTGATGGATACAACCATGTGAAGGAAAGTATTGGTGAGACAGAAGGCCAGTTTCTCCTGGTATCACCTCTACAATACAGTTCATCCATCTTGATAGCTATAAAATTACTACTGAAAATCAAACATTTCCACCACAGTAACTAAATATTTCCACCACAGTAGAAATCTGTCATGTCATTAATATAAAGTTCTATCAAATTTATTTTTCCATATTTAAGTATGTATGGTCCCAGAGTAGATTTCTCAGAACAGAACACACCAAATTCTGAGCAAGTCGAAGACTGGTACAGTACCATGATCAACCAGAATTTTATTTATATGAACAACTTTGAGTCCCATGGGAAAGGTAGTAAGTAAAGTTCTAT
This sequence comes from Cervus elaphus, assembly GCF_910594005.1. Taxonomy (NCBI): domain Eukaryota; kingdom Metazoa; phylum Chordata; class Mammalia; order Artiodactyla; family Cervidae; genus Cervus; species Cervus elaphus. Next base: position 18,698,726 of record NC_057833.1, on the reverse strand, counting down.
GATTGTTAAAGCACATGACTAAATATTCAGGAAAAAAAAATCAATGACTTTCATCTACTATAGCATAAAAAGTTTGGGAGAAAACCCTGACTCAAGTTAGAGAATCCAGATGCATAATCTGAAGATGCTGACGGGTGCCAGAGAGAAGGAACGATTTTGAGAGCACAAGTACGTAAGCATAAAATCTATGCTCTGACATTCTCAGCTTCCTAGAATCAAAGGAACTGTGATTAATTTAAAGAACTAATGAAATGAAAATGTTCTTTGAATCAAGACCATTCTACTATTCTGTACATTCTATTCACAAACTAGGGTTTTCATGTTGCAGGTAAATACCTGTTACTCAGGCTTCCCAGGTGGTGCTAGTGGTAAAGAATCTGCCTGCCAATGCAGGAGACAAAAGAACCTTAGGTTCAATCCCTAGGTTAGGAAGACCCCTTGGAGAAGGGCATGGCAACCCACTCCAGTATTGCCTGGAGAATCCCACAGACAAGAGAAGCCTGGAGGGTGCAGTCCATGTAGCCACAAAGAGTTGGACAAGACTAGTAAATGGTTTATATATAAATACACACACACACACACATATAGACATATAATACATATAATATATAAATATACATTAGTACATGTACATAATATATAAGCTTGTGTAGCTTAGTACTTAGTACTAAGTACTTAGTACTGAAAGTACTAGAAACTCAAAAAGTGATCTTATGAGCCTGAAGATGATTCTCTTTCTATAGTCCTGAGCATTCTCAGTAGACAGTGAAAAATGAACTATGGTACCATGAATAGAAGCAATAGTTAGATTGAGGGTAAAGGCTTTCAGCTTAGAGGGCAGCTCTCAGGACCTGAAAGGAGAGGGAGATGAGGGATTTGTAGTATACTACTTTGGATATAAATATGATTTATTTGACTCTTGGTTCTTCAAGTAACTATGTGATTTTCGTCAAGCAACCCTGTCATAAACATGGAGATGCCCTGCTCAGATGCACCGTCAAGGAGGGATTTATTGCTCAGCTATTGGTAGTGCTGTTGGCCGAAAGCCTGCAGCGGTCAGTCCTTAAAGGATTGTTGGAGCTGAGGCTTATTTCTTTCAAGGTCACACCCTTCCTGGAGGCCACATGTATTGAGGGCAGGGCTATAAACTTGGAACCATTTCAATTTCAGCCCAACCTGGGACAATTTTGACAGATCAATTTTAGTTCCAGAATTCCTGTAGTCTGCTGAGGCTTTCAGACTGCATCAAAGCTGGACCTTCTCCTCTGCCTAATCTTGCTTCTTTCCCCTCCCTTTCACAGATATCAGTTTCAAGGGCCATTCCTCATAAACATCTTGCACCCTAACCTTCATCTCAAGAAGTTTAGGTCTTCATCTGAAGAACTCAAACTGTGATATAGCTCACCAAGGATATCCTTTGTTTTTCTCATTTGAAAATGAATATTGGTAACAATACCAATCTCATAATTTAGAGTTTCATGTTTTGTTAACAATTTCAACCAAGAGATTCATATTTTGCTACTGCCTGCCAGGTTAGTTAAGTCTGAGAACATGTAGAAAGTAGATTACACAAACAAAAATCAATCTAGTATCATAGGAATAAACTGTTTGGTGTTTAAGTTGACGTAGATGGCATCATGTTATAATATCAAATGTTTGCATTTGCTTTGCTTTAATAATCTCAAAAAAATATTAAGATCTCTTTTATTTATCTTGGCATTTATAATAGAAAATTTTTCAAGGTTATGCTATAATAATATAAATTATTATCAAATTTGTCTTCCAGAAAATTTTTTCTTAAATGAAAACAATTCTTTGTTGCAGGGATTACCAGTAACTATTATAGAACCACTATTTACTCAAATATAATTGATACTTAAGATGTTTTAAAATTTTCATTATACAATCAGATTACAATTGTTATGAATTTTCTAATTAGAATACATTCTCCCTTTTGAAACATTCCTTGAATTAAATTGATATTCTTGTGATTAAAATACTTAAAATACTTCTGTTTGTTGGAGGAGACAAAGATCTTTGAAATCATTTAAAAGTGGTAGTACAGATTATGTTAGGCAAACTACAATTACTGCCATTTTACTATAATTCTTTTTTTATCAAATATCACCACAGGAAGTAGAAATATTTAAAGGTAAATTCACCAGTGAGTTAATATAAATATGATCAGAAAAAAAGATTTTCTCCAGTGTATTTAAAACCTCATTTTCTAAGGTATCAGTTCAGTTCAGTTCAGTTCCTCAGTCACGTCTGACTCTTTGCGACCCCCATGGACTGTAGCACACCAGGCTTCCCTGTCCATCACCAACTCCTCGAGCTTGCTCAAACTCATGTCCATTGAGTTGGTGGTGCCACTGAGGTATGGAGACAAAGGAAATGAATGACACTACGTTAATATGTTCAGAATATATGGTATAACTGAAAGATGATATTGTTGAATAAACTAAAAGGAGACATAAGATCAAATGAAAAACTATAGTCACTATCACAGCAAATCTTCAAGCAAATATGGGAGATTATTATCTGTAAAACTTCATGTTAAGCACTTCAGAGAATATAAAGATGAGTAAATTTACCATTTCATATGCAAGGAAGAAAAAGTATACAAAAGTCAGGATATATTAAGTGTGAAAATGAAAGATATGTTAAGTATAAAAATACTAACAAATACTAGAAGGTGTTAATGAAAAATATTGGCCGCCGTATCAATAAACAAAGGATTTTGCAGTCATCAAGCCATCACATCACAGCCTCCCAGACAATGAGTCCTGAGAGAACTCAAGATGGACACAGGATGCCTGCCCCAGCCTGCACTCCCCTTGCCCTTGTAGCAGTCAACCACTGCAGCCACCACAATAGCACACCCTGGGGAAACTCAGGATGAGAAAACACAGGATACTGAGGATACTGGCTCCAGATGGTAAGGTGCATATCAAATGAATGACTTCAGTGAGCCCAGACATTTGTATCTTCATATCAATAACCTCAGATATGCAGATGACACAACCCTTATGGCAGAAAGTGAAGAGGAACTAAAAAGCCTCTTGATGAAATGAAAGAGGAGAGTGAAAAAGCTGACTTAAAGCTCAACATTCAGAAAACTAAGATCATGGCATCTGGTCCTATCACTTCATGGGAAATAGATGGGGAAACAGTGGAAACAGTGTCAGACTTTATTTTGGGGGGCTCCAAAATCACTGCAGATGGTGATTGCAGCCATGAAATTAAAAGACACTTACTCCTTGGAAGGAAAGTTATGACCAACCTGGATAGCATATTAAAAAGCAGAGACATTACTTTACCAACAAAGGTCCATCTAGTCAAGGCTATGGTTTTTCCAGTGGTCATGTATGGATATGAGAGTTGGACTGTGAAGAAAGCTGAGCACCGAGAAATTGATGCTTTTGAACTATGGTGTTGGAGAAGACTCTTGAGAGTCCCTTGGACTGCAAGGAGATCCAACCAGTCCATCCTAAAGGAGATCAGTCCTGGGTGTACACTGGAAGGACTGATGCTGAAGCTGAAACTCCAATACTTTGGCCAGCTCATGTGAAGAGTTGACTCATTGGAAAAGACCCTGATGCTGGGAGGGATTGGACGCAGGAGGAGAAGGGGACGACAGAGGATGAGATGGCTGGATGGCATCACCGATTGGAAGGACATGAGTATGAGTCGACTCTGGGAGTTGGTGATGGACAGGGAGGCCTGGCGTGCTGCAGTTCATGGGGTCACAGAGAGTCAGACATGACTGAGCGACTGAATTGAACTGAACTGATTGGATGTTCTGACTACATGACTTTTGTTGCAAAAACTCTTATGTATCCTGGCTCCCCCCTTGCCTCTTGAGAGCCACCCCTCAGAGTGACCTGAGAGTACTGTCTCAAGGGTTTGAAGCCCTCAGAACGTCTGTCAAATAAACTATAAATCTCAACTTTTAGGTTGTGTGTTTTTTTCTGGTAGAGCCAGGGATCAAGATAGTTATAAATCACATGAATTTGGCTAAAGAATTTAGAAGAGAATGGAGAAGGAATTCCTTGGAGGTCCAGTTAGGTGGGCTTCTCAGGTCGTGCAGTTGGTAAAGAATCCACCTGCCGAAGTAGGAGACACAAGAGATGTGGGTTTCATCCCCGGGTGGGGAAGATCCTCTGGAGTAGAAAATGACAACCCACTCCAGTACTGTTGCTTGGAAAATTCCATGGACATTGGAGTCAGATGCGATTGAGCATAAACACATCAGTGATCAGGACTCCACATTTCCATTGCGGGGGGACACAAGTTTATCCCTGGTCTGGGAACTAAGATCCTCTGTGCCACATGCTACAGGCAAAAAAACAGAGTCAGGAATTCAGGATATGTTTAAAGAAGTAGGTGGAGGTATACATAGAAAAGTTAACTAAGTGATAAATTATTATTGAATAAAAATATGCTTTTAAAAATATATTCTATATTTAACATTGTATCCTTTAAAGTATGTATATATTGGGCTTATTTTATACATAGACATACTTAGAACAAGAGAACATGGAATGTAAAATAATAAAAAATTTAAAAAAAAACCTCATCTTTCCATTGGCTTCCAATATCAATTAGGAGATATATCATTAAAGGGGATAAGGATAAAAAAGTGGATTCCCAAGTGACAAAACAGTAACTTCTTCATATTCATCCTGTCTCATCCTATTTAAAACTCTTTTACTTGTGAATGTGTGCATTTGCAACTTTAAAAGCTCAGCCTTCCCCTGATACTTTTAAGTCAAACCAGGCTGCTTATGATCCTTTTAGAGATTTTGTAACGTTCTCATATAGTAAACACAGGGAATCCCTCAGAAATGTGACTTCAGCTAAAACAAAATGAAACCTGGATCATTTTTCTTGTTTTTCCATGCTCCCCATCATCCTTTCAATCCCATATTTCCTGTTGTCAATCCATGATCTATTTAGTAACTTCTTAACATCTGTTATGTTTTTCAAGCCCCACATCATATTCATCAGCTTGAACATCACACAGAACCTCTCCACCTCCAAGATCTTATATTAGATGCTTTCTCTTATTATAAACCTCTTATCTTTTTTTCCTTTTTTCTTTCAGGTTCACTAACCTTATTCTTTGTATTTTTATCACAAACTCCAATTGCTTCCCTCAACACTCTGTTGGTAAAGAATCCGTCTGCGATGCAGGAGATCCCTGTTTGATTCCTGGGTCTGGAAGATCCCCTGGAGAAGAGATGGGCTACCCAATTCAGTTTTCTTGGGCTTCCCTTGTGGTTCAGCTGGTAAAGAATCCACCTGCAATGAGGGAGACCTGGGTGCAATCCCTGGGTTTGGAAGATTCCCCTGGAGAAGGGAAAGGCTACCCACTCCAGCATTCTGGCCTAGAGAATTCCATGGGGTCGCAAAGAGTCAGACATGACTGAACAACTTTCACTTTCACTTTCCCATCACTCAACTCTGCCAATTTACTCAGCTCTTTAATCTCTAACTGTAATTGATTCCAGAATGCATCATGATCTTTATTTCTACCACTGCACCCATCCAAAGCTCAGATTGCCCCAGAGTTTATTGCCCTTTCTCTATTTCTAGGCCATATATTATTGCTGATTAAAGATTTAAAACATGAAGTCATATATATGTGCCATGAGCTCAGTTGTATCAGACTCTTTGTGACCCCATGGACTATATAACCTGTCAGGCTCCTATGTCCATGGAGCTTTCAAGGCAAGAATACTGGAGTGGGTTGCCATTTCCTCCTCCAGGGGATTTTTGCAGCCCAGGGACTGAACTCATGTCTCCTGTGTCTCCTGCATTGCAGGCAAATTCTTTGCCTGCTGAGTCATCAGGCAAATGCTCCTTCAAAAAAATGGCATTCATTTTTTAGTGGGGCTCACTATTGCAAAATATATTTAGTTCACACATTTATTCTCATTCCCTAAAATACTTCCAAGAAAGAAATACTAAAATTTACACACCACCATATCACTTTAAGAGGGCTTCCCTGGTAGCCCAAATGGTTATGAATCTGCCTGCAATGCAGGAGACAAGGGTTCGATCCCTGGGCCAGGAAGATCCCCTGGAGAAGGGAATGACAACTCATGCCAGCATTCTTGACTGGGAAATCCCATGTACAGAGGAGCCTGACCGGCTACAGCCCACAGGGTTACAAAGAATTGGACACGACTGAGCAACTAACATATCACTTTAAATCCCCAATTCACATACACTTTAATAACAACTCCCAATATGAACTTCCTCAGGTAATATCCTCCCAAACTCAGCAAATTTCTTTTACCATATTTATCTCTTATTCTATCATCTGGTCTCAGAAAAAGATGTATCTATCTTCCCAACATTTATATTTTAAAATGCTTGCTTTACCATATACTTAGCCCCTTTCTTGGGCTTCCCTGGTGGCTCAGAGGTTAAAGTGTCTGCTTCCAATGTGGAAGAACTGGGTTCGATCCCTGGGTTGGGAAGATCCCCTGGAGAAGGAAATGGTAACCCACTCCAGTATTCTTGCCTGGAGAATTCCATGGACAGAGAAGCCTGGTGGGCTACAGTCCTCGGGGTCACAAAGAGTCGGACACGACTGAGCGACTTCACTTTCACTTTCACTAAGCCCCTTTCTTACTAATGTCTATTATCTAATACTAAATATCCACCTGAGTGTTCCACACAAACATTTATTAAGACAAATATCTAATTCATCACCTTGCTCTCCTCTTTTTTCATATACTTAACATAGTGAACCAGCCTCAACTTTTAGACCATTTTTTTTCACATCGTTGTCAAGTTTTTTAAAATCAGCTTGCACAGTTTACATATCATTGTACTGTCCTCCACCTCTTTATTTCTGCTGCCACCAGGACTGAAAAGACAGAGCTTGTGAGATATCATAACTTCACTGTTGCAAAAACCTTTTCACTACTTTGATTCTGCTCTGATTTCTCTTTCATATATTATTGCCAAATTAATCTTCTGAAAAAAATACACTATTACATTGTTTGTTTCCTTGACAGTACATCATTTGCCAAACAGTCTCAATTCATTAGTCTGATGCTGAAGACTCTCCTGAATTTGAATTTCTCAGCTCTATTTTTAGAATTTTACACTCTTCCACAAAATGAGTTTTGTACTTCACCCAAACAGAAATGATACACAGTGTCAAAGTGCTTTTTTAGCTACCTAGCACTTTCGGAACACACTTCATGTGTTGAAAGGAGTTTCCTTCTTTATGATTTCAGCCTCCATTACTGCCAAGAAACAGGCATGGTCCCCTAATTAGACACACTGACTTGAAAAAAATAAAAAAAAACAAGAAGAGAAATATAAGAAAAGAAAGGTACTGTGTGAACAACTTTATACGAGAAGGCTGATGAGATATTCAGCAGTCAAAGGCAAAAATAGAAATCTTTGTCCATAAAATTCTCAATTTAGTGTTATGTGCCAACTATCTTTATTTTATTATAATTTCTTCCTCTTTTTAATATTCTCAATTTGGTTTACTTCCCCAAAGCAGGATTTCCCTGGTGGCTCAGTGGTAAAGAATCTGCCTGAAATGCAGGAGATGCAGAAGAAGTATGGCAGACATGAGTTCATTCCCTGGGTGGGGAAAATCTCCTGGAGGAAGAATTGGCAATGCACTCAGTATTGTTGTCTGGAAAATTACATGGACAGAGGGGCCTGGCGGGCTATAGACCATGAGGTCACAAAGAGATGGACACAACTGAGCATGCAATCATATACGTATGGCCATTTATAAATATGCACTTTAAATCTCAAATTACTTTTCTACTAAATAATAAAATGTACTCCTCTAGCTTTAGTTTTTGTAAATTTTACTGAAGTATGTCTCACCTCTGACCAACTCTTCATCCTTGAAAAAGATCTTTTTGCCTAAAATAATTTCTTTTACCAGTCATACCTTTCAGAACTTTTACATTCTCTCCTCACTAACTTTCCAAATGTGGCTATTCCCTTTAGTTTAAAAAGAAAGGGCTTTTCTTGCTCTACATTTCTTTTCATGTTGATTTAATACTCATTAATGACTATGTATTGATAAGGCTTAAAATATATTTGTCTGACATGAATTTTTGTCATATGTCTCCAATATACTTCAAGATATTAGTGCTAAATATCACACTATATTTCTAAATTTCCTATATCTGGAATTTAATTTAAAGAAGCTTTCCATTCCACCTTTCTGGCTTCTGTCAGCACACAATTACTCTTTCTATGGCACTACCTTGAAATATCTCTCCTTTAGGATTCTCTGTATAAGGCAGTGAAAGTCATTCAGTCGAGTCTGATTCTTTGTGACCCCATGGACTATAGAGTCCATGGAATTCTCCAGGCCAGAAAACTGGAGTGGGTAGTTGTTCCCTTCTCTAGGGGATCTTCCCAACCCAGAGATTCTTTACCAACTGAGCTATCAGGGAAGCCCGTATGAGGCAGGGTCATAACTAAATTGGAATATGAATTCCATGGAATAGTCACAATATTCTTCAAGGAACTGAACAGCAAGCTAATGGACCACCCAGAATTCTCCTCTCAATCATAATTGCAGGAAGCTGAGGATAGAGTGGTAAAAACACTTTAATATAAAAAAAAAAAAGAGTGCAATAATTATATTCAGTGTGAAAGAGGGGAAAATATCCTTGCAAATTTAACATAATCATTATTTAAAACATCTTTTACTGTTATGAAACAATTAAAATAAGATTACAAACAATAAGAAACATAGTACTTTATTGATTTTTTTGCATATCTAAGATACATAGGCCTTGTAAACCAACTTTCTCAATCCTCACAATGTAAAATTTCCCACTTGTTTTCAAATTACATTCAGTAAGGACATATAGATGAATGCAATGATAACTCCATTCACTTTAGGCTTATAATAATTTTTACAATATGCTTTGATTTGGAGATTGTAGGGTTGTGTAGCATAAAATGTATTATGTAAAAGTATCTGTTTCCACATCTGATACTGACATTCAAAATTCAACATAAGAGCAAGCAGAGGAGATAAAAATGGAGAATTTTTAAAAAGGCCCTATGAGTTGTTTGGAAAAAGACACAAGGCCTCTTGGGGGGATATTAGGAATTTAATGAGGAAGATAGAGATGGAAGAGTAGTTATGAGAGAGTGGAGAACCTAATCAAAGTATGACATATGTTTAGAAAGAAGACACAAGCAAATTTAGGAATAAAAGAATAAAGATAAGGGAAGGCTTGGGAGTTTGGGATTAGCTGATGCAACTGTTATATATAGAATAGATAAACAACAAGGTCCTACTTTGTATAGCACAGGAAGCTATATTCAATATTCTGTGTTCTGTAAGCTATATGATTGACACAGAGTTTCTGCCAAGTTACAGAAACAAGAGTTTTCAGTCTTAGGTCTTTTAGTAAACTGCCATATCTCTTAATACTGTGTATCCTTCGGTATTTCTGAGGTTATATTTTCAAGTTCAAAGTTTTCCTTTAAAAGACATATGGCAAAGTGCCAGAGAAGTAACTGTATTGGATTTCGAGTAGATGGACTAAGCTTTAAGTCTTCTAAAGTTTCCAAATTTTCTATTATGGACCTATATGACTTTTGTAATTGAAAAAAAATTGCTAAAACATGCAGTCTCTTTTAAAATTAACAGGTTCTGTTATTCATTAAGTCAATCAAAGAATGAGTCCTGATTTTATTTCATGAATTAGTATCAAAGAAATAAATATAATATATTCACCCATAATGGTGTTTAAATGTGAATCTTTTTTTACTAGTGTAAGTTCCAAAAAAACAGATAGGATTTCATAGATTATCTTCCAAAATGAAGCAATGGGAATGAGGGCAAAATGGTGGTCATAAGACTGCTTGGGCTCCTCAGTGACCAAGATTCATATTCTCTCTCTGTGTCTCCCTTAATAATTAATTACTCTATATTTCAAAGCAAAGCTGCACTCCAAGATTTCAGGAGGATCCCATACTTCTACACTGTAAGAATTCTTTTAACTGGAGTGCTATTAGCTAGGAAAACATTCTGACATCATAGTTTAGAATCATGGAGAACTTGTATCTAAAACTTTCTAACTGATTGGAGTTTAATGTGAATATATTGATAGAAGCAGCCTCTCAGGCCTTGTCTCCTCCTGCTAGAGCTCTGAAATCAAAAAAATCCTGGTTACTTGCTTAGCTTGACTCGGCCACCAAGGCCATTTGTGACCTTAACCCAGGAAGGATGTAAGTAGTTTAGTCCAACTGAATGAAAATTAGTATGAAATCATCTTTGTGCTAGTTATTCATTATCTTATTAAACAACAATGTATACTGGAATGATTGCGTGCCCAAGACTACTCATGCTGTCGCTTAAGTCATGTCTTCTTTGTAATCCCATGGACTGTAGCCCACCCAGCTCGTCTGTTCATGGGATTTTCCAGGCAAGAGTACTGGAATGGGTAATTTCCTTCTCCAGAGCATCTTCCCAAGTCAGGGACTGAACACATGTCACCTGTGTCTCCTGCATTGGCAGACAGATTCTTTGTCACCGAGCCACCTGGGAAGCCATTTGTCTTACACTGTGTCCTTAAAAAATTAAAGCTACCTTCCAAATACAGCATTAGAGCTAAGGGAAAATGCAGACTGGGTGAAAACTAGACCAGTTTTGTACAGGTCATTAGGCTTATTAAATATTAAAGAAAATGAGCTGCAATTTTCAAATATCATATATGGTAGTCAAACAAATGGAACATGATCTGCCTCTCAGTTTAAAATGTCTACCAAATATAAACATATTAATTGCTTGATGAAAGCAATAGATTTGTTGTTACTTAGGACAGGAATATCTCTCTTTAAGAGATGCTAAGAGATGTGATGCATCCCAACAACCTCCTTATAATAAATGTAATACTGAATTTCAGAAAATAGAATCACATTGGAAAGGAGAAAGAACAATAAAAGGGAGGTGTGCTTCATCTGGGAAGAACCTAATAGTGGGAGATCAATTTTTAACAATCTTTCTCCATTTGTCACCCCCTGAGACTAAAATGCTCACTATGAGACTATTCTCTCTGATATGCACTACCCAATCCAAGTAGTGTATACTCCAGGAGTATAAAACTACAGAAAAGGAAAAAAAAGGTGACAACACTGGTATTGAGATATGGGAAGAGGCCGTAGCTTTTAAACACCACCCCCCCCCCTTCCTGCCACACGTACATACATAAGCATATACACTCACAATCTTAGTTATACTTTTGATAAAAACTAAATGGCACATAGTTCAAGATCATTTATGTGAGGTCGAATTAGACCCGCCCCAAAGTCTATCTAACTTTGATCTTGAGCAAATTAACCAATCTCTTCATCATTAAATAGGGATAATACTGGTACCTACTTCAAGAATTTTGAGTAAGATTAAATAAATCAATTTTTATAAAAGGCTTAGAAAACTGCCAGCGTGTAATATGCACTATTTGTTTATTTAAAAAATAACAAGAAATGTCTATAAAGATTTGGAGGATCAACATTCTACATTGTTCAATCATTTGTTTATTTAAAAAATGTTCATTGTATATCTATTGTGTCAAGCCCTGAATTTAAGATACATCATGGCAGCTGTGACTATGATAGATCTTCTGCTGTCAAGCTCTAATATCCTAATAACTATTTTACTTTTAAACCTAACAATTGATTTCTGTCTCTTTCTCTCTTTTTTTTTATTTCTCTCTTTTATTTATTTAAAAAATTGTCTCACTAGTTAATGTATCAATAAAATATTATACATAAAACATAGTTTAGAAAGCTTGTCTAGTCAGATCGCTTGAATATAACACTTTACAGATTAAAGTGACTGTAGTGTTAAATTTTTGTGAGAGTAAATTGAAGAGCCAAATACAAAGTCCACCTTTATTTTGAGATGGGCTTTTAACTAGTGAGTGCTGTCTGGAGACATGGACCTAATCGTAGAGTGTATAGCTAAATATGTTCAATTATGTAGGAAGTTTAGCTCTAGACTCAAGTTTACTCCATATTACTCTTCCTTATCATAAACATGGTAACATACAACCACTGAGAGCTCCAACTGATACAAACACAATGTATATTCTTGGTAACGTTTGACTGTGGCCAAAACTAACGCTTATTTCAATAGAAACAAGACGTGTACTTAAGTACGCATAGTTTGAAATCAAGGTATGGTATTTAAAATGTCTTATGTTAACATGTATATTTGTTGGGTTCTTGATTTAAATTACCTGTATTTGAATATATGTATATCATTTATGCACATCCTGAATGCGTATCAGGAAACTAAAGTTTAAATATTTTATTTTCATTTTTTGGCAGAAAAGTTGATTGTGATGTAAATTTTCTTCTAAATTATTTGTGACATTGTTTTGTCCACTAAAGAATGAAAGACCCCAAACACTTCATAAATTAAAGATATCATTATTTTTCCTAATGGAAAACATTCATATTCATGTCAGTATTAAAGCCTCATAGGAAAATATATTTATGTATTAAGTAAATGAAATATTTTAGGATATGCATGCAAATCATTTTAAGAGTTTTGAACAACAGAATTAATTTAGTTTACCAAGGGGAAGTTTTCAAAGTTAAATTTTAATTAAAAGAAATTATGTTGATATTGCTCAGATGCACAGTTAACTGAAATTACCTGAAATTAAAAGTTCAAGATTAAAATTTTTTTGTGAGCTAATATTGGTGACAGAAAAGTAAATATTTTAACATACATTAAGTTCTAAATAAACAATGACTCCATAGGAATTATAAAATTCTTACATGATACATATTAGTAACAAGTATTACAGAAGATTATCTTTTAATTTTGTTGGCTCTAAAATATTCATTAAAATATATCCATACATTAAATTTAAGAAATATCTTTTGGAATATAGTGTTTCAATGTTTCAATATTTCAATATTGAAAAGTATTTAAAATGTATATGTAGACTTCTGTTTTATTTATATCTTTAATACCAATGAGTATGGCAACATAGTTATATGTTTAAAACAATAATGATTATTCAATAGATTGACTAAGCAAAGTTTTCCAAGAGTCTATTTCCTCTTTGCAAGATACTCAAGAAAGCAAGCATAAAAATACCTTACTTAGCAATATTCTTATAGAATATCTTATTACTGCAATTCTATTATTGTCAGTATAATATAAAACTAATTTGAGTCATATTAATGTATTTTAATATATTTCCATAAAATAACAAAAATTAGCAAAAAAAAGCTGGGATAAATATTTTAGAAAATAGGCAATATTGGAAAAAAATTTTTAAAAAGGCTATAAAATTTATAGTAGTTTTAACTATAGGACATACAAAAAAATTTTCCCCAGAGTGACATTTTAAACTTAAATTTTGTTTATAAATGTTACTTATAAAAAGTATTAATGCTGAAATAAAAAATATATATATATAAAAAATATATAATCTATGGCATCAGGTATAAAATCACTGATAATGGAAGCATATAAATCTAACTGTACGTAAAGGAGAACAATAAATATCATGTCCTCAACAAATGCTGTGAACCAAGTGGTGTTAAAATAAAAATTTATTAATAAAAATAATTTTAATTTGTTTTTCTATAATATTTTTATATAGACCAGGGATTGGCAACCTTCTGTCCACAAACTATATCTGGTCCACCAGCTGTTTTGTAAATAAAGTTTTATTTAAACAAAATTGCATTCATTCCTTTACATATGGTCTGTGGCTGCTTTTGTTCCACCATACACTTAATCAGTTATGATAGAGATCATATAGCTTACAAAACCTAAATTATTTACTACCTGGTTCTTTATAGGAAAAGTTTTCTCAACCCAAAATAGATCATTGTTATAAATAATCTATTATTACTAGTTAGGTGATTTAAAATGGTATTTCAAATGCTTCTTGGTTTCAAATGCATATTTTCAAAAGAATGTATCATATTACCATAAGAACTTTTTATTTCCTTAATGCTTCAGTATTTTAACAGTAAAGATAAAAGTTCTACTTCATAATGTTCTCTGACATGTTAAAACTTCTAAAATTAAATAGGTTTTTAAAATACCATTTTAATGAAGCATTGGATTTAATTAATTTTATATATCTGAATTATCACAAGGGAATTCAAACTCTACAACTGTTCTTTGTGAAATGAACTTGGCACGTTTATGGATCTATGCAAAAAATAAAATAGTCTATGCATCACTGCTTAGTTTTATCCATTTGACTTATCACCAGGTATTTTTTTTTTTATTTAAAACTTATAACAAAATGCTTTTCTCATATACATGCAATTACCTGCACTTTTGTATTTATTGGGCTTACCTGATAGCTCAGTTGGTAAAGAATCCACCTGCAATGCAGGCGACCCCAGTTTGATTCTTGGATGGGGAAGATCCACTGGAGAAGGGATAGACCAGCCACTCTAGTATTCTTGGGCTTCCCTTGTGGCTCAGCTGGTAAAGAATCTGCCTGCAATGCGGGAGGCCTGGGTTCTATCCCTGGGTTGGGAAGATCCCCTCCAGAAGGGAAAGGCTACTCATTCCAGTATTCTGGCCTGAAAAACTCCATGGATTGTATAGTCTATGGGGTCACAAAGAGTCGGACATGACTTAGTAACTTTCACTTTAACTTTGCATTTATTTAAACAGATGTGCACAGGTTTGCACATATTTTTAACAAAATAAAAATGCTATGATTAGAATAAGTATATGATTTTATAAACCCATCTTGATAATCTATAATTTGTTTTCTGATTTTTCTAAATCAGCAATTCTTAGTGACTGGCAAGTCAATAAACAGTTTTTATTTCAAGAATGTCACTTTCTGCTCTGCCTCAGAGGTATCTTTGTAAAGAGCATAATTTCTGATAATATGTAGATTAACACATGTAAGAGTCACTCAAGTAGTTATTATTCAATTTAAATATAATTTCTGCATAATTGCATCATAATGCAGCTTCCATTCGGCTGCTTAATATTCTTGACATCATATAAACTCAAATCGCTAACCTAAGAGCAACCTCTGCTGGCAAACAGAGATTGAGCTGCAAACATTTTAACCATAGTTTTACAATGTCATTTGACCATGTCAGAATAAAAAGTGTTTGAGGGACGGTTTTAACATTTTTGTTGTATATAGCTGAGTGACAAATTGTACACTTTTAATATAAAATGAAGGTAAGTATAGTATATTTGTTTTAGGAGTAAAAAATAATTTCATAAGGTTTCTATTAAATGCTTGATTCTCAATTCTCAGTTTTGTGGCCTGAGGATCACTTAGGAAGAAAAGTTAAAGATACGAGCTCAGATTTCAGAGGATCTTAAGAATATTGAATGAAAGGATGATGTATCAAAAAGTTTACTGCAAAATACAAAGTTTTATATAAACAAGCTAATTCTAAATGTTAAGAATGGTTCTAGTACAATGAACCTAATAGATATGAATTCCTTAGTGAATTTTCCTTTCCAGATAAATATTGCAAATGAGACCATATAGAAAGATTCAGATAACACTTCTCTATTAGAAGCATTTAAAATAAACGCCATCTCGATATAATTTCCAAAGATTACATCTACTAAGGATACAATCACACTTTTGGGGTCTATGTTACGGAAACATACACCAAGTTTAACTATAAAATGTGCCTTGTGTAGTAGCAAATAATTGTTAAGTAAGTATATATAATATTTTGTCTTTTAGACTGAGTTTCATGGAGGATACATATTGTATAAAGGCATGCACATCTAGTCTAACAAAACTATCCACACAAAAATATTACACTTGAACAGTGAACAACTCAAACCCACAAACACTGAGTGGGATATATAGTTATATGTCCTAAATCCACTTGACACTGCTGTCCATTTTTTGGATAAAATTATCCCTCTGGTCTTCATGGAGACATCCTGATATATCGTGAAAAACAAATAAAAATGTAGGTCCTTTTTTAAAAATGTTTAATACAGACAGTTCTTTATGAAACAGAACTCTCTACAACTGACAGTTGTACAACTGGCTCTTATTTCTCCCAAGTGTATTTTCCATAGGAATATGCCATTCATATTTATCCACTCTAAGTCTTTGCACAAACCTTGGCTCTTCTTTCATAATAATAATACTATCTAACATGAATGCCTGGTACAGTGGTTCTCAAAGTGTGGTCAAGGATCTTGGAGGTCTCTAAGGCACTTTCACTGAGTTCATGAAGTCAAATCTATTTTTGTAATACTAAAATGTCATTTGCCATTTTCACTTTATTGACATTTGCACTGAAGGTACAAAAGCAGTGGTGGAGAAAACTGCTAGTGTCTCACCAAAACTCAGGGCGCTGGTACCAAACTGCATCCTTTACCATCATACACAGTTCAAAAAGAAAAAAAATATATATATCAGATTCACTTAAGAATATCCACAATGCAAAAAAAAAGCATTAATTTTACTAAATCACAACCCATGAATATGTCTTTTTTACTCCTCCCTGTGATAAAATAGAAAATTTATATATGCACTTCTGCTATATATTAAAGTACAATGGTCATCTCCAGGAAAATCAGATGTGTGATTATTTGAGTTGAGTGGTACTAGTTGCACTTTACATAGAAAATAATTTTTACTTGAAAGAACAACTGACACACAAACTACAATTATCTGGAAGATTATCTGGCAGAAATTTTGACAGAAAGGAATACAGTGAGTTTATACTTCAAGGAAAACAATTATTTGTTAATAATCAAATTCAGGATTTTAAGCAACATTATGAAGTATAAAAACACTTGCATCTATCATGATAGGCGTAGGAACTTCCCAATAAATAAAGATTTTTCTAATATGATTGGTGGTGACATTAATGAATGTTATTTTTGAATGTCGCATAATGAAATGTGGCAACATTTGAGAGAGAGCATAATGAGTTAACCAACATTTTTCAAGTGACTAATGCATGATGTTATGAAACTATGCATCATAAAAGGTCCATTCCAAGTATATAACATATCAATGGGCTTTAATGTAACAGAGTTCTGAAAGTTCATTGATATAGTTTCAAATCCCACATTGCAACAAAGCTTTAGGAAACTATCAATTGTCAAGATTTGATGTACTACCAAAGAATATCCACAATTATCAGAAAAGCTTTTAAAAGTATTTCTCCATTTTCCAACTACATATCTATTTATGAGCTATTCTCTTCATATATTTCCACAAAAACAACATATCACAACATATTGCATGCATAAAAAGATATGGTAAGTCATCCCTGTTTTATTATGGCAAACAGTATAGACTCACAAAAATGTAACAATGTAACAAAGCCATTCTTTTAACTAAATTTTTGGTCTGGAAAATATAGTTACTTTACCTTAAAAAAATATTATTTATTTTGGCTTATAAGGGATACATTGCTATAATTTTTAATTAATTAATTAGAAAATTATTTTAAAATTCTTTTATGCAGATATTAATAGTTATAGCCAACATACACATTCATTAGGGTGCACAACAATTTTTAAGTTTGTTGAACTTAAAAATTTGAGAACTATTGACTTGATACAGTTAGATACTAGTTTATTGACTTACTTCATCAGTCCTCAAAGCAATCATATGAGCAATGTTATTTTAACGATTTATAGATGAAATGGAACTGCAGAAATTTGCCAGAGGTCACATAACTAAAATGGAATAAAGCCAGGATCTGAACACCAGGTCCCATACTGTTTACTATTATACTACTTCCATGATTTTGGTGATGAAGTCTCCTCCAGAGAGTTTATCTGATTGTCTAAGTTTTACACTGAGTAACACTGTATTACAAACAGAATCAGTGACAAAACAAAATACCTGAATTTGATTCCTAACTCTACCATAAATTCCTTGCAATTCAATAGCTTAAACACTGAGGAAATTAATAATGTTCATAGTTCTTGTAACGAGAAAATTAAATAACACATATAAAATTTCTGTACAAATGTAAAGCATACTAAAGTTATTACTGCCTTTGCTTTATGTCTCAACTGAAGACATTCCTCCCCACAAAGCCTTTTTTAACTATCACATTCCTCTGTGTTTGTGGTCTTTCTAAAGATTTATGGTATTTTTAATGCACTCATTTGAGAACTCATTTTTTTATTTTATGTATGTCTTCTATATTCATGCTTAAGTTATAGGATCTATAGCATAGCGAATCTCATATCTAAGTGAATACCCAGCTTCTAACTTATGAAGTTAACGCTAGCCAAAAGCACCCAGTAAGTGTTTTCTTATGAAATCAGTGATTCCACCTTTCATTCAGGTTTAATATCAGTCCACTCCAAACCTTATGAATCTGACTTAACTTTTTTTTTTTTTTTTTGAGGAAAAGAGCCAGTAATTATATTCTTACTGAGAGAAATAAAAGACCTGTGTAGGAGAAATTTTAGAAGGGTGTCTACCAAGGACCATTAAAGCCGATAAAATGAAAACATACTTTAGGGAAGAAAAAAGAGTAATGATCTATACTTGTAATGAAATTCTGAAGATCTACCTATACACATGTGCTCCTGTTTTTAACTCTTAGGTCCTTACATGCAGAGTTTGTAAATATTTTGTGTATTGTCTTTGAGATGCGCAAACCTTGATGAGTTGGTCTGTAATCACATCCAAACACATCACAAAAATTGTACTGGATCTCTGGATACCATAGTGATGACACTAAGGGGTTGAAGAATACACTGAAAGAGTGTTTAGTTTCTTCACAAAACTTCCCTGGTGGCTCAGATGGTAAAGAATCTGCCTACAATGCAGGAGACTTGGGTTCAATCCCTGGATCACGAAGATCCCCTGGAGAAGAGAATGGCAACCCACTACTGTATTCTTGCCTGGAGAATTCCATGGACAGAGGATGTTGGTGGGCTACAGTCCTTGGGGTCGCAAAGAGTCCGACATGACTGAGCCACTAACACACTATATCTCCCATGTCAGTGTCTAATAAACTCCAGATGCTAGAGTACTTACAGTCTATTTTTAAACAGTGTGCAAATTGAGATAAACACACATATTCTTCTCTCTCTTGGGTACACGTCCTTTTCCTTCTTTCCTTATAGCAAAGCAGAGCCCATATTTAATACCCATGATTATCTGATTTTCCCTGTAGGCTCACTGTAAGACTTGTTAATCCCTAGAACATTGTGAAAACAATGTTTGGGTCTGTATTCAAGAATAGCATGGTACTTGTTACACTGGAAAATGTTTGAGTGTATCTTTTTTAAATAGGGCAATTCTGAATATTGACTTGTTTCCTAATTACATTCTAAAAAATTAAAAAAATCCAATTAATTCAAAATAATCACCTCTTTTTTTAACTTCACATTCCTTTGTAAGTCTCAACTACTTCTAAATAACATCAGACCTTCACTGGAACATTTAATTGTTCATCTTCAGTTCACTGATACATCAGGGTGTCGTTTTTGATAAAATATCAGCTCACATATTGTATAAAATAAAATTATTGTGTAGTAATTTAATGACATAGCTCTTTCCTTTTATGAGTTCAGAAAATATCTCATTAGCAGTTTCACAAATTACCACAATAACTTATGCTGACATGCTCATTTATTCTCATTTATGGATAAATCTGGTTGACAAGCCTAATGAAATATTACAGGAATCCCAAGTCTATGATATGGATCAGGCATCATTAGAGAATCTCAAAATGAGAACTACTTGACTCAGGGTGGAGGGAAGTTCATTGGTGGGGCCATGAGCTGAGTGCACTTAGTCACTCTCCCCCATGTCCCTCGAGAAGGTCTGAGACTGGGGCCAAGAGCAGGCAGTAACAGGGCCTCCCTGGGCTTCCCAGAGGTGAGTTCCCAGAGAATGTGGCTCCATGCGCTAGAACAGACAGGACAGGAGATGCCATGGATCCCACCCTTATGGAGGGGCCTGGAAGGTGCCTCTTTAGCCAGAGCATGGAAAAGACTCATGACCACCAGGACTATTTAATGCAAACGCTTCACTATAAAATGAAATATTGAGCTTCTACCAAATTTTACACTAAAAATGTACTTGTCTGTAGACACTTATCCTTAGTACAATGTGGAGATGTTCTTACTTCCCACTCATCAACAACCACAGTGATTTCAACCATCTGCCTGATACTTCATGAGAGAAAATAATCCTGCAACATTGAGTTTTTCTTTGTTTTTAGAATATTATTTTGTGTTTTTTGCTTGATAAGTATGATAGTGAAGAAAAAACACAGATGTTAGTGGCTCAGTCATGTCTGGACTCTTTGTGACCATATGGACTGTGGCCCACCAGGCTCCTCTGTCAATAGAATTCTACATGTAAACATATGGGAAGAGGTAGCCTTTGCCTTCTCCAGGGGATCTTCCCAATCCGGGGATCAAACCCAGGTCTACTGCATTTCAGGCACATTCTTTACCATTTGAACCACCAGTGAAGAGCTAATTATTATAACCCACTCTCAATGATCATTTCTAGAAATGAAAAGAATTTAGTATACAAAATCATTTGGAGTTGATACAAACACTTTTTATTTAAAAAAGCAAAATTATTTAAAATTGCTATGAAGAGACTAATGAACAAAAAGTTATACTTCAGTTGAGGTTTTTAAAAATTATCTTAATTGTTTAAGGAATTATAAGTGAACTTTTAGAGGTTTCCCTGGTGGCTCAGATAGTAAAGAATCTGCCTGCAATGCAGGAGACCCAGGTTCAAATCCCAGGCTCAGGAAGGTACCCTAGAGAAGGGAAGGGCAACCCACTCCATTATTCTTGCCTGGGAAATTCCATGGACAGAGGAGCCTGGCGGGCTCATGGGGTTGCAAAGAGTCGGACAAAACTGAGTGAGTAACAGTTTCAATTTTCAAGTGAACTTTTAAAGTATAACTTGGAATATATATTTTAACTGAACATCTGTGTAAAAGATACTAATTAAATATCATACAAAGATTGATAAAACAAAAATAGTTCATATTCTTTAAGAGATTATAGTCCAAAGTATTCTGAATATATCTATACAAACATTGATATTCAAAAATTACTCAACTTCTTTGTTCATTTTAATGTATCTCTTCCTTCAACATAAAAATTTATTTTATTATTTCTTTACATACTATTATTGCCAAATTCAGACTTAAATTGACAAAAGTGGGGGAACCCACTAAACCATTCAGGTATGACCTAAATAAATCCCTTATGATTATACAGTGGAAGTGAGAAATAGATTTAAGGGACCAGATCTGACAGACAGACTGCCTGATGAACTATGGATGGAGGTTCGTGACATTGTACAGGAGACAGGGACCAAGACCATCCCCAAGAAAAAGAAATGCAAAAAAGCAAAATGACTGTCTGAGGAGACCTTATAAATAGCTGTGAAAAGAAGAGAAGTGAAAAGCAAAGGAGAAAAGGAAAGATATATCCATTTGAATGAAGAGTTCAAAAGCATGGCAAGGAGAGACAAGAATGCCTTCCGCAGCAATCAATGAAAAGAAATAGAGGAAAACAATAGAATGGGAAAGACTAGAGATCTCTTCAAGAAATAGAGATACCAAGGGAATATTTCATGCAAAGATGGACTCAATAAAGGAGAGAAATGGTATGGACCTAATAGAAGCAGAAGATATTAAGAAGAGGTGGCAAGAACACAGAAGAACTGTATAAAAAAGATCTTCATGACCCAGGTAATCATGATGGTGTGATCACTCACACTACCTAGAGCCAGACATCCTGGAATGTGAAGTCAAGTGCCGCTTAGGAAGCATCAGTACGAACAAAGCTACTGGAGGTGATGAAATTCCAGTTGAACTATTTCAAATCCTGAAAGATGATGCTATGAAAGTGCTGCACTCAATATGTCAGCAAATTTGGAAAACTAAGCAGTGGCCACAAACTGGAAAGGTCAGTTTTCATTCCAATCCTAAAGAAAGGCAATGCCAAAGAATGCTCAAACTATCACACAACTGCACTCATCTCACACGCTAATAAAGTAACGCTCAAAATTCTCCAAGTCAGGCTCCAGCAATACATAAGCCATGAAATTCCAGATGTTCAAGCTGGTTTTAAAAAGGCAGAGGAACCAGAGATCAAATTGCCAACATCCGCTGGATCATCAAAAAAGCAAGAGAGTTCCAGAAAAACATCTATTTCTGCTTTATTGACTATGCCAAAGCCATCGACTGTGTGGATCACAATAAACTGTGGAAAATTCTGAAAGAGATGGGCATACCAGACCACCTGACCTGCCTCTTGAGAAACCTGTATGCAGGTTAAGAAGCAACAGTTAGAACTGGACATGGAACAACAGAGTGGTTCCAAATAGGGAAAGGAGTACGTCAAGGCTGTATATTGTCACCCTGCTTATTTAACTTATATGCAGAGTACATCATGAGAAACGCTGGGCTGGAAGAAGCACAAGCTGGAATCAAGATTGCTGGGAGAAATATCAATAATCTCAGATATGCAGATGACAACACCCTTAAGGCAGAAAGTGAAGAAGAACTAAAGAACCTCTCAATGAAAGTGAAAGAAGAGAGTGAAAACGTTGGCTTAAAGCTCAACATTCAGAAAACTAAGATCATGGCATCCGGTTCCATCAATTCATGGCGAATAGATGGGTAAACAGTGGAAACAGTGGCTTACTTTATTTTTGGGGGCTCCAAATTCACTGCAGATAGTGATTGCAGCCATGAAATTAAAAGATGCTTACTCCTTGGAAGGAAAGCTATGACCAACCTAGACAGCATATTAAAAAGCAGAGACATTGCTTTGCCAACAAAGGTCCGTCTGGTCAAAACTATGGTCTTTCCAGTAGTCATGTATGGATGTGAGAGTTGGACTATAAAGAAAGCTCAGCACCAAAGAATTGATGCTTTTGAACTGTGGTGTTGGAGAAGATTCTTGAGAGTCCCTTGGACAGCAAGGAGATCCAACCAGTCCATCCTAAAGGAGATCAGTCCTGGGTGTTCATTGGAAGGATTGATGTTGAAGCTGAAACTCCAATCCTTTGACTACCTGATGTGAAGAGCTGACTCATCTGAAAATACCCTTATGTTGGGAAAGATTGAGGGCAGGAGGAGAAGAGGACAACAGATATGAGATGGTTGGATGGCATCGACAACTCAATGGACATGGGTTTGGGTGGACTCCAGGAACTGGTGATGGACAGGGAGACCTGGCGTGCTGCAGTTCATGGGGTCGCAAAGAGTCAGACATCACTGAGCGACTGAACTGAACTGAACTTACACACTATTTCATAATGCAGAAAAAGAGAGACTGCATGACTGCCTATGTGCTTAGAAGTCAGTTGTGTCTGACTCTTTCCAACTCCATGGACTATAGTCTACCAGGCTCCTCTGTCCATGGGATTCTCCCATTATGAATGCTGATGTGGGTTGCCATTTCCTCCTCCAGTGGGTCTTTCTGAGTCAGGGATTGAACCCACATTTTTATCAGTAGTGCTACCTGGGAAACCCCCATGACTATCTATAGTAACTTTTTTTGATAGCTTCATACACATTTTTCATATTTATGGTGTGAAAAGCACACTATCTGTGGTGTGGATATTTTATTATACTTCATATATATGATAGTGCTTGGACAATCATAGGCTTGCAATATTTTAAAAGTACAGATCTAAATCTACTAATCCATTTCTTGTCATCCATTGCCTTCATTATACCATTGCAACATTAAATTGATATCAATTATAATTACTAATCATTAAAAAAAAATTTACTGAAGAACCTCTATTAATAGCATAATTCATACAGTTCTTGACTACTTCTCCCATATTATCTGACAATGCTCTTTCACCTTTCTGTACACCTTCTAGTCACAACAAGCCTTCTCTCAATTCCTCAAACCACCAAGCTCATTCTTATTGTTTTTGACTTCTCATCTGTCTAAAACTCTGTTCTCCTAGATCTTCATGGCACTAACATAGTCTTACCACTCAGTTTCCAGCTTAAGGATCACATCCTCAGATATGCTTGTTCTGAAAAGTTTCTTTCAGTTCAGTTCAGTTCAGTCACTCTGTCATGTCTGACTCTTTGTGACCCCGTGAATCGCAGCACGCCAGGCCTCCCTGTCCATCACCAACTCCCGGAGTTTACTCAAACTCATGCCCATCGAGTCGGTGAAGTCATCCAGCCATCTCATCCTCTGTTGTCCCCTTCTCCTTCTGCCCCCAATCCCTCCCAGCATCAGGGTCTTTTCCAATGAGTCAACTCTTCACATGAGCTGGCCAAAGTATTGGAGTTTCAGCTTCAGCATCAGTCCTTCCAGTGAAAACCCAGGACTGATCTCCTTTAGGATGGACTGGTTGGATCTCCTTGCTGTCCAAGGGACTCTCAAGAGTCTTCTCCAACACCATAGTTTAAAAGCATCAATTTTTTGGTGCTCAGCTTTCCTCACAGTCCAACTGTTACATCCACACCTGACCACTGGAAAAACCATAACCTTGACCAGATGGACCTTTGTTGGCAAAGCAATGTCTCTGCTTTTTAATATGCTGTCTAGATTGGTCATAACTTTCCTTCCAAGGAGTAAGCATCTTTTAATTTCATGGCTGCAATCACAATCTGCAGTGATTTTGGAGCCCCCCAAAATAAAGTCTGACATTGTTTCCACTGTCTCCCCATCTATTTTCCATGAAGTGATAGAACCAGATGCCATGATCTTAGTTTTCTGAATATTAAGCTTTAAGCCAACTTTTTCACTCTCCTCTTTCACCTTCATCAAGATGTTTTTTAGTTCATCTTCACTTTCTGCCGTAAGGTTGGTGTCATCTGCATATCTGAGGTTATTGATATTTCTCCCAGCAATCTTGATTCCAGCTTGTGCTTCTTCCAGCCCAGGTTAGACCAAATGTGAACTCTCCTTTTATTACATTATTCTATTTTATCTTTTATCACAATATGAAACTAACTTAATTGTCCACTTATCTGCTGGCTCTTCCTCTAAAATAAAGAAAGGAATGAAGGAAGGAAGGAAGGGAGATACAAAAATAAATAAATAAAAAGAAACATAGAAATAATAAAAGGAACATGAAAACCTGGTCTTTGTTACTTTTCTTCATCAGCATTCTTTCGCACAACAGTGCCTGCCTTCTAGCATGTCTTAGTAAAATATTTATTGAATAAATAAATGAATGAATATATAGTTCTGGCACCTAAAAGCATATCCTTTAGAGTAAAGAACATATTATTAAATAAAATGTTAATAAAAGTGTTCAGTGTTGTAGCAAGCATTTTATTTTTTTTAACTCCCATAGGAGCATAAAGAAAGAAACAGTGTTCTGCTATTGGAAACTTAGAGAAGCTTTGCAGAGGCATTAAATGTATAAGCTCCAACTGAATAGAAGGATGATTACAGAATTGTCATTCATACCAGAATACATTAAAGAGCAAAAGGCAGACAACGGGCATAAACTGGAAAATAGCAGATTAGGAGTGTGTGTGGAGGAAGACAGGAAGACTAAAACGGAGGATATTTTGGCTTAACATGATGTCAAATTAAAAAGTGCACACAAAAGAAATAGATTTTATCCTACAAGCAATAGTTTCTATTAAAGGTAGGGTATGGCAAGATGACATTTGTGTTTTGAAGATAACAACTCAAATATTCAATGTCTTTGTAAAACTTCCCTAAATTCCCATAAGCCCACTTGAGCATGGGAAGAATGTAGCTGAGTAGAAAGGAGGGTAAAGAGTTGAGAAATGAGATAAGGATGTGCTAGTGATATTATCCTTCTGTACAACAAAAACTCTGTACCTCCGGAAGTCTCTGGATTGCATGCAGAGCCAAGGGAGTTACAACAAAAACCTGGAATTTCAGAGTTGAATGGGAGGGAATGCAAAGAAGAAAGCCTTGGAGTTTAAATGAATGAGATAACACTGAAGACATCTTTAAAAAAAGAATAATAAGATTGAAAAAGAGCCTATTTCAGTACAAAATAAGAAAGAGAACACATGGAAAACCATTCTGTGCTAATCTGTTTAAGACTTTCTCTGACAGTTAAACTGATTGCATGCATTGACATAAGAAGTATTCAATATGTAACAATGAATAACTAATTTTATTGGCCATTTCCAATATGGAACAAGATAACAAAAAACAAGCAAAACCAAAAGTAAATTTTCTGCAGTTTTAGTTCCATTGATGAAACAAGTGTAGATCCAATTTACAGCTTTGTCAATTTCATATTCTAGTTTAAACTAGTTTTTATTTAGACTTTCACTAAAATTGGTAAATAAAGATAGATATTTCTGTTAAGATTTAGGATAGCTAAGCAAGATAATAATATAAATAGACTGTAATATTATATTTATTTATTAATATAATAATATAAAAGAAAATATAAAGAACATGTTGGGCTGTATGTATTAGGCTGGGAAAGCAGAACTCTACATCATTTCATACCAGTAAAGAATGCTAAACTCTTTACAGGATGGATATAAAGTGGTCCTTTTCCCTCTGTTAAAATGCAGAGTTGTTCTTTTCTGCTCAAACCACTTTTTATGATAATGGCTTTAGGAGTGGAAGTGAAGAATAATTCATCTAACTGAAACTTAAAACACTACCGATAGGCAGAAAGTAATTACCTATATGATACAAACTACCCAAGCTCTTGGAATAACATCCATATCTTTATGAAAAGTGTTATGAAATTATTCAAAACCATGAGCATCATGGGACATTCATTTACATCTTATCTGCCCCTCTCAGAGTTCTATGGGATGCTTAAATAGAAGTAGAATAAATAAGAGCAGCAAGGTAATCCTCCTATTATATTCAGCAATGGTGAGATCCTACTGTGTCTAGTTGCACACCTTGGAACTTAAGAAGAATGAAGAGAATTCAGGGTAAAGGAAGAAAAATAACAGAAGGGTTAGAAAAATGGGAATCCCAAGAAAGGTAAGAAAGATTTTCATTATTTAGTTTAGAGAAGAGCTGGTTGAAAAGCCCTTAACAGTCTTCACTGAAGAGCTATTCCACAGATTGTGGTGATCAGCTCTTTTCATTTTTGTTGAAAACAAAACAGACAAAAATGAATTTTAATACCAAAATAAGGAAAGAAAGAAAGAAGTTTTTGATAAAGGGAGGGCTGTTGGACATTAAATCAACTTCTAAGAGATTTCAGAATTTTGTAATTGTGGAAATTTTTTAAAAATAAAATTTTAATTATTTGCGACTTTGAGGTCAAGGGAAGGACAAGATGACCTTTTAAGATGATTTCCATGACTTCAATTCAAAGACTGCATTACAAAAGAAGACAGGACATCCATTATTCACCAAGATGGATTGTGTAGATAGGAGAAACAAAAATAAGTACAAAAGGCAGACAAATGTGGCATCTCTTCTTGAAGTTATTTACTAATTTGTATAAATGCTTTCTTCATGTGACAATGAAGGAAGTGCTTTTTCTCTCTATTTGACACACAGAGACTTATGTACAAATAAGTAGATACATACACACTTCAAAGAAATGAGAAAATAATTCTTTCCCCTAATGAGAACTTTTCTTCTCAAGACAAGTTCCTTCCAGATTCACATGAGATGGGATCTCCCACTCTATATTAACACAGAAATAAAAAAGAAAACCTTAGAGCTGCTGATTTAACCCTTCAGTGACACTGTGGGAAATTTTGAGATTGAGAATATAGAAAAAAGCTTTTAAACTTCAGTATGCATAGAAACTACCCACAGGTTTGTTAAACGTGTACATCCATGGCTCAAGCCCTCAGAGATTCTAATTCAGATGCACCCAGGGACCTGCATTTCTAGCAACAGTTCAGGTAATTATGATGCTGGTTTCTGAAGACTACAATGGCAGGAACAATGATCTAGAAACTTTGGTTCTGGTTCATTTATACATTTATTCAATATATTTTCTAGTAACTGTACATAGTTAAGTTAGAGATTAATTAAGTTATAAAATCACCTTGGAAAAATAATGTGTAATCAAAATTGTCCCTGAAACTCCGAAACGTCACCCGTAAATTAGAGTGTGATGTGTGTACTAATACAAAAACACACTATGGTCTAAGAAATACTTAGATAATCCAAGACACATTTAACTAAAATCAGTTCAGTTTGCCAAAGCACAACTATTCACACCAAACTACCATTAAGATATAATAATTGATTTCTAACTGTTAATATGTAATCAATAGATAATTCTAAAATTAATATGCTTGTCGACAAGGTTTAATATTAGCCCTATGTAACAGGGAGGCCTGGCGTGCTGCAGTTCATGGGGTCACAAAGAGTCGGACACGACTGAGTGACTGAACTGAACTGAATTGCACCATATATGCTAACAGTTCTAAATGCGGTTGTGAGGATTAAATAAGATAATAAATGTGGAAATATCAAATACAAGGTTGGATGCCCAATGCTTTCTAAATTTCTAGTTAGATTTTGCCTAATTACTACCACAACAACTTTTTTTCTTTGAAAATTATGGAGAAGGACTTGATGAACAGATTCTCAAAACTCAAAATCTGTGCTCCCAAACATAATCTCCCCTTCTCCATTAGCTCTTTAATGCAATAAGAGATTTGCTTCATGACATTTTAGGCACAGAGTTAGATGATAAAAGCAGCTGATGAATTAAATGCAGGATGGCAGTAACCGACAAAACATTGTAAAGCAATTTTCCTCCAATTAAAAGATAAATTTAAAAAATAGATAAATAAATGCTGCTTGATATGACTTGCATGTTACAATAATCTGTGGAAAATTCCTAAAGAGATGGGCATACCAGACCACCCAGTCTGTCTCCTGAGAAACCTGTATGTGTATCAAGAAGCAAGTTATAACAGGACAAGGAATAACTCACTGGTTCAAAATTGGGAAAGGAGTACAACAAGGCTATATATTGTCACCCTGCTTATTTAAATTCTATGCAGAATACATCATGTGAAATGCCAGGCTGAATGAGTCACAAACTGGAATCAAGATTGCCAGGAGAAATATCAACATCCTCAGATATGCACATGATACCATTCTAATGGCAGCAATCGAAGAGGAACTAAAGAGACTCTTGATAAGAGTGAAAGAAGAGAGTAAAAAAACTGGCACAAAACTCAACATTCAAAAATACTAAGATCATGGCATCTGGTCACACCACTTTATGGCAAATAGAAGGGGGAAAAGTGGAAGCAGTAACAGATTTTGTTTTCTTGGTTTCCAAAATCACTGTGGATGGTGATGACATCCATGACAAACCCAGACAGTGTATTAAAAAGCAGACACATCACTCTGCCAAAAAATGTCCATATAGTCAAAGCTTTGGTTTTTCCAGCAATCATATACGGATGTGAGAGTTGGGCCATAAAGAATGCTGAACACTGAAGAATTGATGCTTTCGAATTGTGGTGCTGGAGAAGGTCTTGAGAGTCCCTTGGACTGCAAGGAGATCAAATCAGTCAACCCTAAGGAAATCATCCCTGAATATTCATTGGAATGACTGTTGCTGAAGCTGAAGCTCCAAAACTTACCTGATGCGAAGAGCCGACTCATTGTAAAGACCCTGATGCTCGAAAAGGCAAAAGGAGAAAGGGGTGACAGAGAATGAGATGGTTAGATAGCATCACTGACTCAATGGACAGGAATCTGAGAAAACTCCAAGAGATAGGGTGCTGGGGTCCATGGGGTTGCAAAGGGTTGGACATGAATTAGTGACTGAACAATAAGTGACAAAAACATGATCTGCCTGTATCACCATTTGACCATTATGAGTCTAAGTTTTCTCAGGGGTTTGGACTATATAAACTCAACATATACATTACCATATGTAAAATAGATAGCCAGTGGGAATTTGCTGTATGATGCAGGGAACCCAAAGCTGGTGTTCTGTGACAACCTAGAGGGAAGGGATGGGAAATCAAGTGAGAGAGAGAATTAAGAGGGAGGGGACATGCGTATGCCTATGGCTGATTTGTGTTGATATATGGCAGAAACCATTACAATATTATAAAGTAATTATCCTTCAATTAAAATTAAATTAAAATAAATGAACTCAAAATTTTGCTCCCAGCTTTAAATTTTCATGCTTCTATATAGTTTTAGACTTCCCTGGTGGCTCAGATGGTAAAGAATCTGTCTGTAATGCAGGTTCAATCCCTGGGTCAGGAAGATCTCCTGGAGAAGGGCATGAGAGCCTACTCCAGTATTCTTGTCTGGAGAATCCCATGGACAGAGGAGCCTTGTTGGCTTCAGTTCATGGGTTGCAAAGAGTTGCCACAACTGATTAACACATATGATTTTCACATTCCTGTTTGTTTTGTTTTATCCCAGGTTACAAACATCAGCTGACCACTCATAGTACCCCTTCAAGTAATTCATTTCATCATTCTGAACCAGATATCAAAAGAAAATACAGAAAATTCGTTAAAATCATGTTTATGAAAATCATTCACACCTGGATTTAAAACTGGCTCTGACCTTTAGTAACTGTGCATTTATTAAACTTTCTAAAGTTATATTTCTCAATTTAAATGAGTAAAATATTACATACCTCTCATAAGTTTTGAAGAAATCAAATACTGTATATAAAGAACTTACTATGATATTTGGCATAAAGTAAGCACTGACAAAGTCATAGATGTTAATTCAGTTGTCCTCATACTGAAATGATCATTGTTACCCCTCCTAAACCTGACTTCTAATTTTTGTTTATGTAAAACTCCAAAACAAGTCATAAAAAACTGCAAAAGTGGAATGTCAGCAATTCATTAATTAGACTCCTGTTCATACTTGTTAACAATTAAGCTTGTCTAATTAAACAAAAGCCTCTCAACTATTCAGATAAATTATATTTATATATTACAGATATTTAAATTGCACATACCACATTTTTCTCATAGGAAGCAGGTTTTAGAGAAGCATTCCTTTTTCATTAATAAGTGATTGTTTCTCTTAAAGTTATTTAACATAACAAATAAATCTGACAATAGTCTGCCCTGTTCCTAAAAAAAATGCATTTAGTTATTAGCATTAATAATGACATGGCTTTAATTGCATAAACTATAATGGAACTCAGAATATAAGCCAGTGGTATTGTGAATTGTCTTTTCAGGCCCATTAAGTAAGGTTTTTTGTTTTTTTTTTACATTTTAAAGTTTGTTACAAAAGAAGATATTCTCCCAAGTATGTAAGACCAAAATATTTTCACAAGTTAAGGTTTCAAAGATTGCTTTTACAACAAAGAAAATTTAAGAGAATACTTCAGAATTACCTTAATAAATTACATAATTTCTAATGCTTATTTGGCATGAGCAATGAAAAGTGAACTCTCTTATTCATTCTTATTAAATAAAAGGGAGGTTTACAATGTTCATATAGTCTGGTTGCTCTAGAGTTTGCATATATGTAACTTGCCTATATTCATAAAATTAGCATATATCAGTATCCACTAAATCTAATTTGAGTGCAACTTAATCATTAAAGATTTAGAAAGCAACTCACGATATTTTAGTGCTCTGGGTTATCATTTAAAAATCAGTAATAATTACAACTAGAAATATCTATTTAATAGACTCTTAAAGAGCATTGTTCCTAAGTCTAGTTTTTTATTTTTACTTAGTTCTCTCTTTTTTTTTCCCATCAGTATTCTAAACTCATTAATTCCCATGGTCTCAGGAAACTCAGTCCTGAATTCCTCTGTCTTTAACATTTCCATCAGACTTTATTCAAGGGTTCTTTTCATTCCTACTATAAGCACATAAAAGAGTTCTTCAATTTTGAACAAATCAAAGAGAAAAGAAAAGCTTTTAATTTTCTTTCTCTTCCACTGCTCACTAGTTTTTGAGCAGTGACAAAACCCTCCTGGACATGATATATGCCCATTATTTCTCCACACCATCAACCCATCTATTATCTTTCTAATACATGATATCTGTTTGCTTTTCCAGAATCTTCTTTCTCAAAAGTTTCTATTCTTATCACTGCTTTTATCTGCCAAAAGCACTTCTATTGTTTCCTGTTTAATAATCTGCAATTCCCTATTGCCACTACATCAAGTGCAAACTTTTCTGTCTAGCTTTCAAGACTTGCCATGATCTAATTGAACCTATTCTATCAAGGATGAATAAGCAGTCACTCTCTAAAATACACACACAGTTATACAGTCAAGCTGGTATTTTCACCATCCACTCTGCACATAATGTTTCTTTCTTAAATTGTCACTTTCTTAATGTTCTTTCTTTCTGGGATTGTTACTTTGTCATGAAGTTGTGTCTGGCTCTTTTGCGACCCCATGGACTATAGCCCACCAGGCTCCTCTGTCCATGGGGTTTTCCAGGCAAGAATACTAGAGTGAGTTGCCATTCCCTTCTCTAGGGGATCTTCCCAACCCAGGGATCGAAACTGCATCTCCTCCATTGGCAGGCAGATTCTTTACCACCGAGCCATCTGGGAAGCCTATTCCTTATCAATTTATATCTAGATTACCTTCTTGGCCAGGATGATGCATTATCTTCAAGGGCACCATCTTTTACTCAAGTTCTCACTTACATTTTATTCTCTTGAATTTATGAAATATGTGGTTGTTTTCTACTTGTTTTTATACCAATGAACTTCTATTTTTTTTTTAACCAAATGGTGTAAATAATGACTTTTATCCATTCTTCCATTCTTCCTTTCATCTACAAGCACCCTGGGGTCCACATGGCGAGAGTGACAAGTTCGTTAGTTCCACAGGCTATATACACTAGAGTCATCATTTATACATAAAGATATGAAGGTGACTCCCAAGATTGTTGAGGAGAGAGCCCACATTGTAATAAAAATGGCCCTATAATCATAGGAGATGAATATTTATTGGAAGGACTGTTGTTGAAGCTGAAGCTCCAGTACTTTGGCCAAATGATGTGTGGAGCTGACTCATTGGAAAAGACCCTGATGCTGGCAAAGATTGAAAACAAAAGGAGAAGGGGGTGGCAGAGGGTGAGATAGGTAGATAGCATCACAGACTCAATGGACATGAATTTGAGCAAACTCCAGGAGATAGTGGAGGACAGAGGAGCTTGGTGGCTACTGTCCATGGGGTCACAAAGAGTCAGACAGGATTTAGCAACTGAACAACAACAACAGTAATAATCATAGAAGATTTCTTTCAATATATGTTTCTTATTTTTAAAAAAATGTTCTGTATTTAGGTCAAAGTGCATATAGATGAAACATTGCTATATAGGGCTTTCCTGGTTGTTCAGGGGTAAAGAATCTGCCTGCCAATGCCTGCAATGCAGGAGACGTGGGTTCGATCCCTGGGTTGGGAAAATACCATGCAGAAGAAAATGGCAACTCATTCCAGTATTCTGGCCTGGGAAATCTCATGGACAGAGGAGCCTGGCAAGTTAAACTTCAACACTGAATCTTAAGAATTTGTAAATTTTGAGCATTGGTCAGTAGCTACTGCAACTTCTGCTCCCAACATAGAGTCATTCATACTATAAAGACGGTCTGAGGAAAAATTACTCTCAAATTCCTTCTTTGCAGATTGAAGTTATTTTTATCAGGAAAATATAGGAGATCCTCAACTTATTATTCCTATTCAACTCATCTCAGGTTCAGAAACAGTACTATGGGTATCTATCTACAATCATTGATTTAGAAGAAATTTAAAAATATACCAAAGTCTGGGGAGCCTTGTACTATAAGAGATTCTAGTGGTCTAAGAGAATTGATGGTTTCCTAGGTGAGCAATTTTCTGCCAAAAAGTATCTTAAGCATAAAAAGAAATAAATTCCATTGGTTATAGTAATAAATCACCCACACAATTTTAAAGTACTTATCTTTTTAACAAAATATATACTTTTTTGCCAACTATTTGGAAATATAAACTACAAATGTCTCTGGACTTGGGTTCATTTTCTTAAAACAGAATTTGGCATCAATTTTTAAATTTTCTGGTAAAGCAATGTAGGTTTGAATTAGCATTTCCAACTCTAATAATATGAATACATTATATTGATAGTGCTATTAGAATACAGACAGGAAAATGGTAGTCTCATTATAACTATTCATAAAGATAATGCATATCATTTTCTAGTATTTGAGGGAGTATCTTTTGATATACACATTTGAATTCAAGGAGATTTATGCCTGTATAAGGATTATATCACAACCTTTTTTATGTTTTATCCTATTGTATGAATTTTACCAAAGACATTATTTTATGGATTATAATTCTTTTGATAATGCATTAACATTTCAAATAAGGAACACATTGTGACACTTCATGGGTCTCAGTCTATTTCTTTACAGGAAAAAGAAAAAGAATGGAGGAAAACTTTCTATCTTATGTTAATCCAGAAATGCCAAAAGAAAATCAGAATCTTTAACTTGTTCCTGAAAAGAAAATTCTGTTACTGGGAGGCTCTGGTTCAGGGATAAATAAGGTCATTCTTGTTCTGGGAGGCAGGCTGTTCCCTGTCAGATATAAGTGATAAAATGAGAATAAAGGAGATGATTAAAGGGAAAAATTTTGGCCTGTCAAGAGGCTAAAGGAGTGGTTCAGACCTCCTGCTATTTAGAGCCTGCATTTATGCTCTGACGTTGAGAAACCTTAGCTAGTGTCTCTCGGTAGGGCTTGGGCAGTTGGGAAAGAAGGAGACTTAATCTGAGGAAACAGGAATTCAGGGATGCTTCAGAGCAGAAAATGATCTGCCTTCTACATATGCACAAAAGAGGGAAGATTGCTTTTAAATTAATATAATCTTTTCTGTAGCAATTCTTTCTCCAATTAGCATGCTCTTAATCGCTTATGTTTCCCCTTTGGTTAGTTAAGTTTTCTCCACTGTTTTGCACAGTACAAAAATAAAAACAAATGTAGGCATTCATGTAGTATTCATCTCCTGAAAATAAATGAGCATCACCTAATGATATGCCTTCTAATGAATTCATCAATTTAGCATATATCTCTATTGGAAATTACAACATGTCACTATGAAAAATGCCATTTATTTACAAAGCAAATGGTTTATATTACAAACAGACTTATTAGAGAAAGTAAAGATATTCCACCACTTGGAAATCCATAAAGTGAGTGACCCACCAGATCTTGGTAGTATGGAAACAAACTGCAATCAATTTTGCAGAAGCTTTATATTCAAATGCAGCTAAAGTGTCAGACCTTAGCTTCAGGCCAACTTCAATGTAGTATTTATTAATAATACTAAAACCCACAATAACCTGAATAAATAGCATACATTTTCTTCCTAGGATCTCAAAGTGCTTCTCCTAAATTATCTAATTTGTTCTTATGACACATTTCTTTAAGGGAAAGAAGGCAAATACTATAGGTAATCTTAATGTATACTTTACCAAACAACCTCGAGAGGATCTTGGAACATTCTGGTACTGAAACCTGAAGGCTTATAGCCAATTGGCTACATGTCTGGTGGTCTTGTAGCTGGGCTTTCTAATGGACAACTTGGGGCTGGGGGAAGGGTTGGCTTTATAGGGAGGGTGGAGTAGGTGATTACCCAAGACTTAAGAGATGTGTACTTAAGAGATGCTTGGAATATAAGTTAATATACGAAATCTCACTGTGAATTGAGGTTTGGTGACAATACCCTACTTAAGTGTAATACTGCCTTACAGCTTACAGTTTCACTTAGGAATATCTATAAAAATATTAGCATACATTATTTCACCAGCAATTTTATTAACTGTGAGTTTATAATGAAAGAAAAATACATCAATTAGGTTTGTATAGGGACTATAAAGTTAGTATTTTCATAAGAATTTCATAATTAGAGTGTTAATTACAGTTCTAACACTGTAATAGATCTGACAGAGAAAGAATAAAAAGTACCAAGGCTATCCAGGCATAGGCAGGACTTCAGGATTCCAGAGAGGTAGCAGGAAATCCAGGAAGGAATACAGAAGTAAAGGGAAGATTTATCAAAAGGAAAAGTGATGAAGACAAATTGAGATATCTTTCGTAATACTGCATATCATTAGAGATAAAAATGACAGGCCCATAACTCTGGGTTTTGTAGATTGTTCCAGATTTTATTCTTTAGTACTAATGATTTGTGTGCATGTTTAGTCACTCAGTTGTGTCTGGCTCTTTGTGACCCCATGGACTGTAGCAGGCCAGGCTTCTCTGTCCATGGGATTTCCCAGGCAAGAATACTGGAGTGGGTTGCCATTTTCTCTTCCAGGGGATCTTCCTGACCGAGGGATCAAACCAGCACCTCTTGCATCCCCTGCACTGGCAGGCGGATTCTTTACTGAGCTCCCTGGGAAGTGCGCTAAGACTACTTATCTACAGTTGCTATAGAGACTTGCTGTTTTACGAGAGAACCAAACATATAAGAAGTTTTCCGAACAGTGACACTCCTAGAGAACAGAGAAAACAGCCTGTGGTACCCACCACTCAAGAGGAATTAGCTTTATATATATGTGTGTGTGTGTGTGTGTGTGTGTGTGTAATTAGATTATCTCAACTATTACAAGGTTATTTTAGGTGTTGTAAAAAATTAAACCTCTAATCTTAGCCTTACTTAAACTACAGGGAGTGAACGTGTGAAAGGTTAAATATAACTAAAACCAAGTCAACCTTTCCAATTAGTACAAGAAGTTTCATATTGCTATACCCTTTTTACAAAGAGGGCTGGACACCTATCCAGGAGAAAGATGTAACTTTCTTCCTAAGTCAGAAGTTAGTTTATTTCTTAGTCCAGTGAATACAATCTGATTTGTTATTTCTTTTGCTATTTTTATGGAAAGAACATTTCTTCTCATGCTGTCAAGACTTCCTCACACTTAATTTCCCTCAACCCCTCCCCTAAAATATTCCCCTTCTATGATTACCTGTTTTTAACGTCCAAAGAAACTGATGCAAATTAAGCCAGAAATCTCTTTAAGCAGACTCTCCAGAAACAAACTCAATTCCCATTTAAATTGTTCAGTAGAATGATACACCTCTGATGTTCAGGAGAGCTTCCAGGTGGTTTAGTGGTAAAGAATCTCCCTGCCAATGCAGGAGATGGTGGTTCAGTCCCTAGGTCAGGAAGATTCCCTGGAGGAGAAAATGGCTACCCACTGCAGTATTCTTGCTGGACTCTCCCATGGACAGAGGAACCTGCTGGGCTACCCTCCATGGGGTCACAGTCAGACACCTTAGTGACTGAGTGTACAAGTGTGCACACACACATGTGCGTACACACACACGCACACCCCATAGGCTTTCTCCCAACACCATAATAATACGACAGACTTTCATGTGGCCATAGGTTTGCATTATCCTTCACTTCTTTGTTAGTTTTTGTCACACAGAGGAAAACATTTATGGTTTCTGAATATAAGTTAGCGCACAGACTGAAATGTGGGAAGTCAGGTTGTTATGATGATTGAAGATTTAAGTTTAAAACGAAGAAAATGGAACTTAAGTACTAGTTATATTACTTAGGAACTGTTGACCTTAATCAAATCATTTAAAATCAATGAGCTTCAGTATCTTTTCCCCCTGTAATACATGATAATATGTTTTGTTTTCACTATGAGACTGTTAGAAGAGAAAGGCATATACATGTATTTCAGAGCATTTTTAAACATGACACTTTATCAATATAAGCTTAACACATATTGATTTCTTTGCTAGGCATTTCCTAGGCTATGAAACTATAGAAAGAATAGGCTCATCTAAAAAAGGAGATTTAGTGAGACAAAGAAGTTAAGTTGAAAATGTTAACTAATTTATGAACTTTGATCTCAGTGCAATGTTCAGCTAGGGTCATCTCTAGTATATAAACTCTATCACAGAAATGCATTAAGAGTTATCATAAAATTGCAAATCCCTGCAGACTTTGAAAATGACTTTCTCATAACATACCCCTTATGAATGTCTGTAGTTCTTGTGCAAAGGCTTTTTTCCCCTAGTTACATAAAAATCTAAAAGTGATCTTTCTCACTTTGATATCTGGCTGTCAGTTTCTGGGACTAACTGTGCTGAAACACTATCTCAAGCCATCAACAGCAGCATTTCCAGGTTTTTAGCATTTATCGTTCCTGACATCTGTTGGGGATATCTCCTCTACTTGCTTTCAGCCCCTGTCTATTAAACTACCCAAACATTAATTTATTAGTAGCTAAACCAGGGTTAGTGAGATTCCACAGATATCATACGATCTGCATTCATCTTAGCATCTATGTTGAGCTTTTGCTACAGGGTCTTGCATTGATTATTAGCTGGGATAAATCCCAAAGTACTATATTCTTCAAGGAGAACCAAAACATGGCTTTGAACCCAGAGTAACTGAGAAAGCAGAGCTTTGCAAAATTAGAATTCATCTTCAGGATGCATGCATTCATTTTTAGATAGAAGACCATTTGTAGTTTCATTTTTTTTTAAAGTAAAGCTTTAGGAAGAATTAAGCTTAAACTCACTGGTTGCTCTAAGTTAAATATGCTTGTTTATTTTGTTTGGCAAAATTTCTTTAACTTTTTTATAATATATTTGTCCATTCTATTTACACTATTGTCCCTGTAGCGCAGATGGTCAAGAATCTGCCTGCGATGCAGGAGACCTGGGTTCAATCCCTGGGTCACGAAGATCCTCTGGAGAAGGACATGGCAATCCACTCCAGTATTCTTGCCTGAAGAATTCCATGGACAGAGGAGCCTGGTGGGCTACAGTTCGTGGAGTCGCAAAGAGTCAGACACGACTGAGCGACTAACACACACACACACACACACATTTACACTAGAGGTTTCTATAGGTTTCATAACCCTTAAAGGCCATCTAAGCCATTTGCCTCTTATTTTTAAAGGAGCTAGTAAGGCTTCAGTCATTTCAGTTCAGTCTCTCAGTCGTACCTGATCTTTGTGACCCCATGGACTGCACATGCCATGCTTCCCTGTCCACCACCAGCTCCCAGAGCTTGCTTAATCTCATATCCATATAGTCAGTGATGTCACCCAACCATTTCATCCTCTGTCATCCCCTTCTCCAGCACTCAATCATTCCCAGTATCAGATCCTTTTCCAATGAATCAGTTCTTCGCATCAGGTGGCCAAAGTATTGGAGTTTAAGCTTCAACATCAGTCCTTCCAGTGAATATTCAGGGTTGATTTCCTTTAGGATTGACTGGTTTGATCTCCTTACCATTTACAGGAGTCTCAAGAGTCTTCTCCAACATCACAGTTCAAAGCATCAATTCTTTGGCAGTCAGCTTTGTTTATAGTCCACCTCTCACATTCATGCATGACTACTGGAAAAACCATAGCTTTGACTAGACAGATCTTTGTTGGTAAAGTAATATCTCTGCTTTTTAATATGCTGTCTAGGTTGATCATAGCTTTTCTTCCAAGGAGAAAGTGTCTTTTAATTTCATGGCTGTAGTCACCATCTGCAGTGATTTTCAGTTCAGTTCAATTGCTCAGTCGTTCCAACTCTTTGCAACCCCATGAACTGCAGCAGGCCAGGCCTCACTGTCCATCACCAACTCCCAGAATTTCCCCAAACTCGTGTCTATTGAGTCGCAGTGATTTTGGAGACCCCCCCAAAATAAAGTTTCTCATTGTTTCCATTGTTTCCCCATCTATTTGCCATGAAGTAATGGGACCGGAAGCCATGACCTCAGTTTTCTGAATGTTGAGTTTTAAACCACCTTTTTCACTCTTCTCTTTCACTTTCATCAAAAGGCTCTTTAGTTCTTCTTCACCTTCTGCCATAAGGGTGGTGTCAACTGCATATCTGAGGCTATTGATATTTCTTCCACTAATCTTGGTTCGAGCTATGATGTACTCCTTTCCCAAATTGGAACCAGTCTGTTGTTCCATGTCCAGTTAACTGTTGCTTCTTGACCTGCATTCAGATTTCTCAGGAGCCAGATCATGTGGTCTGATATTCCCACCTCTTTAAGAATTTTTTAGTTTGTTGTGATCCACACAGTCAAAGGCTTTGGCATAGCCAATAAAGCAGAAAAAAATGTTTTTCTGGAACTCTCTTGCTTTTTCGATGATCCAACGGATGTTGGCAATTTGATCTCTGTTCCTCTGCCTTTTCTAAATCCAGCTTGAACATATGGAAGTTCCCAGTTCACGTACTCTTGAAGTCTGCCTTGGAGAATTTTGAGCATTACTTTGCTAGCACGTGAGATGGGTGCAATTGTGTGATATTTTGAACATTCTTTGGCATTGCCTTTCTTTGGGATTGGAATGAAAATTGACCTTTTCCAGTCCTGTGACCACTGCTAATTTTTCCAAATTTACTGGCATATTGAGTGCAACACTTTTAACAGCATCACTTGAATGCATAGCATATTGAATGCAGCACTTAAACAGCATAAGGTTTATAATGAAGTAACTTTCCCAAGACTACTCTCTGAGTCAATAAAAAACTCTTTTCCATTGAACATCATTTTTATTACAAAATACTACGTTCCTGGGGACAGGGATCATTCTTTAAAAAAATCTTTCCAATATTATTTCCTTTTAAAACTATATTCTTCATTCTTTATCATGCCAATAAAGAAAATAAGGATATTGTTGGTGTATATTTTCAAAGTGTGTATTCTACCTAAAGTAATGATGGAAGATAATTGAATATGGGGGATTAATATACAAGAATTTTACTTACAATTTACATTAAAATCTGGAGAAAACATATAAATAAAAACTACATCTAGAAAACATTCATAGGAATTAATTTAACAGACATCTTTAATGACAATTGATGTGTTTTGAACAGGTACTGTGATGTGAACTTTTATTATCTTATTTTAATATCAACATGATTATATGAATTAGGTCTATTTATGCCACTTATTTTTGCAGAAGAGGGAAGTGAGGTACTACAAGAATTCAGTTTTAAATGTATATAGGATTTTGACATTTGAACATAAAACGTTCATTACAATGTATTCAATATTTACAAGATTTTACATGCATAGGGCATATAGATCTTACATATGTCATTTATCACTTATTGCTATTACTATAACTCTTTGTGTTCAAATAGATGGGGATACAGTGGAAACAAAATATTTTGTATTCCAAAATAACTGCAGTTGGTGACTGTAACCATGAAATTAAAAGATGTTTGCTTCTTGGAAGAAAAGCTATGACAAACCTAGACAGTGTATTAAAAAGCAAGGACTTTACTTTGCCAACAAAGGTTCGTATAGTCAAAGCTATGGTTTTTGCAGTAGTCATGTATGGATGTGAGAGCTGAACCATAAAGAAGGCTGAGCACTGAAGAATTGATGCTTTCAAACTGTGGTGTTGGACAAGACTCTTGAGAGTGTCTTGGACTGCAAGAGATCAAACCAGTCAATCCTGAGGGAAATCAATCATGAATATTCATTGGAAGGACTGATGCTGAAGCTGAAGCTCGAATACTTTGGCCACCTGATGCAAAGAGCCAACTCACTGGAAAAGACACTGATGGGGGGAAATATTGAAGGCAGGAGGAGAAGGGGACAACAGAAACTGAGATGGTTGGATGGCATCACCGACTGGATGGACATGAGTTTGAGCAAGCTCTGGGAGTTGGTGATGGATAGGGAAAGCTGGCGTGCTGCAGTCCATGGGGTTGCAAAGAGTCGGACACAATTGAATGACGGAACTGAACTGAACTGAGGGAAAATACTGGATATCTCAAAAGGTATCTAAGTAAGAGAAAAACACGTAATTATTCTGCAATAAATACTAAAACAGTGGATAAATGCATGCACTAAATAGCCAGCACTTGTTGTAACTGGAATAGATGATAAATAAAAAGAAGTTTTGAGGTGGGCGCTAAGTACTCCCATAGAGCTATTAGTGTCCCTAAGAGTTTTCAGACCCAGGACAAAAAATAATTTTCTCTTTTATCTGGCTAACTCACCTTCATCAGGTTTAA
This sequence comes from Cervus elaphus, assembly GCF_910594005.1. NCBI lineage: Eukaryota > Metazoa > Chordata > Mammalia > Artiodactyla > Cervidae > Cervus > Cervus elaphus. The sequence continues at coordinate 18,656,841 of NC_057833.1, read as the reverse complement.
AAATACTGATTTATAGATTTTTCCATTTAAAAATATGTATTATATTAATACTGTTTTTCAGTTCAGTTCAGTTCATTCCCTCCGTCGTGCCCGACTTGACAACCCTGTGGACTGCAGCACGCCACACTTCCCTGTCCATCACCAACTCCCAGAGCTTGCTCAAACTCATGTCCATCCAGTCAGTGATGTCATCCAACCATTCATCCTCTCTTGTCCTCTTCTCCTCCTGTTCTCAATCATTGCCAGTATCATGGTCTTTTCCAATGAGTTGACTCTTCGCATCAAGCGGCCAAAGTACTGGAGTTTCAGCTTCAGCATCAGTCCTTCAAATGAGCACCCAGGACTGATCTCCTTTAGGATGGACTGGTTGGATCTCCTTGCAGTCCAAGGAACTCTCAAGAGTCTTCTCCAACACCACAGTTCCAACACATCAATTCTTTGGTGCTCAGCTTTCTTTATAGTCCAACTCTCACATCCATACATGACTACTGGAAAAAACCATAGCTTTGACTTGATGGACCTTTGTCAGCAAAGTGATATCTCTACCTTTTTTTTCTTTTCCTACTTTGTAATATGCTGTTTAGGTTGGTCATAGCTTTTCTTCCAAGAAGAAAGTGTCTTTTAATTTCATAGCTGCAGTCACCATCTGCAGTGATTTTGGAGCCCAAGAAAATAAAGTCTTTCACTGTTTCCATTGTTTCCCCATCTATTTGCCATGAAGTGATGGGACTAGAGGCTATGATGTTAGTTTTTCGAATGTTGACTTTTAAACCAGCTTTTTCACTCTCCTTTTTCACTTTTATCAAAAGACTCTTTAGTTCCTCTTCACTTTCTGCCATAAGGGTGGTGTCATCTGTGTCTCTGAGGTTATTGATATATCTCTCGGCAACTTTGATTCCAGCTTGTGCTTCATTCAGGCTGGCATTTCACATGATGTACTCTGCATAGAAGTTAAATAAGCAGGGCTACAATATACAGGGTTTGGGTTTCTCTTATTACTTGTGCTCATCAGGAAATTGAGGTCAACCTGATTAGCTTTTATCTAAAGTGACTGTTATCTAACTACCTCAGAGACCAATGACCTAAAGCAGAATAACAACAAAATACAGAATTTAAAAAAAATACAGAATTAATGAATTTATGAGGAAATATCTTCAATAAATCACTATATTTTATTTACTTTTACAATTCAGTAAACTATTACAAATCTGGCCTTCTTATCTATAAAAAATAAACTGATAATCTATCATGATACCTAGGAGAGATTATTTTTAAATTTTCCTACTGAATGATAAATTAGCAGGCAATATTATCCATCAGGTTTTATGAAAGCACAGCTAGGAAAGCTTAGTTGATGCAGAATTTAAGGACGTTAACGCATGCCTGTCTCGTAATAGATGAAACATGTAATATTGAGGTTCCTCATTAAATTTTAACAGCTATAGGTTAGGCCAGAGAGGTGAAGTGAGATGCATCATCCATTCCTTCTCTCAATAGGAAAGATGTCATCTTTTATTTCTATTGTTAGATATTTTACCTCCACAAAACACACACACACAAACACATACAAACATTTGATTTAACTTGTATTAGTACAACAGGATGTCGATAGACCTGATGACTTCCAAAAAATTTGAATTTAAATTATTTCTTTAGCTAGGGTTCCAAATTAATTTTGCAGTCTCTAATTCAGGCACATCTGAAACACTTCAATACTATGTTCTATTTTTAGACTTTTCCACATCTCAAAAGAAATTGACAAATCATGAAGTAGTGAGTTTTCTTTTACTATAGTTAAATAAAGGTTCTCCCACATTCATCTTGTTGCTATCAACCCTGAGTCTATGATTAGTAGGGATGTGACCAAGCAGAACTGTATCCCTAGACTACACCAAAGGAACTGCTACTCCTTACTACATCGCTACACTGTTCCTATTTTAAGATAGAATCATCATCACTTCCATTTCATTACCACTGGTTTGCTTCATGTTTTGCTGACACTGCTAAATAAAAAAGAGCTTAGTATTTATAGCAATGCAAAAAATTATCTGTATCACTTCAGTTATTAAAATGACTATATTAAAATAAAAATCCTACACAATAAAAGTTCCTCCTCTTTCATAAAATAATTTTAATATAAAAATGCAAAATCCTTGTGTTTTAATACCCTTAAACATATCTTTCTTAAAAAAAACAAAAGACCACAGATTAAATGTACATGTCACTAAAATTACATTCAGACATTCTTAAAAGACATAACACCACAGGTCATCCCAAGATGCCCCCATGTTCGATTTTGTGAGTTAATCAGTCAGACATCTAACACTACAGAAACATGAGGCTGCAAAGAACCACTGTGTGTCAACAACACAACCCTACCACCATACGTATTCAGAAACTGCATCTTGTATAAACGGAAATATGATTTACTAGGGAATACATATGTGAAAGCAAGTACTTTAAATTACATTAATTTTAAAAAGATAAATTGTGCAAAATTGTTTATTAAAAAACATTTTTCCAAAGCTACAGAAGCCTATCAGCAAGCAGTCCTACCTTTGCCTATATCTGTCAGCTCTATTCATAACTCAAAGTTCTGATTCAAACTGAAAGCAAGCATCTGAGATGTATAAGTAGATAAATTTTATCTATGTATTTTCTGTCACTTCATATTATGGTGTCTGCTACCACACAGATTCTACCATGTATCACTTAAAGTAACAAGATATCTCAGAAGTAACAATGCAACAGAACTAAACAGTACTGTTCATTCACTGTGACAACATTAGCTTTTAGCAGAGTTACCACAAGGCTGCATTTTCTATTTATATGACACAAATATATTGGCTCTTGTTGTAACGTTCCTTTCTCTCTATAGTGTTGCAATAATCTGTGTTATATTGCTTCCTTTCATGTTATATTATATACAGATAATATTTTTTATATTTGGCATAGATTTGTATCAAACTCTTCATTATGGATTTATTTTTCTGATGACATGGAAGCTATTTCAAATAAATATCCAAAGCTATCACTTATTTGGAATATTTGAAATTTTCTAGGATCTTGAAACATTTCCAAATATGAGAATATGTCCCACTAACTATTATTATAACATAATTAAACTGAATTTTGGGTTCTGACATACCCAAATAAACATACACAACTAAATCAATACCCTCTTAGAGCTCACATTCTAGAATTTCATTAATTGAATAGAATCACTACATGTAAAGAAATATTTTAAGATTTTTCTAATCCTCAATTTATAATTAATTAATACTTATCCTATACTTTAAATGCTCTGGAATAACAAATCATGTGTAAATGTGCATATTTATTCGAGGAAATACATGTGTTAAAGCACAACTTAATACCCTGGGGTAATAGAGCACAGTATTAGAATTTAAGCTGAGGAACTATGGGCTTTCCAGAAGCATTCCAAGGGCATAGTCTGCCAATAATTCTGTACATGGGAACTGGAACCTGGGAATTGTACGTCACTTAGTTGCTTTGCTTTAAACTTGGTCAAGAAATGTCTTACGTCAATAGCATAGCTCCCGAGAAAAAGTATTCAGCACGGTACTAGGTCTGGGTGAAAGCGTTAATCGCTCGGTCGTGTCCCACTCTTTGCAACCCTATGGACTGTAGTCGACCAGGCTCTTCTGTCCTTGGAATTCTCCAGGCAAGAATATTGAAGTGTATAGCCATTCCCTTCTCCAGGGGATCTTCTCAACCCAGGGATGGAATCTGAGTTTCCTGCATTGCAGGCAGATTTTTACTGTCTGAGCCGCTAGGGAAGCATTTAGGTCAAGGCAAGTTTCAAATGATGATGATGATTGTACCTTAATTTAAATGTGATGCCAGCATGCTATGCACAATTATGCTTCAGAAGAACATTCCAAGCACAATCAGATAAACAGTAAGAGATAAATGCTTTTTAAAAAGGTAAATGAATAGCTAGATGGGGGCATTCAATCCATCAATCCATTCTAGCAGATATGAGATATATTTATTTAGCAAATGACTTTCTTCTGACTATTCCAAAAATATTGTTAGTACTCAGGTTTCTGATTTAAGCTCTCTGCATTTTACTCATCTATATAGTCTCCCTTGGGCAACCAATTAATCCACATTTACTCTGAATCTATGCACTTAGATTTTCTCAGACCGCAGTTGCTAAAGAATCTATTAGTAGCAGTGACTTCTGTGGAAATTAAAGCCTTGGTAAGTTAGTACTTCCTTACAAGGATATTCAATAAAGTCTTAAAAATGTTATTCTACCTATGTTTCTACCTAATGTTATAAAACTCCAAAACCAGTAAATAATTGTTACAAGCCTTTTCTGTTTCTAGGATTGTATTCTCCTCAAGCTTGATGTAGTATTTTTGTTTCAATGATTTACTATTTAGTTTGGACTGAACACTCTAGATTATTATTTCTAGATGAAGTCTTCCAACAAAGCTAAGAAGCTATATTTTCTTTCTTGTTGTTGAAGGACTGGCCTCAGAAGACAATTTGTTCATTCAATAAGAGTTTGATGAGGATCAGCAAATATGCTAGCTTACAAGGTAGTTATAAGTGAAAATGTACTAATGAGCTCTCAGACTAGTGGTTCATGCATGTGTATGTGCTAAGTTGCCTCAGTTGTGCCCGACTCTTTGTGACCTTATGGACCATAGCCTGCCAGGCTTCACTGTCCATGGGATTCTCCAAGCGAGAATACTGGAGTGGGTTGCCATGCCCTCCTCCAGAGACTAGTGGTAAAGACTGGCATATAAACAGATTAGTTACAGTATAAATGATGCTTACTATGACAGAGGTGTGCATTTAGTGCTTCAAATCATCCACCTCCGTGTGAGTCAAAGAAGCCTCACAGTAGATGATGGCACTTAAGCTGACACTCAAAGGCAGTCTGCCAGGGAGAGAGGGGAGCTGAATCTAAAAAGAAAAATAGCATAGCAAAAGGCATAGTTTAAGAAAATGACCATTTGTTAATGGGTAAAAAATGTATAATGGCATAATGTTTACAGGGGAGAAGACAAGGGTATGACAGAGGGCAATGGGCTGGAGAAAGGTAAAGATCACCAGATTGGGAAGAGGTCTATTTGCCAAATTCAGGAATTTTTATTTACTTTTTTAAGCTACTGGAGACTATAAATTATCTTTCTAAAAGTACCTAAAGTAGGAGAAGGTTAACACAAGGAAACAGCAGAGGCAGAAAGCCCAAAAGATAAACAATATTAGGTAGGACAAGGTTAGAGGGGAAGAAGAAGAGTGTTAGTTGCTCAGTAGCATCTGACTCTTTGTGACGCCATGGACTGTACCTCGCCAGGTTCCTCTGTCCATGGAATTCTCCAGGCAAGAATACTGGAGGGGGTAGCCATTCCTTTCTCCAGGAGATCTTCCCAGCCCAGGGATCAGATCCTAGTCTCCTGCATTGCAAGCAGATTCTTTATCATCTGAGCCACCGGGGAAGTACAGACCAAACGGTGTATGTGTGTGTGTGTGTTAGTAACTCAGTCTTGTCTGATTCTTTGCCACCCCATGGCCTGTAGCCCGCCAGACTCCTCTGTCCATAGGATTCTCCAGGCAAGAATACTGGAGTGGGTGGCCATTTCTTTCTCCAGGGGATCTTCATGACCCAGGGATCAAACCTAGGTCTCCTGCATTGCAGGCAGAGTCTTCACTGTCTTGAGCCACTGGGGAAGCCCAGACCCAAGGGTAACAAAAGCCCAGTGAGTTCAACTCTGGCAGTGATGTTGAAAGTGGAGAGGTGAAGAGGCTGAGAGAAAGTGGAGAGGTGCAGAGCCTGAGAGACTCTCCTGAGTTACAGCTAGTCAAGGACAGGGTAAAAGCAGTGTCGGCCCTCTTGCATGTTTCTATGGCTGAAATATCTGAAGAGCCCCCTGATATGTCCTGTATAAGTTTATGAAGCACTGTTATTTGGAAATATAAAACCTTCACTTTGAACCACATTCTCAGTTTTGCTTTTCCTGCTGGGTATTCTACTCAACTAACAGCTATCACAGTTAGCAGAAGCAATCTCCCATCTTTAGAGAAATCCCAGTTAATCGAGATTGTGTCTCTATTCCATTCTCCTCGGCAACTGTAGGAGATAATTTTCTTTCTCTCAATGAGAATAAGATTAGGTCACTTTAACATAGTCTCCTGCCAAAATTCCAAAAAGGATGAAAAATGTAGGGTCCTTCCATTCAGGAATTCTTAAGTAGCCGGGAGAGTATAATAAGAATCCAGACTTGAATGCAAAGTAATACTTAGTTACATAATTAGTCTAGTAAACAGATATTCTGGTTTTGTTGGGGGCAATTGCCATAGAAAACACGCTGCAAAGTTGATGGCCAATATGAGTTTATAACAAGTTTGGTGCACAGGCCAGATATGTGTACCAGGCAAGAAACACATTTTTCCAGTGTTGAATCACTTTCCTCAAAATGAACTCATGCAGAAGCTAATTCATTCTATCAATACATTTTTAACTAACTGCTTCCTCTTCATGTTCACTGGGCTAAAAATTTGAACAGGGTAGACATGGCTCTTGGCTCTCCTGGAGACCACATCCCACTAGGGAGGACGCACACAAAACAAGCAAAGCAACAAATACAACTATTACAGCTTGTGAACAGGCTGTGAATACAAAGAGGAAGATCCATTTGACCACATTTGAGCACAGAGGATAGAGAGGTGAGGACACAGACAACAAAACCTCAAGTGATCCACTCTCTGCCTGTCTGGCAATTCATCTTTTCCAAGACATTGAGTCCATCCAGAGGATAACTAATTTTATTTATTCAGTCAACAAACCCTTGTTGAATTCTTATTAATCACTAAGTTCTTAACATTGGGAAACCTGACACCAATCATTCTCACATACTAGATAGGGCGTCCAATTGTGCTAATTCCTCTTCTCTGATGCAATCCTTAATATAAATGCAACAATTATACAATTTATTTTAAAAGTTTCATTTTCCTTGTGATAGATGAAAAACGGAATAAAACACTCACTTAAGTGCAAGGTTACCAGTAAAAGTGTAATTTAAAAGCATATCAAACAAGATAAGATACAGGACAACACATTTTTACCACCTTATTTAGCAAGAGGTAAACTGTCTGGTCAAGGCTATGGTTTTCCCAGTGGTCATGAATGGACGTGAGAGTTGAACTGTGAGGAAAGATGAGTGCCGAAAAATTGATGCTTTTGAACTATGGTGTTGGAGAAGACTCTTGAGAGTCCCTTGGACTGCAAGGAGATCCAACCAGTCCATCCTAAAGGAGATCAGTCCTGGGTGTTCATTGGAAGGACTGATGCTGAAGCTGAAACTCCAATACTTTGGCCAGCTCATGCGAAGAGTTGACTCATTGGAAAAGACCTTGATGCTGGGAGGGATTGGGGGCAGGAGGAGAAGGGGACGACAGAGGATGGCATCACCGACTTGGTGGGCATGAGTTTGAGTGAACTCCGGGAGTTGGTGTTGGACAGGGAGGCCTGGCGTGCTGCGATTCATGGGGTTGCAAAGAGTCGGACACGACTGGGCAACTGAACTGAACCGACTGAAAAGATTCATTGTTATGAGGGAACAAGTGGTCACAGTTTAACATAGCCAGAAGTAGAAAATCTCTTATTTAAATATACTTCAGGGAATTCCCTGGCAGTCCAGTGGTTGGGGCTCTGTGTGTCCACTGCAAGAGCCACAGGTTCATTCCTGGTCAGGGAACTGAGATCTCTCAAGCCTTGTGGCATCACTAAAATAAATAAACAAATACATAAACTTCAGGTTTCTCAACATTAAAAATAAAATCAAAATTGAAAGTAATAATAAGGCAAATAAAGAATATTTTTCAACTGTAATAAAATAGTTTTCATTCTTTTTTTGAATATTCTATTTTATTTATGTATTTATTTGTGGTTGTGCTGGGTCTTCATTGATGCAGGCAGGTCTTCTCTAGTTGCAGGGGGCAGGGGCTTCTTATTGTGGTGGTTTCTCTTGTTGTGGAGCCTGGGCTCAGTAGTGGGACACCGGTTTAGTTACTATGTGGCATGTGGGATCTTCTCAGACCAGGGATTGAACTCATGTCTCCTGCATTGGCAGTCAGACTCCCAGCCACTGGACCACCAGGGAAGTCCAAATGTACTAAAATCGTTTTAAGATATAGTTATAAGAATAGTTTTAAGATATAGTTATAAGAATAGTTTTTTGTAGTAGTATACAAAGCAGCTGCATGAGATCAATGTCAAGAATCAAAGAGCACTGACAAGTCTACAGGAATAAAGAAAACACAATATTATAGTTGAGCCAATTTATGTTGCTACTTTTATCCTCTCTTCTACATACATTATTTATTCAAATGTATCCTACTATCTAACAATTGCATGATTCAGCAATTACATGACTTCCATAAGTAAGCCAATGTTCTATCTTCTTCTACTAAGATTAAGAACAATGGAATGTGTGAATTTTTTAAACACTTCATTTTCCAATTTACATAGTTTCTCACCTATTCTGAAGTCTTTCAAAGTGTATATGTGGATCACTCTGTACAACTACTACCAAAGTGAAAATTAGACAACCAGTGCTTTAATTGAAAGAAATAAGGTATATCTCATAAATATTTCAAAAGGAAAATTCATGAAAAATAAAATAAGAACTAATTATAAGGAAAGTATAGAACTGTTCTTGTTAAAGTGAAGTCACTCAGTCGTGTCCAACTCTTTGTGATCTCATGGACTATAGCCTACCGGGCCCCTCCATCCATGGGATTTTCCAGGCAAGAGTACTGGAGTGGGTTGCCATTTCCTTCTCCAGGGGATCTTCCTGACCCTGGGACATAACTCAGATCTCCCGCATTATAGGCAGACGCTTTACCATCTGAGCCACCAGGGAAGTCGTTATGGTTAGCATATACTCAAAAAGCAAACAGAAAAAAAAATTGGAATGAGAGATCTCTGAGCCTATTTAAACAAGAGAGTATTTTTTAATGGATTAATGGCAATGAAGAGGCAAAGAAGACAATAGAAGACAAAGAAAGGGAAGAAAACATTAAAGCATCAACTTGACTATCAATATTCATATCTGGATTTCATTAAACTGTCAAAGAAAAAGACTCCATGCTGCTTGTTGAATCTGGTTAGACAGATTACCCTTTTTTGTGGGAAGGGTCGGTGGGTGGAAGGATGGGGGCACTGTATGGCTTGTGGTATCTTAGTTCCCTGACCAGGGATCAAATCTTTTCCCCTTGCAATGTTGCACTGGAAGCATGGAATCCTAAATGTAGCACCAAGGAAGTACTAATAAGGTGGATTTTATTCAGGACTGTCCCAGTAGGTTACAAGGATCACTGCAAAGGGATTTTACAGTGGGGGAGAGACATCGGGCTTAATTCTGAATAAGGCAGGGAAATGGGGATTTAGAGGCATGGAACAGGATGGAGGCCAGTGGATGGAAAATTACTAAGAGGAAACATCAAAGATAAGGGGGATTTTGGCTAAACAGACCTAAGATCCTTGCTGACCAGTGTACTAAGACTATACCTGGGGGATGGTGAAAAATGAGGAACTTGATTAGGTATTAAGGGCAATCAGATATTGAGGGAAGGGTGGTAGCTAACCTGACTTATCAAGGTTCTTGCTAAAATTTTAGATTTTACAAGGAAGTGCACAGGTGGGCCTAGGAGAAAATTCAGAAGCCTGACTGAACTGTGTCAAGCAAAGAATCCTTGTTAAACCAGTTAGAACTATAACATTTTTTTGGGAGGTGGGTCATAGAGGATCTTGCTGTGATTTATGTCGGAGAGTGTTTTGCCTATGTTCTCCTCTAGGAGTTTCATAGTTTCTGGTCTTACATTTAGATCTTTAATCCATTTTGAGTTTGTTTTTGTGTATGGTGTTAGAAAGTGTTCTAGTTTCATTCTTTTACAAGTGGTTGACCAGTTTTCCCAGCACCACTTGTTAAAGAGGTTGTCTTTTTTCCATTGTATATCCTTGCCTCCTTTGTCAAAGATAAGGTGTCCATAGGTTCGTGGATTTATCTCTGGGCTTTCTATTCTGTTCCATTGATCTATATTTCTGTCTTTGTGCCAGTACCATACTGTCTTGATGACTGTGGCTTTGTAGTAGAGTCTGAAGTCAGGCAGGTTGATTCCTCCAGTTCCATTCTTCTTTCTCAGGATTACTTTGGCTATTCGAGGTTTTTTGTATTTCCATACAAATTGTGAAATTCTTTGGTCTAGTTCTGTGAAAAATACCATTGGTAGCTTGATAGGGATTGCATTGAATCTATAGATTGCTTTGGGTAGAATAGCCATTTTGACAATATTGATTCTTCCAATCCATGAACACGGTATGTTTCTCCATCTGTTTGTGTCCTCTTTGATTTCTTTCATCAGTGTTTTATAGTTTTCTATGTATAGGTCTTTTGTTTCTTTAGGTAGATATACTCCTAAGTATTTTATTCTTTTTGTTGCAATGGTGAATGGTATTGTTTCCTTAATTTCTCTTTCTGTTTTTTCATTGTTAGTATATAGGAATGCAAGGGATTTCTGTGTGTTAATTTTATATCCTGCAACTTTACTATATTCATTGATTAGCTCTAGTAATTTTCTGGTAGAGTCTTAAGGGTTTTCTATGTAGAGGATCATGTCATCTGCAAACAGTGAGAGTTTCACTTCTTCTTTTCCTATCTGGATTCCTTTTACTTCTTTTTCTGCTCTGATTGCTGTGGCCAAAACTTCCAACACTATGTTGAATAGTAGTGGTGAGAGTGGGGACCCTTGTCTTGTTCCTGATTTCAGGGGAAATGCTTTCAATTTTTCACCATTGAGAGTGATGCTTGCTGTGGGTTTGTCATATATAGCTTTTATTATGTTGAGGTATGTTCCTTCTATTCCTGCTTTTTGGAGAGTTTTAATCATAAATGAGTGTTGAATTTTGTCAAAGGCTTTCTCTGCATCTATTGAGATAATCATATGGTTTTTATCTTTCAATTTGTTAATGTGGTGTATTACATTGATTGATTTGCGGATATTAAAGAATCCTTGCATTCCTGGGATAAAGCCCACTTGGTCGTGGTGTATGATTTTTTTAATATGTTGTTGGATTCTGTTTGCTAGAATTTTGTTAAGGATTTTTGCATCTATGTTCATCAGTGATATTGGCCTGTAGTTTTCTTTTTTTGTGGCATCTTTGAGCAAAACTAAACAAATGGGACCTAATGAAACTTAAAAGCTTTTGCACTACAAAGGAAACTATAAGCAAGGTGAAAAGACAGCCCTCAGATTGGGAGAAAATAATAGCAAATGAAGAAACAGACAAAGGATTAATCTCAAAAATATACAAGCAACTCCTGCAGCTCAATTCCAGAAAAATAAATGACCCAATTCAAAAATGGGCCAAAGAACTAAACAGACATTTCTCCAAAGAAGACATACAGATGGCTAACAAACACATGAAAACATGCTCAACATCACTCATTATTAGAGAAATGCAAATCAAAACCACAATGAGGTACCATTACACGCCAGTCAGGATGGCTGCTATCCAAAAGTCTACAAGCAATAAATGCTGGAGAGGGTGTGGAGAAAAGGGAACCCTCTTACACTGTTGGTGAGAATGCAAACTAGTACAGCCGCTATGGAAAACAGTGTGGAGATTTCTTAAAAAAACTGGAAATAGAACTGCCATATGACCCAGCAATACCACTTCTGGGCATACACACTGAGGAAACCAGATCTGAAAGAGACACATGCACCCCAATGTTCATCGCAGCACTGTTTATAATAGCCAGGACATGGAAGCAACCTAGATGCCCATCAGCAGACGAATGGATAAGGAAGCTGTGGTACATATACACCATGGAATATTACTCAGCCGTTAAAAAGAATTCATTTGAACCAGTCCTAATGAGATGGATGAAACTGGAGCCCCTTATCCAGAGTGAAGTAAGCCAGAAAGATAAAGAACATTACAGCATACTAACACATATATATGGAATTTAGAAAGATGGTAACGATAACCCTAAATGCAAAACAGAAAAAGAGACACAGAAATACAGAACAGACTATTGAACTATGTGGGAGAATGTGAGGGTGGGATATTTCAAAAGAACATCATGTATACTATCTATGGTGAAACAGATCCCCAGCCCAGGTGGGATGCATGAGACAAGTGCTCGGGCCTGGTGCACTGGGAAGACCCAGAGGAATCGGGTGGAGAGGGAGGTGGGAGGGGGGATCGGGATGGGGAATACGTGTAAATCTATGGCTGATTCATATCAATGTATGACAAAACCCACTGAAATGTTGTGAAGTAATTAGCCTCCAACTAATAAAAAATTAAAAAAAAAAAAAAAAGAACTATAACATTTTTTTAAATTAGAGAATGATAATTTTTTCACATAGGAAAGGTGCAAAAATAAAAGAAGATAAAGTAACTCTTGTTGCTGTTTTGGTTGCTAAGCAGTGTGCCACTCTTTTGCAACTTCATGGATAGGAACCCTCCAGGCTCCTTATGTCCTGGAATTTCCCAAGCAAGAATACTGGAGTGGGTTTTCATTTTTTCCAGAGGATCTTCCTGACTCTGGGATTGAACTCCTGTCTCCTGCATTGGCAGGTGGATTCTTTACCATTGCACCACCTGGCAAGCCCATAAGGTACCTCTAGCTATTAAGGAAAAGATTATAATTTTGGAATGAGTAGTTATTTCCTTAAGACCTCAGAGTCTTAAAATCTATCCTTAAAATGTGAGGAGCTAAATGAAGTCAAAGTGAACAGAAGCATGGCTACCTGAATTCACTGAAGGAAAGAGAACTTAGGCTTAAATGACCCAAAGCCAACTTGAATTTTCCATCAGAGCGTGCCTCCTGGGATGGACCATGGTCATAACTGCCACACTACAAGGGAGGTAGCACTAATGGTGAGTTTCAGGAGATGGCGTTTTGGTTCTTGTTATAAGAAAGGTCTAAGTGAAAACTCTAAACTCTAATGTTTCAAAATGTTGTGACTTTGACCAAATTATTTAAGCTCTGGTCATTAGTTTCACAGGGCTTCCCAGGTGGTGCTAGTCATAAAGAACCCACTTGCCAATGCAGGAGACGTAAGAGATGCAGGTTCAGTCCCCGGGTCAGGAAGATCCCCTGGAGGAGTGCATGGCACTCAGTATTCTTTCCTGGAGAATCCTCACGGACAGAGGAGCCTAGCAGGCTATGGTCCATAGGGTCACACAGAGTCGGACATGGCTGAAGCGACTTAGCATGCACGCACACATTAGTTTCATAATATACAAACAGGGCTAAAGCATACTATATAGGGTTTTATGAAGATTAAAATATAATGTGGGTAAAGGTCTTAGTATATTCTCAGAAATCAGTTAAAACTAAATAAACACATTAGCTAATACTCCAAAAAATTATTAGAATAGTACTAGCCTCACATATAGTACACACATAAAATAATAGTTCACTCTTTTAGTGCATAAATAATTTATACTAAGAAAGAGAAAGACTATACATCATGACAAGGTTGTGCTGTTTTAAAGAAACTGGCTAGATAAGAAGGCCAAGGGAGAAACTAATGACAAAGGAGCAGAAACCATCTAGATGTTAATCACAGGCTTCAAATTGGGCCAGGGCATGTCAAAGGATAATGACAGTCAGGTAGCAGCATTCACATTCAATGCTAAATCAATACTCTTAGGCAATCCCTTGACAAAAATATTATGGAATAGTTGAATGTGTGTGGTAGGCAGTTACTTTATAAGCCAAAACAAACTTATGGTTACCAGGGTATGTGGAGCGGAGAAGGGATAAATTCAGAGATTGGGATTGACATATACATACTACTTTATATAAAATAGAAATGAGATGATTTATATTTTAATATAAAATAATAGCTGATTATATATGATTATAATAATAGAATATATATATAATATAGATGATTAATAAGGACCTACTGTATAGCACAGGGAACTCTAGTCAATACTCCGTAATGACCTATATGGGAAAAGAATCTTGAAAAGAGTGGATGTAAGTACATGTATAACTAATTCACTTTGGTGTATACCTGAAACTAACACAATACTGTAAACCTATTATATTCCTATAAATTTTTTTAAAAGACTATATTCTAGAATTTAGTTGATTCTAGAGTTTTAGGAATATGTTAATATATAAACAGAGATATAAAGAGCATAATAATGAACATAAAGATATGATTTGAAACAATTGTGTAGCTTTTATTATGCATGCCAGGACATGATGGGCATGCTATTGCAGAAAGTAAACAAAAGCTAATGTGCTGTTTCTGTAAAAATGCCTCAATCTCTGGACACCTCAATTTTTATGACTGTAAGGTGCTCACTACCTGGAGAAAGGTTACCAAAACTCACATGTTAGCATCAAGCTATACTAGAATCTCAAATTTCCCCAAAAGCAGCCTTCGGCAATTGATAGATGAATGCCAAATGCTCTCCTGACAGTCAGTATTTGGAATGCCTTGTCAAAAGTAACTCTGGTCCGTAGTGCAATCTCTTCAAGAAGCTCCTGGGTAAGTTAGGATGTCGGGGCTTGGATAAAACAGACTTAAAATCCAGTTTTTACTGGCCAAACATGAGGTTGTATTGCAGATTCTGCTATAGGGTATCCAGGCCTTCTACAGAAATGCCCTTTGAACAAGTAAGTAAGATGCCTAAGCCTCAATATAAGTTGTCCATTCAACTGATATTAAGTATTCAATTTATAGCAGCACTCCACCATGCATATACATGTATCCATTCTCCTCTAAACTCCCCTCCTATCCAGGCAACCACATAGCACTGAGCAGAGTTTCCTGAGCTATACAGTAGGTCCTTGTTGGTTACCCATTTTAAGCATAGCAGTGTGCACATGACCATCCCAAACTCCCTAGCTATCTTTCCCCTGTGGCAACTATAAATTTGTCCTCTAAATCCAACTACAGTCATTTTTAAGCTTTTTTTACATTTGTTTCCAAGTGTTATTCCTTATCTCCACACCAATAAATTTAATGTAGCAGTATAAAAATAATAACAAAGTTTGATATACAAATCTTCTAAACAAACTTTAAACCTTAGAATTAGCATTTAACCACTGCTTCACACACACAGAGAAACCAATCTTTTTGGAATTTGATTGCAATTGCTTCATCTTATAGATTAAATTGAGGAAGTCAAATTTGTTAAATTAATTGGGGAAGAAGGGATAAGTGTAACCATCACAGGCTAGGTTCATAGGCAAAGAGACTTGGAGACCAAGACAGTACACACAATATTCTCAAAAGAGAAAAAAGTAGTCAGTAATGGTCAGAAGGAGGAGCTGAGACACTGTAGGTCCAGCAGCAGCCTCAGTCAACCTAATTGGGAGCTCTAGAGTTAGATTTTCAAAGTTAGGCAAAAATAGCCCAATTCTTTTACTGATCAGTCATTGAGAATGAAAGACCAGGGAAGTGCTATGACCCTTGGCAAGGTGGCTCTGTTTAGCTGAGACAATTTATAAAGGAGTGGACAGCTGAATACTGTCTGTCAAGAGCACTCTTAACAGTTACAGGAACAACTCTCTCATCAGAGAAGAATCTAGATGGTGTATCACACTGTCACTACAACTTCACTGTATCGATTCATTTTACCTTGATGTTCATTTCCATTTATTCTGGTCTTTAATTATAAATAGCAGTAAAGAAATTATGTTTTTATTCATATAGCTCTTGAAGATTATGGTTTATATAGATATTGGAAAGTCTCTGTTTTTAAATTTTTTAATCATAATATTTTCTTTCATAAGAAAAGAGAAAGTTGTTGGTTTCTAAATATGTATCCAGTACCTTCATTCAGTTCATTCATTCTTCTCTTTCTAGCTTTTTACTCTTGTTGAGTGCTTGGTTTACTTATTTTTAGTTTTTCTTCTATAATGAGCATTCTGAAAGATAATTTTCTCTTGAACTCAGATATTACTAATACTATGGGTTTTAATTAGCTTTATTTAAAAAATATTTTCATTTAAAATATTCTGCAACTTCAATTTTATTATTTTATTAATTCAAGAAAATTTCAGATTATTTTTTTTTAACTGGTTTAATATTTTTGCAATTAGATTGCTTATCAATTACATTTTACTGAAGACTATCTCTTATATGAATTCTACTTTGAGGACTAATTTAAGTTAATGTATGAAAATTACCACACAAAAGAACAAATTCTGGTTGGGAAAATACTTTGATTCAATTTTCCAGATGACTAATTTGTTCATTTCATGTTTTTACTTCCCTAACTAGCCCTTAAGTTAGTTGCTTATTTTAGCACTTGCATTTTAATTCACACTGACTTTTAATGTTCTTCAATATTTACTATAGGCACCTTCTTATTTTACAAATGTGAATCTAACTTACGAATATAGAAAAATTTCATCTCCTCCATTAACACTTTTTAAATCTGACCTTGTTTCTCTATTCATTTTGGAGTATTTCTTGCTATTGCATTAGAGAATCTCTCATTGAGAAAAGAATGAAAAGAAAAGCATAAATAAAGAAAAGCAAAAACATGAAAGAAAAAAAAACCTAAAATTCTATTTATGGAGTGAAGATAGAAATGACTATGTTTCTATAAAATAACTTTTGTGAGCAAAACAGATTTGCAGTAATATTTAGAGCAACACTCCAAGGTCAATATGATTTCTTTCCTATAATTATTACTACATCGATTAAATATATGAAGATTCTATTGAAATAAACCCTAAATATTAGTTGGAAGGACTGATGCTGAAGCTGAAGCTCCAATACTTTGGCCTCCTAATGCGAAGAGCCAACTCACTGAAAAAGATCCTAATGCTGGGAAAGATTGAGGGCAGGAATGGGGTGACAGAGGATAAGATGGTTGGATAGCATCACTGACTCAATGGACATGAGTTTGAGCAAACTCCGGGAGACAGTGAAGGACCAGGAAGTCTGTGCTGCAGTCCACTGGGTCTCAAAGAGTCAATACCACTTAGGGTCTGAACAAATCTGTAATACTTAAAGAACAATTTTATGTTTCTTTAAGTTTGGGGTGGGACAGATTTAGATTTGTTAACAGGAATATTTAGTATTTTTTTAAAAAACATTAAGTCCTTCATACCCACACTGCTGTGGTGTTTGCTTGAGGCCATCATTAGAAAGCAGAAGGACTGTGACATTGTGAACCCAACACCACAGCGCTCCATTTAAAAAATGCCGAAGCAGTCCATGCATTTGCTATAATCTCTGTATGGATAATTTCATGTAAACAACTGCAGTTTCTCTCATGACAAGATTGAGGGGATGACATATCTACTATGGGATAATTTGTTAGATGTTAATGTGGAAGACATGAGTCTGATCCAAAGAGAAAAGTAAAGTTTCTGATTTTCCAAGGCCAAAAGGTGAAAGAGTGGTGATATTTTCTATATATCTACTAAAGAGAGAGGGAAAATAAATATAAATAGATACTTGGATCCTAAGGAAAATAAACTTTGTCTGATTAAAATAAAGTCAAAGCAGTAATAAAAGACCATGTCCACTAAGGCAGAAATTATCCATTTATTTATGACAAGACTCCAATAGGAAAGCACAATATTGAACTGAACTGCTGGTGATCAACCTTCACACACATGCATAGACTGAAGCCCTAGATTACAATCCTTTCCGTTTATGCATGGAAGAAATGTGCTAATGTGCTATATTAAATATAATATAAGCTTAATTGGTCTAATGATTAATAGGATGATACTAGAAAAGACTTCATCAGCCACAGAAAGGGTATGAAATCCATAAGTCTCTATTTTGCCTCTAAAATGTTGAATAAGTGTACCTTAGTAAGTTATGTAACATTTGTTTTAAAATATAACTGTCTTTATACCATCAAAAATAATTAAAAACAAGAAAGAAAGTCACTGTTTTAATAAAAATAATTAGATTTTGTGCTAGGACTGAGGAGACAGAGTTGAATCAGACCAGATCTTTGAACTCATAAACACAGCATTATACCTTTGATGACTACTATGTTCTGTTTTATACCTAAGTATTTTTCTTACATCTTCTACTAGACTGTAAACTCAACTGGTCCTAGGCCATGTGACCATTGTTGAGGCTATTACTGTTTTTACCATGATCTTTTACATGAAATCTTGTATTTAGTAGATACTTTGTAAATATTTATTAATGAATAAATGTATATGAAAATGAATGAATAGTATTTTAACACAATAATTTTATATAATATATATCAGAAATTATGTTTTATCTTCTACAAAGATGACAAAAATCCTCAAATGTTTGCTATTCAAAGGAAAGAAAATGTATGATTAATTTAAAGCAAACCAATACAAATAAATATTCATTTATTATCAAACTCATGTGAGAATCTGTTTGAAATGTTACATAGAATTACTTAATACAAGACATAACAACTATATACAAGGCATTGGGAATAAACAGTGCAATTACTTAAATCTAAATCAATGAATCAGTATTTCTTACAAAGAGCTTCTTGATGAGGGTGAAGGAGGAGAGTAAAAGAGCCTGCTTAAAACTAAATATCAAAAAAAAATAAGATCAAGGCATCTGGCCCCATTACTGCATGGCAAATAGAAGGGGGAAAAGTGGAAGTAGTGACAGATTTCCTCTTCTTGGGCTCTAAAATTACTGTGGATGGTGACTGCAGCCATGAAATCAGAAGATGACTGCTTCTTGACAGGAAAGCTATGAGAAACCTAGATAGTGTGTTGAATAGCAGAGACGTTACTCTGGCAACAAAGGTCTGTATAGTCAAGAGTATGGTCTTCCCAGTGGTCACATACAGTTGTGAGAGTTGGACCACAAAGGAGGCAGAGCGTCAAAGAATTGATGCCTTTGAACTGTGGTGCTGGAGAAGACTCTTTGGAGTGCCTTGGACTGCAAGGAGATCTTAAGGGAAACCAGTCAATCTTAAGAGAAATCCTGAGTATTCACTGGAAAAACTGATGCTGAAGCTGAAGCTCCAGTATTTTGATCATCTGATGCGAACAGTCACCTCACTGGAAAAGTCCCTGATGCTGGGAAAGATGGAGGGAAGAAGAAGAGAGCGTCAGGGGATGAGATGGCTGGATGGCATAACTGATGCAATGGATATGAACTTGGGCAAACTTTAGGAGACGGTGAGGGAGAGGCCTGGGGTCGCAGAGAGTTGAACAAAACTGAGTGGCTGAACAACAACATACTGTTGTTTCATTCTACATGCTGCTGTTTCATTCTACATACTGAGCTGTGGGGAAATAATTCAGCTATAAGGTCCAGTACTTGAGGAATCAAACAAGCTCTCCTAACTGTAAGAGCAGGGGTTCCAGGTTATACTTCAGGAAAGTGGAGCAGTATGGAAGAAAGAAGAGTCATTATTCTGGGGCATCTGGTCTCAGACAGCATCAGGGACCAGTCAGGCATGGCAGCGAACAGAATTATGCAGAGTACTCAAGTTTCAACCAGATGAATCGGGAAAGAAGACAAAAATCCACTCACTCATTTTATTTTTAATCACTGGATAGACATATAACAAGCCAAGCACTGCACTTTGTGCTGAATTTCCAAACATGGTCTCTGCTTTCATGGAGTTTATAGTCTAGCTATTCAAATAAACAGGTAACTGAAAAGGAGTATGCAATGGCATAACTGCTAGGTAATTGTGATATTGGAAGAAAACTTTGAATCGGCCCCAAAAAGAGTTAGTATATACTGTGACCATACAACAGTCTGTATAAAATTTGGGCTTGGGAGTTTAAGTTGAAAAATTTATAGAAATTTATATAGGTTCTTAAAAGCTAGGAGCATTATCATTCTATATGAAGGGATATAATTCTTTGATTAAAATTAATTTGTATAATTAAATTAAAATGTTCTCTTTTTAATGTATTATCAAATTTGCCAGATTATAAGAAAATGGTACTTATAATTAATGCAGCAAATATTAGATGGGTTTTTATTGCAACAATTAAGAATTGTCTTTTTAATGCTGACATAAACTGCCTTACAGTAATAATACCCAGGAAAGAGCATTTCAAGACATCATTAATATACTTTTATTAATAATACCTGGGAATATTACATTATGTTTAATATAATACAACTATATTACATATAAAATCATTTTCAGAATTATTATAAAAGTGTTTCTGCACAAAGTAAAACATTTTAAGAACTGAACTGCATAACTTTTTATTCATATATACCCTTCTAGGTACACATAGAGTTCTCAGAAGAAACTTTTCACCCCATTCCAGTCCCTTTTCACATATTCAGCAATATACATGCAAACCGTCACATGAATGCACCCTGAAAAACTTTTTCAGGTGTCTGTACGCTACTTTGGAAATTTCTCAAACATTTTTACCATTTACTTTCTCTGTTACTACTCATTACTCAATTCTGTTGATTCTATTGCCCATGTTTAACTCCATTTCTTGGCTCCCAGACTTTGTCTAGGTAAAAATTGACTAGGTATTGACTGCATGAGTTTTAAATATTTGTAGTACCTAAAGAAAAGATCTCAGTATTTCCCATTCATTTCCATGAAGCTTCTTATGAGTGCTCCTGACCTTCTTATTCCCAAAGACTGCTCCTAATGGTTTTCTTCATGAAAGAGAGAGAATTAAGCAGAACCCTTTATTTCTTTAAATATTATAAAATATTTCTCATTTAGAACATATATAAAAATGCATAATGATTACAGGAAACATTTTTGTAATTAATTATTCCAACTTGTCCTATAGCCGTCCATCACTTGTCCTATAGCTACCACTTATGAACTACTAACCTAGAGTAGCTATGATGTAGCAACTGGTTACAAATAGCAGGGTTTAAAAAATGGCCATTAGATCAAACAACATCCAAAGAGATATCCTCAAAATCTTAACATTTTCTGTTCTTAAAAAAAAATTCAAAATGAAATTTTAAAAAGAATTTAAAATTTCACATGTAAAAGCAAGACTTTAAACCAGAATCAGCTGACTCTATAGAAAATAACTAATGACCCCACTGAAAGAATAAAGGGAATATATTTCAAAAACTCTATTAGAGTTATTTGTAATTTGTTACAATGAAATGAATTTGTTTAACAAAAGTGTATTTTTTGAATTATTTAAATATATCTATTTAAACTTTGAGAAAGAGCTTATGGTTGCTGAGGGGAAGTTTGAGGGGAAGGGATAGTTATGGACTTTGGGATGGATATGCACACACTGCTATATTTAAAACGAATAACCAACAAGGACCTACTGTATGTCACAGGTCACTCTGCTTAATGTTATGTGGCAGCCTGGATGGGAGGAGGACTTGGGGGAGAATGGATACATGAATACATATGGCTGAGTCCCTTTGCTGTTCATCTGAAATTATCACAAAATAGTTTGCTAATCAGCTATACTCCAAATCAAAATAAAAAGTTAAAATATATATACATGTATATGTATATATATCCATTTAAGAACCAAAGTTATATTTCTTCAATAATCTTTGATGAAATCTTTATACAAACATTATAAATGTCACTGTTTTTGACAAATAATTGTCATTATAAGCTTCAACTATTATTGCAAGAAAATATAAAGATTCTTCTCTTGTCATTAAGGCAGGTATGTAAGAATGATTTTCTTGGGTTAATGGCCTCGGATCAGTAAGCTTTTTGCTCTTGTGTTTATATTTTATAGTTCTCTCTCCCGCCCTTTACTATCAGATTGTCACTGTATTCTTATCATTTTACTTTGATTTCAAGTAAGATAATAATTTTTCTTGAAATATTAATGTGACATACATTTTATGTCATTTGGGGGCAATCTCCCACACTTTTCTGGGGTTTTAGACAAGCAAGTCAGCCAAAAAAAAGCTTCCTGATAAATGAAGTGTTACTGTAATTAATGTTACCAAGCCCCATCTGGTTGATTTTATAAGAGTTATAAAAAAATAAAAGAATGAAATGTTTTGATTTTACCATTGGCTATATTTGAAAATCAATTTCATAAGTATAATAAAAATTATACATTATCTAAATATGTAGTTTTGTCTTAACGTTAAAATTGAAATACTGGAACCCTTGGTTTCACAAGTTAACATCATTTTGACATCATTATTTCAACTCAGATGTAGTTCTACTTTATTTGTTTCTGTTATTACAATAAGCCATAAGCCAGTCCTAGGTTCCTTCATTCTTTTGATTAATTTGGGTTTCTCATATTTCCTATCAGTAAATCTCTTTGGCCTGATTCAATGCAGCATTATCCTTCATTAGGGAGTCGGATTTCATGCTATCAGAGAACACTGTAGGGGAAAGAGACCTTAGAGATCATTTGCCCAGTCCTTTTATTTTAGAGATTAAAAAGGGATTTTAGAAAGATGCTGCTTTTTGAAAAACCTCTTTTGTTCTGATTAAAGTTTATCCTTTTCTGGTACACTTAAATAAGTTTCTTATATCTTCTTTACATAAACAATCTCACTATTATATAAGGCCAGCTAACTGGTATTGTACTTCAGTCAGGCATTACAAGGTTGAGAAAAGAAGGAAAATAACATTTTTGTTGTTTTAAATTTCACACACTATAATACATAAATTATATCTACATGTTATAGTTTTATCCTAAAGAAGTTCTCAATTATGACCAAATAATTCCTATCACATGTTATCTCTTCTTTGTCCATTTTATATTTTATGTTATGGTGAGGGGAGAGAGATACCTTGGAAAAGTCATTTTAGTGGCATTTATGAGAACAAAAGGACACTTCAGTATTTTTTCTGATCATCAAAAATGATGCAAAATATCAGGGATAAAAGAATATAACATAAATAATAGTGACTCATTATGTCACCATTCAGAGGTTGAATATCTTGAAGCATGTCTATTTTGTCTTTTTGCTATACATTTTTCCCCACATGCATACATGTATGTATGTATGTATTTCAATTTGGGAGCCTGGATACTCTCTTAAAAGACAATTTACGAATTTTTTTGTTCAGATGTAACACATCAAGGGTAAGCTGGCAACTAAAGTCTCAATAATTTCTACTTCTGTGTCTATCAATAATTCATAGCTCAACTCAAGCAGAAGGGGAGTTACTGAGAAAAAGTAAAAGGAAACTACACCCCATTTTAATCCTGGACAAATTGTAGAAATTAGGAGAAATGCTTTGCTGAAAAAAGTAGCAACAGTAGGAATTTCTTCCCTGACTGCCTATTCAATCACTGATAGAGGGTAATGCAGGGCATGTTGCAAATAATCTAGAGTTAATTGTGATAGAAAGGAGAGAACCTTTGCGATTTAGCTTTCTAAATTTTTGACTTTAAAAATTTACTTTAAAATTTTTTGACTTTAAAAACACCCCCACCCCAAGGCATCTGCCTTGGTGTGGCCAGGTGATACCTGTCACAACATGGGCTAATAGTAGTGGCTGACTGCTAGAGAGTGCTGAAGAGAAGGGGAGTCAGCAACAGGGAGAAGGCTGAGAAGTCTTCAGTACCCCATCCAAAATAATTCAAATTCACCTACATGATGTGTGCAGAGCAAGAAGAAAAATTATTACCCTTTATACATCCAAAGGCTACCACAAAGTTCCTTTATCCTCAAGCCTGTGAAAAAAAAAACAAACAAACACCCTCCTGTTCTTATGGGGTGATGATGCTTTTAAGGGTGGAAAGATAATTTGAGAAAATGAAAACTTTATCACCAAATAAACAGTAAATGATACTCAAACAATTGGACTGTTCTTGACAGTCACTTTGGTAGTCACACTCCTTCCCCTCTGCCAGATACATATGGTCAAAGATCGGGATTCAGGAGAAATATTCACAACTTATTAATAGATATAGCAAAAACAAAGCAGCTACTTTTTCCTTGTGTAAGTACATTATGGAATGAATTAAAATTCAGATTTCTTATTTGTACATGTTTCTGTGGACAATGTGTATTTTAGGCTGCCACATCTTAAATTTATTACAGTATTGCACTATTAGTGATCAGTTCAGTTCAGTGGCTCAGTCATGTCTGACTCTGCGACCCCAAAGACTGCAGCATGCTATGCTTCCATGCCCATTACCAATTCTCGGAGCTTACTCAAATTCATGCCCATCAAATCGATGAAGTCATCCAGCCATCTCATCCTCTGATATCCCCTTCTCCTCCTGCCTTCAATCTTCCCCAGCATCAGGGTCTCTTCCAATGAGGCAGTTCTTTGCATCAGGTGACCAAAGTGTTGGAGTTTCAGCTTCATCATCAGTTCTTCCAATGAATATTCAGGACTGATTTCCTTTAGGATGGACTGGTTGGATCTCCTTGCAATCCAAGGGACTCTCAAGAGTCTTCTCCAACGCCACAGTTCAAATGCGTCAATTCTTCGGAGCTCAGCTTTCTTTATAGGCCAACTCTCACATCCACACATGACTACTGGAAAGACCATAGCTTTGACTAGACAGACCTTTGTTGCCAAAATAATGTCGCTGCTTTTCAATAGGCTGTCTAGGTTGGTCATAGCTTTTCTTCCAAGGAATAGCATCTTTTAATTTCATGGCTGCAGTCACAATCTGTAGTGATTTTGGAGCCCCCCAAAATAAAGTGTGTCACTATTTCCACTGTTTTCCCATCTATTTGCCATTAAGTGATGGGATCAGATGCCATGATCTTAGTTTTCTGAATGTTGAGTTTTAACCCAAAATTTTCACTCTCCTCTTTAGTGATGGGATCAAAGATTTAGTCCCAATGTCAACTAGTTTAACATTTGGCTATCTAGATTTGAACAGTTCATAAAAGCCATCAGGCAAAAGCATTCCACTGTACAAAATATAAGACAAAAACAGTGTAATGATAGCAAATAGGGTTTTATATGAACCTTTTACATGCAAGTTAGTGAAGCCACAAATTATTGTCATGGTTTAAATTTTATTTATTTATTTCTTGCTAAAATATAAATCCTTATGTACAGAATAGCTACAAAACAGAAGACATGACTCAAGAAAAGGAACTGCATCAGTGAAAGTGTGCTATATTTTTCAATAGCACTTTCTTTCTATTAAAAGAATTATACATTGAAGATTCCTGATTTTGAATACAGCGCATCTACTAATCACTTTGTTAACTGTAATTAGTTGCTGCAGGTTGATACCCCAGGAAACACTCCTCTCTTTTAAAAGATATTCAGAGAGATTACAGTCCTTAAAACACATGAAGTTGAGACTTTATAATTCGATGTCTTAAAAAAAATCATTAAAAAGGGAAATTTAAAATAAAGTATGGAGAATTATCTTAAATATTTAAAAATGAAAAGAACAATTATTTCATTAATTTGCTTATCTGAGTTCTGCAAGTAAGCAGATCTATTTTTAGAAATATATATATTTTAGTATCTTTGTAGATATAAATTTTCTATAATTTTAGATCCAAATTTAGAAAATGGAAAGCCATGGAATAAAGTAGTGCTATGCCTGGCATGGAAAGAGTAGACAATTTAACATGACACCTGGAATTCTGATTTAAGAAATTATGACATTGGATTTAGTTCAAGGCACTTAAAAACTTGAATGCTAATGACAACTAACTAAAAATATTCTTATAAAATTTTCAGTTCAGTTCAGTCGCTCAGTCATGTCTGACTCTTTGCATCCCCATGGACTGCAGCAAGCCAAGCTTCCCTGTCCATCACCAACTCCAGAAGTTTCAACTCATGTTCATTGAGTTGGTGATGCCATCCAACCATCACATCCTCCATCATTGCCCTCTCCTCCCACCTTCAGTCTTTCCCAGCATCAGAGTCTTTTAAAATGAGGCAGTTCTTCACATCAGGTGGCCAAAGTATGGGAGTTTCAGCTTCAACATCATTCCTTCCAATGAATATTCAGGACTGATTTCCTTTAGGATGGACTGGTTGGATCTCCTTGCAGTCCAAGGGACTCTCCAGAGTCTTCTCCAACACCACAGTTCAAAAGCATCAATTTTTCAGCACTCATCTTTCTTTTAAGGCCAACTCTCACATCCATACATGACTATTGGAAAAACCATAGCCTTGATTAGACGGACCTTTATTGGCAAAATAATGTCTCTGCTTTTAATATGCTGACTAGGTTGGTCATAGCTTTTCTTCCAAGGAATAGCGTGTTTTAATTTCATGACGGCAATCACCATGTGCAGTGATTTTGGAGCCCCCAAAAATAAAGTCTGTCACTGTTTCCATTGTTTTCCCATCTATTTGTCATGAAGTGATCGGACCAGATGCCATGATCTTAGTTTTCTGAATGCTGAGCTTTAAGCCAACTTTTTCACTTTCCTCTTTCACTTTCATCAAGAAGCTCTTTAGTTCTTCTTTGCTTTCTGCCATAAGGGTGGTGTCATCAGAATACCTGAGGTTATAGGTATTTCTCCTGGCAATCTTGATTCCAGCTTTCGCTTCATCCAGCCTAGCGTGTTTCATGATGTACTCTGCATATAAGTTGAATAAGCAGGGTGGCAATAAATGGCTTGACATACTCCTTTTCCTATTTGGAACCAGTCTGTTGTTCCATGTCCAGTTCTAACTGTTGCTTCCTGACCTGCATACATATTTCTCAAGAGGCAGGTTAGGTGGCCTGGTATTCTCATCTCTTTAAGAATTTTCCACAATTTGTGGTGATCCACACAGTCAGAGACTTTGGCACAGTCAATAAAGGAGAAATAAATGCTTTTCTGGAACTCTCTTGCTTTTCAATAATCCAATGGATTTTGGCAGTTTGATCTCTGGTTCCTCTGCCTTTCCTAAAACCAGCTTGAATATCTGGAAATCATGGTTCAGGTATTGCTGAAGCCTGGCTTGGAGAATTTTGAGCATTACTTTACTAGCGTGTAAGATGAGTGCAATAGTGCGTTAGTTTGAGCATTCTTTGGCATCACCTTTCTTTGGAATTGGAATGAAAACTGACCTTTTCCAGTCCTGTGGCCACTGCTGAGTTTTCCAAATTTGCTGGCATGTTGAGTGCAGCACTTTCACAACTTCATCTTTTAGGATTTGAAATAGCTCAACTGGATTCCATCACCTCCACTTGCTTTGTTCGTAGTGATGCTTCCTAAGGCCCACTTGACTTCACATTCCAGGATGTCTGGCCCTAGGTGAGTGATCATACCATCATGATTATCTGGGTCATTAAGATCTTTTTTTTAGAGGTTTTCTGTGTATTCTTGCCACCTCCTCTTAATATCTTCTGCTTCTGTTAGGTCCATACTATTTCTGTCCTTTATTGAGCCCATCTTTGCATGAAATGTTCCCTTGGTATCTCTAATTTTCTTGAAGAGATCTCTAGTTTTTCCCATCCTATTGTTTTCCTCTATTTCTTTGCACTGATCCCTGAGGAAGGCTTTCTTATATCTCTTTGCTATTCTTTGGAACTCTGCATTCAGATGGGTCTATCTTTGCTTTTTTCCTTTTCTTTTCACTTCTCTTCACAGCTTTTTATAAGGCCTCCTCAGACAGCCATTTTGCTTTTTTGCATTTCTTTTTCTTGGAAATGTTCTTGATCTCTGCCTCCTGTACAATGTCATGAACCTCTGTCCTTAGTTCATCAGGCACTCTATCAGATTCAATCCCTTGAATCTATTTCTCACTTCTACTGTATAATCGTAAGGGACTTGATTTAGTTCATACCTGAATGGTCTGGTGCTTTTCCCTACTTTCTTCAATTTAAGCCTGAATTTGGCAATAAGAAGTTCATGATCTGAGCCACAGTCAGCTCCTGGTCTTGTTTTGCTGACTGTATAGAGTTTCTCCATCTTTGGCTGCAAAGAATATAATCAGTCTGATATCAGTATTCACCATTTGGTGATGTCCATGTGTAGAGTCTTCTCTTGTGTTCTTGGAAGAGGGTGTTTTCTATGACCAGATATAAAATTTTACTATCTACAAAATGCTTTCACAATTTCTAAAAGAAAAGGCAACATAAATATCCTGAATCTTACTTATTCATAGTAAATAGCATTATTGCATATTTAGTTGATCTTATTTTAGTCTCCTGTGTAGAAACAAAGGCTTAGCATTATTAATTAACTTGCCTTAAGTTAGTTTTGGGCTTCCCTGTAGCTCAGCTGGTAAAGAATGTGCCTGCAATGCAGGGGGCACCGGTTTGATTCTCGGGAGTCAGGAATGATCCCCTGGAGAAGGGCCTGTCAGCTCACTCCAGTATTCTTGCCTGGAGAATCCCCTTGGACAGAGGAGCCTGGCGGGCCCCAGTCTACGGTGTCACAAAGAGTCGGACACAACTGAGTGACTAAGGGCACGGCAACTCTAGCTGTGCTTTGCACAGCTCTTGGCACATAGTGTAAATAGTGTAAGCTTGTTGTAGCTTATAAATGTTAATGTCAAGAATCAAGCTGAAGGCTTAAAGTGGGTGATAACTACTACTGCATTAGAATTTAAAACTGAGAAAAATTTCAAATGTGTTTATTAATTCATTAAAAATAACAAAAATAAACTCCTTACATGTTAACCTGAAAACATTTATAAGAACAAAATTGTCCTTTCCATAACAAAAACATTGAGAACCATGATAATATTTTACACTTTTGCAAATCTCTTTATTGGCTTAATAGAAGCCAGCTGAACATATCTGTGGCATTCAGTCAGATAGCCTCTGGTAAACTTCACTGCATATTCACGTGAGAATGAAAGTAAAAAGGAAATAAAACCGTGAATTATTTTAAAAATTTGTTTTGATCTTGCAGCATCCCTAAAAGAACCTCAAGTCTGTCTAGACTGTAGCTTGTGGCCCACCAGCTTCCTCTGCCCACAGGATTTCTCAGGCAAGAATACAGCAGTGAGTTGCTATGCCCTCCTCCAGGGAATCTTCCTGAACCAGGGATTGAACTTGCATCTCCTGCATTGGTAAGCAGACTCTTTACTGCCAAGCCACCAGGGAAGCCCCATGGCAAAGCAGCAAAGAATCCACCTGCAATGCAGGAGAGGCAGGAGACATGGGTTTGACCCCTGGGTCAGGAAGATCACCTGGAGCAGGAAATTACAACCCACTCCAGTGTTCTTGCCTGGGAAATCTCATGGACAGAGGCAACTGGCAGGCTACAGTCCATGAGGTTGCAAAAATCAGAGAGGACTGAGCAAGCATGCACAGTGGTTCTGAGTAGATCTCCATAGTTATTCTAAATTCTATAATCCTAAATCTTAATTGGTGAGTTACATTTTGAAACCAGGCTTTTGCTGCTTTGTAGGTATGACCAGGTTTTTATTTATTTATTTATTTTTAGGTATTTTGACTCAGCATTGAATAAGAAAGCCTAAGAAAGGGACAAAGAAAATTCAGAAAACTACCGTAATAAGCAATACTCAATAGTGATAATAAGTGGACAGAGTAGAACAGACTCAAAGCCAGTCTAAATAGAATCAGGCCCATGGTTGAAACTGAACTGAATACAGATGGCATAAATGCATGACTGGATATTGATTAGCTCAAAGTCACCAACAAGAGGCTGACGGATGATTAAATATTTGCCAATGTAAGTCCAGTTCTGTGACATTCAACTAAATGTGGACCCCAGGTGCCACTGTCTTGCTGTGAGAACAGTCTACCCAGTTTTCTCAGAAGATATGCTAAAATAATTGAAAATGAAGGGAAAGTAATGATTCTAAAAATGATATATTTGCCAAACATCTTTCATCCAGAATGAGATAATAAGTTTTAGTACAAAAGTCCTTGAGGAGGGGACAAAAGTTCCATTTCCTTTAAACACTACCTGAGAGATAGAGGTAAGTAGCTTAATCTCTCTGTCCCTCAGTAATTCTAAATGAAGGAGATAAACAAAATGGTATCTAACACTTTCTAAAGTCCAATACATAATGTAACAAACAGTAGAGAGAGCAGAAGACGTTATGAAACCTCTGATTAGCATTACTTATGTTAAGGAACAAAATATATTTGATATCCTCATTTTGCTGCGAAAGGCTCTGGTTATTTTATCATTATTATTGGTGTAGCTTCAAAATCTTTTCAAAATACATATTGAAGAATGGCTTAAAAACTGGTTTCCTTTTAGGAACTGAGAATGAGAGGGAAGTAACAAGTTTATAAATAACACCAGGGAGAATTAGAAGAGTATAAAATGAGACATATGTTCCAGGTAACAGAAAGAATGCAAAAATGTCTCAAGAGGTCAAAATCAATCCCTGTAGTTGGAAAGCAAGTCTAAGCAGCCAGAGAAAGAGAAAGTAGATTCTATGTGTGTTAAGTCACTTCAGTCATGTCTGACTCTTTGCAACTCTATGGACTGTAGCCTACCAGGCTCCTCTGTCCATGGGGTTTTCCAGGCAAGAATACTGAAGTGAGTTGCCATGCTCTCCTCCAGGGGAACTTCCCCACCCAGCGATTGAACCTGTGTCTCTGTGACTCCTGCATTGCAGGCAGATTCTTTACCCCTAAGCCATCGGAGAAGCCCAGATTCTATGAGGACCTGAGAAATTAAGTAGAAAGGAGATCACACAAGAACTTGCATCTCCCATACCCTAAAGCAAGGAAAAGCAAGTGAGAACATGGAAGATGTTTCCAAGAAGGAAATGAGAAAAACTAAGGCAGAAACAATAGACTATATCATTAATTAACCATAAAAGTACTTTAAAGAGAACTGAGAATACAGATCCAAACCATTACTACCTTCTAAAGAAAAAGAAAGAAAGAATAGAAGACTTTAACCTAATATAGCCTGTGCTGTGCTCAGTCACTTCAGTTGTGTCTGACTCTTGGTGACCCCATAGACCCTACAAAGCCCACCAGGCTCCTTTGTCCACGGGATTCCCCTGGCAAGAATACTGGAGTGAATTGCTATTTCTGCCTCCATGGGATCTTCCTGACCCAGGGACCAAACCCATGTCTCTTAAGCCTCCTGCATTTGCATGAGGGTTCTTTACCACTAGTGCCACCTGGGAAGTCTCTAGCAAATTTTTAACTTATAAAGATATAAATCTGAGAGTCATTCATAAAGAAAAAGTAGTAAATAACATGTTTCAGAACACTCCTCAGCAGAAATTATGGAGTAATCTGATAAGATTTTAAAAGAAAATGTTAAGAATAAGAAATATTATGCTCTTTCAAGATATTTTCCATTCATGTAGAAAATCAAAAGACTTCCCCAGATATGTATGGGCTCAGAAATAATGGCACTAATTGTTGTTGTTCAGCTACTAAGTCATTTCTGACTCTTTGGGATGCCATGGACTGGAGCACACCAGGATTCTCTTTTTCACTCTCTCTCAGAGTTGGTTCAAACTCATGTCCATTGAGTCAATGATGTTATCTAACCATCTCATCATCTGTTACCCTCTTCGCCTCTTGCCCTCAATCTTTCCCAGGAAGAGTGTCTTTTCCAGTGAGTCGGCTCTTTGCATCAGGTGGCCAAGGTATTGGAGCTTCAGTTTCAACATCAGTCCTTCCAATGAATATTCAAGGTTGATTTTCTTTAGGATTGACCAGTTTGATCTCCTTGCTGTATAAGGAACTCTCAAGAGTCTGCTCCAGTACCACAGTTCAAAAGCATCAATTCTTTGGCCCTCAGCCTTCTTTATGGTACAACTCTCACATGCATATATGACTACTGGAAAAAACTATAGCTTTGACTACATGGACCTTTGTCAGCAAAGCAATGTCTCTGCTTTTTAATATGCTGTCTAGCTTTGTCATAGCTTTTCTTCCAAGGAGTAAGCGTCATTTTATTTCGAGGCTGCAATCACCAACCACAGTGATTTTGGAGCCCAATGGAATTAATAAATCCTAAACATAAAAATGTATTGAGTCTAACTCCAACAAAAAATCAGGAAGTAGATAACAATTTACAATTTAAAATGCAAAAAATATGATATTGATAGATTAACAGAACTAACTGCTTATTCTGTTTAGAGTCTAAAGACAAAAATAAATCCTACAGCTTAAAATGTGACGCTTAATACCAAGGTACCACTTTTATCTGTTTCTTTGTTTCTCCTTCACCTATACCAGCAAATCTCTCTTAAGCTTACTCCTTTTGTGAAGAGTACAGATGAAATGTTTTTCCCTGAATTGATAGAAGCTTAAAAATGAAACAGTACTTTATTCTTTAGGCACTTGCTAATAATATTGAAACTATACAGTTGAGCTACTAGGCTCAGTGCATTATTAAACCAAAAGTTTTTGCTTTGTCTCTCTAAGTTATTGGTTTCCTTAGGAAAACAAATAAAAGCCATCTTAATAGCCAATAAACTTAACTAATGATTTTCTTCATAATTAAAACTCATATTGAATTACATGATCCACTGTGCTGCTTCTATTTTAATTGAGAAATAATAGTAAATCACTTAAAATGTGATATTATCTGACATATAGCCCCCTTTTCATACTCTTTTGAATCTCAGACCAATGATGTTCTTTCAGTAACTAATATTCACTATACAAATACATATGCTCATATAATAGTATAATATAAAATAAATATACCAAAAATATTGCGTTGTTATTTATGACTTGTAGAATTCTAGACAATTATAGTATGTTAATGTACACATTTTTCAAAGTATTTTTTTTTCATACATAGGAAACAAGACTAAAAGGTCAATGTTTTAAACTATGACTAAATTAAAAAATGCACCTAAACCACCGATGGTAGTTTTCTCAAATGTTAGCATTCTGTATATTTTAATTTGTAAAATTTTATTCTTTCCTATATTTGTCAAATTTCCCACAATGAATATTCATTTTCATGATACAAGAAATACACTAGTGAATATAGTGTATTTTGTCACGTTAGTCTACTTTTGCATCCTGACTAGGTGTAATTGGTATTTTGGAACATGCTCTTAGAGTACTGCACAGGTAATGGCTTGGGTGATTTATGTATATATTTCTTCTCAACTAAACTGCAGTCTCCTAAAAGACCAAATCTGACCCGGTCCTGATATCAACAGACCCTGAAATATGAATAGAAATGCAGTCCTACCTATCATATGTCTTGATATTTAAAATGATAAATAAACTGAAAAATAAGAAATGTTTTAGCCTCTTACCTTAGCAAATGCACCTTTCTAATGACAAAAGAAAAAATGTGTGTCAAGCTCTCATTTTCAAGTTAGTAAATATCAAAGATGAATAAATGTAACTATCACTACACATGCTTGGATGCTGTGTGGATGAGCTGCTGATGTTAGATGCATAAATACATATGCACACACACACTCTCTCTCTCTCTCTCTCTATATATATATATATATATATATGAATAGACAGATAGATATTTCATAAATTATTACACACCTATTTCATAACATATTTTTCTTGCCTTCATTTCAACAAAATCACTAATCATGGTAATAATTAAGATTTTCATATAATGATTTAAAGCAATTAATAAAATGAAATTATTCTAAAGGATATGGAAGTTAAATACATCTTAAACAAATAGGTAATTAAAGTTAAATGTAAAAATTAAAAAGTATTTTCACATATATTTATTTTTCTAAAATATTAAAAAACAACTCTTGCAAGAAAATATATAAATTATCATTAATGAGGAAAAAAATATCATTAATGAATATCAGAAGTTTTAAATTTTATATATATTGATTTGATGTTATGAAATTTTATGAAATGCTTATTTAAAATAATTATTTTTATGAATAGAAATAAAAGTAGAACTATCCACAAATCTGTCATTCAGTGTCCATCTAGTAACCCATGTAAAGTACTGGTATCAAGCTTCATGCATATTACATCTAGATCTACATTTAGTCAAAATTATGAGTAATATAAATTTTTAAATATTGAAAAATTCCTCAGACAAATGTGCAACAGTTGTAAAAAGTATTCTTATTTCTAAGAACTTTTAGGACTGCAAACTGGAGAACAAAGAGATGCAAGAAAATGAACACTCAGCCTTCCCTGGATAAAGTGCTTCATTGTGTAAGAATCTAACACATTCATGTTAGCTGAAAGAAAGTATTTTAAAAATTAACTAGTCTATATTTTTTAAAGAGCTCTACCTTTCAAACTCTGAAGAAGTAAATCAGTCTTTGACACTGAAAACACTTTGACATTGTGGGGTACAGCCCACAAATCTTCAAAACATTCGGATACAATCACTTTTTGCTTTAGGAACAAGTGCCCAGATATGCAGTGAAGCTTTTCCTGGGATCTCAGTGGTGTTAATCATGACAGCAAATGTTTAAGATTATACATTGTGCTGAGCAGAAACCGCCATGTGTTATTTAATAAGTTTAGTTATATTCGCAGTCCTCTGACTTGTTGAGTTCTTCTGCACTGATCTAAAGGCCATGTTGGTGGGAATCATGTCCTATCCAACTTGCTCACACAGTCATTCACAGAGTGTAATATATAACACAAAATGTAAAAACCACAGAATTTGTTGAATTAACTTGAAATATAATAAGAAATTTCTAAAGATATATATGGGAAAAGGTCTTAAAGACGTATTATGATACTTTTTGGAATTTGACAAAAGAATGACTAAACTGACATAAAAAATGTAATTAAGGGTTTAAGATTGAATAACAGAGCAAAACAAAAGAGGACATTGTGGGGACTACCTGCAATATCCCCTTCCTTCTTTTGAGTATAGCCTATATATCGAAAGTCCCTAGCCTTAAGAATAATAAAATAAATCATCACAATGATATCATTACAAATAATAAGATAAATATTGATATCTCTCTTCAAAACCCAATCCATCTTTACTTCTGAAAGAGAATCTGTTTACACTAAATGTGTAAAGTATGCATGCTTGGGCATAAAGCTTATATCCTTCTTATACTAGAAATATCTCAAATTTTATAAGCATGGAGCATTACTTAACATAAATGTGCTACTAGAAGAAATTATAAAATGTAGGCTAAATAGTTGTTTAGTAAGAAAAAATGTATTTTTAACTGTCCATTTGTTGAAGCAAGTGTCAGACAGTGTCACTCTACTGTAGTCCAATCTCAAAATATCTCTATTTTTACTCCAAAATAAGAAACACTCTATAATGTATTTCTGTATCTCCAAATGATTTCACTGAAACCAGTGCAGGTTTTCAACAAGGTAATCAAATCCTTCAGAGACTCTTCTAAATATA
The DNA here is from genome assembly GCF_910594005.1 of Cervus elaphus. NCBI lineage: Eukaryota > Metazoa > Chordata > Mammalia > Artiodactyla > Cervidae > Cervus > Cervus elaphus. The sequence goes on along the minus strand of NC_057833.1, from coordinate 18,621,732 downwards.
ATTCTTAACCTGCAAGGTATTTTATATTCTCTTTAAAAGAATACTGACAGAAATAAAATATGAAAGGATTTCCTCCTTAGTCCCCATAGACATGGAGTGGATCTGATTCTGTTTCAGCCTGAGTCAACAAAAGGTATTAATGGAAATACTACACCTCAGTATGCTCCACACTGCTAAAGTTGACAAAAATAGTCAAAGGGTTTTAAAAAAAAAAAAGGCTAGAAAAGTTTAAATTTTAGTAGCTCATTGTGAACCTTGAAAAAAGTCATTAAGTCTGTATATTGATGATACCTTCTTCGAAAAAATATATATATGACAAGTGAACCATTCTCAGTGTATTACTGTTTTATATCCTAGTTAAATGTTTCCAAAAATTACTTCCCTTAGTAATAAGGTTATATTATATATATATATATATATATATATATAAAACTTTTCATGCCATATAATGAAATATTATTTTCCCCCTGCTGTATACATTCACCTCAAATTTTAGTTAAGTGATTTGTAAAATGCCATTCTGTTAATCTTTCTCAATAACTAAAACATAATTTGGCTCTCCTAAAAATTCTAAAGCTGATAGGAACCTAAACTTTTAGAACCAGCGAAGAGTTTTCAACTAATCTAAATCTGACTTATGGCTTGTTCTGAAAGTTAAGAGTCTTTCTGGTACAATGTGTTTTTTCTATAAAACAGTTTAGTCACACAATGGATAAACAGGAGAAAGCTGCCAATATATGATATGTAAATTAATTGGTTCATACATGATATTCCTTAGCACTTTAGTGCTTGATGCCAAGTATCTGCTGAATGCATCAAGCCATGAAGGAATATAGTGCTTTATGTGGTACCCACTAATTCCACAATCAAACTTTTGGATCAAGTTGGAAAACTCTTCTAACTTAAAAATGATTATTACACTGTTCCTTGTGATACCTGTGTATTAGGTGAAATGGTAGCTACTAAAAGATAGGTCCACATCCTAGTTCCTATAACCTGTGATATTGTCTTCTTGGGGAAAAGGGTCTTTGCAAATAATAATAATTAAGGGTCTTAAGATGAAGATATCATCCTGGATGATCTGGATGGACTCTAAATCCAATAATGTATGTCCTTAGAAGAGGAAGACAGAGGGACATTTGAGACAGACAGAAGAAGAGAAGAATAGCAGAGGACAAGGCCATATGAAAAAAAATGAAGGCAGAGATTGGAGTAATGCAAACACAGGCTGCAACAGGCAAGAAGCAGAATTTCCCCTAGAGCCTCAGCAGAGAGTGATACCCTGCCAATAGCTGATTTTAGTCTTAGGGCTTCCAGGACTAAATAAATAAATAAATAAATGTTTGTTGTTTTAAGTTATTAGTTTGTGGTAATCTGTTAAGATATCCTGAAAAAAATAATATATCTTGTAATTTTTTATTTTTGTGTCCATAAGAGAGCAACCAAACTCAAACCTTCCTTATTCCTCATTCCAGTGCTAACTTTTGGACCTCTTTTTTGTAAATAAAGCCCTATTGTACTGTAATAGTCAAACTTATTAGAGATTTCAAATCTTTTTTAATCTGCACTAATATATTTATAAGGAATGCCACTATTTGTTTGTGTTTATGTTCCAGTTGCAAAGTTTTATAGATTTTGAGTGGTCTTGCCTCTCCTTGATTTCACTAAAAAGTCCTGACATTATTAATGTGTGATTTTGCAAAAGAACTTAAATTTAATTTATGAATTACTATTTTGTGAGATGATAGAAATGCCTGTATTTTATGTGAATAGATGTCCTCATCAAAAAACTTAATTCTATGTAAGAATTGACAGTATAACCTGTCAATGATAATTCAAAGTTAATTCATAATTTTCAATTCAGTTCAGTTCACTCGCTCAGTTGTGCCTGACTCTTTGTGACACCATGGACTGCAGCAGGCCAGGCCTCCCTGTCCATCACCAACTCCCAGAGTTTACCCAAACTCATGTCCATTGAGTCAGTGATGCCATCCAAGCATCTCATCCTCTGTCATCCCCTTCTTCCACCTTCAATCTTTCCCAGCATCAGGGTCTTCTCAAATGAGTCAGCTTTTCCAATCAGGTGGCCAAAAGACTGGAGTTTCAGCTTCTACATCAGTCCTTTCAGTGAACACTCAGGACTAATCTCCTTTAGGATGGACTAGTTGGATCTCCTTGCAGTCCAAGGGACTCTCCAGAGTCTTCTCCAACACCACAGTTCAAAAGCATCAATTCTTCTGTGCTCAACTTTCTTTATAGTCCAACTCTCACATCCATACATGACTACTGGAAAAACCATAGCTTTCACTAGACAGACCTTTGTCAGCAAAGTAAAATCACAGAAGCAGAGAATTGGATGGTATCTTGTTGATAAGTTTATTAAACTTTGAGACTAGAAAAGACAACTTCCCTATATTTGTTAGAATGTTATCCAATACTATTTGAAGATTTCTATTGAAGAAACACTCAAAACTTTAAACCACAGCCCATTCAATTGAATTCTTCTAACCATCCATGGTTTCTAAATTTTTTGAAGTATATTTAAGCCTCACTTTTTCATTTTTACTTTCATGTATACTTATATTTTTCTCTGAATTTTCATATTAAAATAGATTCAAAATATTCTTTAATTAGGTAAAATAAGACTTGAGAAGAGTGACTAAGAGTTTGGTACAGTGAAAATACAGAGATAGAGAACCAATATGGAAATAAATGGAAAATAATGGAAAATAAATAATAATGGAAATAATGGAAAATAAAAATCTGATCTAGATAAAGCAACCCAAATGTTTGTCATCTGACAAATGGTAAACACAACATGGTATATCTATGTAATGAAATATTATTCCACAATATAAGAAATGGTACAATATGGGTAAGTCTTGAAAACATTATGCCAAGTGAAAGAAGTCAATTAAATACACACATACATACATACAAATATATTATGACTCTATTTTATGAAATGTCCAATATAAGCCAATCTATGGAGCAGATAGTAGATTAGTGGTTGTCAAGGACAATCAGTAAGGTGTAATGTACAGTGACTGTCAGTGGATTTCTTTTTAAGGTGATAAAATTTTATATTAGATATTTATGGCTGCACACCTCTATAATATACTAAAAACTACTGAATGGTACATAATAAAATGTGAATTCTATGATACATAAATTACATCTCAATAGGTGGCACAGTGGTAAAGAATCTTACTGCAATGAGGGAGACCTGGGATTGATCCCTGGATAGGGATCCCCTGGAGAAGGGAATGGCAACTGAGGATACTGGCTCCAGATGGTAAGGCGCATATCAAATGAATGACTTCAGTGAGCCCAGACATTTGTATCTTCATATCAATAACCTCAGATATGCAGATGACACCACCCTTATGGCAGAAAACAAAGAAGTAAAGAGCCTCCTGATGAAAGTGAAAGAGGAGAGTGAAAAAGTTGGCTTAAAGCTCAACTTTCAGAAAACTAAGATCATGGTATCCATTCCCATCACTTCATGTCAAATAGATAGGGAAACAGTGGAAACAGTGGCTGACTTTATTTTTCTGGGCTCCAAAATCACTGCAGATAGTGATTGCAGCCATGAAATTAAAAGATGCTTACTCCTTGGAAGGAAAGCTATATCCAACCTAGACAGCATGTTAAAAAGCAGAGACATTACTTTGTCAACAAAGGTCCATCTAGTCAAGGCTATGGTTTTTCCAGTAGTCATGTATGGATGTGAGAGTTGGCCTATAAAGAAAGCTGAGCCCCAAAGAATTGATGCTTTTGAACTGTGGTGTTGGAGAAGACTCTTGAGAGTTCCTTGGACTGCAAGGAGATCCAACCAGTCCATCCTAAAGGAGATCAGTCCTGGGTGTTCATTCGAAGGATTGATGTTGAAGCTGAAACCCCAATACTTTGGCCACCTGATGTGAAGAGCTGACTCATTTGAAAAGACCTTGATGCTGGGATAGATTAAGGGCAGGAGGAAAAGGGATATGGTTGGATGGCATCACTGACTCAATGGACAAGAGTTTGAGTAAACTCCGGGAGTTGGTGATGGACAGGGAGGCCTAGCATGCTGCAGTTAATGGGGTCGTAAAGAGTCAAACATGACTGAGCTACTGAACGGAACTGAACTGAAAGCAGAATAACTTTCCTCCAACAAATAACAGCACACCAAAAAAAAACAAAAACAAAAACAAAAAAAACAACTGACAGTATTTCAAAACAAGCTAAAGAAACTTAATAAAAAGACAGAACAATGAAACAAAAACTTAGAAAAACTAATATATGATAATGATTGAAGAAGCCAGAATTGCAAAAGATTTTACATAATATAAGAAATAATTAGAAGGAAAGAAAAAAAAAAACATTTCAGAAATAGAAACTATATTAGAAGTTTTATACTTCCTCTTAAGAGAAGTAGAAGATGGAAAGTAGGGAACTATTAATCAAAAAGAAGAGAATAAATATATACAAAGTACTTAAAAGATATTGAGAGAGACAAATGAAAACAAAGCAATGAAATGTAATAAACACTAAAAACTATAAGAAACATTTTTCTGAAATGAAAAAGACTTGAAACAAAACACTGAAATGGCAGACTACATATTTGGGGAAATTGACCCAGGAGAACCAAAACGAAACATATCCTGGTAAAGCCACTGGACCTTAAAAGAGAGAATTTTTCTTTGCTTTTAGTCAAAGAGACCAAGAGACTTAAATGAGAAAGAAAATCAGATTACTACCAAATTATTCAACCTTAACATGCCAGAACAGAATAATATATTTCTGAAACTCAAAAGATGAAAATATGAGCCAAATATCACCTACTTTCAAGTCAATAAACTACAAACTATTAAAAACAAGGAATACTGTTCTTAATGAGCCCTTCTCTGAAAGCATCTCTGAAAGCATTATATATGAGGATTTGTGTGTGTGTGTATATGCGTATGTGTGCTCCATTGTGTCTGACTTTTTGTGACTCCATGGACTACTTGTAGGAAATATTAAATATAAACCATACCTAAAATTGGGCTTCCCTGGTGGCTCAGCTGGTAAAGAATCCACCTGCAACGTAGGAGACCTGGGTTCGATCCCTGGGCCAGGAAATTCCCATGGAGGAGGGAAAGACTATGCACTTCAGTATTCTGGCCTGGAGAATTTCATGGACTGTATAGTCCAGGGGTCTCAAAGAATCGGACACGACTGAGCGACTTTCACTTTCTTCATACCTAAAATGAATGATGATTATAAGGAAATTTAGTAGTATATGATGTCTGTATACTGTGAAAATATATTATATAACTACCAAAAAATAATGTGGGGGAATAGAGAGAGTAAATGAAAAAGTAAATAAACTCACAGATTGCCTAGTCAATATTAACATAAAGTAAAATAATAATATTTTAAACTAGCTCCTGTGGGGATTCACTATAGTTTTCTCTCTGCTTTCATATGTTTGAAATTATTCATAATAAGAATGCTAATAAAAGAGGTAACTTTGAAGTTTGCAGTTTATAGAGTCGTGCAAAAAAGCAAATGAGAGACAATGAAGACTGGAAACATGTTAGTAGAGAGAGGAATAGAAAGGAGAGAACGGATGTATTATTGGATAGAACTGGCAGAAATCTGTGACCTGTGGAGGTAAAAAGGGTAGAGGTGCCAAAGATGACTCCAAGCTTCTGGCTGAGAGGACTTAGTAGATGTGAATATCTTGAGACATGAGACACATGAGGAAGTGATGCAATTAACTTAGAGCGAAGCACAGAAGAATATGTTTTGCATAGATGATGATGAGCTATATGTGGAGAGATTAAATTTGCCAAAAATGTTAAGGTAAAATTATATAATTAGGTACCATAATGATTGGAACCCTATGCCCAATTAACAATAAAATCTATCAAATAACTTCAGAATTGACTCACTCTCTCTCTTCCTTCCTGTCTACTTTGGTTTGTGAAGCTCTTTCCTCTGTATATTCATCTTTCCTGCTTTTTCTTCTGTTCTTACATTTTAAGAATGCAATAGAAAAGAATTGGCCTGCCAATGCAGGAGAGGCAGATTCGATCCCAGGAAGATCCCTTGGAGAAGGAAATGGCAACCCACTCCAGTATTGCTGCTGAGGATAACCCCATGAACAGAGGAGCCTGGTGGGCTACAGACCATGGGATGGCAAAAAAGCCGGTCAGGAGCTGTGACTAAATAACAGCTTAGATATTTAAATTTGTCTGGAAAATGATCTGTCCTGGTTTTAAAATTTCAAATAATAAGGGGAAATGTTAAATGTTGTTTAAAGAAAAATAAACAACTGCCTTCTAATTCTGCTCCCCAGGATTTGGAGACATGAAGCTCTTTTAATTGTTTCCCCTGGCACATATTTTTCTATTTTGAAATTATAGGCAAATTCTATGAACTCTGAATTTATCAATTAATAAATTACATATTGTCTCCCACTAAGATAAATGTTTAGCTCTTATACTCACTTATCCTATAATCACAATACAGTTATGTCACATTAATATTATATCAGCATATGGTGCTTTCATTACAAGCAGTTAAACGTGGTTACCCTTGAACCAGTCAATGCACTCAAGTTACATTTTGTTCTTTTTAAACAAAGTTGCTTTGTTTTTCATGAAGTTTGTAATGATTACCTCTTTTGCCCATATTTTTAGTTTACTGTGGTCCTTTATAATGTGCCTTGTCTCATCATCCAGTACTCCTTCAATGAAATTTTCTCTTTTTACGTTTCTTTAATTGAAGTAAATCAGTGAACTAAATTAACTGTAAGATCAAACATCACATGTTCTATCAGTTTTCCTTAGCCACCAAAAGACCTGGGGAGGCGCATGGCTTTCAAAGGATTCTGCATAGTTATCGCCTCAAACACCCCGTTACCATAATTCTGAGAATTTACTTCCCGATACTGCATAAGGAGAGGCATGTTGTAGAGTTTACAAGCACAGATTCTGAAGTCAGTTCTAACCAATTCAAATCCTACTCCTTGGGGGGTGTTACAGGATATAAATGAATAATATGTATAAAGTGTCCAAAGTAGTTAATTTACAAAGGGAAAGACAGAGTACTTTTTAAATAAAAATGCTCTTCCTTCATCATATTTAGGGTGTCTTCTTTCTTGGCTCCCTCTACTGTTTTGGAGGAACAGATGTTTCAAGAGCTTCTTGAGAAAGGATGGGAGATACATTGTTGAGATGTTGCATGTTGAAAACTTACTTCTTCTACCCTTACACTTGCTAAAAATTCTAGTTTAAAAATATTTCAATCATACCATTAAATTAATTAAAATTGCAATAAATCATGTGATTAAATTCAATGCAATTGGGCAACTAATTAAAGTGTTTTTTAAAATCTCAACAAAATAGCTTTAGGATTCCCTGCATCAAAAGCTAACACTAAATTAGTAAATTCTGACACTGAAGATTTTCAGTGATTAATGAGAACAGAGAAACACAACAGTGGCCCCAAGTATGTTATGAGCTACATTATTGCAAAGGATATGGAACCTGATATACAGAAAATGAGCTACCTATATTCTTTAAAGCTTTCCTGTAATTTAACTCTCTCTCAGCCACTGAAACTAAGTCTCCAGGAGTAATAGCCTACATTCATCCTCCCTGTTGATGATAGTTTTTAGGTAATGTACTTGAAAGTCAATTTGGATGTAAATAAAATACTTCACTCTCACTTTGCCGAGAAAACACAGTCTAACTACCAGCTATCAATATGGTTCAAATTAAATCCTTTTCCTTAAAATAGAGTGGAAAATCTGGAAACATCAAATATTTCATAATAACAATAACATTAAAGGAAGTTTTTAACCAAAGTAAAAACAACAAGCAAAACCATCAGCATCAACAATTAAAAAAAAAAAGAACAATTAACCAGACTACAGGAGATGAAGCTAATGAAAATAATAAAATTTAATAAAGAAAAAGACTAAAATATTAAAATAAGTAAATAGGTAAAAGATTGATTTTATACTAAGCTTACATTGTAGTATTAAAATAAGTGAAATATAAAATAATTTTTAAAGTAAATAATAAAATAAATAAGCAAGTAAGAATATTAAATGAGTAAAACTTTAAAAAGATGATAAAATTTTAAACTAAAAGTAAGAAAAATGGAATATTTTTTAAAACTCAATTAATAGAACTCAAAATCTAGTCTCCCACACACAAAACAAAACAATAACAAAACTTGATTTTTTTTTTTTTTTTTAATAACTTGACTAACGCTGCGCCTCACAGGACAAACCGAGACTGTGAGGGAGACAGTATGGCGCTGGGCGCTGGCCTCTCAGCAGCAGTCCCGGAGGCTGCACGTCAGGGACTCTCACTCAGGAGGGTTCAAAAGCCGGGCGGCCCTGAGGGATCGGACGTGCCAGGTCGGCCGGCCCACGCGTCCTGGCCCCGCCGTGGGCTGTGTAGTGCCCGCACCCGTGACTGTCCTTGCACGCTGACCCTAGGCGAGGTCCGGGACACCCGCGACCTTAACATACACTCTAAAGAGTAAATGAGACAGAATTGTATAGAAAAAATAAACTGGAGAAAACAGAAAAATATTTAAAAATAGAAATGACATGCTAAGAAATATGGCATATGCAGCCACACTCCATTGACAAAATTATATTACATCCATTAAGTATCCATTCTATTACGTAAGATTGGATAGGATGGAGGGGGAAAATAATCAAAGAAATAGTGTGAGAAAATACCTGTGAACTGAAGGAAAAAAAAGTCTTTAGATTGAAAATCATCACCAAATGGCAGAAGAAAATAAAGAAAAATCAGCTGAAAAACATATAAATGTGAAAACGCTGACTAGAAAGATAAAAAGAAAATTGCAAATTTTCAGAAAAAATACACACAAAGGAATAGACAATTTCTTATAATATCTTAATTACCAAATTTGATGAAGAATATAAAAATACCTGAATAGAACTGAAAATTAAGATAAACTTGAAAAGGTAATAAAAAATCTTCAACTTTTAAATAAATATTTGATTAAATTCAGCACCTTTCTACGATATTATATTGTCATCCAACATAATCTACAAATGATAAAATAATTTGAGATTCCAAGATAACAAGCAAGTTTACAATGCTTATATGATTCATGTTTATTGTTTCACCTAGCATACTGGCAACATTTTTTTTAACTGAGATCTTAGAGAAATGGGACTAGCATACAGTGTAAGTTTTAGCATATATTGGTACACACTTTTAGAAGGACGGTTTTAAATGTGCATATTCTTGCTCCAAGAAAGAAATCTTACAGAAATACATATACATATATACATATATGTATATGTATAACATTCCACCATATATCTTATATATATGTGTGTGTGTGTGTGTGTATATATATATTCATCAGAGGATGAAATGGTTGAATGGTTTGAGAAGGCTCCAGCAGTTGGTGATGGACAGGGAAGCCTGGAGTGCTGTGGTCCATGGGATCACAAAGCATCAGACATAACTGAGCAACTGAACTGAACTGATGAATATGTGCATATATATATACACACACACACACACACACACACACACACACACACACACAATGTATGTTTTTCACAGTATTATAAGAATGAAAAACTGAAAAATGCTGCATGCCCATCAATGACAAATGATTAAGTAAAATATGATATGTTCATCTTAAAACAATCTGAAGGTTTAAAAAGGTAAGTATTTTACTTATAAGTTTGTCTGACATATTTAAATTTTGGTACTAGGCATGGATAGAGGAGCCTGGAAAGCTACAGTCCATAGGGTCGCAAAGACAGACACAACTGAGCACACACACACTACTACTACATTCATCCATGCAATATATAGGAAAGATACATCCAAAAAGGACTTACACATTTTTCTCTATAAGCCTTTCACTTATGTATGCATTTATTTTCATACTAAGCATATATTTACTGTTTACTTTGGTTAAAATCCTTAAAAATATGTAAAGAAGCATGATAAATATAGTTTCCAATTTCTTATTATCGTTAATGGTTTATCTTGTAGTATTGTAATTATCCTGTTTTACTGCCTATTAGCTGCTCTAGTGCCAATTACTTTGGTACTGCTTTACTAGGTAAACAGAGTGAAATAAAGTTCACTAATGGTTAGTAATATGATGCAAAAAGTTTAGAAGTGATGAAATGAGCAATATCACTAAACTGCTGAAACTGTGCTGAGATTCACTAAGTGCTATACAAAAGAAAGCAAACAAACAAGAATTCATTACACAGTTGACTAAGCTCTGCAACTGATGGGCAATCCTCATTGCCATGTGACATTCAGGCTCTCATTAGTGATTTCAGGCCAGCAGAGGAGACAATAAAATTTGATGCAAGCTGTCAAGGTGAAGTTTTAAGAGTTATGATTCTGAATTTATTGTCAAGAGTCATATAAGAGTAATACAGGACAAACAGATTTAGAAATGTCTTTACACAAGAAATTAGGTGGCTATAGTCCTAAATCAAATCCAGAAATCTTAACATCTCAAAAAAAAAAATCAGGGAAACACATAAAAAAATGTTATATTAATCCAACTTCTATTTTTTAGAATTCTTTGTATAAAAGATAATGATAATCAATGAATAATGGTAATGTCTATAATTGTTCATTATTTTCTCATAAATTTGACTTTAAGAAAATCATACTAGCTATTCCTAGGAATAAGATAAACAAAAGCTCTACAGGTACCTGCAAATAAAATAAAACTTTTAGTAACATCTCTTGAACTGGAATGCAATCAAAATCTAAATCTGTATATCACCATGAAATAACGACTTCCTGGGCTAGGGAAGCAAATAATAGGTCATATTTTTAATCTTTTAGCATGGGGAGAGAGCCTTGTAAAACCAAACAGATTGCCTGGCAAAGGTTTCTGAACTTGATTTTTTTTTTTTTGTAATCACAGAGAACTGCCAGCTATCAATAGAAAATCTCAACCGAAGGATTCATAGGGCTTAATCTATTAGATTAAACAGATGTAGTTAGCAAGGCTCTTTCAGTCTAAAGAGAGGTATAATAATATGTTAGAGGTGTTAGTAAAATTTCTAAAACTTACTGTTGGCTTTATAAAGTTGTGGTTAATATTTTAGCTTCTAGCAATAATTTTATCATGGTCCTATTTTCTTATCTTTCTGAAAATAAAATTTATCATTATGTGATGCATAATATAAAGTTCTTTGTTAATTTTTTTAAAAATTCTAAGTAAACTATACTTTTTTCTTGAGAATTTTACTTTCTGTGAATTGCAATAATTATAAAAGCATATTATGTGAAAATCATGAGATAGTAATTTTAATAATGAAACAAAAGTATTGCAAATGTTGTACTACTATTACATTCTCAAATAACTAAGTAATCAAAAATTATAAGATAAAGTACATGTATTTATTAACTATATAATATCAAACATTTTTTCACAAAAGAATCTGTTTTTTAAAAATGTGGTTTTAAAATATTCTGCTTTTCAGTTTACTTTAGTATATTAAGTGCCTTACACTAAGCAAGAATCATTTGAAAAAAACTAAAAATACAGAAAGTGTAAATGCCTAGAGAAGATTGTAATTTTAAATTAAGAAGACAAGCCCAGTAAGATTAAATAATTTTTATAAAGTCACATTTAAAAGAGGAGAAGGTAGATCTAGAGTCTATGGTCTCCTGACTATCACACTGTATTTTCCAACTCTATTATTATGGACTATCATTTTCAATTAAATGTCAACTATGTTAAAACTTTGTGGGCTTCTCAGGTGGCATTAGTAGTAAAGAACCCATCTGCCAGTGCGGGAGATGTAAGAAATGGTGGTTTGACCCATGGGTTGAGAAGATCCCCTGGAAGAGGGCTTGGCAACCCACTCTAGTATTCTTGCCTGGAGAAGTTCATGGACAGAGGAGCCTGGTGGGCTATGGTCCGTAGTCGCAAAGATTGAAGTGACTTAGCACACACAGATGCATGCATGCTAATACTTTACATAATTGTAAAGTTAGAGAAATTAGAAACAAACTATTGAATATCTTATAAACTGTGTTTATCATTGTTAGTAATCTCATAAATCTTCAGTAAAAAGAATATTTATATTCACAAGTTTATCAGATATCCTGAACTTTAATGAACCACATCATGGGACAGAAAAGCATAAATAAGATAGACACATAAAGCAAAACTTTAAACTTTTGAGTCTAAAAAGCAAGTTTCATATTATGTAAGCCTCATATTTTAAATTTTTCCAGCCATTATGAACTATTATTCAAGATACCTAAATTTGTTGAGATTAGTGGCATTGTTCATCAGTCCTAAAATGCAATACTCTGTGTGTAGTATTTAAATCTACTCATTCTATTGAATAATTAGCTCTGGAACCCCAAAGAAAATTGCCCTAAAGATAAATACGCACTGAGGCAGAAAGACTGCTTTTTACCTCTTTTAAAATCACCTGTAACTTATACCCTTCTTAAACAAGTTAGGACTGAGAACATTCAAAAGTTACTGAATAAGGAACTGTTCACATCATTCAACAAAGAACCTCTTTCACTCATCTAGCTGGTTGTCTCTTCTCAAGACCAGCCCCTACCAACCTTCCACTTAGTCATAAACTATTGTAAGTACAGTTCTTTGAGGCATTGATATAAGGTGATTATGTTCTCAAATTCAAAGCAGTTCAGCTCATTGAAAAGGCTGACTCAGGGCAATGAATGTTTCAGCACTAGGCTCTTCACTAGCAATGAAAACTTCTGCTGCTGCCTGTGGGTGTAGAGCAAGGTCAGCGATTTGCAGGTAAATAGCTCCCTCCACTGGCCCAACCATCATTCTGCGCTCTGAAGTCTAAAATCCAAGTCTCCTACCACCAAGTTTGCAAACAGAACACAGAATGCTAGAGCAGCTTGAAAATTTAGAAACACTGAATTTATAGGTGTCAGCCAGTAACTAAAAGGTGGCAACCCTTTGAGTACTAAGATCTAAATGGGAACTTAATGAGTTGAAGGAATACATATCAATGCCTATAAATATGAAAACACCTATAAGGGAGAGCAAGACCTGAGACTGGAAAACACACTCTAAAAAGCAGTTTGCAGTTTTGAGAGGATAAAATGATAAAAAAAGGAGTACCAGTGATCTCTAAACTGCCATATAGTGGATACTGGGTCTAGTTGGGCTTTTGTTTTGCTGGTTGGGTATTAAAGTTTAGAGGTTACTCAATTTGCTTGGGTCAGAATTGTTGTTCAAACTTGCCTTCTCCTAAAGAATATATATGCTTTCAATTTGAGAGGATACTCCTCATTAGCCTATCTATGGTGTATATATTTCTTTGTCATGATATTGTGCAGCCCAGCTTCTTTATTTTACAAGTGAGGAGGTTAGAAAACATGAACTAATTTACTAAAAATGTCCTTTTCTAAGCTCTAGCCAGATCACCTGACACTTAGTCTGGTATTCTATATAGGGGAAGAGTGTTTCTTGCAATGTGTAGTCCCTGGACCAACAGCAACATCATCATACCTGAGACTTGCTAAGAATGCAAATAACAGGCCCACCTCCCAGACCTATCAAATCAGAAACTTGGGGCAAATGAAAGAAATCTGGGTTTAAGCAAGTCTTCCAGATGATTATGATATGCATTAGAGTTTGAAACTTTACTTGACATATATAATTACTTTAAATTTATTATTTTTTTTAAAAATTTTTTTATTAGTTGGAGGCTAATTACTTCACAACATTTCAGTGGGTTTTGTCATACATTGATATGAATCAGCCATAGATTTACACTTATTCCCCCTCCCGATCCCCCCTCCCACCTCCCTCTCCACCCGATTCCTCTGGGTCTTCCCAGTGCACCAGGCCCGAGCACTTGTCTCATGCATCCCACCTGGGCTGGTGATCTGTTTCACCATAGATAGTATACATGCTGTTCTTTTGAAACATCCCACCCTCACCTTCTCCCACAGAGTTCAAAAGTCTGTTCTGTACATCTGTGTCTCTTTTTCTGTTTTGCATATAGGGTTTTCGTTACCATCTTTCTAAATTCCATATATAATTACTTTAAATTATTTAATAACATTAATGAATATAATTTAAGTTTAAATTAAATTTTAAATTTATGTACTAAATTGTAGTGCATAAAATCAACTTACGAGTTATGTTCAAACTGATCCTCTTCAGTCAAAACTGGATAAATTGTTCCCATCAATGCTGACTGTATCCCTTCCAATGTTCCATTCTATTTTGTCCACAAATACTGTTCATTCTTCTAGTTCACTCAAAGTACAATTTCTGTGTATTTTTTTCCTTCTATAACTCAACTAAGTTGCAGATCAAACTGGTCTTGTCCTATTACCATTTGGTAGAATAGTATTACTATTCTATACAATTATTATTACTATTCTATACAGTTACTATTACTATTCTATACAATTACTATTTGGTAGAAAGTTGCATACTTCTACAAAAGCAATTTTAACACTTCACCTACTCATTTATAATAATTGATTTCCATTATAAGATTCTAAATGTTTGACAGGCCAAAAGGTGTTGATATGCCACCAAATTTGGAGAACTCAGCAGTGGCCACAGGGCTGGAAAAGGTCAGTTTTCATTCCAATCCCCAAAAAAGGCAATGCCAAAGAATGTTCAAACTATCACACAATTGTACTCACTTCACATGATAGCAAGGTAATGCTAAAAATCCAAGCTAGGCTTCAAATGAAAGTAAATTGAGAACTTCCAAATATACAAGCTAGATATAAAAAAGGCAGAGGAACCAGAGATCAAATTGCCAATATCCCTTGGATCATAGACAAAGCAAGGGAATTCCAAAAAACACCTGCTTCATTGAGTACACTAAAGCCTTTGATTGTGTGGATCACAAATTCTTAAAGAGATGGGAATTTCAGACCACCTTACCTGTCTCCTGAGAAATCTGTGTATAGGACAAGAAGCAACAGTTAGAACCAGACATATAAGAATGGATTGGTTCCAAATTGGGAAAGGAGTACATCAAAGCTGTATATTGTCACCCTGCTTATTTAATTTATATGCCAAGTACATCATGCAGATTGTTGGCTGGATGAATCATAATCTGGAATCAATCAGCAATATTGTTGGAGAAATATCAACAGCCTCAGATATGAAGATGATACTACCCTAATGCAAGAAAGTGAAGAGGAACTAAAGAGCCTCTTGGTGGGGTGAAAGAACAGAGTGAAAAAGTTAGCTTAAAATTTAACATACAAAATCTAAGATCATGGCATCTGACTCCCATCACTTCATGGCAAATATATGGGGAAACAATGGAAACAGTGGCAGATTTTATTTTCTTGGGCTCCAAAATCACAGCAGATGGTGACTGCAGCCATGAAATTAAAAGGCACTTGTTCCTCAGAGGGAAAGCTATGACAAACCCAGACAGCATATTAAAAAGCAGAGATGTATCACTTTGACGATAAGTTCAGTTCAGTTCAGTCATTCAGTCATATCCATCTCTTTGCGACCCCATGGACTGAAGTGTGCCAGGCTTCCATCACCAACTCCCGGAACTTGTTCAAACTCATGTCCATTGAGTCAGTGATGCCATACAACCATCTCATCCTCTGTCATCCCCTTCTTCTCTGCCAACAAAGGTCTGTCTAATCAAAGCTGTAGTTATTTTTTCCAGTAGTCATGTATGGATGTGAGAGTTGGACCATAAAGAAGGTTGAGGGCCAAAGAATTGATGCTTTTGAACTGTGGTGCTGGAGAAGACTTTTGAGAGTCCTTTGAACTGCAAGGAGCTCAAACCAGTCAATCCTAAAGGAAATCAATCTTGACTTGGAAGGACTGATGCTGATGTTGAAGCTCCAGTACTTTGGCCACCTGATAGGAAGAGCTGACTCACCGCAAAAGACCCTGATGCTGGGAAAGATCGAGGGCAGGAGGAGAAGGGGAATGACAGAGGATGAGATGGTTGGATGGCATCACTGACTCAAGGGACATGGATTTGGATGAATTCCGGGAGCTGGTGATGGACAGGGAGGCCTGGTGTGCTGTGGTTCACAGGGTCGAAAAGAGTAGGACATGACCGAGTGACTGAACTGAACTGAACTGAATCTCAATAAATGCAAAAAAAGCCTTTGTCAAAAACCATCACCCATTTATGATTAAAACTCTTCAAAAAATGGATGATGGAGGATGAGATGGTTGGATGGTATCACCGACTCAATGGACATGAGTTTGGGTGGACCCCGGGAGTTGGTGATGGACAGGGAGACCTGGCATGCTGCGGTTCATGGGGTCGCAAAGAGTCAGACATGACTGAGGGACTGAACTGAACTGAACTGAAGTCACTAATAATTCTCTGCTCAATTGAAGAGGTTAAAAATTACTGATGTTTCCATCCCTCCCGTACCCTACCAAAAGACTTTGTTCTAATTGTTATGGAATGTGGTCAAGGCATCAGAAGTTAAAAAAAATTCCTCAGGTGATCTTTAATGCGAAGTCAAAGCTAAGAACTATGACCTAGAATGATCTCCAAGGCAATATTAAGATTTGTTTAAAAATAACAGTAATCAGACTTTGTTTTAAAATAACAAAATGAGAATATCAGGAATTTATTTTAAAATAACAGGAATAACAGGAGGAGAAGGGGATGACAGAGGATGAGATGGTTGGATGGCATCACTGACTCAATGGACATGAGTTTGAGTAAACTCCAGGAGTTGGTGATGGACAGGGAGGCCTGGCGTGCTGCAGTCCATGGGGTCGCAAAGAGTCGGACCCAGCTGAGCGACTGAACTGAACTGAACTGAACTAAACAGGAATCAGGCTGTACTACGACCTCTATAGGAAACTGGTAAAAAATATCTCTGGTTTAGGTCTACTGAACCGGCTGACTGAGTTTACCACTTCCATATAGAAAGAAGAAAAATATGCTTACAATGTCAGTGTTTATAAAGCAGTGACAAGGGCAAACATTTCTATTAATCAGAATACACACTAATCTCCCCTAATATCTTACTTAGATCCTTCCCCAGTTCCACAAATGACATACTGAAGTACTATTTTTATAGATGAAAATCTCACAAGCCTCTGTCTCAGTTAACAATAGTATTTTGGGACTCCATACAAGATTTATTTGCTTGACTGGACAGTTTCTCAGAACCACATTCTCGTTCTTTAATGAAAATGCTATTCCTGGCATATCAATCCTTAGTGCCAACTATTTGAATAGATTTCTAATGGACTTCTAATATAATGTTAATACATTCTCACTTAGCACCCTTTTTGAAAAATGTCAAACACTTTGATCATCTGGTCCAGAAGTTTCAAACCAGTGCTCTCAGATACGTTAAATGTACTATATTCAAAAAGAAAAAAAAAAAGGAAAAAGACACTAACAAAGACAAACAAACAAAAAACCACAGAAAGTCAGTTGTTTCATTTGAGAAATCTCATCTAAAACATGAACTTTTTTTTTTTAATAGACTGGAATGTTTAGCAACACTGGACATCAACTTTTCATGCTATATGAAAATGAAAACCACAAGTTCTATCTCCAACACTTACTGCTTACACTCTTAAGTCTGCCACAGTCCCTATGAGGATTGCTAATGCATTTATTAACTGTCTGACTCTTGATATCCTACATTTAGCTGGACCTCAGGTTTCATTGATGAGGGTATTAATGCTAAGTGGAAAGATGGGGATAGGGAGAAAATTTAAAGTTGAATTCAGTTAAGGACAGTTAGAGATTTCTCTCTGTGAAGTCAGCCTGATAATTTCACCTTTTTTAAACCCAGTTCTACAAATATGATCAGGGTCCCATGAAAGGACCAATCTTACAGTAATTATACATAGCCCAAACGTGATAAAAAAGGATGAAGGACAACATGTCTAGGAAGAAAAATGAAAAAAAAAATCTGGAGAAATGAAATTTTAATTTAGAAAAAATTTACCAGAGTGTGGGAGATGGCTTAAAAATTCCAAATGTCAAAATGTGTTTTATAATTCAGAAATGACTAAATAAGTCAATTTATACACATACATGTGCATACATTGTAGGAATTATTTCCTCATTATGCAATCTTTCTTTGATCTTTCTTAAATTTCAAATGATTGACACTTCCAGTGGCTTTGTTTTGTGTTTTATGTCTTTACAAATGCTCTGATCTGAATGACTACAGCTTTTGAAATATATTCCTTGTTATAATCCAAAATATGTCAGATATAGTAATCTAGCCATTCTAATTTTCTTTTGAGCTAACTCTTACTTCACTAGCTATATTTTCTTTGACGCCCTTTGATCACTTCCTCTGGTATTTACTATCTACCTTGTCTCCCTTTTAAAACTAGAATGTTCACTTCAGGTAGTTAGCATTCTATGTCTAGGAATCACTAAGGTAAGAGAGAAAACAAACTCTCTCTCTCTTTTCCTCTCATTCTACCAAGAGAAGAGTATTTCTGAGAAACATTTACAGACATAAATTTCAGTCTTTTTCTCTTTTCATTGTTTCCCTCAACACTGAGAAAGGATCAAAGATTCAAACCTAATCATTTTTAGAACTTCAGGATTTAGCTTTGTACTGTATCAGCTTTATCTCATTATCAATTTTTTGATGCTGTTGTTTTGGGTTGATATCAGAGTGAAAGTCATTTCTTTGTCTATTCTGGGTAGAACTAGAGAATATATGCTTCATGGAAGAATAACTGGCAACCAATATCAAGGTGTTCTCAGAGAGTATGGTGACAGACTGTCATAGCTTTTCTAGTCAGTAAAGGGAGGGCAAGTGTTCAGGATTTCCAGGGAATCACAAATACATTGATTCGCTGTTGTTTTGCTAAGTTGCCTCAGTCATGTCTGTCTCTTTGTGACCCCATGGACTGTAGCCAGCCAGGCTCCTCAGTCCATGGAATTCTCCAAGCAAGAATACTGGAGTGGGTTGCCATGCCTTTCTCCAGGGGATCGACCCAGAGATCAAACCCGAGTCTCTCATGCCTCCTGAGTTGGCAGGCAAGTTCTTTACAATTAATGCCAGCTTGGAAGCCATTGATATGCACTATCCAGCTATCAATGCACATGAATACATAATCACTCCATTCATATATTAACTTATTTAGTCCAGAGACTCAAAAATCTAAGCGCTATTGACATCGTGGGCCAAACAGTTCTTTGTTTTAAGGGACTCTCCTGTGCATTATAAGATGTTTAACAGATCTCTAGCCTTTGCCCACTTTCTGCCTGTAGCACCCCCAAAGTCACATGTTGATAATCAAGAATGCTTTCAAAAAAAAAAGAATGCTTCCAGACACTGCCAAATGTCCCTTGGAGGGCAAAACCACCCCTATTGAGACCATTAATTTAGTCTGTTTTAAATGAATATGGTTACACATTTCCAAGAGACAGATTCTGGAAATGAACTTTAATGAAAGTTTTTGAAAGAGTATTCATATCTAGTAATATTTTTTAAGATTTATTTATGGATGTGCTGGGTCCTCTTTGTTGCAGGTGAGGGCCACTCTCTAGTTGCACTGGAGAGGCTTCTTCCTGCAATGATTTCTCTTGTTATGGAGCACAGGCTTTAGCATGTGGGATTCAACAGTCAGGGTTCCTGGGCTCTATAGGGAAAGCTAAGTAGCTGTGGTGCGCAGACTTTGTTGTTACACAGCGTGTGGGATATTCCTGGACCAGAGATCCAACATGTGTCCCCTGCATTGGCAGGCGGATGCTTTATCACCGAGCTGCCAGGGAAATCCAACATCCAGAAGTACTGTTTGAGCTAAATTGTAAATCACTATAGACATCACAAGTAAATAGTTAGGGAGCACCAATATTCAAATTCTATTCTTTTTGGTCCTATTAAAATTAGATACAGGATCAGACTTAAGTGATGGCTTAATCATGCATGACATGTTTTTAGGGAGCTGGAAAGTTAATTTTAAACCAAAAAATGTTTATCTACTGATTATAATTTGCACTGTTTTTAAATTGCTTAATTTATAAAATTAAAGACATTTTGGCTAAACAAGATTTTTTACATTTCAAAATATAAATGTCATGGTAATGATAAATGTTTTGATTCATTCTCAGTTTTACCTGGATTTGTATATTCTAATTTGTGTTTTTACTACTTCTGTAGTTAA
Organism: Cervus elaphus; assembly: GCF_910594005.1. NCBI lineage: Eukaryota > Metazoa > Chordata > Mammalia > Artiodactyla > Cervidae > Cervus > Cervus elaphus. Next base: position 18,601,593 of record NC_057833.1, on the reverse strand, counting down.
GATACACATACCAATAACATGTCTTTTTGACAGAGTCAGAATATAATGAAAGGTTAAAATTTATTCCTGTATGTCTTTTAAAGGAAAGAAGATTGTAATGACAATGTTGAACTTTAGCTAAGACCTGTGCTCCCAGAAAACAGAAAAGGTAAAGACACTACCCAACCATTTGTGTTCAGAGAAACAGCAGACCATATTGCCCATGCACATTCTGAGATGAAATCCATCTCCATCCTTTTACAATCACTCCTCTGCTTTATGAAACCACTAGTTGTCTTCTTGTTTGAGACGTTCACCAGTGATGAACCTTCTCCCTACTGTAAAAGTCAGAATAAAATCACATCTTTAATTGACTGGTACATTCTTGTCTTTCACAATGTCTTTCATGGTGCCTTTTCACTTTTTTTGTTTGTATAGCTTTTTGTTCCTTCATTTTATTTTTATTTACTTGTACTTAGGTGGAGTGAGTGGAGGAGTCCAGCAATCTCTAAAGATAATGAGGCAATCTCACAAACTATGTTTGAGCAATCATTTGTCATTTAACAAGATTCCCAGATTTTTCATATGAACATTCTAATTTGAATTGCAGTATCTAAAACTTTTCCTAAGCATTCCTTCTAGTAATATATAAGTTGTTGCATTTTCTATCTTTCCTAGCTTTTATTTATATCTTTTGCTATTAGAATTCAAAGTGGGTAAAATTATACTTGAACCACAATGAATATCATCATTTCTATACCATATCAGGTTCTTTCATATTAGCCTTTGTATATGTTTCTCAGCCTAAAATGATTTCCTCTCTCATCAAATCCTACTCATTATAATACATCATTATATATATCTTTTTCCACTAGATCATGAACATACTGGAAGCTGAGACTGTGTTTTCTTTATCTTATCACTAGCACTTAGGAAAACAATTGGAACATAGTGCATGCAGATACTGTTTCTGGTGATTGGATAGGACTCCAAGACAAGCAAGATATAGAAGGTTCTGACCCACAATTAGCAATTTCACATCATGATATATACTTTGAAGTAATAATAGCCATGAAGTTGATAAAACTGATATTTAGAAAGCATCTGGTTTACATACAAGAAAGCCCCTTTAAAGACAGGTTATTTGAGCTAAAACTGAAAAGGGCCTGATACATATATATGGGGAGGTAAGTGACAGTGTAGCATAAGCACAGGCAAGAAGAAGGGCTAAGGCCCAGAAGAAAGTCATATTTTCAGCTTACAGAAAGGAGGCCAGTATGGTTGAATCATGAAAGGTTGATGAGGATAAAAGAAAAGAGTGAAAAAGCTCGCTTGAAATTCAACATTAAAAAATCTAAGATCATGGCATCCAGTGCCTTGACTTCATGGCGAATAGATGACGGAAAAGTGGAAGCATTAACAGATTTTCTTTTCTCGGCCTCTAGAATCACCGCAGATGGTGACTGCAGCCACAAAATTAAAGTACGCTTGCTCCTTGGAAGAAAAGCTATGACTAACCTACACAGAGTATTAAAAAGCAGAGACATTACTTTGCTGACAAAGGTCCATATACACAAAAGCATGGCTTTTCCAGTAGTCATGTACAGATGTGAGAGCTGGACCATAAAGAAGGCTGAGTGCCAAAGAATTGATATTTTTGAACAATGGTGCTAGAGAAGGCTCTTGAGAATCCCTTGGACAGCAAGGAGATCAAACCAGTCAATCCTAAAGACAATCAATATTCATTGGAAGAACTGATACTTAAGCTGAAGTTCCAGTATTTGGCCACCTGATGCAAAGAGCAACTCACTGGAAAAGACCCTGATGCTGGGAAAGATTGAGGGCAGGAGGAGAAGGGTGCGACAGAGGATGAGATGATAGGATAGCACCATTGACTCAGTGGACATGAATTTGAGCAAACTCTGTAAGACAGTAGAGGACAAGGGAGCCTAGCGTGCTGCAGACCATGGGGTCACAAGGAGTTGGACACGACTTAGTGACAGAACAATAACAACATCAATGGGAGTATTATGAACTAAGAATGGAGAGCGAGATTTAAATTTAAAACATTACTATTACTGCCGTATGCAGAAAGGAGGGGGGGCAAGAGTAAAAACAGGAAAAAAAGTAAGATAGAATATAGCAAAGATCAACTTTACCTAATTTGAAATTTTATTGAATCAGTACTGTAAAAGGATAAAATGACATTCCAAAACAAAAGCATTCACTGCACAGAGGGAAAAGCAGGCATAGTCAAGAGAAGACATCTCTTGTTACCTTGTCATCTCTGTCTCTTGTCAAGACATCTCACGTGTCACCAGGAGTTTGTCTGCCAGAGACTAAGAATAAGGTCTTTTAGACTGGTACTTCTCACATATCAATGTGCATTGGGTCATCAGGCAATCTTGTTAAAATGCAGATTTTGATTCAATAGGCCTGAAATAGGGCCCCAGGATCTTCACTTTTAACCAGCTCTCTGTTGAGACTAATACTGGTATTCTGCAGACACATTTGCAGTAACAAGGTTTTAGATGATGGCCAAACCAAGGTAAAAAGATATAATATGCTATGAAAAGGAACAAAAGATTAAGGGGTTTTGAAAACAAAATTGAATACTATCATGATTGGTTTCAAGAATTCTCTACGGATATATCAAAGTAGTCAGGCACCAGGGCTTGAACAAATTTGCTTCTGATTTATGTAAGCTACTGTTAGAGATGGAGAAGGAAATGGCAACCGCTCCAGTCCATGGGGTCGCAAAGAGTCGGACACCACTGAGCGACTTCACTTTCTTTCTTTCTGTAGTTCCTTTTGGAGAAGGAAATGGCAACCCACTCCAGTGTTCTTGCCTGGAGAATCCCATGGACAGAGAGGCCTGGTGGGCTACAATCTATGGGGTTGCAAAGAGTCGGACACGACTAAGCAACTAACACACACACACACACACACACACAAACTGTTAGAGAGTGGCCAACTTTTTTTTTTCTCTAATTATTACGATTCCCTATTCTGATATCTTTAAAAGAGACATGGAGTCTCAAAACCACTTTAAGACTTACTGGTGTACATGCTCGGGCCTGGTGCACTGGGAAGACCCAGAGGAATCGGGTGGAGAGGGAGGTGGGAGGGGGGATCGGGATGGGGAATACGTGTAAATCTATGGCTGATTCATGTCAGTGTATGACAAAACCCACTGAAATGTTGTGAAGTAATTAGCCTCCAACTAATAAAAAAAAAAAAAAAAGCAAAAACAAAATAAGACTTACTGGTTTTTCAGTTCCTATAGTCAGTCTTGTTTTGTGAAATCGCCTCATAAAACATTACTGTAGCTATTTCCTTTGACCCCTCAGGTAGGCCAAAGACACAGATATTCTCTTCTCTAGTACTCTGTGGTGGGGCTCAGTGATTCTTAAAACCACTTCCTCCTTAAAAGAATCACTCACTAATCTACTAATTTGTTGTTGTTAGAACACTGGCAGAACTGGGAAAATACACTGTCATGAATAAAGCTAAACACTCACTTTTACTAAAATGTATTTTTAAAAAATTAGTTTTACATCACATATTTTTATATAGAATGAGTAAAGCAACGGAGTGAACCTTAGAAGGAATAAAGATTGACATTCTTTTACAGCTTAATTTATTGCTTTGGACCTATATAAGGCACCACAATACTAAAAAATGGACAGTCAAGTTTAGGAATTAGTCACATTAAGTTTAACATTTACTCTCTACTAATTGAAGATAGTGATTAAATGAATGGCTTCTAATTTCTCTCATGGTGTCTTGAGTTTTGTAGTATATACTTCAAAGACTATTCTAAATCAGATCTACTTTTATGATTAATATACTTTCAAGCTACAGACATTATCTCAATGTTTTATATATTATACACTCCTAGGTTTCTCTCAGTAAAACTGTCAAAATAACACACTGGAGATTAACAGATTTTCTATATTTTCTAACACATTTGGGAAATAATGCAGTTATAGGTAAGAAATCCTTGTTTTCAATATTACACAGGCAAAGATATCATAATTCAGAACAAATTGCAGTGAATGCTATGCTTTAGAAATTTGCAATTCTAACAAAAGCACATCATGATTTTTTTAAAAAAAGGTTAACACACAGTATTAGTATTTTGAAATTCATACATTCATCTTCATCTAACTTTATAAAAACTAGCATTAAATATTAAAATAGTACCTTCTGTTTGGCAAAATTAGAATTCATTTTTTTTGGGAATTTTAATCTATTAATATTACTCATCCATTTTCCTTTCTGAAATATCTTCAAACTTAACATTTCTTTGTTCATTTCTTTACAAAGTACCCAGCGTTTTACTTCTCATTCACCATAGTGAATAACACCAGAGTGAGCAAAAAGTTAAGCACACTAAATTTCAACTCAGAGCTTTCGTTAAATTCAACATACAGGTCAAACAGAAAGACCTCCAGGTCATCTGAAAACTTTTCAGAGACAGTCAAATGTTAAAAAAAAAAAAAAAATAGAGATTAATTTTACTACAGTAATGTGGACCATCCCTTGATACCAGTGCCTGACACACATTCATCTACTTCACCTCAGGCCTTTCAACCAATGGCTTCTAGTCTTTTTTCTTATAATTTATTGATGGGTTGAGTTAATAAAGGTAGGTCAATCTTATGATTGACAGTTAAAATGGATTTAAGATGATCTTCATACAGCCTTTTAGAAGTATATCTAAAGCTGTGATTTGAATATAGGAGAAAATACCAAAGTGAGAAGCCTCAAAAAAGAAAGAAAATGGCCAAAGAAGCAGGAGGAATTCATTATAGAACAGGCACTGTTATGTCATGTTAAACTTTGGAAATGCTGTTTGAAATTATAATTTGTATTTTCTTTAATATTATATAATTTCAAAGAAGTAAATATCAATTTTGATTCTATTGGAATATATTTACAACATATTTTCTAGTTTTCCCAATGTAGACACAATTGGCTGAAAGAATTCTTGAGACTTCCCAGATATACAGTAGGGATTTAAAAGGCCATCCTTAGGATTTCTGTTACTTATGAAAATCAAAGCAGAAAACATCTCCTAATTTTCAAGTGTTAATTAATCAAGGCCTCTCATATTGAAGATTATGTAACTTTTACATGTAACACAGAGTACTCATGGTCCATATTCATGTTTGAGACTCACTGCTTTGTTAAATTTCTTTAGTGTGGGTATTCCTTTTCCTAACTTTGAATAATAAGTCATTCAGGTTCCTAAAAGTTTTCAACTCACTCTCAAATGATACAAATGATACAAAGTAGCCTGGAGTCACAAAATGTTTAATAATTAAAAGTCTATATTTAATAATTAAATGTAATTAGCCTCCAACTAATAAAAATAATTGGGAAAAAAATAAAAATTAAAAAAAATTAAGTGTGAACTTTTGAATATTCCTTTTGGTCAAGACAGAGTAACAGAAACCTAATTCACCTTCCCACCTGAACCAAACAACTGGGTTTCATATACAATGTTTTTTAAGACAATGGGAATAAGACAATGGACAGTAATATTTGAGAGAAAAGACCAAATGAGGTAAGAGAAAAAAATAAGCTTCAATTCAGATTAACAGCTTACACAAAAATTGACTAAAATTGGATCATGATTTAAATGTGAGAATTAAAACTGCAAAACTTCTGGAAAAAAATACATAAAAATCTTTGTGCCCTTGAGTGAGACAAAGATTTCTTAGATGCAATACCAAAACCAAGATCAAAGAAACATCAAGTTGATGATTTGAACTTTATCACAATTTAAAAACTTCTATTCTTAAAAGACACTGGTGAAAGAATGAGAAGACAAGCAGAGACAGACAGAGGGACAATACTTGTAAATCATACAACTGATAAAGAACTTGGGTATAGAATATATAAAGTACTCTCAAAAATCAGTAAGAAAACAAGCAACTTAAATTAGTAAAGATTTGAACATACATTAACTCTGCCATTGAAGATACACAAGTGGTAAATACAGTTATGAAAAAGATTATGACAAAGATTTGTGAATAGAGGCTAGGCTCATGAAAAGGTGGTCAACATTTGTCACTATGGAAACTATACACATATTTGAACAGATAACATTTAAAAGACAGACCATACCAAGTATGATGAATGAGGTGGAGCAACTGGAATTCTCACACACTACTAGTAGGAATGTAAATTGGTAAAACTACTTTGGAAAATGGCAATAAAAATTCTGGCAGTTTCCTAAAAAGTTTCCTAAACATAAAATTTCCTTATGATCCAGCCATTTCACTTAGATGTCTTCCCAAGAAATATGCCAGTGCAGTGACTTGTACATGGATATTCAGGACATTTTTATTTGTAATAGACCCCAAATGCAAACAATCTAAATATCCATCAATAGGCTCATGGATGAACAAAGTATAGTATAGTTATATGATGGAAAACTACTTAGCAGCAAATGGAATGAATTGCTGATACATACAATAATATGGTTAAGTCTCAAAATACTCAAACTGAGTGTAGAATACTAAAAGAGTTTATAATGTATTTATCCATTAACATAAAATTCTAGAAAATGCAAACTAAAGTGACCAAAAGCAGAACAGTGCTCATCTGAAACAGAGAAGGAAAAGAGTAGAAAAAGGGAGGGATAAAAATAAGACATGAGAAAACTTTGGGGAGTAATGAATACACTCAATATCATGAGTATACTGATGGTTCATGGGTATGTGCATATGGTAAAATAATAAATTGTATACTTTTTACATACACCGTTGACTGGATGTCAATTATATCCCAATAAGATTGTTGAAACAAAAAGTGATCATTTTAAGATGTTTCTGGTTTCACTCACAATGTTCTAAATACTCCACTTCTTTCAAACAATTTGATCCTTTTCTTTTTTTTTTTTTATTATTATTATTTTTTTTCCAGTGGGTTTTGTCATACATTGATATGAATCAGCCATGGATTTACATGTATTCCCAATCCCGATCCCCCCTCCCACCTCCTTTTATTTTCATTTAAGGAAATATGCTTCCATATGGCAACAAATAGTTAGGCCTGATTGCCTTTGAGGAAGGGAATATAGGTGGCTTCTTTTTTCTCACTCAATAGCTAATGTTTTTGACACTTGGGATAGGACTGAGAATAAATAAGAGGTGTAAAATGTTCTGATTTGATTGCTAATATTATGTAATGGATTGGCAGCTTCTGGGTCTGACAGAAATTTAAAGCTTTTTCTCTCAAGGACACTTCTGTAGCTTCTTTAGAGTTGAACTGTCCAATATGGTGGAATTTGCCTATTTGAAGCTACTGAGCACTTGAACTATGGTTTGAAATGTGGTTACTAGTAAAATGCACACCAATTTCAATAGAAGGAAAACAAATGCAAAGTATCTCATTGATACTTTTCATTTTGACTATAATCTTGAAATAAAAATATATTAAATACCTTATATTTCCAATTAGAAAAATAGAAAACAATTTAAATTAGTAAATGTCTTTAAAATAATTGCACTTATTTCTTTTCCATTTTTAAAAATGTGGCTACTAGAAAGTTTAAAATTACATATGCGGGTTCACATTATAATGGACAGCACTGCTCCAGTTAATCCCTTCTTAGGCATCCTTATACAATTGCCTCGGCATTGGCAGTGCTCTTTTTTTAGCTGCTTACTTCAAAGACCCCCTTGGCTTATGCCCCACTGATACACCCCTTGCATTTCCTCCCAGAGTCTCTTCACATTGGAAGGCAGAAACTCTAGGCTGGCATTCCCTCTGTGGGTTCCTGAGCTAGAACTTGGGATTTGTGATGGAAACTATGATGCACAGCCCAGATTATCCTTCAAGAAAGAAAGACTTAATCCCCAACTTAGTTGGAGGGTTTACTCTATCAGCCCTCTTTGAGGATGTCTTACCTGTGATCACACTTCCTTCCATGGACAACCAGTGTCCAAAGACTGATTAACAAAGGGATATAAAGGACCTGCCCTTTAGTACTATTTCAGGTAAACTCTGAAGAGACATTCAGCCTCACAGCTCAACTTCTTGCTCAGCCCAAAATTTCCACAGGTGTTGATCCCAATAGTATTCAATAGTAAAAGCATTTTTCACAAGCTACCCAATCTCTGTTTCAGAATTTGCTTCCTGGGAAGGCAATGTTCAACACTGTGGCACATTAACTCAAGAAAAACAAGTATAGATTCTTTCCACAAAAAATGAGTTCACTCCATTGACACTAGTCCCTTTAGCCTAGTTTGTCTTGCCTCAAGCACCAGCCCATTAAACCTCTCAGTTACCAAGGAAACACATCAAGCTCTTAGAGTAACCTCACTGAAATCCTTCTCATTAGACTTGAGGCTAAGTGCAGACATTCTTCTTCCAACTTAATGGGAAGATGGAATTTATAGCACAACTCTCTCTAAATGAATTCTATCCAAAAATCCTCTCCTTATATTATACTCTTTTGTCAGTTATACTCCTGTATATAATCAGTTATATTTTATGCCTCAAAATAAATTGAGGCAAGAAGTATAAAGGAGGAGAATTAGGCATTCAGTTACTCATATACAGTCTGATAGTTCCATGTTTCCTCTTTTATAAAAATACCAGAATAATAAAAACACAGTAAAAATATCACAAGACCAAGTGCTCATCAAAGAAAGTTTGTGCAGATTCAAATTACAGTTTTAAATAACTTTTCAATATCACAAATTTATAGTTATTATTAAAAATACTTCAAATTTTCTTTTTTGAATGACGGTATTCTTAAATTTATAAAATGCACATGCAGAAACAAATCTGTATAAGACTAGAAGAAAAGACTAAGAGCCAACCTGAGTCATATCCTCAGTTCAGTTCAGTCGCTCAGTCGTGTCTGACTCTTTATGATCCCATGGACTGAAGCACGCCAGGCTTCCCTATCCATCACCAGCTCCCAGAGCTTGCCCAAACTCATGTCCATCAAGTCAATGATGCCATCTTACCATTGCATCCTCTGTCGTCCCCTTCTCCTCGTGCTTTCAATCTTTCAAATGAGGCAGTTCTTCGCATCAGGAGGCCAAAGTATTGGAGTTTCAGCTTCAGCATCATTCCTTCCAATGAATATTCAGGATTGATTTACTTTAGGATGGGCTGGTTGGATCTCCTTGCAGGCCAAGGGACTCTCAGGAGTCTTCCCCAACATCACAGTTCAAAAGCATCACTTCTTCGGTGCTGAGCTTTCTTCGCAGTCCAACTCTCACATCCATACATGACCACTGGAAAAACCATAGCCTTCACTAGACAGACCTTTGTTGACAAAGCGATGTCTTTGCTTTTCAATATGCTGTCTAGGTTGGTCATAGCTTTCCTTCCAAGTAGTAAACGTCTTTTAATTTCATGGCTGCAATCACTATCTGCAGTGAATTTGGAGCCCCCAAAAATAAAGTAAGCCACTGTTTCCCCATCTATTTGCCATGAATTGATGGAACCGGATGCCATGATCTTAGTTTTCTGAATGTTGAGCTTTAAGCCAACTTTTTCACTCTCCTCTTTCATTTCATCAAGAGGCTCTTTAGTTCCTCTTCACTTTCTGCCATAAGGGTGGTGTCATCTGCATATCTGAGGTTATCGATATTTCTCCCGGCAATCTTGATTCCAGCTTGTGCTTTCTCTAGCCCAGCGTTTCTCATGATGTACTCTGCATATCAGTTAAATAAGCAGGGTGACAATATACAGCCTTGATGTACCCCTTTTCCTATTTGAAACCATGTTGTTCCATGTCCAGTTCTAACTGTTGCTTCTGGGCCTGCATACAGGTTTCTCAAGAGGCAGGTTAGGTGGTCTGGTATTTCCATCTCTTGAAGAATTTCCCACAGTTTATTGTGATCCACACAGTCCAAGGCTTTGGCATAGTCAATAAAGCAGAAATAGATGTTTTTCTGGAACTCTTACTTTTTTGATGATCCAGCGGATATTGGCAATTTAATCTCTGGTTCCTCTGCCTTTTCTAAAACCAGCTTGAACATCTGGAAGTTCACAGTTCATGTATTGCTGAAGCCTGGCTTGAAGAATTTTAAGCATTACTTTACTAGTGTGTGAGATGAATGCAATTGTGCAGTAGTTTGAGCATTCTTTGTCATTGTTTTTCTTTGGGATTGGAATGAAAACTGACCTTTTCTGGTCCTGTGGCCACTGCTGAGTTTTCCAAATTTGCTGGTATATTGAGTGCAGCACTTTCACAGCATCATCTTTCAGGATTTGAAATAGCTTGATTTCAAATCAATAGGTGATTCTATCACCTCCACTAGCTTTGTTCATAGTGATGCTTCCTAAGGCCCATTTGACTTCACATTCCATAGTATAAAAGGGAGAAATTCTACCATCCACTTTAATACTGTGTTTTATTTGCAAATAAACTTTTATGCTATTTTATTAGTTTTTTACCCACAAGATTCTGGAACATATACAAGACAAGTGTTACTTCCTTTACTTCCTTTAGTGGTCTCAGAAGTTTAAGTAACTTGTTTAACATTACATTTTAACATTACATAATCTGTAAGTGGAAGATGAATTTAGAATTCAGGTATTTTCATTTACATATCACTAACCATTTCATTCCTTATTTGTGACTAAACTTATTTTTCTTATTAGCATCATCTCTCCTCTCAATTCTGGCTACATAATTTAACATAGAATTTAGCACTTGATTCTAACAGTAATTGTTTTCTAATTATTATAGTTTAGGTTTTTTTGTAAACAAGTATGTTATTTTCCTATTTTCTTCACTGTGAAAAAGTTTAGCTAATTTAATAAAGTCTCTGGAATATTTTGTACATATTTTATGTCTATACAATTGTGTACCTACAATAATGTGTTTTAAAAAGCTACTTTGCATTTCCTATTATTCAGTATCAACTCTGTGTATGTGTTAGTCACTTAGTCATGTCTGACTCTTTGTGACCCCATGGGCTGTAGCCTGCCAGGTTCCTCTATCCATGGGATTCTCCAGGCAAGAATACTGGAGTGGATTGCCACCTCCTTCTCCAGGGAGTATCAACTCTATAACATTATTAAGTCATGATGAAAAATGGAATATGCTTACTAAAATATTATTGCATCTACCTTAAAATATTTTTTAAATATTTTAAATATTTTTCAAAATTGGATTTTATATGGAATAACACTTTGAAAATTAGTATCATTAAGCCTTGTATTTCAATTTTAATGCCACTACAAACTTTTATGACATATGTCTCTGTTTTCTCTCAATATATAAAACATATATTTTTTTAGGCATGAATTTTTAAATTTCAGTTCTTAATTAAAAGACCACATTGATTTAAATTTCATTTTGTTCTATCTAAATAAATTACAGTTTGAAATAACAGGTCCCTTGGATAAGTGTTCCAAGGTGAGAAGTAGAAGATAAGAAGAAGATTTATAACAAAGCTACTTAAGGATAGTCTTTGATATATTCTTTGGTAATTATTTTAAAAGCTACACTTCCTTACATGGCAAGCCAAGAACGAAGGATAAAGTTACAACCCAAGTTGAATTTATATGTAACATTATTTGTAAGACCAACCATAAAAACACTGCTGACTTTCCAGTGCAAAGATGACATTTTCTGACCCACTACCAGGAATGTATGCACTTTAGATTCTTTTAAGACTAATGATGATGAATTTGCAGTAACTGATCTATATTCTCTCACAGGTCTGGGTCAATGTCCATGAAAGAAGAGGAAGCTGACAGAATTAACTCTTCACTATTGGCCTCAAGAATATGTTTCAACGAGGTGAATCATCAGTCTCAGAAACCATATTAGAATTGTTATATTAGTAATAGTAGTAATATTAATTTTACTATTTGGTCTACAGGTAAATCAAACAAGTGCCTAGGTCCATGATCCAGTCTATTCTTTTATTTAATAAGGCTTTAGTGGGTTATTATATTAAACTCCATGAGAGAAATAAGTAATATGGACCCTGTTCTCCAGAAACTTAAAATTCCATTATTAAAAAACACATGGACAGAAATAATTTCAAACAGTAATTAAACAGTAGTGATGTTTCTCTAACCATGTTTATGATCTCCAATTTCATTGATCTACTTCCATGACCATAGCAGAATAATACCCAAATCCTTAAGAAACACATACTATACAAGTCATAAAGCTACTGATCAATAAACTTTCATCCCATACTCATTACACCATTTGGGGATGAAATACACTTTCTTACCTCCAGGATTCCTACTTATCTTTCACAACTTATTTACATATGACCTCTATTGAAATCATCCCCAAATTCTCTAAGCAGAATTAATTAAAATTTGAGCTTTGCTTCAACAACACCAGAGAGGTTCCATAATGAAAAAGGAAAAGCACAGGCTTTGGTGTTGGATTGCTCTTATGGATTCATTACTTTCATGATATTCAACCTTAAGACAATCATTTACCCACATAAGACTCAGTTTCCTCTTACATAAAATGGAATCATTCACATGTGAAATCTAAAAATATGATACAAATGAGTGCACATGCAAAATAGAAACAGACTCAGATGCAAAAAACAACTTGAGGTTACCAAAGGGCAGATGAAAGGGAGAAGGGACAAGTTAGGAATATGAGAGTAAACAGGTACAAATTACTATGCATAAAATAAACAATAGTACATATTGTATATCATAGGGAATTATAGCCATTATCTCATAAAAGCTTATAGTGAATTATAATCTGCAAAAATAATAAATCACTATACTGTATACCTGATAATATAATATTATAAAATCACTACCCTAATTAAAAAATAGAACTGGTAATATCCATCTTAGTTACTGAACAAACATACATAATACATATAGCCTAGTACATGATAAAGTACACAATAACATAAAATATCATTATATAATTATACTATATGTAAAATACCTGGGCTACAATAGAGGGACAGTTGCTGCTGCTGCTAAGTCACTTTAGTCATGTCCAACTCTGTGTGACCCCATAGACGGCAGCCCACCAGGCTTCCCCGTCCATGGGATTCTCTAAGCAAGAACACTGGAGTGGGTTGCCATTTCCTTCTCCAATGCATGAAAGTAAAAAGTGAAAGTGAAATCGCTCAGTCGTGTCTGACTCTTAGCGACCCCATGGACTGCAGCCTACCAGGCTCCTCCATCCATGGGATTTTCTAAGCAAGAGTACTGGAGTGGGGTGCCATTGCCTTCTCTCTGGTACTATTTAATTATATAAATGATAACAACAACATTTAGGTCTATATTTCCTTTATTAGCTTCTATTGGGATATTTATTACCCTTTCATTAACAGAACTAAAGTTAAAATCTGTATCTTATTTTATTTCCTTGGTTCAGCTAAGTCTTTCACTTTTAGTAGGTATTTAATGAATATCTGTGGAATTAATGGGTTAACAAATGATTGGCACAAAAGCTGAAATGATATGTTTTGGTAAACCAGGTTGACTTTCCAAGAGGTAATACAGTAAGAATATGCTGAAGAGTAATGGACGGGGAACAGGGATAGAGGATGAATTAGTGACATTCGATTATGGAGACTCTGGTGGCATGGGAAGGGAATATAAGTTTCATTATGGGACAATAGTGGTCAGATTGCTTTCCTTGCTCTTAGTATTTTGGTGACTGTATCTGTTTTATTCACCACTGTGTAATAGACTCTTGCAATATTTATTCTAAATAAAAATTTAGATGTATTGTACAAGAAGCATTTAGGTACTGTTAGGGTAATAAGGCAGTATGGGATAGTAGAAATACCCCCGAGGCTACAAGAGAAACATACAGCTGATACTTGCCAAAACTGAAGCAACCACTAAAATTAAGTCTCACCAATGCTGTTTTCCCCACTCCTGCCCCTTTCCAGCTCTGATTAGATAAAAGAGGACACAGGTTCCTGGCCATCCACAGGCAACCACTATCTAAGAGGATCTGGATGTATGTATGTGTTGGTGGGGGGGGGGCTTCCCTGGTAGCTCAGCTGGTAAAGAATCCTTCTACAATGCAGGAGACCCCATCTCAACTCCTGGGTCAGGAAGATCCCCTGGAGAAGGGATAGGCTGCCCACTCCAGTATTCGTGGGCTTCCCTGGTAGCTCAGATGGTAAAGAATCCACCTGCATTGTGGGAGACCTGGGTTCAATCCCTGGGGTTGGGAAGATCCCCCGGAGGAGGGCATGGCAACCCATTCCAGTATTCTTGCTGCAGAACCCTCATGGACAGAGGAGCCTGGTGGGCTACAGTCCACGGGGTCACAAAGAGTCAGACACAGCTGAGGGACTAAGCATAGAACAGCGTGTGTATGTGCGTGTGTGTGTGTGTGTGTGTGTTAGTGCTCAGTTATGTCTGACTCTTTGCAACAGTATGGAATGTAGCCCACCAGGCTCCTCTGTCCATGGAATGCTCCAGCCAAGAATACTGGAGTGGATTGTTATTCTCTTCTCCAGGGGATCTTCTCGACACAATGAGAGAACCCATGACTCCTGCATTGCAGGTGGATTCTTTACCATCTGAGCCACCAGGGAAGACCCCATAGATATTTCATCTATTATTGTTTATATGGACTTTCTGAGTCTATGACTATCTAATATCAGACAACTTATGTTCTGCCTTATTTTTCCCATCTGTATAATGGGGATAATAACATTCCTGACCTTGTAGGATTAATGTGAAGATTAAAGGAGGTCCACCATACAAGACACTTAACACTCAAGCATTTAGTACACAATAAGCATTGAAATATTACTTACCACCAAAATTAGTAAAGACCCATTTGTGTATAGGAACAAGATCCTGTTTTGTTTCTAGCTCTACAACTGGAAAGTTTGTACTTAATCTTATAACTACACTGAATCAGAAATCAGGGTATAGGAGTTCTACTCTGCTCCAGTCACTAACTTGTTAAGAGGTCTTGATTAGGTCAAGCTTGATTTAGCTTCTCTAGGTCAGGAGTTGCTTATCTGTAAACTAAATAATACTCCAACGAAATGGTTTCTGCAGCTTCTTCTCACACTGCTTATAACCCGATGTGCTGTTAAGGGTGATATACGAAGCCACTCCTGTCAATGCAAGGTGCGGACCTTTTCTGAGATCAGTGGTCTATAGAGGGGTGGGATGGAAATGAGGGTTCAAGAATTTGATAAAGGGAAGATACAAAGTGGAAGTAGAAGCACCAAACAGTTTACCCCTAAAGGAATGAGCTAGAAAGACTTCAAGGCAGGAGATAGCAAGTCAAACTAAAAAATTATAATTCAGAGGACACATATCTATGTTTGAAGACAAAAGGAAGATATTGCATTTTAAAAAGGTTAAAATGCATAACTTTCATATCTGTCAATTTTCTAAAATTAGTCTACTACTTATCTTTCTATCATTTTCAACAACTAAAGATTTTTTGTTTCCAGTAGTCAATTTTTTCAGGACTTTTCTCACTTTGATTTATTATTCCAGAATGCCCAATCAACAAGCAGTGAATATTGTTGCCAACCTAAGAAAGTTAACTTAAAACTAAAGGCAAAATTTAACAATTTTCAGTGACATTTCTTTTGCTCCATAGAGGCATAATACATCCAGAAGAATTTTATCAAATAAAGTTAAAATAACCTACGATCTTCTTACTCTCTGTACTGCTCTGCACTTTAAACATAATGATATACTTGCTCATTTTAGCTGAACTAAAGATGATGTCATTACTGAGGCATAAGATAAGGAAGGGAATGAGAATGAGTCAAAGGAAGGAAAATAGAGGTAAGAGTTTAGAAATGAGAATACATATACAACCATACTCTGGCTGAGAAACAAAAGTAATTTAAGTAAGGGGAAAAATCTGAAAAAAGAACTGGTAAGATTGGAAACCAATATTTTACCATTATAGGTGTGTTCAGAATCTCTAACAAAACAAACACTTGGTATATAATAATACCTTCAAGACAATTTAAAACCATTAGAAAATAAATATAAAGGGACTTGCTCCAATTATATGAAAATATATTTTCCTTGAATACCAATTTTACAGATATTATTTTATGACAGAACATTGATGGTTGCTAACATTTATATTTGGAGAAGGGCATGGCAACCCACTCCAGTATTCTGGCCTGGAGAACCCACATGGAGAGAGGAGCCTGGTGGGCTACAGTCCCTGGGGTTGCAAAGAGTCAGACACGACTGAGTGACTAAGTATGACATTTATATTGAATACTATATTGAAGGTAAGATTGAACTTACTTTCATGTGCACTCTGCTTAGTCGCGTTCAACTCTTTGCAAACCCTTGGACTGTAGCCCACCAGGGGGCTCTGCCGTGGAGATTCTCAGGCAAGAATGCTGGAGTGGGTTGCCATGCCCTCCTCCAGGGACCCAGGGATTGAACCCAGGTCTCCCGAATTGCAGGCAAATTCTTTACCGACTGAACCACCAGGGAAGCTCAAGAATACTGGAGTGGGTAGCCTATCCCTTCTCCAGGGGATCTTCCCGACCTAGGAATAGAACCAGGGTCTCCTGCATTGCAGGCAGATTCTTTACCAGCTGAGCTTCCCTTTACCAGGGAAACCTGAACTTACTTTCATATATCATCACATATCAAAAGAGGTAGATGATAGACAGATAGATTACAGGAACCTTAGTATACGGCATGCACTTCACTAATTGAAAAAAAAATCATTTAATTCTCATTAAAAATTTACAAAGTAATATTATCTTTATTTTACAGGCAATAAAGTTAAGACTCAGAAATATCAAGCCATGTTCTCAAAGTCATAATAACTAGTGGCATATCAGAGAATCAAACATTTGTCATTATTGAAAAAAATATAAATTCTGGAAGAAACAAGAGAAAATACACTAGAGAAGTGTTGTTTGTTAAAAATTCAAATTCAGGACACTTTAGTGATATGCCAAATAAGGAAATCATGGGCAAAAATAGAAAACTGACTGGAAACATTTCAAATAACAGAAATTTTGAAGAAGAATCACACTACTCTCAATCAAGACCCTCCTGGTTAATTTATACTCATTGAATGCATTTGATGCTACTAACTAGAGACTCTCAAATGTTAGCTGTGGCAGAATTAAAAAGAAGGTTGTTAAAAGAGACTGCTGGATCTCTCCCCAAGAGGTTCAAGGATAGTGCCTCTTAGGAAGGGGTCTGAGAACTTGCATTTCAAACAAGTTTCCAGGTTATGCTCATGTTGTTGGTACAGGCACATCAGTTTGAGAAACTATTGTGTAAGCTATTACATCTGGAAGGTCCACTTAAAGTAGGCTACTTAAAAGCTCCGTGACATCACTTAGAGCAGAAGTGATTTTATAAAATAATTCAATAAAGTTTATAAACAATAAAAATATATAGCATTTCTTAAATAATGAAATGCTCTGAAAGTTCACTTTTTTATATAATTTTGTTCAGAATATCATTTCTGTAATTTATTTTTAAAGTTGAAATACCAAGCAGAGTAAAGGAAGTGGGATCACACAGCAGAATTTTCTCTTTTAATTTCCCTTCCATAAATAGACTCAAGCACGAAAGAGAAATGATGATGCTCACTGATCACAGGGATTCAGGAGAAATACTTTACATGAGAAAATAGAAATCACTCATCAATGGAAACACAACTGTCCCTCATTAGAGCCATAAGGAAGTAATCTTTTATATACAAAATTAAATTACTGTTTTAAATACCTTCATATAATCACATAAATTATAAAATGTGTGGTTTAGTTCATGTCTGTTGAGGCCAATCTTAAAAGGAAAAAAAAGCCTTAACAAAAGCAATTTTAAAAGAATAAGAAACATATAATGTTGGCTCACAGGCCACAATGTAGTTAAACTAGAAATCAGTAACAGAAAGATAACTAGAAAATTCCAACATATGTGGAATTCACACAACACACTTCTAAATAACACAAGGGTCAAAGAACTATCAAGAAAAAAAATTTAAATATGTTACACTAAATGAAAATGAAAACATACCATCAAAATGTGTGGAATGCAGAGAAAGCAGTGCTTACAGAGAAATTTAGAGTATCAAATGCATACATTAGAAAGGAATAAAGATCTAAAATCACCAATTTAAGTTTTAATATTAGAAAATAGAAAAAGAAGAGTGAATTAAATGCAAAGAAACAGAAGAAAAGAAATAAGAATTAGAACAAAAAATCAATGAAATTGAAAACAGGAAATCAACAGAAAAATCAACAAAATGAAAATCTGATTCTTTGAAAGGATCGATAAAATCAGACTCTAGCCATGTTTTTTAACTATGAAAAAAAGACAGAAGACACAAATCTCTAATACCAGAATGGAGCAGTGATAATATCATTGCTTATACCATGCAAAATAAACACTTTGCACAACCTCATGCCCACAAATTTGATAATCTAGATGAAATGAACCAATTCCTTGAAGTTAAAAGTTGCCAAAACTCACATGAGAAGAAATAAACAATCTCAATACCTTATATCTATTAAAATAACTGACTAAATAAGGAATGCTTTTCCAAAACAAAAAGCACTTGGCCTAAGTAGGTGCACTGGTGAGTTTCACCAAACATTTAGAGAGAGCACACCAATTCTCCATAATCTATTTCAGAGGATGAAAGCACAGGGAAAAAACTGTCATTCTATGAGGCAAGCATTACTCAAATACCAATGCCAGAGAAATATTAAAAAACTACAGATCAATATTCCTTGTGAGCATAAATGCAAAAATCCTCAACAAAATATTAACAAATCAAATCTAAAATGTTTACAAAGAATTATAAACATAACCAAATGTGATTCATTCCAAGCATACATAAGCTGGTTCCAACATTTGAAATCAATTAATGTAATTCATCACATCAGACTAAAAAAGAAAAATCAGGTAATCATATTAATAGATGCAAAAAAGCACTTGAAAAATCTAATACCCATTTATAGTAAAGTTTCTAGATAATGAACTTAAATAAGGAAAGGAAATAAAAGGGGTATACATTAGGAAGAAAGAAATAAAATAGTTTTTATGACAACATGATCATCTATGTAGAAATGTTTTTAATGGAAAAAAAACTACTCCTAGAACTAACAAGTGATTATAAGAAGTTTGTAGAATACAAAGTAAATATACAAAAGTCAATCAGTTTCCTAAATACTAACAATGAACAAATTAAATTTGAAATTAAAAATATAATTTAGAGTGAAAGAAAATGAAAGTCAAAGTGTTAGTTGCTCAGCCGTGTGTGACTCTGCAACTGCACTGACTGCAGCCCACGAGACTCCTCTGTCCATGGTATTCTCCAGGTAAGAATACTGGAGTGGGTAAGCCATTCCATTCTCCAGGGGATCTTCCCTACCCAGGGGTCAAACACTGGTCTCCTACAATGCAGGCAGATTCTTTACCATCTGAGCTACCAGGGATGCCCGATTTATATTAGTGCTTCCCGAAATGAAATACATAGGTTTAAATGTAACAAAATATGTATAAGATCTATGAGGAAAACTACAACAATCTTGATAAACAAAGTCAAGGAAAAACTTAAAAAAAAAAAGATATTCCACATTCACAGACAATAATACTCAATACTGTCAAGATATTAGTTCCTCCCTAATTGATCTACAAATTTAATACAATCCAAATCAAAATCCCAGCAAGTTATTTGTGGATATCAACAGGATGATTCTAAAGTTTATAAGAAGAGGTACAGCGAACTATAAGACAGTACGGCGAACCCTGCAGTGTTCTTGCCTGGGAAATTATATCGACAGGGGAGCCTGGCAGTCTACAATCCATGCGGTTGCAAAAACTCAGACATGACTTAGTGACTGGGCAAATGAACGATCCAAATTATATAAAAACCTCTTCCCTGGTGGCTCAGTCAGCAACGAATCCACCTGCAATGTGGGAGACCTGGGTTTGATCCCTGGGTTGGAAAGATCCCCTTGAGGAGGGCATGGCAATCTACTCCTGTATTCTTACCTGGAGAATCCCTATGGACAGAGGAGCCTGGCGGATTACTAGTCCATGGGGTTGCAAAGAGTCGGACACGACTGAGTGACTAAGCACTCTTAAAACTAAAGAATAAGAAGAATAAAACCCAGTTAAAAATGGGCCAAAATCCTCCAAGACATATCATCAAAGACCAAAGATGATATACAGATGGCAAAGAAGCATATGAAAGATGCTCTAGACCATATGTCACCAGGAAAGCTCAAATTAAAACAGCAACAAGCTACCACTACATGCCTATTAGAAGGGCCAGAATCATAACACTGACAACACCAAATGCTGATGAGGATGTGGAGCAATAGGAATGCCCACTCACTGTTGGTGCGAAAGCAAAACTGTATACTTTGGAAGTTTGTACAGTTTGGCAGTTTCTCAGAAAACTAAACATAGTCTTACCATACAATGCACTAATTGCACTCCTTAGTATTTATTCAAAGGAGTTGAAAATTCATGTCCACACAAAAACCTAGCACACGGATGCTTACAGCAGCTTTACTCATAATTGCCAAAATTTGTATGCAACCAAGACACCCTTCAGTAGAGGAATGGATACTATGGTACATAAAGACAATAGAATATTAGTCAGCACTTAAAAGAAGAGAAATATTAAACCATAAAAAGACACAGAGGAATCTTGAGTATTACTTAGTAAAAGAAGCTAATCTGAAAAAGTTATAAACTCCAACTACATGACTTTCTGGAAAAGGCAAAACTTTGAGGACAGTAAAACAATCAATAGTTGCCAGGGATTGAGAGTTAGAAGAATAGTCAGCGGAACGTGGAGGATTTTGAAAGCAATGAAACTATTCTCTATGGTAATGTAATGATGGATTTATGTCATTATTTATTTGCTGCTAACCACAGAATGTACTATACCAAGAGAGAGCCTAAGGTAAACTATGGATTTTGGGTGACTATGTCAATGTAGGTTTATTAATTGTAATAATGTGCCACTTGGGTGGGGGATATTTGATGATGGAGGAGGCTAAAATCTCCACCTTCTGCTCAATTTTTCCATGAACCTAAAATACATCTTAAAAAATCTTTTTTAAAAAGTAAAATTAAGAAAAAAAAAAAGGACAAGGAGGAAGGAGAAGGTAAAATTAAGTTACTGAAGTTGTCTCCTATTTTAAAAAATGTGTTATCAGGTTCTAATGGTCTCTGCTCAGGTGTATGAAAATCACTTAGTTGTGTCCAACTCTTTGCAACCCCATGGACTGTCCATGGAATTCTCCAGGCCAGAATACTGGAGTGGGAAGCCTTTCCTTCTCCAGGGAAATCTTCCCAACCCAGGGATCCAACCCAGGTCTCCCGCATTGCAGGCGGATTCTTTATCAGCTGAGCCACAAGGGAAGCCCTCTGCTCAGGAAATCTTTGCTATTTCTATAAGACCCATCTCATTTTTATCCTGCTTATCCCTGCTCTGTGGCTCACTCCTTCATCTTATACTTATCAACTATTAAGATAGTTAATAATCTCCACTATAAAAGTCCAATCCTCTTCTGGCGTTTTCTCTCAACACTTCAAGGTTATCAAGATAAAATTTGCAATTATGAAATTTAAGAGAATAAATCCTAAGAGTTCTCATAATAAGAAAAATATTTTTTCATTTTCTTTAATTTTGTGTCTATATGAGATGATGTATGCTCACTAACCTTACTGTGGTAATCATTTCATGATATATGTAAGTCAAATACTTACTCTGTACACTTTAAATTGTACTGTGCTGAATGATTTCAAATTTCAGAAGAGTGGCCAGCTCTATGGGAGAAAGCACAGGAGGTTATCAGTGTAGGGACACATATCAAGGTTCTGGTAATTCTCTACTTCTTCAGGTGGTGTGTTCAAAGATGTTCAATTTATCACTAATCTTTGAACTGAACATATATATACTGTGTATGCTTTGTACATGTAATATATTTTGCAATAAAATGCTTTTAGATAAACCACAAAAATAAAACAAAATAAATTTTTCATCAGGCTAATTTTGATTTGTTAAAATTTCATAAATGGGATAACTGAAACAACTAAATCAAGGAGGCTTCCCTTCGACTTTTATCCCTGTGCAGACCGAAGATAATTTCTGGTTTGATAACTTCATCTCAGGGTTACAAAAAAAACTCTTTCCTTATGAATTATGATTGGGGTTTTCTGTCTGTTCCTGTTTCTTCACTCCTGCAGAAATAAATGGTCTTGGGGAGAATGTGAGCTTATTTTCTAGAAGTGGACTGTTAGTTGAAGTAGCTTTAAATCTACATTGTCACCTTTAAATGTGCAGATTACATATTTAGGGCTTGAGGGTTTATACTTAAAACCATCCTTGGATCATACCTTGATAAGGTTTAGTTCTCAAAGAATGGAGAAGTAGGTCGAAGGATTTAAGGGATGGTGTAAGAAAGCAATAATTTTTCACTCTGTATTACCAGATATTAGTAGGCATCTTAACTCCCTCAAGAAAACTGAGAACACAGCACTGGATGGCTAAAATATTGTAAAACCAAAGTCTTTGATTCCCAGAATCTGATTTTTTGACTAACTGGAGTACCAGTCTAGAAAAATTCCAAAGACATCTCTAAATGAAATGCTTAAAATCATCTACCACACTAATATCTGCTTTGGATAAGAATTATAAAACAGCTTTTCATTTGCAACAATATACCTAATGGTTAGCATTATCTATCTCCTTCATCTCCCAAATTACAAAGAAAATGTCTTTGGTAATTTTCCATTTACTTTTTTTAATAAGAAAGTGTGCTTTTACATTTAATATGTGATTCAGCCTACTTAAAATATAATTAGAAATACATAGATAGATGATTTAATAGCATTAGCTCTTTGGACTTTTAAAGACAGTAATTTGAATTCAAATATTAATCCATGAATTATATTTGAAGGTCTGCAGGCTTCATTACAAAAATAAAAATACATCTTTTTTTGTTTTATCAACCTTTTATTTGGGCATACTTAATAGTGGAAAAACTGTTTTAATGTCCATAAACTGCTTTTTTCTCCTTTAAATGTGACGTGTGACATGAAATTAATGTCTTTGGAGGAATTAAAAAATTGTTTTTCTGTTAATTTACTGCTTCAAAACCTTCTGTATCACTTAGTGCTAAATCTTCATCCCATTCAGGCCAGCATAATCGCTACTCAACCTGTCTCTGACTCACCATTTCTTGCTATAGAGCCATCCAACATACTTCTCTGTTTTAATTTTGTTGAAGTTATATAATGTAGAAACATATTTTAATATTTATGCTCTGTGTATAAAGGTGATATATTCATTACATAGCATTTGAGACTATAAATATTGATAAGAAAAACATCAATCATAATTGTCACATTAGAGGGAATTCTTTAGATTCTGGTATCTTCTATATCTAGCACTAGATCTATATTTGTATGTATCTACCTCTGTCTAGAAACGGCGATGCCATATTTTGTATTAACATTTGTACCCTGCTTTTATCACTTAACACTACCTTATCACTTAATAAAAATCATTTTCCCCATGATGATATTTCATCCCATTTTATAAATGGAACAAATTTTATCTTACCATTTTGTATAGGAGGACTACATTTGGAAGTTTTGTCTCGGAAAAGCTGACCATAATGTCTATCCATATGAGTCTTATTTCTATAGTACTCCATAAAAATAAAAAGACCTTTAAGTAAAAAAGTAGCTGGAAAAGCACTGAAGAGAAAATCCATAGCACTATGTAGTCACATTAACTCTGGACTAAACTTACTCATTTTTATTGTCTTGAGCAAATATGTCTGTGGGGTATGCAGGTCAGCTGTGCAGATGGCGTGAAACTGGGAGAAATTAAAAACATGTTGGATGATGAAATCATAATCCAAAATGATCAGGCAGGTGGAAATGGTGAAAAGGAGAGTGTATTTTTGAAAGGATGAGTTTAAAGTTCCATGCCTGACTTAGAAACAAACAAAAAAATTAGTGGTATATGACATGGAATGTGACTTAACAGGAAGTTCATGTAAAATAAAAAAGAAAGTGATATAATGCAGCTGACAAAAAAGCTAATGCACTTTTGAGATATTTTAATAAAAATACTATCACTAAACCCAGGAAACTGAAGATTTCTTTTCCTCTAAACTGGACAGGACAACATGAAATTTGCTCAGTTCTCTGGTTTATACTTTATGAAGGATATTCCAAATGGTCACCATCTAATAATGTTCATGTTGTAAAAGTCTCACTATATAACATATAAAGATAAATTGAAAATAATAAGGATATTTAGCAGGACAAAATAATAGTGAATTCTACTATAAATCAATTCAATAGCTGTATTAAAATATGTGAAGTGATTTAGGGACAGTAATTTGATTTACACTAAGAGATTTATTTTGTGTCTCATGAAAACAAAATTAAGACCTAAACAGGTTCTGATAGCATTTCCAATGCATGTGGGGACAGGGAGATTCTCTACATCAACAAACGATTCTCAGGGTACCAACTGGGTACCTTACAATTCAACTCAATTTGACATTATCTCCCTGGAGATCATAGTCCATAGGTTAAGGCCTCAGTCCCACTAGGCCACCCTCCACTCCAGAGACCAGCTGCAAGGATGTCTGTGCTTCTGACCCTGGCAGACACAAACTGTAGGCTCCAGTGACCACTCCAAATCAGGATGCCAACTGCAAGTCCAGGCTCTTACCTGTACTTCTGACAGACTGGCTGTAAATCAGAGGTTCTTAGGACTCCCACCCTGGATTTGATTAATTTGTTAGAATGACTCAAAGAACTTAGGAAACCTATTTACCGACTAAGTAAAAGTGTTAGTCACTCAGTCATGTCCGACTCTTTGTGACCCCATGGGCTGTAGCCCGCCAGGCTCCTCTATCCAAGGGATTCCCCAGGCAAGCATACTGGAGTGGGTTGCCATGCCCTCCTCCAGTGGATCTTCCCAACCCAGGAATCGAACCCACATCTCATGTCTCCTGCATTGGGAGGTGGGTTCTTTACCACTAATGCCACCTAGGAAGCTCCCTAAATTACCAGTTAATTACCAAAGATATTAAAGAATAGGAATCAACAAGCAGATGAAGAGGTGCATAGGATCTTGTGTCCTTGTGGGGCTTGGGGCCTGGCACTGTGGCATGTCAAAGTGTTCTGGTTCTCCAACCTGGAAGCTCTCACAAACACCTTCCCTTTGGGGTTTTTATGGAAACTTTATCATGTAGGCATGATTGATTAACTCACTGGCCACTGATGGTTGATTCTACCCTTAGCCCCTCACCTTTCCTGGAAATCAAGATGGGACAATGAAAGTTCCAGCCCTTTACTCCATGGTTGGTCCCCCTGGTAACCAGCCCTCATCCCTAAGTGCCCTCCAAAAGCTCCTTTCATTACCATAAACCCACTTTTGGTGAAAAGGACTTGTTATATATAACAAGACACTCATCTCACCCTTATGTCTCTGAAGTCTTTTCAGGAACTGAGGACTAAAAACCAAATATAATAAAAAATGTTTCTAGTGCTCTCTTGCTCAGGAAATTCCAAGGATCTGGGGATTTGTAAGCCAGGAACTCTGGACAAAGACCAAATATGCATGAGAAATATATTTTCATAATCTGAATGACCATGTATATGTAAATCACAGTATCACAGGACCAAAGAATGAAAGTTATGAAAAGAATAATTTTGGCTCAACACGGTTCAATATATAAAAATACATGACAGTGATAATCGAAAGCATTTGAAGTATCTAGAAATAGAATGGGCTGCCTCAGTCTATCTCATGAATTTAGGAATTTTCAGTCTCTGGAGCTGTTTAAGCAAAAAACAGATAACTATATAGTCCTCTATATTCATTCCCTGCACAGTCTCATATTCTCACATTGCTTAAATTGCTATTATTGACGATTCTAAATATTGATTTCAAGTTTCACCTGTATCCTAAATCCCAGTCACACAATTGCACCAACCTTCTGTTGTCTCTATTTCAGTGGCTCTCAACTGAGGACAATTTTGTCCATGCCTCAGAGAACTCTTGGAAAAGTCTAGAGCCATTTTAGGTTGGCCTAGTGATGGGAGTGTCACTTGCACTATTTGGTAGAGGCCAGGGGTTTTGCTAAACATTCTACAATGCACAAGGGAGCTCCCCACAATAAAGAATTATCCTGCCCAAAATGTTAACAGTACCCAAGGTTAAGAAACACTGCTTTACATGGATTTCCACAGGTAACAAACAGAAGGACCAATTCAAAACTCATTATCTCCATCCTATTATCCCCTCTTCACCTTAAAATCTGAAAGTGTTAGTCGCTCAGTTGTGTCTGACTCTTTGCAACCCAATGGACTGTAGCCTGCCCAGGCCCCTCTGTCCATAGAATTCTTCAGTCAAGAATACTGGAGTTGGTTGCTTTTCCTTCTCCAGGGTATCTTTCTGACCCAGGGACTGAACCAGGTCTCTCGCATTACAGGCACATTCTTTACCATCTGAACCACAGGGAAGCCTGAGGAAAATCTGAAGTCTCCTCTGAAACAAGCTTAGTTGCTATTCCCTATTATGATTAACAGCATCATTAGCTACCCAGTCACATGAGCTAGAAATCTCAGAGTCATCCTTAACTCCTTACTTTCCCTTGTCTGTTAATCTACTTCTCAAATGTCTTTCTAAATATTTTCCCTTCTTTCCATCACTACTGCCACTGATTTAGCTTGGTTTCTCATTTTCTCCCAATAAGACTTTTTCTTTCCAATTCATCCCTCACATTGTTTCCAGGATTATCTTTCTGAAACATAAAAGCAGTAACCCTATTAAATCATGCAGAAACCACAGGTAAGCCTCCAGTGTCCAACGAATAAAAGCTCAAACTTTGAATCGACATCAGAGGTGCTAAATAACCTGGTCCCAAGTTCTCTTTTCATCCCACAATATTACCTCCTTCCCTAGATGCTAGACTGTAATACTTTTAATGTCCTTTTAAATACAAAGGTTCCATAGCTCTAATATTTTTCACTTATGGATAAAAAAGATAGCAGAATTCACATTAAATATGCCCCACTACACTACCTTTATATGAGAATCCATTATCTTGTTTCTGGTGAGGTTTCAATTTTGAGTAGATATTCCCAGAAAGAAATATATCAAGAACAAGAAATGTACAATGGTCTCTTTCCTACTATAGTGATTATAACTGTTTTATATGTTTGGTAGTCAAAAGAGGATGAAATGGTTGGATGGCATCACTGACTCAGTGGACACGAGTTTAAGCAAACTCTGGGAAATGAAGGACAGGGAAGCCTGGCATGCTGCAGTCCATAGGGTTGCAAAGAGATGGACACAACTGAACAACTGAACAATAACAGTCACAAGTAAGATGCTAGCAGATATTTATGTTTTGCTTTGTCATATTCTTAAATATTTAGATTTTACAAATATATACTTCCAAAGATCAGGGATCCATAATGCCAGCACATATATTCTCCCACTGGAAGATTGAGAGGATCACTACGTATGGTACATTTTCTTTTTATGAAGTGCTAAAATTTCTTCAGGGAAGGTTAAAAATGTAACAGCCCTTTGAGGGTAGCTCTAAAAGGAAAACAAATATTTGATTATCTAATGTGTGTAACCAGGGTGAAGTGACTGAACATACAGATGGATAAATGTTTTGCATGAAGATAAGAAAGAACTCGTGAAATATATTTGAGTATGTACTGGATTGAAGTACCTTAAAGGTACACACATCTCAAAATGTCTTTTTAAAAGGTAAAAAAAGAGGCATGTTTGGGGAAGCACAAATCAGTGCACCCAAACCCTTTATATTTGCCTTTGGAATCTGGATTCATTTATTCTTTCACACACATGTACTCAAACAGTCTCTTCCTCTGTGTTAAAGCTGAATCCTTCCTAAGGAGACCCTACACTACTGGCAGCCAAGAACAGTTAGGTGTTCCAGAGAAGCAAGTCTGGGGTTACAGCCAAATCTCTGCAAAGCAGAGAGTTATCTAAATAAAAAAGAGTTGACTCTGATGGCAAAAGGCTTCTTGCAGGTGCAGATGCATGCATTTTGAAACGTAGGTTAACTCTTTCAGTTGCTTCTCCTATGCCACCTGTACAAGCATGCTTAGGACCTCAGTTGTGTCCGACTCTTTTGAGACCTCATAGACTGTAGTCCACCAGGCTCCGCCGTCCCTGGGATTCTCCACCCAAGAATACTGGAGTGGGTTGCCATTTCCTCCTCCAGGGGATCTTCTGGACCCAGGGATCAAACTCAGGTCTCCTGTATCTCTTGCATTGCAGGTGGACTGTTTATCTGCTGAGCCATGGGGGAAGCCCTGTTCCACCACCACTACCTTATTCTCACAGTGTTCTAAAATTATGGGAGTTCTTCACACAAGAATTTCTTTACTCAAAACTGTTCAAGGTGTGGGATGGAGAAGGAAAGC
Source organism: Cervus elaphus (assembly GCF_910594005.1). Classification (NCBI taxonomy): domain Eukaryota; kingdom Metazoa; phylum Chordata; class Mammalia; order Artiodactyla; family Cervidae; genus Cervus; species Cervus elaphus. The sequence continues at coordinate 18,573,192 of NC_057833.1, read as the reverse complement.
AGTGAAGACAAAGGAGGGTGGTGTACAGAAAGAAAAGCAAAATAAAGTAAGAATGGGGTGGGGGTAAAGACCTTTTTGCTATTTCCCAGGCCTTATCCTTACCTTTATGCAATATAATTTGAAGTATTCTATTCAGTTTTAATACATAAACTAGCCTTCATGCACATTTTGCTGGCATTAGAACGTGGTAAATCAATAGACTACACTATCAAAATGAAGCCCCAGATGTCAATTAAGATACCTGCATCATCACTGCCCTTTTTTAAAGAAAGCATATTTCCTGGTGTTTTAGTAGATAAAATTATTTTATTCATAATAATCTCTACTTTCCATTCATCTTTGTAATAAATTAGTTTTGATATCATTTAATTTTTTAATCAGATCCTAGGAAACTACTGAAAATAACAATTTTGGAACACTTCATTCCCTACCTGGCATACAAGAAACTTCCTCCTCAACAATGCTTCTTAATAAAAAATACAAATAGCAATTAATCTGGTTAAGTAGAGTTTTCAGCAAAATTAAACAGAGCAATTTCTCAAGCTCTGCAGTTTGCTTATTAGAGGTAAGTAAAAGTTAAAAATTAAGCAAAGCAATCCACAAAGCATCATTTTCTGATATTTAGCCTAATAGTTATACAAACCTAGTTTTTCTTGTTTTTCTCAGTGTGATGAAGTGAAGTGAAGTGAAAGTCGCTCATTCGTGTCTGACTCTTTGCAACCCCATGGACTATACAGTCCATGGATTTCTCCAGGCCAGAATATTAGAGTGGGTACCCTTTGCCTTCTCCAGGAGATCTTTCCTAACCAGGAATTGAACCCAGGTCTCTCTCATTGCAGGTGGATTCTTCAGCATATGGGCCACCAGGGAAGCCCAAGAATACTGAAGTGGGTAGCCTATCCCTTCTCCAGCGGATCTTCCCGACCCAGGAATCGAAACAGGGTCTCCTGCATTGCAGGTAGATTCTTTATCAGTTGAGCTATCAGTGAAGTGCCTCTCAATGTGGTATGGATCATCAAATCAGACAAAAAATACCCTTACCTTATTGATAGGTTTTTCTTGCTCACAAACTCAGTACCATATCTCTTTGGCCATTTGTAATTTGCCCATTTTAACAGTACTGGCTGAGGCTAGGATGACTACTTTTATTTTCCAGGAATATTCCAACACAGAACAGTGAAAAAAATATATCTGCAAAGCTGACAAATATTTATTCCAAAAAAATGGAATAATACATATGCAAAGTGCCTCTAAAATTGACTTATGAAATCATGCACATAGTTCACAATAACTGTTGCAGTGAACTAGACCCAATCTTAATAAACAGGCATAAATTTAATAAAGCTAATCTATAACGAATCTAATTTCCCATATGTGACATATCTACAAAATAAGCTCCATTTGACATTGACTAGAAGATTCAGTGTAGACAGTGTCAGTGAAACCTTAGCACCTTTACCAAACTGAAAAACCTGTGCACATATCAGAGTAGAATGTACCTTACAAAATGAGAAGAATGAGAAAATCATGGACATTTTGGTGACTAGAACTGGGCAAGACAAAACTATGGTGCAATAACTAATGAGTGCACACTAAAGGAAGAGAAACATCAGGTCAGATTTCTAAGGTGAAAGATAGCTCTTTACTTCTACACAAAGTTATTACTCAGGAAGCGGATGAAATGATCAACATGACCATGATGGGGAGCAGATTATGCCCCTCCCCAAAAGGTGCCATTTTAGCATTGGGTTATTTTGAGCTGAAGACAAACACGACCCAGCAGACCCAGGAAAATCTTCTGCCTCTCCCTTAACTGCCTAAAATAATTTAAATAGAGGGATTGGGCCAGAAAGAGAGCTATTACAAAAGATAACTTTTTAAACTTCTGATATCAAATACCTGCTTTTCTCATTTTCCTGTGAATTGCCCTCTTCCTCTTTGAAGCCCTGGGACCCTATTTCTTTTTTTAGCTCAGGATAGCATATAAGCCTCATCTGTCTGATTCCTTTTGGGTCCCATATTTTTATGGGACTCTCATATGAGCATAAATTTATTCTGCTCTTATTGATCTAAATTATGTCAACTTACTTGTTAGATCAATTAAAGAACCTAGAAGGAAGGGCAGAAAGAAAAGTTTTCTGCCCTGACAATCATTTAGTCAGACAATTTTGTTTTGTTTTTTTTTTTCCAGTGTATTCATAATATTACCTATCACCAATATCATTATCAGGATTCAATATACAGCAAGTGAATGGTAATGTTATTGCTACCGTCACATATATACCTCAAGGGCAAGGTTTACTCTTTTGCATTATTTATAAACCCATTTAATGTTTGGCATAATGCTCTGCATATGAATACTGTATGCCTAAAGGACAGTGATGATAGGTGTCTCTGAAATTTACATATAAAATCATGAGTATATGAAATCATACTCAAAGTGATTTTTTTAAAAAGATTCAGCTATCATTTTTTTTGTTTTTGATTGTGGCTGGGCAAGAGTGGAAAGGCAAGAAGTGACAACTAATAAAGAGTGTAGATAAAGCTAAACCAGGGGAAATGATTTTTAAAACTTAGAAATAAGAACAAGAAGACCTGGAAAAGCCCCTCTTGTAGTTACCTCATGAAGCATGCAGCACCCTGCTCTGGACTCTATGCAGAAGGAAATAGCCAGAAGAGCATAGGCGATGTAGGTCATTTGTCTGAATTACTTGCTAAGACAGATTTTGATAATAACTTTCTAATATTTAAATGACACATATTAAAAGAACCATGTGATTCTAGTGATTTTCTAAGTCTCTACTAAGATCAAGCAAGAGGATGTGGGCCTGTGTAGCAGCAAGAGAGATTTCAGAAAGAGTTTAGGTAAGAATTTCACAACAATCCAAGTAGCTATACATGGTGGGGAATAAGCAAGGGAAGTTAGTTATAGCATAGCTTCTTTGAAAGTGTTTTGAAATTGAAGAGATTCTGATATCATCCTGAAAATCACTTCTTAAGCTCTTCTTTAGCCCTCTAAGATTTTAAGATTATATGTTAACGGCCAATTCAAAAATACAACTATAGAGAACTGGTTATATTTAACCAGAAAAAGTCTATTGGTAAACTAAGAATATCACTTCTTATGAGTCAAATATCTAGCCTTCATTAAGTTTTTTATTCAGTAATAGACCAATAAAATTGGTTGGAACAACTGAAAATTTTTCTTTAGCTGAAGGTACAACAAGGAATTTAATACCTTTAATAACAAGTTTTAAAGAAACCATCAGGCAGTTTACTAATTCCTGAGGAAAAAAAAAAAATCCACAGTTTTAAAGAACATTGGTGTTACATAGAAAGTAACTCTTTAATTAACCTTTAGCTCTTTAGAAATTAACATCAATACCCAAAATAGAAAAAAAAAAAATGTCCTAAAATCTTTGGTATAATTTTAAAGAGTTAGCAGTACATGTGTCCCATAAAAATATGTAAAAAGTTAAAAAATATTTCAATCTAGTATTAAAGATAATGACAATATGGGTAAAAAAGTAACTCATTCAAGAACTTTTCCTTACAAACCCTTATTGAATGAATTGAGAACCCTGTCCTCCAGGAGCTCCTCATGTTGTGGGCAAGACCAATTTTATCAATTACTACCCAGTATGAAAGGCTGGAAAAAATCCAATGGATATGCAGAGAAAGTAAAACCTAATCTTAAAATGCCACATTTTTTTTAAAAGTTAAATCAAAAATTCAAGTTAGATTTTTCAGGTTAGGTAGTGTATGTCTGATTATGATACATAGACATCAAAGATCCAACGCATTTACTTTCAAAGTCAACATTCTTTAAAGCATATCCCACCGACCTCAGTAAAACTTTACTGTCTACCATTTCTGTTAGTCAAACTGAGTTTTATTTTTGGTTTTGATTTCAAGCTCCTTTAATGTGTTTTGTATTTCAAATGACTGACCTAGGAAAATGAGAGCTTCAAGCCCTGAGCTGGTTTTATATCCTGACAGTTTCCAGACATGCTATGCTCTCCCCGGGGTCTGGGAGATCTCAGGAGGAGGCTCCGTCTATTTCCAACTAATGTCTGACAACTGTCAAATTTCTGTGTCTCATCTTAAACTTTTCATCCTTGCTTCAGCCTCATTTTTCTACTTGCCTATATCTCTCCGCTTTCCACTTAATAAAATATCATCAAAATCACCAAGGGAACTTGTTAAAAACAAAAACAGTGACCCATAACAGACTGAATCTCCTGGATTCATGCATGGGAATTTGGATTGTTAACAAGCCTCTTGCCAGCCCCTCAATTCCCAGGGGATTCCCAAGTTCTATCAGTGTGAAAAAGTACTTTATGAGATATCAGCGTCATTGCTAACATTGAGCCCTAGAACATATACTTTAAGATCTCAGTTCCATATAATTTTCAAACTAATCATCACAAGAATTCTATGCAGTGAGAATCATTGCTTCCATGTTACACAAAATGAAACAGAGGCTCAAAGAAATTAACTATCATGTGGAGCTATGAACACTGCCAGAATGCTGTGTCGACTGTATGGTAGGATGAAAAAGATAAAGGGCCAGAAGTGAGCCTTATATTTGAATCCTGGCAATGCTACTACTCAGGGGTCTTCCCAGGTGGCACTAGTGGTAAAGAATCCGCTTCCCAGCGCAGGAAGCATAAGAGAAATGGGTTCGATCCCTGGGCGGGGAAGATCTCCTGGAGTGGGGCATGGCAACCCATTTCAGTATCCTTGCCTGGAGAATACCATGGACAGAGAAGAGTGGAAAGCCACAATCCATGGGGCTGCCAAGAGTCGGACATGACTGAGCGACTTAGCACGCACACGCATAATGACGCTACAGCAGCCTGATCTTGTCATTCGACCTTGCTGAGCCCAGGTTAATCACAGGAAAGTGGCGATTACAATGCTGACCTTTATAGCTTATAGCATACCGAGGTCACTTTAGAAACGTTAATCCACTTCCATCTACAATTCCATTTTTTTCCTTTTTTATCTCCTTAAGCATGAGCCCATTTTAAAAGTCTTCTTTTAGCTTCTTTACTTATGAGTAGAAATGCATTACCACTTTTTAACAACCTTATGTTAATTAGTCATCTAAATATGATTATTTGGGAGGTACATCTGTTATGTAAACCACCATAACAAGCCTGTTCAAATAGGCTAAAATTGGAAACAATAGAATTTTCAAAATTAGGAGACTATTAAAGAAAGAGAAATTATTAATTAAAAGACCAGCCACACAGTGTAATAATATACAAGCACTAAATATTATAATTTGTAAAGAAATGCTGTCAAAATAATAGGCATAAAATAAGATGTGAATTACATGATTTCATTTTAAACTGTATGTACACATGCATGTGTATATATAAACATATATAATGGCAATTTTGCCAAAACATAGAAAGGAAATATCTCAAAGTAGTAATAGTAGTTATCTTTGGGTTTAATAATTATGTATTATTTTTGTTTTCTTCTTTGTAGCTTTTCTGATTTTATACATTTTCTACAAAATTATGTGTACATTTTACAGAGAGAAAAAGTAAACATTATTAAAATAAAATTTATAAGTAAGTTCAGTTCAGTCACTCAGTCATGTCTAACTCTTTGTGACCCCATGGACTGAAGCATGCCAGGCTTCCCTGTCCATCAACAACTTTATTTACTTATAAACCAAAAAATGCTTCAAAATATTAGAATGGGCCATGCAATCACTTGCTTCTTTTTATTCTGGCATCCATAACAAAAATACATTTCTTACAAGGGTTTTTTAGTTTCTGTTCTACCCAATACTGTAAAATACTTAATAAAAGATAAGGATCTTCTCTCAGATTATACACATTAGTTTTTCTCTGACCATATTTGGCTTCCATGAGAATTCTACAAATAAAATATCTGCAACAGAAGGCTCTGAAATCAGGGAACAAACTGTTCTTAACTGTGTGGGGTAATTTTTCATTTACATGAGAATCAGCCTTCCCAAAATAAAATGGCAATATTCACTCTCTCCTGGGCACTGTTCTTCTTTTCTTCTTCTTTTTTTTTAAATTATCCTCTCTGTGACCTTAGGCAAGTAATTTAACCTTTCTGTGTCTCTATTTCTTATATAGAATAGAATGATAATAGTATCAACTTGATAAGCCTTTTCATTTGAGAATTAAATCAGTTAATATTTAGAAAGCCCAGAAGAAAATGGTCATAAAATAATAATAACAGATACTATTTTTAACCTTAACCACCTTTAAGAGGCAGGTATACCGCTGCCCCAGATAGTACATGGGGATTTGGAGACTAAGAAGCTGAGTTACTTCTCACCTTACACGTGACACTGAGAGTCAAATGCAACTTTTACTGACATCGAAGCCCACACGTGGTCATTAAACCATCAGGCGACAGACAATATTCATAAATATTAACCAGCCTATTGTAAGCCAGACACAGACACTGAACAATACTGCGCAAGGCTCAGCTCTTGCCTTCAGTCTAATAAGGGCTAGCAGGTCTTTGAGCATGAAGTGGGACGGCAACCATGAGGATATGAGGCCATAATAGCAGAGAGAAAGGTGTTAAGTGTATTCTAGAGAGGTCAGACAAAGCAAACTGGAGGAAGCAGCCCTTCAGCAGAGATCTGAAGGATGAGCTAGAGTTAGCCAGCAAGCTGGTGAGGAACAATAATCAGTTGGCATTTGCTCCCTGGCGTTCTGTGCTGGAACTCCGGAGACGCCAGCGTTAACTTCATGCCAGGTGAAAAATGATGTGAGTGCCCACAGCTGCAGCTGCGGCTTTATACTCTATCCCTCCTACTTCCATCGTTAATGAGCCTGAGACCAGAAAAGAACACATCTTAGTAACTAAGGGCTCTTCTGTTAGTCTTTGGTCCAGAGACAGAAGGAAGTTCTTCACTTCTGTTAACGAAACAGCCACAGATCCTTTGCTACTTTGCTTTAGTTCTTTCTAAAATAGAAGTTTGAGGCCACTAACTCTCATTTTTATACATCTTGGTGGCAGGTGGCTGTATGCTCATAAATATACTGATTATAAAAATACATGAATTTTTTTTCCCCCAGGAATGGTTCTAAAGCATGTCAAAACTTCTAAGGTTCCTTAGGTTAACTCCTGCTGTTAGGAATTCTTCTGATTTGCCTGAACTTTTAGCAGTTCTGACTACTTGTAGTTACACAACACCCCAGAGACACAGGCATGCCAGAAGGTATTTATTCCAGATGTAAATAACTTTACTGAGTCAAGGTAAGTTTGGGGCCTTTATAGATATCTCCATATTTCAAATATTATTTTTAAAAAGATGTCTCATTTCAAAGTTTTATTTGAGGAGAAGCAACTTTCTTTTTCTGTTGTGGTGTGTCAGATATAGCCTCAGTATACAAAGTTTAGAAAGATTTCCATTTTGCTTTTAGACGTCACTTCTATATGACTGCAACCACTTATTTGAATTTGTATAAAAAAAAAAAGAATTTCATCTTTTCTTTACTTAATCATCAATAAACAAACTTCAGTGCTGTTCTGGGCTGACAGTGTGAAATAGGAAGATTCAAAGGAAACACAGGATTCATTTCCTTTCTTTAAGGAGTTTGCATTATGGTGGAAAAGCTAAAAATCATCTTAAACTGATTTGGGGCACTGACCACAGAAAAGAGTAATATCAGGACACCAGAGGAAGAAAACTTTTCTCTACACTAAGAGGAGCATAACATGGGATCCGGTAGCAGCAGTTTTCTACTGTTTATATATTTTTTGTATCTGTGTTTTTTGAATCCCTAGTTTTGCAAATAAAGAAAAGTTTCTAGTATATTTTTCAAGGCAACGTATCTTTCAAAATGATCACTTAAATAAATTTAAAAAATGTACTCTCCTGAAATAAGTTTTTAAAAATGTATGTTAGAGAATCTTCACCAAACTAGTTGCAACATACCAAGAAAAGTATATTTCAATTGTTACAAGAAACAGCAGCTTTAATTCAACCACTAGGGGGGAAATCCTGCAGTAGTCACTGCAGTATATTTCTCTGAAGCTGAATTTTTAGCTTTATTTGAACAAGGTATGCTTCCCCTAAGCCGTTATTCTCTAGCCAAGCCAAGCTCGAAGGCTTAAAATAAGGTGAAAGTCTTGGGTCACTATATCTTACTACTTCTTCTCATATGGATTAAAAATAAAACAGTAACAGCAGATTCAACTCCAAGGAATGGTGTGGAAATTTGTCTTTTGGACACTGAAGAGAAGGCGACTGACTCTGTGCAGATGAGTCCACAGAGAAATTCTGCATCCTCACTTCAACTGACACTTAAAAATACCAACAAATTTTTTTAAGTTGAAGAATTCCACTCTTGCATAAATTTGGAGACATTATATAAAATCAAAACAAAAATAGCATCATCAAAGAAGAGAGGTCTGTCTTGGACAAAAGGGGAAATTCCAGGTCTTTGTATAATTTTTAATGCCGTGGATCCAATGACATTGCTTTGTAGCCTCTTTATTTGTAAGATACTACCCATCTATCTATAATTTGAGTAGATAACATTTATGTTTCTTTAAAATGTTTGTTTTTATTTAGTGTCATCTTTTCAAATAACACAAGTTTTTCTTTACATATGCCTATTACTCTCCATACAAGGTATAGATATCATTACACAAAGACAAAGAAAAGGACAGCCTGTGTGTGGAGGCTGGGATCCCAAGAATGATACCTCAGTGCTCCCCAGAACTATGCAAGCCAATACCTAAGGATCTCCCAAGAAATTACTTTGGACTCCTACAATTGTAAAAGAGCTGTAGAGGGTATGACCTAAACCATGTTGTGGACAACCAGATATTTGATCTTCGTGTAAAAAGAGCTTTTATTACAGGATGCAAAAATAGTCCTCAAACTCTTCAACTGTTTCCTTAAATGTATTGCTTTAACATGTGTTATATATCTACTCTATGCCTACTGAAGAGATGTAAAGATGAGCTGGTGAATTCTGCCTGAATAATTATACAATTTATAACTGTCTTAATAACCCTTTTAAAACCATGAAGGTAAGACTGAATGGTTAAAGACAGAGTAAGATTAAACATCAATAGTGGCTATTCTAGCCACTATTCTAACTTGCTCTGCCTTACTTGAGCCATAAAAGCAATCAACTAGAACAACAGCTCCAAAGAGCTTGGCACATTTTGAGGTTGTCCATCATTATTGAGTATTAGGAAATCTACATGTAAATAACATAGAAACCTGGCCTTGTCTTCATGCTACCATTCATCCATTATGGTAGATAAACACTTTTCAAGAAATTTATAGGTTCTGTGGATATAATATTGAAATACTTTGTGTTTTGGAACTTACATTCCAATATGGTAGATACACAATAAATTAATTACAAAATTACTGTAAAAATCTCATATTGGCTCTCACTGTTATGCACAGCCCTGTGTTTCTAAAAGAGTACTGAATGCCTATATTGATAGTGGCACTGGGCACAAACTAGTGATAAAATCCAAAAATTTCAGCCCAATGTTCAAGGCCATCTCCAATACTGCCTCACCCACCTGTATGATATGATCGCTTGCTGCTCACATCTAAGACCAGTGGAGCAGGCAGAACCCAACACAAATGAAATGTACAATCAGACATTATCATTTTCACCCACCAAAATTGCTCTTTCTATCCATCCCTTGAGACGACAGCCTTCCAATGTGGTGTCTACTAAATCCCTAAGTCCAACTTTTCCCTCCATTTAAATATTATACACCTTGTGTAGACTGTTCTCTAGTAGCATTTATTTTGATTTGTAATTTAGTGGGTACTCATATTCATAAATATGCCCATCCTAGTCATTTGACTGACCACTTTTTGAGGACAGGGACTGCCTCTAACTTTTTTTTGGCATCTCAGGCTTTTTTTTAGCATACTACCTTACATAGTTATCTACAGTGAAACAGATCACCAGCCCAGGTGGTACGCATGAGACAAGTCCTCGGGCCTGGTGCACTGGGAAGACCCAGAGGAATCGGATGGAGAGGGAGGTGGGAGGGGGGATCGGGATGGGGAATACATGTAACTCCATGGCTGATTCATGTCAATGTATGACAAAACCCACTGAAATGTTGTGAAGTAATTAGCCTCCAACTAATTAAAAAAAACCTCTCATTTCATATTTTTCATGTTGAATTGTGTTATATTTGCTTTTGTGTAATGGAAGCACATAAAATTCAGTACCTGCTTCATGTTACACATCTATTACAAGGGAATACATACAAGTTTATAAGTGGTCTAACAGTTTTAGAGTATTAATACTAAGAGTAAAACCTCAGCAACTCAACATCTGATATTTCCAATTTAATTCTGAACTTTTGAATCTTTCATTTTCTAATATGAACTCCTAGTCAGAACTCTCAAGTTTTCAGAGTTTTTGTGCATTTTGGCCATCTCAATTCTAAGGAACCTGAATTTATATATCTGTGCATCCTCTTTTCATATAATCATGTCAGCCAATATTTTCTGTTCAAAATATAAAAAACAACATTTCCCCAAAGTTTAACAGCAGAAAAAACTAAGCATACAACTGAATGAAACAGTGAAACAAGTACATTCTTTAAATTTCATATTTGTCAATAGATAATCTTCAGACTAAGTTATCTAGCTAGAAATAGGTATGTGTATATGAAGGTGCAAAAACTCATCTAATATCCAACAAATTCATTTTTATAACTGCAATATTTCTGCACCAGAGTCACGTATACATGCTACTGACTACACACACAACACACATTTACATGACATATTAGACCACACAAAATGTATATACACAAAACACATATTTTCCATCTTCGTTGTTTTCATAGTTACACAACATTCTTTCTGGCACACAAATGTGAAAATCACTCATATTTTACAGGTGTGTCCATGCCTACACCTACAGGTAAAAGTGACTTAATATTTAGTCCCTGGTAGTTAAACATAAATATTTTTTTTTGGTTTTTAAAAGTCGATCTGGTAAAATTACATGGTAATATGGTTTAGGCTTACTTCCTTCTTTTTTTCTCCTCTGACAAGGAAATATAAAAGTATTTCGGTGCCACTGTCATTGTGTTTCTTGAGACCATCATTCGGGTCATATTTTATCAACAAACAATGTTCTGTAAAGCTTTTATTATATCATGTTGGAAAAATTAAAGATTGTTATCCCAAGCCCCCATGATCCAGGTGAAAATGAAATGAGTGTAGACACACAGGCACAATTCAGGACAGAGAACGTTTGGTACACAAAGAATAATCAGATGGGTTCCTACCCAGCACAATTCCATTCAGTAGTTTCTCTTGCACGTACCAGCTCAGCTGCCCTCGATCCATGCTGCTTTTAGATACTACAAAGCAATTTTCACTCCAGTTGCCGCCCGCTCAAGTTCTTCCTTTTGCACTCAGAAACGGATATGCTTGGACAGTGAGTGATGCCCTGTTGCAGCTGCCTCCCGGAATCCTTCAGCAACCCACCTCAGAGTAGCGCCGGGTTAAGCCCTGCCGCTAGCTCAAAGCTCCTTCTCCCCGGCAGCTGGTGGTATTCGGTCGGCCACTGGGCGGAGAGATCGAGCACTAGGGCGCCATCTGGAGGCGTCTTTAGGCAGCCGCAGCCAGTTTAAAACAACTAGGTGGAACAAAAATGTCAGCAAATTCTTTGTTAAATAAGCACACCATTCTATACACTTTGCTGCGACCATTTTTTTAAAAGACAGAAAAATGTAAGAGAGCCTCATTCTGTTCCCTATGAGCATTCTCTTTCTTTTACACATCACAATAAAGTGAAAACTTCTATCTCATTTAGGCACAGATATCAAGAGATGCCAAATTAATTATCTGCTTCTTCTTGTCTTATCTCAAAAGAAAATAATCAACACTGGCTACTATCAGAAATGTTCAATATTTTAGTAGCTAACTCAAAGGCAGCTTTTCAAAAGAGAAACATATGCCTCTGAACTAACATAATGTAAGCATGTTAAACATGCTCTGCTACTTTAAAAATTACAAAACTTACCTCCGGAAATGTTTAGTGTGTTCCTTATCAATGCAATATATTGACTTGAGAATGATAACAAGGAAAACCAGTTTCGGTTCTAGTGCATGTGATAAGGTGTTCATATGACTTTAATATTTCAACAAAAGCTCTTTGAATTAATTTCCCTCTAAATATCTCCCTAAGCTTCTTTCCCTTAAAGAGGATAATTTGTATACCTGAATGAGATATAAGCTTAATTAATTAATTGAATGGAGCACTTAAAGTCTTATCTACTGTGATATGCATTTAGAAATGTGATTATTGGATGTTTCATTACTCCCTACAGATCAAAATGAATATGCATCACCATCCCCAATCTCCATCCAACCACTAGTCCTACTTCCACTAAGTATCATGATTTGGTATTTCACTTTTCCTTTAAAATTAAAATTTGACTTTGAAACTATTTAGTAATAGACACATCTACAGTGATTTATAGTTTTCCAAGCAAATGTGGACTAGAGCTTGATTATATACTCTGTGAGACCCCTGTGGGAAATAGAAATTCTTAACACTTCACTTTCAAATCAGTGTTTGAGAATTTCTGTCAGGGTAAACAGAGAATAAATTTGTTTCATCAGTAGTTCATCTTAATTTTTATTTCTGTGTGTATGATAAATGAATGTACTGGCTTTTCAAAGGCATACCATTAAACATATTCTTATGAAAAATGAGATTTTCTTTTTCTTTTAAACAGAGCATGTACCAAATAGTCAAGCCATAATTTCTGTGAGTTTGTAAAGTCTCTAAAAATTTATGTACTGATGAGATTAAAAAAAATGTTAATTCTTCATGTCTCTATATCCTTGATTCTTACTATTGTGGAATATGAAAACATATTCGTTAACTGATTCCTAAATTATATGACTTACATGTTGCACTATGGTTAGTGCTGCACAGAACTTCTTAGACAACAAGACACTGAAATATATAGTTTAAGACAACAAGCAGAAAAATAATGCTTGGAAATTTACAAATAATAAAGTAATAAGCACTGACCAAACACAGATATGCCCAACTTTTACCAAGTAAAATTTTATACATGAAAATGTAAATGTAAGAAAGAGATAAATTAGAGGATAAATTTTCCCAGCGTAAATTTTTGAACTTACAAAATCATTCTTTATGTAAAAAATCCCCAGAATCTCAAGAATGACTTTATTACATGCATAAACAGAAAAAAAGAGATATTAATGAGAAGAGTAGATGTGTGAATTTCATAGCCAGAGTTACTTTATCTATCCACATCATCACCAAAAGCTAAAATTGATAGAAGATGGATGCTGCATGTAAAAGAGATGATTATGTGGCCAGAAGGAGAAGAAGAGTATTACAATCATGTGCTGTCCCCTGAAAAAAAGTCTAAAATTAATCTCAAGACACTGAGAAAAGAGAAAAATATAGGAAAAGACTAAGTCCCCAAATAGGAGTATACTAAGGAAGTCAATTATTTCAATTTAGCATGTAAAACTTATAGAAAGCAAAAAGGTCCAAGTCAAAGTCACACATTGGAGTCTAAAAATGCAGGCAACATGTGGAGTCTAAACATCTGTCTTTTACAATGAACTAAGATAAAAGGTCTGCATTAGTGTTCTACTGCTATGTAACAATAACAAGTTAAATTTATTACCTGTCAGTTTTTGTAGGGCAGCCATCCACAGACAAAACTTTGATGAGTACTCAGCTCAGAGTCTCACAGGCTGCATCCAGGTATCAACTGGGCCATATTCATGGAAGAATGTTTCTAAATTAAATCAGGTTATTGGCAGAATTCATTTCCTTGACTTCTTCAAGGCCACCAGGAAAACATGTCTCCATTTCAGGGAAGCAGCGGTGTCTCTTTTAAGGGCTTTCACCTGAATAAGTCTGACTGACTCAGAATAACCTCCTTTTCAAGGAATTCAAGATCAACTAATTTGTGACTTTAACTACATCTGCAAATATCTTAGTTTTTCTTTTTTTTTTTTATTGGGTAGAAGCAAGTCACAGGTTCCAGTCATACTAAAGAAGAGGGAACTGTGTAAGGGTATTTACACATCGAGGGTCACCTTAGGGTGTGTCTACAATAGGATCTAGGTAGACACACTTGAGTTTTCTTGCTTACTGTCCAAAAACATGAGTGAAACAGCCTGATAGGAATGGGGGTGCATTTTGTTGCCTTTAGGATCAGGGCAGAAACATATCATAGAGGTTTTGTAGATGCATGGTTATATCTAACAAAAAAATATAATAGCAACAACAACAACAAAAAAAACCTAGAGCAGTCATTTGATCAAGGACATGGAGGCAGAACGTAGGAGCCTTGAATTGAGGCGTGATATCAGACACATAAGCACGACTTGGGTCCGGGAAGAGCCCTGCTGCTGATGCAGTTTCAATGGTTATTTGTACTAGATCTTTTGTGTTGCCTGTTTGCCTGTCCACATCTCCTCACATCTAGTCATCCATACTCAGAAGTGACTCAGTCTTGTTAGACCAGGAATATATGCCTGAAGAGAGAAAACATCCAGAGATGGCCCAGAAACTTATGGGAAAAATATAAACCTGTCCAATTAGAATTTCAGGAATTTGAACTAAAGTAAAAGGGAGAAGTTGCCAGTTGGTGGAGAACACTGCAGCTGAAAGGCCACAGAGCAGTTAAGAACCATGTGTTAGCTGATGCAGAGAAAGAAGCTTAGCATAAAGGGAAAAAAAAAAAAATGGTGCAGACTCAAAAACAAGTAGAGATTAGAGAAACCATTCATTCTCTTAATTCCTCTAATACATTCATATGGAGTTCCCACTGTGTACTAGGCACTGTTCTAGGTGCTAGGAATACCACAATGACTAAAGCAAAGACCCTGTTTTTGTGAAGCTTATTCTTGTAGTGGGAGATAGATGGTAAATATGTCCCAGCATATAAGTTATATTTCATTAGTTGAAAAAACTGTAGAAATAAAAACAAAGCAGGGAATGCAGTTTAAAAGTAATGGGGGAAATGCTACCTGGGGAAATGGTCAGGGATATTTGATCATGTGTCTTTTGAATGGAAACTTGAATGCCAACGATGGTGCCAGCCATGCTGATATTTGTGGAAAAGGGATATTGGGCAGAGTGCACAGCAGGGTACAAAAGCACTGAGACAAATGTGTGCTTGATGAGTCAAAGCAATAGCAAAAGCGGAAAACTGCCTGGTATAGTGAAAGCGAGAGCTGGCAATCGGATATGAAGTCAGATGTGGAGTGAGCAAGATCACACAGGGCTTGGGAACTTGTGTCAGAATGCTAGCTTTTACCTAGAGAGGTGAGGGTTACTAGAAGATAACATCAAGCTTACATTTTTATGTATTATTCTGGCTATTGTACAGAACAGATGGGAAGTGTGGTAGGTGACTAGGAGGCCATTTGGACCCTGAGACAGATGAAGTCTGGCCTAATTTCCAATTATGTTTCCCATGAGGTCTATATATTTGTTTCAGTCTTTGAATTTCCATGAGCCAACACTATATCCTTTTCTTCCAGAAAAAGAAGAAAAACCCTTTTCTTAAACTACATTGCTAAAGACTCTAAGGAATGTTAAAAGCATTCAAGACTTGGATATTTTGAATTTTTATATGCTTTGGCATAAGAGCTAAAAGGTACTAGTACTTTAAAATCATGATACCTTTTTTTTTTCTTTCTTTTATAAATGATAGAAAGTGCTTGCACATGGGCAGGTGATGTCAACCTATTGTTGAACAGAGTTATTTTTCCAGGGCATTGGCTTAAGCCAGAGAAAGGTCAGTTCCTAAAAATTATCTTCTGATTCTTTGTGGCATGAGTGTTTCAAGAGTTTTCAACACCATGGATATTATCATCCAATATCAATAAAAGAGTATATAAGATGTATATCTGAATTTTAATATTTTATGGATAACTATTTTGTTTGTTATATTGCGTGTATGCTAAGTTGCTTCAATTGTGTCTGACTCTCTGTGACGCTATGGACTATAGTGCATATAATGCACCAAGCCCCTCTGTCCATGGGATTCTCCAGGCAAGAATACTGGAATAGGTTGCCATGCCCTCCTCTGTGGGGTCTTCCCAACCCAGGGATTGAACCCATATCTTTTATGTCTCCTGCATTGGCAAGTGGGTTCTTTACCAATACTGCCACCTGGGAAGCCCTTGTTATATTATAGTTTTTAAAACTAGGTATGCCTTCCTTTTAGAAATAAAATAATTTTAGAGACAAAACAATTCAAATATTTTCTAAAGACTCTATTAATTTCCAATTGTATATCCTAATTCACACAAATACAGAAATACATGCAGATATAGGTCATTTGAATATGTGTAGACATATTTTGGCTACTTTTCATGCATTTCAAATGAAATTCTACAAAATCAGTCATAAAGTATTTCAAAATGAGAGGAAGTTGGGCAGTTAGCAAACACTCTGTCACTGTATTAAGCACATGAGACATCTCATCACTACCCTTTCAATAAAAATGTCCAGTTAAATCAAAAAATAAGAAAATTAGTGTTCAGATTATCTTTTGGAAATATTAAGAGTGCATTACATTAAAATACATGCTTAAATATACAAAATTCTTATATTTTATTTATATTTTTGGTGAAGCTTTCTAGAAGGTATTTAATTGTATTTTTTAGAGGGGAGTAAATTTATAGCCTCATCAGTTCCACATTGTTTGATAATCTTCTCATCATTAAAAACAGTGAATGATATCTTAGCTCTGCCACAAATGTTTATCTAATTTTTATTCTTATTTAAAACATTTCCTAAAGTAACATTTATAATAAACATTTCCCACTCATCAAGTTCTTAAAAATACCAACCATTAGAAGAAATAAAATTTAGACCACTATCTGTGAAAGAAGAGAATTTTGTTGGTACAAAGGTAAAAAAATAGCACCCATGCAATCATATATTTATTCTAAGATTTCCAAATGTAGAAGCAGACACAAAACATCAATTTTAACATAAAAAAGACAGACTTATAGATACAGTAATCAACTAAACATTGATTGGGGCCTTCCAGGTGACACTGTTGTAAGGAATTGGCCTGCCAGTGCAAGAGATGCAAGACCTCTGGGTCATGAAGATCCCCTGGAGTAGGAAATGGCAAGCTACTCCAGTATTCTTGCCTTGAAACTTCCATGTTCAGAGGACCCTGATGGGCTACGATCCATGAGCTCACAAAGAGTCAGACATGACTGAGCACACGGCACACACACCAAACACTGACTGGCAACAGAAATGTGAAGGGAGACTCATTAATAGATAGAACACAAAAATAGATATATTAATAGGACAAAAAAGATATCGTTATCATTACAGGGAACTAAAATGCAAAAGTACAAAGTCAAGAGACATCTGGAGTAACAAGCAAGTTTGGCCTTAGAGTACAACATGAAGCAGGACAAAGTCTAATAGAGTTCTGCCAAGAGATTGCACTGGTCATAGCAAACACTCTCTTCCAACAACACAAAAGATAACTCTACACATGGATATCAGCAGATGGCCAATACTGAAATCAGACTGATTATATTCTTTGCAGCCACAGATGGAGAAGCTCTATACGGTCAGCAAAAACAAGTTCTGGAGCTGACTGTGGCCCAGATCATTAGCTCCTTATTGCAAAATTCAAACTTAAATTGAAGAAAGTAGGGAAAACCACTAGGCCATTCAGGTATGATCTAAATCAAACTCCTTATGGTTATACAGTGGAGTTGACAAATAGGTTCAAGGGATTAGATCTGGTAGACAGAGTGCCTGAAGAACTATGGATGGAGGTTCATAACATTGTACAGGAGGCAGTAATCAAAACCATCCCCAAGAAAAAGAAATGCAAAAAGGCAAAATGGTCATCTGAGGAGGCCTTACAAACAGCTAAGAAAAGAAGGAAAGGAAAGATATATCCATCTGAATGCAGAGTTCCAAAGAATAGCAAGGAATGCAGAGTTTCAAAGAATAGCAAGGAGAGATAAGAAAGCCTTCCTCAGTGATCAATGCAAAGAAATAGAGGAAAATAATAGACTGGGAAAGACTTTCTCTTCAAGAAAATTAGAGATACCAAGGGAACATTTCATGAAAGATGGGCACAATAAAGGACAGATATGGTATGAACCTAACAGAAGCAGAAGATATTGAGAAGAGGTGGCAAGAATACCCAGAAGAACTATACAAAAAAGATCTTCATGACCCAGATAATCACCATCGTGTGATCACTCACCTAGAGTCAGACATCCTGGAATGTGAAGTCAAGTGGGCCTTAGGAAACATCACTATGAACAAAGCTAGTGGAGGTGATGGAATTCCAGTTGAGCTATTTCAAATCCTAAAAGATGATGCTGTGAAAGTGCTACACTCAATATGCCAGCAAATTTGGAAAACTCAGCAGTGGCCACAGGACTGGAAAAGGTCGGTTTTCATTCCAATCCCAAAGAAAGGCAATGCCAAAGAAGGTTCAAATTACCATAAAATTTCACTCACTTCATGTGCTAGCATGATTATGCTCAAAATCCTTCAAACTAGACTTCAGCAGCACTTGAACTGAGAAATTCCAGATGCACAAGTTGGATTTAGAAAAGGCAGAAGAACCAGAGATCAAATTGCCAACATTTGCTGGATCATAGAAAAAGCAAGGAAATTCCAAAGAAAAAAATCTACTTCTGCTTCATTGATTACACTGAAGTCTTTGACTGTATGGATCACAGCAAACTGGGAAATTCTTAAAGAGATGTGAGTATCATCAGACCACCTTACCTGTCTCCTGAGAAACCTGTATGCAGGACAAGAAGCAACAGTTAGAAATGGGTATAGAACAAAGGACTGGTTCCAAATTGGGAAAGGAATAAGTCAAGGCTGTATGTTGTCACCCTGATTATTTAACTTATGTGTAGAGTAAATCATACCAAATGCCAGACTGGATGAATCACAAGCTGGAATCAAGACTGATGGGAGAAATATAAAAAAACCTCAGCTATGCAGTTAATAACACTTTAATGGCAGAAAGTAAAGAGGAACTAAAGAGCCTCTTGATGATGGTGAAGTGAGAGTGAAAAAGCTGGCTAAAATTCAACACACAAAAGCCAAGATCATGGCATCTGGTCCCATCACTTCAAGGAAAATAGATGGGGCAAAAGTGGAAACAGTGGCAGATTTTATTTCTTAGGCTCCAAAATCCTTGCAAATGGTGACTACAGCCAAAAAATTAAAAGACACTTGATCCTTGGAAGAAAAGCTATGACAAACATAGCATATTAAAAAGCAGAGACATCACTTTGCCACCAAAGGTCTATCTAATCAAAGCTATGGATTTTCCAGTGGTCATGTATGTTGTGAGTGTTGGACCATAAGGAAGGCTGAGTGCTGAAGAATTGATGCTTTCAAACTGTGGCACTGGAGAAGACTCTTGAGAGTCCCTTGTACAGCAAGGAGATCAAACCAGTCAATCCTAAAGGAAACCAACACTAAATATTTATTGGAAGGACTGATGCTGAAGCTGAAGCTCCAATATTTTGGTTACCTGATGCAAAGAGCCAACTCACTGGAAAAGTCTCATGCTGGGAAAAACTGAGGGCAGGAGAAGAAGGGGTGACAGAGGATGAGATGATTGGATGGTATTATGGACTCAATGGAGATGAGTTTGAGCAAGTTCTGGGAGATAGTGAAGGAAAGGGAAGCCTATCATGCTGCAGTTCATGGGGTTGCAAAGTTGGACACAACTTAGTCACTGAACAAAACAATAACATAAAAGCTAAAAGAAGTTACGTGGCTAAGCAACTAAGCAGAGTGATATAGGGGAGGTAGCCAAATTCAGGAAAATAATTTTTCTTTTTTATATAAGTCACTTTAGTAATTACTAACATTTATTTATATTCAATGTCTTATAACATTCTTGTTCTATCCCTAAAATGCAAGGTTCTACATAAGATTTTCACTATCTGTGATTTTGAGAACATCATGTTAAAGCCTTTAATCTTGTCCCATAGTTGCTGGGGAAAGCATTTTTCATCAGATTTATATTGAAACCAGTCTGATATAACAATATTGACTCCATACTCATGTTATCATTTAGAGATCAAAATTTCAAACACCATGGGAAATTTGATTTGACTTATAAACATCTACATGTATTGTTTTGGCTCTCTGGCTTCTTTAGCTGATGCCAAATGATATTCCTCTATGATGCTGCAGTTGATCTGAAATTATATTGAGGACACATATAGAACTTCAAATGTGGTCCCTTGGAGAGTTCCATAAAAATTAGCTTAAATATTTTGAATACTTCAGAAATAAATTTTAAGTCCTATAAAGTCCTCTAACATTTTCTCCCTTTAGTAGTTATTACAAATTCTATAGTTTCATGGCTTCACATCAATTAAAATGACTCCTTCTTTAGCTCTAACTCATCTCTTGAAGATCTGGTTCTGCATTTCTACCTGTCAGGTGAGTTTCTCTGAGTAAATATAAACCTAACTCAAATAAATAGAAAGTTTATTACCTCAGATTTTTAAACAAATTCTCAAGAGGTAACTAATACAAATTAATAGGAAGTAGAAGATAACATTTTACTTTCAGTTTGCTTAAACATTTTTCTATTGATTGCTGCTGCTAAGTCACTTCAGTCGTGTCTGACTCTGTGCAACCCCATAGACCGCAGCCCACCAGGCTCCTCTGTCCCTGGGATTCTCCAGGATTTGTCCAAAAATAAAACGGGCTGCCCTGAAATGTACTATGCTACACATCCTAGGCAATCCTAAACAAGCACAGGCTAGATAACAACTTGGCAAGGGATGGTGAAGTAGGAGTTTGACTATCACATAGTAGATCAGACAAGATAAACTTTCGAGTCCCACTTAATTCTGAGGTTCTATTATGTTATACAATTACTCTTATACTCTTCTTTCATCACATATTTTTTGAAAACACTTCTTTCACTGATAAAACTTACATGGTTTACATTTTTCCATTACATATAACATGGATTTACTTCCTGATGTATTATTCAACAATTTAATTCATTTCAAAAAATATATTTGCTCCTAATTTGATCTCTTAAGGATTTTTTTTGTCTCTTAGTAAATTTAATCTTAATACCTATAATCTGTTAATTCCAAATAAATTTAGAAAATCTCTTAAAGAAGAAACAGTAACTTTCTAGGCCTGATCCAAATTACAATAAAAATCTGGAAATTTGTTCATATTGAAAGATTAACTAACACTAGGAATCCCAAAATAATTTACCTTTGAGATTAAAAGATGTGTTTACTTCAAAAATAAACTGAGATTTCGCTTGGCGGATGCCTATAAAGTGTGCCTAAATGTTTCAGTGAAGCAGGGTAGAAAAGATCACCGGCTAATTGAATATCTTGGAACTACTCCCTACTTACAGCTTGTTAGTTATAATAAAGTGCAGCTAACATTGCAAATCTAAGTTGATTTACTAAATTTTATAAGATGCTTTTGAAAAAAGTTATGAGTGCTTTTGAACTTTTTCTACATGATATAAAATGTTTGAAGCATGTTTCTTCTATGGAGGTTTAGAAAGATCTATACAAATAAATATTTATGTAAGAACATAATCTCAGTATTGGTTGATCAAGCCTTTGATTTCTCTCAATAAATACCAGTAAGCTCTAAAACAAAACAAAACTAAAAATATTTAATTTCTGTTTCCTCATACTTTTATTTGCCTATTTATTTTTGGCAGGCTAAATTCCCATTAAAAATTGTGTAAGTAATTGTATTTTCAATTGTTTCAATGATGGTCTAAAAAGTTGAGGAAATGAGTATACAATTAACATTTTTATAATTATCAAATATGTGGATTGTTGGCCTGAAAATTATTTGGAATGCACAAAGAAATAAAAGAAAGAAGTAGGGTTCACAATGCTTGTGCAATAGTTGAAAACAAATGAATACAATATTTAGATAATTTAGATATGCTGTATATAATCATAAATTGCCACAGTTGGAACTTTCTTGGGTTACTGTTCCATTATACAACAAACTCTCTAGTGCTACTTCAATTAGTTTTAAATCTTTCAAAAGATGTATTTATATAATTTAAATCAGAGTAAGTAAAATATATATTAGACAAAAGAAATATGCCTCCTTTATGCATTTAATACCTTTATCTTTTTCTAGAAAATGGCACAGTAGTAAAAAGGAACCTGTGAAGTACTATAAAGTCTTTGTAACTAAAAATATGTCAATCAACATTATAAACATTTAATTTTTACTGAACTGAAAACTACATTTTGCATGTTATAGCTACATTTTCCCTTTATCCGTTATGCATTTTTTAATAAAGAAGTTTTTTTCATAAGAGTTCTCCCTTTTCACAATGTAAATTTATGTGTAATTAAAACAAAACTAAGGACTTCTCAGGTGACGCTAGTGGTAAAGAATCCTCCTGCCAATGCAGGAGATGTAAGAGATGAGGGTTGGATCCCTGGGTCAGGGAGACTCTCCCGAAGAAAGGAATGGCAACCCACTCCAGTATTCTCGCCTGGAGAATCCCACGGACAGACGTGTCTGGTGGGCTATAGTCCATAGGGTTGCAAAGAGCTAGACACGACAGAAGAGACTTAGCACACAAAATAAAACTATGGACATATAAAGGGCTTTCCCAATGGCTCAGCAGGTAAAGAATCTGCTGCATAGGAGACACGGGAGACATGGATTTGATCACTGAGTTGAGAAGATCCCCTGGAGAAGGAAATGGCAACCCACTCCAGTATTCTTGCCTGAAAAACCCCATGAATGGAGGAGTCTGGCAGGCTACAGCCCAACAGGTGGCAAGAGACTGACATAACTGGGCAGTTAAGCACACACAAGCATGGACATATAAACGCCTTCACAGAATCCACTAACAACTCACAATACAGAATCACCCCAAGGCCCGTCAGATTTACCTACCCTGCTGCCGCTGCTAAGTCGCTTCAGTCATGTCCAACTCTGTGCAACCCCATAGATGGCAGCCCACTAGGCTCCTCCATCCCTGGGACTCTCCAGGCAAGAATACTGGAGTAGGTTGCCATTTCCTTCTCCAATGCATGCTAAGTCACTTCAGTCATGTCTGACTCTGCGACCCTATGGACAGCAGCCCACCAGGCTCCTCCGTCCACAGGATTCTCCAGGCAAGAATACTGGAGTGGGTTGCCATTGTCTTCTCCACAGCATTTTTATAGCCTGAAATATTTGTGTTGGAGGTACTCGACACTAACAACCTGCCTTCGCTATTCAGTCTTCTATGGCTCCCCAGTACCACCAAGCCATACCAAAATCTGCTCAGTATTAACATGTTCAGGGTCCTCTCATCAACAAATAACTTTGAAAATCAAATAAAATGAAATTTTTTGGAAAAAAGTTAAAGAGAGTCAACTGTTTTAGAAATGATGTTGCCTGATGGCTTTCAGGGTTACCCTAATATCCTCCAGTCCTAAAGCGCAGGGTGTGGATGTGATTTCACACCTGCCCACATAGAATATGGTGTACTCAGGAGTGATTCTCCTCAAATTGAGCAACCACCTGAAAAGGCCAGAAACATGTCTATGACTCATCAGCTTACTGATGTAGCTTGGTTTCCTCTAAATCAGACTGATCTGTTATAGGAATGGATCTTTTTTGCAACCTTCCCTGGATATAGCTCTTTAAAACTGAACTTGAAGACTTAATGACTGTGAAATCTGAGACAAATGTTCTTTTCATATCCAAGTTTTCACATATGTAAAATTCATATGCAAGTATTTATTACCTAAGAAAATACTGAAGAAATGTTTGGAATTCATGACAGTAGATGTGCAAAGCTACATTTACAGGAATAGGTTTTGATATCATGGTACTCTTTTATCACTTTCTTGGTTCCTATAGATATCTTGTTAATCTAAATAGTTTTAAAGGAAACAGTGTTTTGGAGAACAAATTGGAACATTGCAATTATGTTATTTAAAAAAATATGTATTCATACTTTGTACATAACTGATACAGTTAGTATACTGACTTCTGCATATATTTGATCCAAAAAAAAATTCACAAGCCTCTTGTTTTCACTATAACCAATTCCATCCTTGTCATTTTTTAATGAAGGTAATATGGGCACTAGACTTCTCATACGCATATAATAAAGAGTAACAATGATATAACACAGGAAATAGAATCCATTAAATAAAGGCTAAAATCCTATCTTGAGACCTGTTCCTCAGAGATTTTCATATATAAAAGCACTGTCTCTTAGCAAGGGTTGAGTTAGAGTTCCTTTGAAAGCTTTTGAAAATAGGGTGAGTTCATATTACATCTACAATTGTAATAGCTGCATAACTTCCCTTGTCTTGGACAATTTATTGCTTTCACTTCAGGAAGGAACGGTAAGAGATACAGAGATGATTCTCCAGACTCTGTCCTATTCCGTTTGGCAGCTAGTGGAAGACTGCCCTCTCTACCAACACAAGTCTCTGATGAACAGGATCTATTAAGAACTGCGTTGGTTTACACTGCAGATTGAATGGAGCATTAAGTGACTGCGTTAGTATGACTGCAGTGAGGGCAATGGTCGCCTTCAGTGGGTATATAATGTTGCAATAATACTTTCACATAGGTGCAACAATTGTTCAAGTGTCCTTAATTTGTCACTATCCAGCATATATCCGTTAAATTCCCCCACCTTCCTTCACTCTACAGTCTTATTTTCTTCCTTCTTAGCAGGTGTAAACAGATGAGAAAATACATGTACTCTCAAACTGTCACTTATGTATAATGAAGGTGGAGGTCTACTGCAAATAACTTGAAAACTGCTTCTAGGAGGCATTTAGCGATACCGCCCACCGAGACAGGTCAGATGCGCTTAATTTGATCACCCCCACCCCCTCAGGCCTGGGCTGTAATTTTCCAAACAACCATCTCTCATTTGCAAATAAAAGTTAAAATCAATCCAGAAATACAGAATGCTAACTTCTTGTTAGTCAAATTTACAGGGTTTTTCTTTGTAGAGCTGCCAGATTGTGACCGATCAAAAGAGGAGAGAGAGAGAGAATATGAATATCACTTGCTCCTTGCTCCCTAAGCAGGGATTTGCCTGCGATGCGCGGCGAGAGGACTGCGGCGGCTGATTTACACAGTTGGAGCGGAGGAGGGGCCGGGGGTGCTGGGGGGACAAGCTGGCGGAGGCTCTGGTGATGGGCTGATCTGGGGGCTCCAGAGCGCCGCTCCCTCCGTGAGCGATTTGGGGGCGGCTGATGGATTTGCATTCGGGTTCCAGCCTGGCGTTCGGTATATTGTCTCCTAACACCCGACCTGGTGCTCCCAGTTTGGGTGCAGACGTTGGTAAGTAACGTGTAATCCGATTTTAGTTATTTCCTAGGCCATTAAAGTGGCACTTTTAAAGCAGGTCAGTCTTAAATGAGGCTGCCGCCGAGAGCGTCTCCTTGGCCTGAAGCATTCCGCGATCCCCTTCCCTGCCCCCCACCCTCTCCCGCTCCAGAAGTGAGGGCGCTTGAATGGTGAGCTGTCAGGGGGCTCACTCTCTGCCAACCGGATCGCTTCACCTTGGTGCTTTACCCGAGATCCCCCAAATTCAAGTCGAATTTGGAGTGTACAGCCATACTGTTGTATTTGTATCCCGTCTCTCTTTTTCTCCCCTCCTCCCCCCGCCCCCACCTTCGCTGTCTGGCCAATGCTGGGATCTGGGATCTGGGCACCCCCTTCCAGCCTGCTTCCCACTCCACCCCATCCTCTTCTTCGCTCATCTACACAGTACCCACCCCCACTTCCACCTACCCAAAGGGTCAACAGCAAAGACACCCGGAGAAGGCAAGGTCTAATCCCAGCTCCCTTTAGGGAAGGAGGCCTCGGGAAGGGATTGCGCTTTGAGTGACAACCTTTCAGGAAGCGAGAGAGAAAAACCCGAAGACCGAGCCAGGGTTCTCGGGGACCGTGGAGCTCACAGCTGAATCGAGATCACCGAAATCTGAAATCAAAGAGCCCAGTCCTGGGACACTCACGCTGCCTGCCTGCCATCGAGGGTATATAGAGCTGTGGTCCTGAGTGTCTGTCACCGGCATTGCCGCGCTAGGTGAGCGCCCGGCTCTCCCATTGGTATGCAGCGACCATTTCCCTGCGAGTCTCAAAGGTGGAAACACTTGAAAGGATTACAAGCGTGATTTGGTGGCCTTTCTGAAAGTTGGTGGCCTGAGGAGGAGAAACTGCAGGCTACGGCATGATGGATATAATTCTGCCTCCCAGAGAGTTTGCAGCTCTCGCTGGGAAGCCCCTTGGAGTAAACCTCGGAGATCGAGAGCGCTCTGCACTGATAGGTACTCGCCGCCATCCTTTCTTACTTTGCCTAATTGAAACCAGTGTTCTCGCGTGTAAGGATGTTCTTTGTAGAGCATATAGTTTGGCCGCCGTGGCTTCTTCTGTACGCTCACAGGTGCCAGAGGGTTGTACCTTTGAACCGGATCATTTAGCTGTAAGGACGATGATAGAAAGAGTGTTACTGGAGACTAAAATACCCTCGGACCCCTTTTCTTGGGGGTGTAAATCGTAAGTAACTCCAACAAATAGGCCAGGTGGCAGAGCGAAGAGCCCCTCCCCCAGCGGATCGCTCGTGTTGTAAAGGATAGAAGGAAAATGGCTTGAGCTTTTTAATCATTTTCTATTTCTAAACAGACCCATTGTGCGTTTCGCCTGGCGACAGATTAGAAAAGGACCTCAGGAAGGATCAGGGCTTTTCAGAAAATGAATGATGCAGCATTTTAATTATTTGTTCTAGGGAAGATCATTTTGCTTCCATATTGGAATATTTAATCTTAGATATGGAGAGATTAGTGGGCTCGGAGATCCAGCAAAGGGGAGGGGGAGGTGGGAGGGGGCACTGTGGGGAGAAAGGGCTTCTTGTCCTCCCTGTGGACAAACAAATGATGCTGGGCGCTCACAGCAGGAAGCGGTCGAAATCCGGGCTCCAGGGCCCTTCATCTCCTAACTTTTGGAGCTCTTGCTATCGCTTAGATACCCTGCACCGAGATAAAGGAAAGGAAAATGGTGAAATGTCCTTTAAGACATGTCCCAAATCAAGAACTTGGAGCGGGATGGGGGTGGAGGGGGGAGGATGTAGTTCAAGAACAGAGAATGATTACAGAGGAGAGCCATTTACTGTCACTGGGAGCGCAGGGAAGCCTCCCGGTTAACCATCGATTCCATCGCATCTTGGGTTCCGATAAGATTCCTGAAATAGTCACCATCTCTGCACGTTGGGTACAGGAAGGTGGTGTTGGGGGCTGGTGGGGGGGGGGGGCAGCTGGTGAAAGAGATGGGACTGCTCTGTTCTGAGCTCAGCTTCTTGGCTGAGACCGATATAGATAGGGTGGGTCTGGAATGTTAAGGTTGGGGAACGTTAAGAGAATCCGGCCCTCCTGCTTACTTAGTCTCTAACAGCCACTGTGGAGTGGCAGACACAGGTGCGGTCACTTCTAATGCAAAATATGCAAATATCCTATGACTGATTTTTAAGTAACGGTTTTGTTGTTAGATTATTTATATGTATTTATAATGGTAATGACATATACATCTGGTCTCGTAAAAAAAGTGCTTTAAGTAAAGCTCACCTCTACGGGCTAGCTAACTTTGAGCCCTTGGGCAAGTCCAGCTCTTTAGCGACCATAAAGCCTTTCCCTTCCCCGTGAGATGGTGACAGGATTCGTGTGTGTTGCGGGGGCGGGGGCGACATCCCCGAGGCACAGTTGTCGCTAACTAGACTCCTTTGCTGCACACTTGCCTCTCTCCAGTTTCCCTACTAAGGTGCATTTTCGTCCCAGCAGGTAGGACTGTAAAACCATCAGCTGAGGCTTTAAAAACTCTTAGAGAATCCTGTGAGCTCTGATCTGGCGGCTCCTCTTCACTGAAACGTCTTCCCTCAATCAACCCCACCCTCAGGACTCTCTACCATCCTCTTCCCGAAAATACCACGGAGAAATATGAGGGGGTTGGGGGCGGGGGGGGGGGGGGAGAGGCGGGGCAAAGAAACGAAAGGGAAAAAAAAAGAAAAGAATCTAAACCCTGAAATGCTGCCCCCTATCCCCGCGAGGTCTTTCCTGGTGGAAGAAGTGAAATGTGTCATTGTTACCCAAGTGGTCTGCGTATCCTTCCAGAGCACTGGCTTGTCTCTGGTTTATAAAAGGTGGAAACAGCCAGAACTGTTGAATCCAGGGGAAATCGAAGGCTCCGAACTGCCGCACAACAAAAGGATTCTTGGTGCAAAGAAATCGAAGCAAAATGCAGGAGAAACTCGGTCCAAGTCTCTCAGGCTGCCTGAGCTCTCACTCAGGACACCCAAGCAGAATCAGCTAGATTCAGCCCTTCTGCTTTGGAGACCTGAATTTCCCTTTATCCCCGTCTTTGGCAGTAAGTGTGTGGGTTGTGAAAAGGATGATTCCAAAGGACAGCCTTACTTTTCAAACTGTCTACACTAGAGAGCGGAGATTTGGGAACTAGAGGAGCAAACTAGTCAGGCAATGGTTTCCTCCAGAGTTAAATTAGGAAATCAAAATTTTAAAAAAAGCTAACAACCCCTTACCCCGTCCCGACCAAAGGCATGTTTCCTCTTGGTTGATCTCTTCTTTCTTTAAAAAAAAAAAAAAGAAAAAAATTGACAGTTTGTCATCTTGACCCCTCCACTTCTTTTCTCTTCCCTTAAACACACACACACACACACACACACACACACACACACACACACACACACAACTGTATAGTCACGGCTTCCTAGTGCTCGCGCCCGACCCCATCCATGGTAAGCGCGTTCCCCTTCTCGGGGCTCATTTTCATGACGTGGACAACCGGATCCAGGGTTACAGCACATTAAAAAAAAAAGAAGAAGAAGAAGCCAGCGCAAGAGAAGTCCGCGATTCTGCACGGTGACTGAGCCTGCCCTCCTCCCTGCCTCCCTCCCGCCCTTCCTCCAAGTGCCCAATGATGTGCTGCCGGTACCCAGGGAGAGCGGCGGCGGCGGCGAAGCTGGAAGGCTGCAGCAGCCCCCGCTCTCTCCGAGTGTGCCAAGCGGCAGTTCTGCATTCTAAAGAAACCCATTGAAAGGCCCCTTGCATTCCCAGCACGTCTCAAGCTTGCTGCCTTTTATTTTTTTTCTGTGGTCTCTTCCCCCCACCCCCCAACTATCCCCCTTTGCTTCAGCTTCAGCTAAAGGAAGGAAGGGGGAGGGAAAGAGAGAATCCTTAAACTCAAGCTGCTGCTGCTTCTTTTTTTCTCCCCCCCCCCCCCACCCCCGACGATCAATGCTTTAAAAAAAAAAAAAAAAAAATCCTGCAAAATAGGTAAGTCAAAGCCATCTGGAGCTTTTCTTGTCTAAATCTCAGGGACCTCAAAAACAAGGAAAAACAGGAAAAAAAAAAAAAAGAATGGCGAAAAAGAAAGAACTTAAGTAGGTTTTAATATTTTAAAAGGGATATAAAGAAGACTAACTGATACTGCAGCGTAGCCTCATCTGCCTTCTTTTTTCATTTAATTGTTTCCAAAAATTGAGTACTGCATGCCTGAGGCAAATTTCTCTTTGCTTTCTTAAGGGTTCTCCTTTCCGTACAGCTGTGTACATCATATGCAAGCTGAATGTGGAGATTTATTCTTTTCACTATCCCTATAAGTTATATCATTGTGTTTTAAGTTAGAAGGTTGACAAAATATTTCCTTAATGGATGCATCTGTGTGGAAAAAAAATACATACTAAGAACTCTGGTTTATTTTTATTGATCAAAAACAATTCAATTTTGATTGATATTTCAGTGACTTAGAAGGGCAATCTAATATAACTGCATTATAATTTATTTATATACACATTTTCATATATGGATATTAGGCTCCAAGAGAGCCATGGAGAAAAGCTCCATATTATTAGAATAGTGCACTGTATTTGTTTCTTCTCATTGGAAAAGAGCAATATCTTTCTGAAATGTATTTCATGTGATAAGTCATATGTAAGAATCCAGGTTTCCACTATTTCTTGCCTTTACCCAAACCTCCTCTACAAACCACCTGCCATTCCATCTTTTTGCAGGATTCCTCAGTTGATCCTGAAGGAACAGATATACATTCCAAACTAAGCTCTGCAAGTGTTTTAATACTGACACTCCCAGGCTCAGCACCCTTTAGATGTGACTATCTTTAGCTCTGACAACTGCATGGGCTTTTTCTTTAGAAAGGCTAATCACGCCTAAAGGATTGAAACAGCCAAATGATACACATATGTAGAAATCATTTAATTAAAGGAGATGTTAATAATCTGTGCTTGGGCAAAAGGGTTTGGGGTACAGTGAGTTACTGGGCATGCACTAAAATTAAGCATATTGTGCTCACTTCTTAAGAGAAATCTTGGGTTTTCCTGAGATATCAATCATCTTACACAGCTTAACATCTGATGTTGGTCCAAGGGCTCATAATCTATCATACTCTTTAATCTAATAACTTTGGGGCATGCCATGTCTTTTTATGAACAGAAACCCATAGTTTAAAGAACATCTTCTTCCATCAGAGTTTCAATCAGATCCATAATAGGCACCTCTGACAGCAATGTGAGTTTTAACAGGCAAACAAGTGTAATGGCCAAATAATTGTCATTTTTACTGAATCTGCCTATCCCTAAGAGGAATCACTGTATGCCAGTTTCCTTGCTTGCTACAAGAGACAACAAAGGCTGCTCTTGATTTAATGATACGCCCTTCACCAAGTATGGCTTGATTCAGGAAAATGTCATCGCATGGCACAATACTTCAGTCTCCTAATTTTAAGATATAGGACATATTAAGCATGTTGATAGGTCATTTTGAGTGTCAATTCAATGATTACTAAAGTTGTTATATCACTCTTAAAAAGCTCCACATATAGGAGTCAATTAGAGTAGTGTATATGATGAAAAGCTAAAAATCTGCATCTTTATTTCTGTTGCAGTTTTGTAATCAACCGCGAATGATGAAACCTTCTATAGCCGAGATGCTTCACAGAGGGAGGATGTTGTGGATAATTCTTCTAAGCACAATTGCTTTAGGATGGACTACCCCGATTCCCCTGATAGAGGACTCAGAGGAAATAGATGAGCCCTGTTTTGATCCATGCTACTGTGAAGTTAAAGAAAGCCTCTTTCATATACATTGTGACAGCAAAGGATTTACAAATATTAGTCAGATTACTGAGTTCTGGTCAAGACCTTTTAAATTGTATCTGCAGAGAAATTCAATGAGGAAATTGTACACCAACAGTTTTCTTCATTTGAATAATGCTGTGTCCATTAACCTTGGGAACAATGCATTGCAGGACATTCAAACAGGAGCCTTCAACGGTCTTAAGATTTTAAAGAGACTATATCTTCACGAGAACAAATTAGATGTCTTCAGAAATGACACCTTCCTTGGCTTGGAAAGTCTGGAATATCTTCAGGCAGACTACAATGTCATTAAACGTATTGAGAGTGGGGCATTTCGGAATCTAAGTAAATTGAGAGTTCTGATTTTAAATGATAATCTCATTCCCATGCTTCCGACAAATTTATTTAAGGCTGTCTCCTTAACCCACTTGGACCTGCGTGGAAACAGGTTGAAAGTTCTTTTTTACCGAGGAATGCTAGACCACATTGGCAGAAGCCTGATGGAGCTCCAGCTGGAAGAAAATCCCTGGAACTGTACATGTGAAATCGTGCAACTGAAGAGTTGGCTGGAACGCATTCCTTACACTGCCCTGGTGGGAGATATCACTTGCGAGACTCCTTTCCATTTTCATGGAAAGGACCTGCGAGAAATCAGGAAAACAGAACTCTGCCCCTTGTTGTCTGACTCTGAGGTGGAGGCTAGTTTGGGCATTCCCCACTTGTCATCAAACAAGGAGAATGCATGGCCAACTAAGCCTTCCTCGATGCTGTCCTCTGTCCATTTTACTGCTTCTTCTGTTGAATACAAGTCCTCAAATAAACAGCCCAAACCCACCAAACAGCCTCGAACACCAAGGCCACCGTCCACATCTCAAGCTTTATACCCTGGTCCAAACCAACCTCCTATTGCTCCTTATCAGACCAGACCACCCATTCCCATTATATGCCCTACTGGGTGTACCTGTAATTTGCATATCAATGACCTTGGTTTGACTGTCAACTGCAAAGAGCGAGGATTTAATAACATTTCTGAACTTCTTCCAAGGCCTCTGAATGCCAAGAAATTGTACCTGAGTAGCAATCTGATTCAGAAAATATACCGTTCTGATTTTTGGAATTTCTCTTCCTTGGATCTCTTACATCTGGGGAACAATCGTATTTCTTATGTCCAGGATGGGGCCTTCATCAACCTGCCTAACCTAAAGAGCCTCTTTCTCAACGGCAACGATATCGAGAAGCTGACTCCAGGAATGTTCCGAGGTCTACAGAGTCTGCACTACTTGTACTTTGAGTTCAACGTCATCCGGGAAATCCAGCCTGCAGCCTTCAGCCTCATGCCCAACTTGAAGCTGCTATTCCTCAACAATAACTTGCTGAGGACCCTGCCAACAGATGCCTTTGCAGGCACATCCCTGGCTCGGCTCAACTTGAGAAAGAACTACTTCCTCTATCTTCCAGTGGCTGGTGTCCTAGAACACTTGAATGCCATTGTCCAGATAGACCTCAATGAGAATCCTTGGGACTGTACCTGTGACCTGGTTCCCTTCAAACAGTGGATCGAAACCATCAGCTCAGTCAGCGTGGTGGGTGATGTCCTATGCAGGAGCCCCGAGAACCTCACCCACCGAGACGTGCGCACTATTGAACTGGAAGTTCTCTGCCCAGAGATGCTGCACATGGCACCAGCTGGAGCATCCCCAGCTCAGCCCGGAGATGCTCAGCTTGCTGGGGGGCCGACGAGTGCATCACCTTATGAGTTCTCTCCCCCTGGGGGTCCTGTGCCACTCTCTGTGTTGATTCTCAGCCTGCTGGTTCTGTTTTTTTCAGCAGTCTTTGTTGCTGCAGGCCTCTTTGCCTATGTCCTCCGACGACGCCGGAAGAAGCTGCCCTTTAGAAGCAAGAGGCAGGAAGGCGTGGACCTCACTGGCATCCAGATGCAATGCCACCGACTTTTTGAGGATGGTGGAGGTGGTGGAGGTGGAAATGCAGGTGGGGGCCGACCAACTCTTTCCTCTCCAGAGAAGGCCCCTCCTGTGGGTCACGTATACGAGTACATTCCTCATCCCGTTACTCAGATGTGCAACAACCCCATCTACAAGCCTCGCGAGGAGGAGGAGGTGGCTGTTTCATCCGGGCCAGAGGCAGGGGGTGCAGAACGTGGGGCTCCTGCAACACAACCCCCGGGAATGGGGGAGGTTCTCCTAGGAAGTGAGCAGTTTGCTGAGACACCCAAGGAGAACCACAGCAACTACCGGACCTTGCTAGAAAAAGAAAAGGAGTGGGCGCTGGCAGTGTCCAGCTCCCAGCTCAATACCATAGTGACCATGAATCATCATCATCCTCACCCTCACCACGCAGCAGTCGGTGGGGTTTCCGGGGTCGTTGCGGGAACTGGGGGAGACTTGGTTGGGTTCCGCCACCACGAGAATGGCGGGGTGGTGCTGTTTCCTCCCGGGGGAGGTTGTGGCGGCGGCACTATGCTGCTAGACCGAGAGAGGCCACAGCCAGCCCCCTGTACGGTGGGGTTCGCGGACTGCCTCTACGGCACAGTGCCCAAGTTAAAGGAACTGCATGTCCATCCCCCTGGCATGCAGTACCCAGACTTACAGCAGGACGCCAGGCTCAAGGAAACCCTTCTCTTCTCGGCTGGAAAGGGCTTCACAGACCACCAAACGCAAAAAAGTGATTACCTCGAGTTAAGGGCCAAACTTCAAACCAAGCCGGATTACCTCGAAGTCCTGGAGAAGACAACATATAGGTTCTAACAGAAAAAGAAAAAATACATTAGTGCTTTTTTTTTTTTTTCAAAAGAAAAGAAAAATAAAAGAAACATATCCCTCGCTCCCGTTACACTTGTCCCAATAACTCCATCCTCACAAACTTCCCTGCCCTGAACAGAACTGAAACCGCATGATAACTAGAAAATACAGATGTATGCTCTCCCCACTCAGATGTGATTTGGAGGAAGGGCCATACACAGATCATTAATCAATGAAGTGCCTTCGCAGACTTTTGCCAGCAAATGTTATCATTATTTTTTTATACTGAAACTTGAGACTTTGACTGTGCCATGTATAAGGTATATTGGGGATCATTGTATTGATCCTAATTAAGTAAAATTCAATGTGTCTTTTTATTTTCAGTAAATTTTTTTTTCAGTTGTAGTTTTGTTTTGACAGGAAGGGGGGAAAACAGATTGACATTTGTGGTTTTCGTTCCTCTTCCCATCATGGCACAGATTCTGTACATGTATTAACAATGCAGTTTGCTGCATGCCTGGAAACTGCAAGACGGGGAGGGAGGGGGCGGGCTTTGCTGGAATGTTCTCACCCACTCGTTTTTCTCTCACACACATACCCACGTGCATATCACAAATCCTTGCACATAGTTAGGTCCCTAAACCTGCAGTTTCTTCCTTCTGGTGTAGGTACACACATGCACACATACACACACATACCCATCATCCATTCAACCCAATCTAATTAGTTCGGGTTTGATCCTTTCCTAAACTCTCCATAGTTTCACCTTCCTTTCTCCCCTAGTGTACAGTTCAAAACATCTCTCCTACCACCCTGGAAAAGTCATCTTCTAGGCTGGAGCCTACTGAAGTGGAGGCCTGGTGGTTTAACAGCTGGAGGCACTCACCTAGGGATGAGCACCTTCTTTCTGACACTTCATCCTGATGCCAAGATTTTTTGGAGAACATCTGCACTTTCTTATATATATATATAATATAAAAAACATAAAAAGCAACTGGGTATATATCACTAACAGCTTTGTAGGAAGCACTTTTAATGTTTTCTCTCTCACACACAAAGATTCAAAAGAAATGTGCATATATTTATTCTGTAATTTCAGTGATTATAAATTGTAAAGGTAATGTTTAATCATTGTATAGTGATTATGCGTCTGGTATAGCTTTCCTAATAAAAAGTTTTTGAAAAACATAATACATTATATATAGAGGATACAAAGCTTGAACTTTAAACTCCAGCTATGCCATGCCTTTCGTGCTCCCATTTTTAAAAAAATCTTTCTTTTACTTCTTATACAGAAAGCTAGTTTATTAACAAGTTGATGCACTGTGATGTTAATAAATCTTGTAACTCACCACACCCATTCCACACACTAGGATACAAATGGGACATAAAAAATGTGATTTATCAATATATAGTTCACTTCTTTCTCTCGAATTATGAATTTCAAACTTAGTACTCCAATGATGTATTATTTTTCCTAGGCAGGATGAAATTGGGAGAGACTGTAAATATGTGTTAAGAAGTACAGGATTAATTAGAAGACAGTGATCAAGAATCCATGAATCGTGTGATAGTTAAAAACTTAAAGGAAAAGTGAATTTGCTATACTTTTTAAAAATATGCACTAAAATTACTTACACACACACACACACACACACACCCCAGCCAATCAAAATATAAGGCCTGGGAGCCAATTTGACTGTCAGCATTCTCTTATCTCTGAAAGCTGTCATTGTTATATTTTAGCCCTTGCTTTTATCAACCACTTACTGCAACCGACCCCAAATATGCTTGAACTAAGACAGGATGCTGAATGAGTTTATCTTTCTGTATGACACTAAAATGATGTTGCAAAATTAATTTGACAATAATTTGAGTTATGATCCATTTACATGTGAGCGAAACCAAAGAAAATTGTATTTTTAAGGTGCCAGTATCTTGTTTGTGAAGGAAACTAAACTAATACAAAGAAACCAGAGCTTTGAGACAGGCATTTATCTCATCAGGCCAGTAGAGGACAGCAGAGCTCCAGAGATTCATAGACCCTGCAACTGCAGAGCTGGGCAGTGAGGCCCGCGTTCTCTGCTAGTGTTTCCTCCAGTTGCCCTTAGTAGAAATTATCATTATGCTTTGAATGTAATTCACTGCAGGCCCTGATGCCTTACATCACATTTTTTTTTTCCATAAAAAAGAAGACTAGTGGCTTCTAAAGCTCCATAACTGATACAAAACTAAGGCATTGTACTTTAAAAAGCCCCATGAATGTCTAGAATAACATATTTGTATATTTCTTGATTAATTATATATGAGTAGTATCATAGATATGTATAAAATAAAAAACACAAGTATATCAATGTAAAATGCAACTTTTCAGGACTACCTTGTATTTGGTACATTATACCTAAAACTTTCTTCCTCCATTATTTGAAGTATATTTTGGAATTAGTTCAGATGATGCAAAGCCCATGGGCATAATTCACTATTTCTCTATATACAATATTGAAATACAGTTCTTCTTATGCAAGAGGAGCAGGTCCACTGTTACATAGCTGTCATTCTTTGTTTCTTCTTTTTTTTCACTTTCTCAGAAGTTACCTTTTTTAAAGTTATTTCACCTTCCTTGTTCTTTCTAATCATCTCTTCATCCTTTACCTGAAGTTTTCTTTTTTTTTTTTTTAAGGCACAGAAAGTTAGTATTAACCTTTAAGTGGCTTACTATCAGACTTATGAAGTCCCTCTAGACTAGGTATTTATCATGTCCGCATTCCTCCTAATCAAATGTTTTGATAATTAGCAGAAAGCATGTGCATAATAAAACTCAGAGTGCAAAGCAAGATACTTCTAATATTATCATCATTTCCTTAACAACTATGCATACAATCATAACATGACATGTTATACAAATCAGACTATAGTACAATCCCTAATAATATCAGATCTTTTAACATTTGAAAAGTGTCCATAAACCATATCAAATTATAACTTGATAATTATGATGTTTATATTTTATTTATTAAATACAGAAAGTAAGACTGTCTTGTCTTAAATATAGGTATAAATTTTTTCCTTGAATTAAGAATAAATTTATTTAATGAAAATAAATTTATATGAGAATGAAATTTTGTATCAAAGGAGATAATATTTTGCTTCCATGGAGTTTTCTATCCTCTTGGCAAAGCCACTTATTTTAGCTGTGCATTAAAAATAGTTAAGTTAGCTTCAATTTATGATAACAGATACATTTTCTTCAAGCACCATGGGTATTAACATAGGTCCCATGATTAGGATTTGTTCTATGCTTTTGCTGCAGTAATGATTTTGCTGCAGTAAAATGATTATTTTTTTTAAAAGACAGATTATTAATTCACTTCATAGTGATGGTCAGTTAGACTGAAGCAGTCCCAGATCTGACTAATACCTGCTTATATTCTTTGTTGTTTTAGTACAAATTAGAATAACAATATTTGACAGTAATAACATGTATTGTTTTGTCCCTTTAACTATGACATGGTGAGTAGAAAATACTTGAAAGTGAAATGTTAGTTTGACTCACTACTAGTTTTAACACATTATTTTTCTATACAGTATTATTATGTGAATACTTTTAGGTTTTTACTTAAAAAGTATTATTTCATCTAATTGCAAAATACTAAAAAATGTAAGGATAATGACCACCATATATTAAATAAAAGTTTAGAAAGAGAGATCACAAGGAAAGTTTACTGAGTTTGAAAAGTTTTTTTTTTCCCTTATCTAGGAATCCTAGTTTTAAATTCTTGCTATCTACAAAGAATATTTGTGTTTAGAATTATGAAAATTGATAATGCAATCACAGAACATAACTTTTCTTTGACCATTGTAACACATTATTTTGACCCACTTAGTATACATTCATTGCTCATACAGTCCTAACCTTTTGTAATTATGCTGTCTAAGCCAATAGATGTATTTTTTTGTAAAATGGCTATGACAAAGGAATCATTAACAAGATGCTCCACAAAACGTAAGACATATGACTGTAATGAGTTAAGATAATAGAGAGGAAATGACTATAAGAAGATTTCATCTTAAGTGACTTGAGCAGTTGAATTTGAGCTTAAACATTTTCTTTTCTTTTTTTCCTTTTTGCCGCACCATGCGGCATGCGGAACTTCCCTGACCAGGGATGGAACCTGTGCCCCCTGCAGTCGAAGTGTAGAGTCTTAACCACTGGATCTCCAGGGAAGTCTGAGCTTAGGCATTTCTAACATGTTTAGCTCAAAAGTTTCAGCTGTGAAAATTCAGGTAAACAGAACATAAATAACTATCAAAAATTTTACTATGTAAGTATTCTGCGTAACAAATATACTATATGCCTTTTTAAATAGGAGCAATAACACATGTGTAATTGGGCAATCATGTGTGTGTGTATATAAATATAGTACTATTATATATGTATATACATTGTATATACATGTATATAGTTTATATATGCCGGATTATACATACATGTAAATTATGGATATTTTTCTTTCATGTATAATAATTTCAGTTTTATGCATTTACTTTCCTTGCTTCTGTTTAGCTACCGTCCAAGTAAAGCTGGATGAAATTATGAGTCTTCACTTTGGGAATATTCACATGTAAAAAGTAACTCTGTAATTAGTATCTTTGAATTTAAAAGTCTTTTATCTTCCAATTTGTTTCATTTTATTATTTAAGTCATAGGGGACAAATCTCAGTCAAACTGTGATTCAAGTCAAGTCCTCACAGAAAAGAAACTAATCTCATAAATATGCAACACAAGTCAAATGAAAAGCAAGTGTTTTTTTCATTTTTTTATTTCCAAAATAAATTTTACAGGTAAAAACAATTTCAGCAGCTTTATTAATTTGATAAGATCTTTGTAATTTATTTAGATACATAGAAAAAAATGAAATCTTAAAGGTAAATATAAGTAAAGGACTTAAGACATTCAGCATCCTATTTTACTTTTTTAAATAACATCCTTGATATATAATATATAATACTAGTAATAATAATCAGACGTAATCATTTCTAGCATGATTTTACAAAATATAAATTGAAGGCAAAGATTTTCAATCAAGAAGGAAGGTATACACCAGGTCTGCTAGTTGTGAAGAGGTAATGGTTTGACTATACTCTTTAATTCTGATAATATTTGCTCCTGAAAATAATATACATATTTTTGAGAATACATATTGTTTCTTCTGTATTGCATAGATATAGATGGTTTTTCGTATGATTTTAAAATTTTAATAGAAACTGATACTTGTGATGAACTTCAAAGATATATAGCCAGGAAGACTTTATCATAAATTTATGGGTGACCCAAACCCTCCAATACCTTCAAACATTAAAACATAGACGAACACTAGTAAAAAGAAGGCTTTCTTCATTAACACCCAGTATAAAAAGGCCCAGCACACATAATTAAATATTGCTTTAGTGTATTAATTCATCCATGTGTTTATGAGTATAGTGAACTGATAGAATTTACAGTGTATTCAATTGTATCAAAAAAAGTTTCATCAAAAAGAATGTGCTAATAACCAGTTAAAAACAAACCTGAGTACTTCATTTTAATTCAATTGTAATAATTAGCAGACCATTCTCCTGAAGAGGAATTAGCAGACCATTCTCGTGAAGAGGAAAAGTACCACATTACCGATACCGTATTATATCTGAATTCAGGGTTTTTGTGCTTTTGACCTACTGTACTAGGAACTTTTGGGGTTTAGAGTTTATTTTCATGATGAAAGACTACATAATGATTTTTGGTAGAATTTAAAACAAGAGCATTACTTGTCTAACCTGGGGTGGCAAAGTTAGCTCTGAAAAAGGATGCTGAAACAAGGTTGTCATCTGATTATGTGAAGGAATGAAAAGTTCTCTTCTTGCTCCTGATCTTATTCCTTTCACTATTCCTGACAGCTCTGCTTCTACTTCTGTTTCTGACTCACTAACAAGATATTCTTGTAACTAAGGGCACCATCACTAAGCTCAGATCAGGTGCTAAGGAAAAACGAGGGAATGATGAGAAACCCCTCACCCAATGGCAAAGTGTTCAATTCACTTATCTGGCACCTGAAGCTGAGAAAATAATTCAACATATCTCACTTCACTGTGAAATAATTTATAAGTCCAGTGAAAAAAGTCAGAACCTAAAATAATAAACTTAGAACCACTTCTGAAGATCAAGAGAGAACCACCAAATGCTTTAAAAATGTGGACCTTACCTTTAAAATCTCAAAGCCCTGCTTTTCCTACTCTAAAATGCCCTCTGTCTTTGCCATGGCATTCAAAATATTGGTTTAATCAAACATAATAATGTAAAATACCTGTATTACAACCCATTCTTCCTACTGGAATCCACACATTTTCAGCAGATTTCCCTTATTTGCAATTTAAACTTTCCATTTAGCTGTTATATTGTTCATTTGAATTCTAAAGGTTTTTTTTCCCTGAAGAATTATGGCAATTTATCTTAAAATGTCTCTTTTTTTGCCTTTCATAACTAGCTTTATAATAAAACAAGTCTTTCAATATGTAAACTATTAACCATATACTGTAATTTGCAGGAAAAAAAAAAAACTAAAATGTACCTAAATTGGGCATGTTATATGCACTGAATTGAATTGGGATTTTTTTTTTTACTTGCTTATGCTCTTCTTCACAAAATTTGTATTCAAAAGTGAAATCTAGTCCTTTATTTCTAATTAATGGTTTATTAGATGCTTTATATTTCCAGCAGGTAATAAGAGGAAGGTGGGCAAAGAAAATATTAATGGGTAAAAATAATCTGTCTGTGGAATAATTAGGTCCATGACCTCTCCTTTTTCCTTTAGTAAAACTTCCTCAACAAGAAGGACAATGGAAAGAGAAGAGAAAAAAATAAAAAATGTTTTCTCTTTTTGAAGACCATTTGATAATGTCTTAGCAGAGAAAGTCTGAACTAGATTTTCATAATAATTTTTTGATGTTCTACCTTTGGAGGAGTTAAACCCCAAAGTTGGTTCACTGTATCTTCCAATGTGATTCTAAGCCATTTCAATTTCCATTATTTGACATAGTCATTGGACATGAAATCAACCCTTAACAATAATTAAACCAATCATAATTAAAAGTAAGTATTTTGTGTGTATATATCACTCTCAGTCTCCCAATTTATCCCTCCCCTCCTTACACCATAATTTTGTTTTCTAAATCTGTAACTCAATTTCTGTTTTGTAGATAAGTTCATTTGTACCCTTTGTTAAGATTCCATGTATAAGTGATATTGTAGATATGTCTTTCTGTGTCTGACTTAAGCTCACTCAGTAGGACAATCTCTAGGTCGATACATGTTGCTGCAAGTGGCATTACTTTGCTCTTTTTTATGGCTGAGTAATATTTCAATGAATATATGCACCACATTTTCTTTATCCATTCATCTGTTGATGGACATTAAGGTTGCTTCCATGCCCTCACTATTGTCAATAGTGCTGTCATGAACATTGGGGTGCATGTATCTTTCCAAATTATAATTTTCTCTGGATATATACTCAGGAGTGGGATTGCTGGATCATATGAGAGTTCTATTTTCAGTTGTGTAAGGAATCTCCAGACTGGTCTCCATAATGGCTGTACCAATTTACATTCCCAACAGCATGGTAGGAGAGTTCCTTTTCTCCACACCCTTTCCAGAATTTATTGTTTGTAAATTTTTTGATGATGGCCATTCTGACTGCTGTGAGGTGATACTACATTGTAGTCTTAATTTGTATTTCTCTAATAATTAGTGATGTTGAGCTTGTGTTCATGTGCTTTTTTTTAAACATCTGTATGTCTTTGGAGAAATATTAGATCTTCTGCCCATTTATTTATTGCTTTTTTTTTTTTTTTGATACTAAGCTACATGAGCTGTTTGTATATTTCAGAGATTAATCCCTTGTGGGTTGCTTCATTTGCAAATATTTCCTTCCATTTTGATAAATGTTTTCTCTTGTTTATGGTTTTCTTTGCTGTGCAAAAATGTTTAAGATTAATTAGGTCCTGTTTATTATGTTCTATTTATTTATTTTACTCTAGGAGGTGGATCAAAAAAGATACTGCTGCAATTTATGTCAAAGAGTGTTCTGCATGTTTTTTCCTTGTGGCTCTAGCAGTAAAGAACCTGTCTGCCAATGCAGTAGACGTTAGAGACATGGGTTCCATCCCTGTGTTGGAAAGATCCCCTGAAGGAAGGCATGGCAACCCACTCCAGTATTCTTGCCTGGAGAATCCCATTGACAGAGTAGCCTGGAGAGCTACAGTCCAGGGAGTCGCAAAGAGTCAGTTCAGTTCAGTTCAGTTCAGTCGCTCAGTCGTGTCCGACTCTTTGCGACCCCATAAATCGCAGAGCCAAACATGACTGAAAACGACTTAGCAGGCACAAGAGTTTCATAGTATACAAACTTCCATTTAGGTCTCCAATCCATTTTGAATTTATTTTTGTGTATGATGTCAGGGAGCACAAAAAGTATATTTTAATGCAAAAGAAATTATAAGGATAAATGGAGGTAATGATGCAAACTAAGACAATTCGCTTAATTCATGTTATAGACGTGTAAAATGAAGTTCTCTCTTTTAATTAGTGTTTTTTCCAAATAATACTTAAATCATTACAACACAGTAATTGGGGGCTGTGTTAGCATAATTTTTTCCTTTACCCCATATCAGAGTTTATTTAAGGAACATAACCCAATTATGAATACTTTTAAAAAATAATTATTTATTAAAAATTTACTGTGATTTGTCATGTAATATATCCTAGATCTATGACTATTCCAGAACCAAATATATGTAATTTTAAATAGTTTTCATTGTTGTTCTTGTTCAGTCAGTCATGTCTGAATCTTTGTGACCCCATTACCACATGCGGGGCTTCCCTGTCCTTCACTATCTCCAAGAGCTTTCTCAAGCTCATGTCCAATGAGTCGGTGATGCCAACCAACCATCTCATCCTTTGTTGTCCCCTTCTCCTCCTGCCTTCAATCTCTCCCAGCACCAGGATCTTTTCTAATGAGTTGGCTCTTTGCATCAGTTGGCTGAAGTATTGGAGCTTCAGCTTTAGCATCAGTCCTTCCAATGAATATTCAGGATTGATTTCCTTTAGAATTGACTGGTTTGATCTCCTTGCAGTCCAATGGACCCTCAAGAGTATTCTCCAGTACCACAGTTAAAGCATCAATTCTTTGGCACT
The DNA here is from genome assembly GCF_910594005.1 of Cervus elaphus. NCBI lineage: Eukaryota > Metazoa > Chordata > Mammalia > Artiodactyla > Cervidae > Cervus > Cervus elaphus. The sequence continues at coordinate 18,530,016 of NC_057833.1, read as the reverse complement.
CAGCCTTCTTTATGGTCCACATCTCACCTCCATACATGACTACTGGAAATACCATAGCTTTGATTATATGGTACTTTGTTGGCAAACTATCTGCTTTTTACTATACTGTCTACATTTATCATAGCTTTTCTTCCAAGGAGCAAGTGTCTTTTAATTTCATGGCTGCAGTCACCACCTGCAGTGATTTTGGAGCCCAAGAAAATAAAATCTCTCACTGTTTCCATTGTTTCCCCATCTATTTGCCATGAAGTGATTGGACCAGATGCCAGGATCTTCAGTTTTTTGAATGCTGAGTTTTAAGCCAGCTTTTTTACTCTGCTCTTTCCTTTCATCAAGGAGCTCTTTAGTTCATCTTCGCTTTGTGCTATAAGGGTGGTATCATCTGCATATATGAGGTTATCGATATTTCTCCCAGCATTCTTGATTCCAGTCTGTGCTTCATCCAGTCCACCATTTCGCATGATGTATTCTGCATATAAGTTAAATAGGCAGGGGGGCAACATACAGCCTTGATGTACTCCTTTCTTAATTTGGAACCAGTCTGTTGTTCCATGTCCAGTTCTAACTGTTGCTTCTTGACCTGCATACAGATTTCTCAAGAGGCAGGTAAGGTGGTCTAGTATTCCCATCTCTTGAAGAATTTTCCAGTTTGTTGTGATCCACACAGTCAAAGACTTTGGCATAGTCAATAAACCAGAAGTAGATGTTTTTCTGGAACTCTCTTGCTTTTTGTATGATCCAACGGATGTTGGCAATTTGATTCTTGACCTGCATACAAGTTTTTCAAGAGGCAGGTAAGGTGGTCTCTTTAAGGAATTTTCCACAGTTTGTTGTGATCCACACAAAGGCTTTAGCATAATCAATGAAGCAGAAATAGATGTTTTTCTGGAATTCTCTTGCTTTTTCTATGATTCAACAGATGTTGGCAATTTGTCATGCAATATATCCTTGATTTATGATTATTCCTGTTTAAATATGTAATTTAAACAGTTTTCATTAGCTATAATATTGTTCTTCTCTATCGGTATTTTTAACTTAAACTTTATCAAATGATACTGAAATTACTCCTTAATCTGGATCATAAACTCTTCTCTCTTTATAAATGTAGATAACTGATATCTGAGTACTGCTTTAATAACTTTAAAATACATATATTTTGTACATACAAATATATACACACATATATGGATTTTATTTACTAACAACTTTATCAAATAAACATACATAATGCATCACTGCACAGATGAAATTTTAAGAAGATTTAAATTAAAGGTTAAAAATAGGGTAAAATATACTGTAGAATGCTGAATAATACATAAAGTCTGGTTACTAATGTTTTATTTGTTAAACAAACCAGGCTTAAGTTTGACAATAAATCACTTCTCTTCTTGTTAATTTAAACATGGCCACCCCACTTTGAGATGATAAATGCACTACTTCTACCCCATTTCAAAATTAAATTAGCATTTCTATAAATCACTTGTCTAAAGAAGGGATATCAATTTTGGGAAATTTCTCTGCAAACTACTCTCTGCCTATGCTAACTGCAACATGCAGAGTTCCAATCTTATTTCCACTACAAAAGGCATCACAAAAAGGTAATAAACAAATATATATTGCACACAGAAAACCAAACGAGAGAGAAGACAGGGTGTAGTCAGTGGAAAAAGCTCCTAAGGTAGTTCTGATATACTCACTCATCAACCTGAACTTAGAGATCTACTGTTCTCAGCAAGCATCTTTAGTTGCATCCAAGTAAATCCTTTATCTTTCAGTGTTTGTAATTTGCTAATTTCCATGTTTGTACAAATCACAGTGGTTATCCTTTTATTTTCTGAAAATACACATCTCTCATGAACACCTAAATTTACTTTCAAACTTCCATCATCCAGCAGACCTTTACTGATACAACAAAATTTTGATATTCTCTCAAATACTCATGTATGCAATTTATGCTATGCTGATTTAGATAAAATATGTTGGAATATTTTACCCTAAGTGTCCTTCAGTCACTTTGCCTGTCTATACCAAGAATTATTGACTTATCCATTATATTATAAGCAATTGAGAATACAGACTCTCTTTAAGTCTTCTGTAGCTCTTGTCTAGGACCATATTTTGCATAGCTATGGAAAATGCATTCTGATCAAACTTCTGAGCTTTATGGATCCTATCTTGTTTGTAGAATAGCTACAATACTATCATTTCCCCCCATTATTTTGAATACACAGCCTTCATGACAACAGACAGTATGTAAATATTTGTTGACTAAATACATGAACAAAGTTTTAAAATATGTAAGGCCTATGAATTCTTGCAAAAGTTTACAGCCTTTTGGTATGTAACCCAGGGCAAAGATGAGAAGAGATAGAGGGGGATGGAGTGGGGAAGAGGTGGCAAGAACTATGACTGTATGGGAAACTAGTAACTTCTTGTACTTTTCTTGCGTTTTTGTACTAGTAATATACACACTGACCTAAAGGAAATAAGGCTGAAGAAACTGAGTAATGTGAGCTTGTCTCTGGGGAGAAAATAGTGAAAAGAAAGACAGGAAAGATGGGAGGGAGGAAGGAAGGAAAAGAGGGACAGAGGGAAAGAGAGAGGATCTACAAAACTTAGTTTTATCTTCCTCAACAGCACCCAAAGCAAAGGAATTTCCCTAGTAGTGCACAGATGTGCATTAGTGAAGCTTGTGCTCAGTTGTTTAAATGTTTATAAATAAGAGCAATAATTTAATAGGCTTTGTTGATGTCTTCACTGTTATCATTGCTTAGCTGATAGTTTTAACATTTTACTGAAAATTCTATTGAAATATTAATCCAGCCAAGAGTGGTAAATAAAGTAGGTCATACATATACAAATTTTATGCACAACTTTCCTTTAAAGAGATGTGCAATTTAATTTTTTTATTTCTTCTATACCATCCAAATATATCACTACAAGATTTCACACTTAGTGACAGATGATGACTATCTCTACTCATATATTTCAGTCTCTGATCCTGTTGTGGATAATGGTGAGGTAAATTTAGCTGATGAGTGAAGAAGTGCATGGCTCATCATATGAATAATATATAAAATATATTTCTATCTTATAAGATTCAAATATTAATGCATAGCTAACCACGTTTTCACTTAGGTAATGTCAGACTTTAATAAAAGAACAAAAGTCGTTTACGTTCTTACTAACATTTGAATCTTTTTTGTTATTTTTTTTTAACTTTTTATTTTGTATTGGGGTATATAGCTGATTAACAAACAATGTTGTGATAGTTTCAAGTGAACAAAGAAGGGACTCAGTCATACATATGCATGTATTCATTCTCCCACAAAATCCCCTGCCATCCAGGTTGTGACATAACATTGAGCAGAGTTCCATGTTCTATATAGCACTTTTGGTTGTCCATTTTTAAGTATAGCATGTGCACATATTCATCCCAAACTTCCTAGCTATCCCTTCCCCATGTCCTTTCCCCCAGCAACCAAAACTCTTTCTCTTAAGTCTGTAAGTCTGTTTTGTAACTAAGTTAATTTGTATTATTTCTTTTCAGATTCCACAATTAAGAGATGTCATACAATATTTTCCCTTCTCTGTCTGACTTACTTCACTAAGGATGACACTCTCTAGGTTCATCCATGTTGCTGCAAATGGCATTATTTCATTCTTTTTAATGGCTGAGTCATATTCCATTGCGTATATATACCACTTCTTTTTTTATCCATTCCTCTGTCAATGGACCTCTGTCAATGGACATTTAGGTTGCTTCCATGTCTTGGCTATTGTAAACAGTGCTGTGAGGATATTGGGGCACATGTATCCTTTCAGATCATGTTCTTCTCTGAATATATGCAGGGTCATATGATAGCTCTATTTTTATTTTTTTAAGGAACCTCCATACTGGTCTCCACAGTGGCTGTAGCAGTTTACAATTTACCTTCCCATCAACAATGTAGAGAGTTTTCCTTCTCACCACACCCTCTCCAGCATTTACTCTTTGGGGATTTTTTGATGATAGCCAGTCTGGCTGGTGTGAGGTGATACCTCATTGTAGTTTTGATGTGCATTTCTCTAATAATCAGTGATGCTGAACATTTTTTCATGTACCTATTGGTCATCTGTATGTCTTCTTTGGAGGAGTGTCTACTTTAAGTCTTCTGCCCATTTGTTGAGTGGGTTGTTTTTTTGATGTTGCTAAGCATCTTTGAAGACTAATCTCTAATCAATCACATCATTAGCAAGTATTTTCTCACAACCTGTGGATTGCTTTTCTGTTTTGTTATTGTTTCCTCTGTTAAGCAAAAGCTTTTGATTTATTTAGGTTCCATTTCTTTAATTTTGGTTTTATTTCCATTATTCTGGGAAGCACATCAAAATAAATATTGCTGTGATTTCCTAGGAATTTTACAGTGTCTGGGTCACAGTTAGGTCTTTAATCCATTTTGAGCTTATTTTTTGTGTATCAAGTTAAAGAATGATCTAATTTCATTTTTTTCACATGTAGCTGTCCAGTTTTCCCAGCACCATTTGTTAAAGAGACTGTATTTCTGATATTATGTAGTCTTGCCTCTTTTGTCATAACCATATGTGCATGGGCTTATTTCTGGATTTTCTATCCTGTTCCATTGATCTATATTTCCACTTTTGTGCCAGTACCATACTATTTTGATGACTGCAGCTTTGTAGTATAGTCTGGAGTCAGGGAGCCTGATTCCTCCAGCTCTGTTTTCCTTTCTCAAGATTGCTTTGGCTATTTGAGGTCTTTTGTGTCTCTACAAATTTTAAGAATTTTTTGTTCCACTTCTGTGAAAAATGTCATTGGTAATTTCATAGGGATTGCACTGAATCTGTAGATTGCCTTAGGTAGTATAGTCATTTGACAATACTGATTATTCCAATCCACAAACATGATATATCTTTCCATCTGTTTTTGTCTTCTTTGCTTTCCTTCACAGGCTTCTTACAGTTTTCTGAGTACAGGACTTTTGTTTCCTTAAGTAGGTTTATTCCTAGGTATTTTATTGTTTTTGATGCAATGGCAGGTGGAATTGTTTCTTGAATTTATCTTTCTGATCTTTCATTGTACTAATGTTTGCTTTGAAATGCTACTATGATCACATTCTATTCTCTCCTACCAAAGGAAACAATAAGGCAATCAACGAAAATTTAGCTGATGGTAAAATTAGACCAAAAGTAAACATGTAAGGCAAATACAATGACATACTTTTAAAATAATTTGCAGGTATTTATTTATTTTCAGCTTATGTAAATTCAGAGTTCTTTTTTGGCTATAAGGAAGCTTGCTACTGTGGTGCTACACTTTAGCTGTCTTGAATGTTGACTTTGCACTAAAACTGCATATCCCTGTTGGCATTTTATGGGGTTCTTGAAATATACAGTGTTTGAATTCTAATTCTATTAGAAAAAAATGATCCTAAATTGTACATTTGCATCTTTTAATACATCTAGAGTATAATTCATTCAAATATCTTAGAAGTTATTGTGTGAAAGAATTGCAGAACTTCAAATGGCTGTCAAACCAAATAAATGATATATAGTACACTGTGTTTTAGAAGATGTAACATAAGGATATCTTGCTTATTAAATAGAATCAGGGATGTAGAGATAATGAATCACTCAAATGTAAAGTAAGCTTATATAAAATTAAAATATAAAAATATGATATTAAGCACTATTTAATATATTGGGATTTTAAAGTAAAACCTTCAAATATATAGCTATATGTACCTATATTCAACATGCTTTTATTACTATTTCCATTAATAAAAATGCTACAAACATATGTAAAAAAGTTAACATACAACTTACAAAAGCTATGAACATGAGACACGGATTGAGATTCGTATCTTGACCCAGTGTAAAAGTCAGTAAGCATATCAACTTGAATTTTTCTGAATAACTAGCTTACGTAAAAACATGATATTGTATAGAGGGCAGATATGGTAATAATTAATAACGCACAGGGAAAACTTTCCCATGCCTTGCAAATGCTCATAAACAATATATTTCACTGGAGCTTTACAGCATGCTGAAATCTAAGAAACACAAAAGGCCTTTTGCATCTCCTAATAAAATGCATTTTTTGATTGCTTATAGTTATGAAATTGCAACATGATCAGATTTGTTTTAAAGAGCTGAGGATCTCCAACTATCACTGTGGTATGTAGATTCTGCTCTGAGTCATTATTATTTTTGTAATATTGTGGATTATGCTCTTATCTTAAAAGATGAAAATGTCAAAACAAATGAAAAATATAAAAACACAAATCCCAACAACTAAAAATCTTTGTTAAATGAGTACTATAGGCATTAAGATTTCCTCTGTTTTCTGCAATTAACAACTGAAGTGACAACTAGAAGCAAAGACTACTGTAGTTTGTAATCTTATCCTTTTGTCCAAGTTTCTTCACTAAAATTACCATGGTTCAAGAGAAAGTTAGTCTAATGAGGATCCCACAGATAACCAGAGATGATAGGTCTCAGGGTTAAATATCTTCCACCCCATGAAAACCGAACCTGGAATATTAGGGCTCTTTGTTATTGTTGTCCTGTCACTCAGCTGTGTCCAACTCTTTGCAGCCCCATGGACTGCAGCATGCCAGGCCTCCCTGTCCCTCACAACCTCCTGAAGTTTGCCCAAGTTCATGTCCATTGCATCAGTGGTGCCGTCCAGTCACCTCAAGCTCTGACGTTCTCTTTTCCTTCTGCCCTTGATCTTTCCCAGATCAGGGACTTTTCCAATGAGTCAGCTGTTCACATCAGATAACCCAAATACTGTAGTTTCACCTTTAGCATCAGTTCTTCCGTGGAGTATTCAGGGTTTATTTCCCTCAAGATTGACTAGTTTGATCTCCTTGCTGTCCAAGGGACTCTCAGGAGTCTTCTCCAGCACCACAGTTTGAAGACATCAATTTTTTTGGGCTCTGCCTTCTTTATGGTCCACCTCTTATGACCATATGTGACCACTGGGACGACCATAGCCTTAACTATACGGACCTTTGTTGGCAGAGTAATTTCCCTGTTTTTCAACACACTGTCTAGACTTGTCACAGCTTTCCTCTGTCTTCTGCTATTGACAACTGAAGTGACAACTGGACAAGAAAAGACTACTGTAGCTTGCAATCTCATATTTTTGTCCAAGTTTCTCCACTAAAGCTACTATGGGTCAACAGAAAGCTAAGGTTAATGAGGATCGTGCAGATAACCAGAGATCATAGGTCTCATTGCTAAATGCCTTCCCTCTGTGAAAACAGAACTTGGGATATTAGGGGTCTTTGACCTAATACTAAGCTGAGTAGCCTATAGTAATACAGCTTGAAAATCCTTGTCTTTTTTTTAAACATAGTTTTAGTTCCCCATTAAACTGGGCCTAAACTACAAAGGATGTCTTCATGATTCAGCTACTGCTTCGTAAGGAAGGGGAGAATGAAGCTCAGTATTCAGGATGTGGAACCTCTGCTAATGACCCTTTTGATAGTGTATCCTTTTGAATGTCCATCCCTGTAAGCCATCATGGTGAAGGCAATTGTGACTACTGTAATAACCTTGCAGAAAGACTTTTATCATACCTTGATAAAAATCTCAGACACTGCATTGTAGCTGAAAAACATTAAAAAAAAAAAAACAAAAACACCTTTTTCTCACTCTCTTACCTAGCAGTTTAGTTGGTATTGATGTGGATTTCTTAGGATTTTGATTCAGACTGAATTATACCATGAGTGGGACATATGCAAAGCTGAGAGACACTGATTTTTTTGTGATTCATATTGAGTTTACAGCTCACATAGAGAACCCAGGAGTAAAATGCTTAAGATACAGTGAATTCTGTCAGATCTGGGTGAGACTCCCTGTTCAGCCATTAATACCAATATAATCTTGGACAGGTTGTTTTAATCTTTCTGAGATGCTTAAACTCTCTAAGTTACATGGCCAAATTTATGTTATGAAAAGATCACTCTAGCAACTGTGAAAAATGGACTGAGGGGAACTAGATAGCAGCTAAGAAAGTAGGGTTTATAAAATAATTTTTCTTTGCAATAATTTTAGATGTACAGAAAAGCTGCAAAAATAGTAAAGAGAATTTCATGTGTATCATTCAACCAGGCTCCCCTAACAATATCTCATGAACTAATGATGCAATTGTCAAAATTAAAAATTGGTACACCATTATTAGTTCAACTACAACTTTATATTTCAACAGTTTTTTTTTCCTCACAGTTTCCTTTTTTTTTTTTTTTTTTCTGATCTAGGATCCAACTCAGGATATCATATTGCATTTAATAGCATTGCTTTTACTTTTTAAATTTTATTTTCTTCCACATACCAGCCTAAACTTGTTGGTAGCAGTGAAGATTGAAGGAAGCAGATGTGAAATATATGCTGAAGATAGAAACAATGGGTGAAGTTACTAATAGATATAAATCATGAGCAAAGGAAAGAATCAAAGATGTTTTTATACCTTCTGGCTAGAAGAACTGAGTGGATGGTGGTGACTTTTACTGAGACAGGTGACTAGAGGGAAGGTGGGGTTGAAAACATGACTAGAATAAAAATCATGAGTTTCATGTTAGCCTTGTTAAGATGTATTAGCAATAATGTACATAAAACTTTTAGATCAATGGCTGTCCCACAGTATGTGTCCTAAAAATGATGGCCATTACACAGTTATGATGATAATCACCACCATCATCCTTATCATCATTATTGTTATCAGAAAGTAATTTTGATATTGCTTCAGATTGCAAAGAAGTTTTCTATCAGATGCCAGTTAGAGACATTCCTGTTTGGTTCTATACTTTTCTCTGTAGAGTATATTCAGAGACCTATCCAAGGTAAGTGTAATCTCAAAATGCCAGGCCTTGTTCGGGGCCACAGAAGGATATGCATATTAACATTCCCTAATTAAGGACCCTATAGTACTAGGACTCCACTGTAAAATCCCAAGTTGAGAGTAACTGCACAACTTGAACAAAGGCACAGGGGTATAAAAGGGAACAAAATGTTATGACAACTGAAGAGTTTTGGTGAGTTGAAAGGAATAAAGATGAAACTGGTAAGGCAGATTGGGGTCATACTGGGAAGGGCTTAAATGCATACTAAGGAGTTTGGAATTTATGGTGCCTCAGATGTTAAAGAATCCTCCTACTAGGAGACCCGATCCCTGGGTCAGGAAGATCCCCTGGGAGAAGAAAGTGGCAACCTACTCCAGTCTTCTTTGCCTGGGAAATCCTGTGAATAGAGGAGCCTGGTGGGCTACGGTCCATGGGGTTGCAAAGAGTCAGATATGACCGAGTGACTAACACTTTCACTTTCAGAGGGGAGAGTATATAATTTTTAATATCAAGATCCTTCTCAGTGGGAAAACTACTACATCAATGTAATAATGGAATTCAAAGTAAAAAAAAAAAGAAATCCTTATAAGGAACATGATTTCCTATATATAGTCCATCACTAATCATATAGTGCTTTTCAGAGCAGTAAGAAAGGATATTCTGAGGATGAGAATGGTGAATTTAGCAAAAGGAGTCACATCTGCTTTTGATAGAAATATTTAGTAGCTTCCTATGCTGGAAAAGGCCCAGGGCTGCTGGAAATGTTCAATTATGAAGTGCTTTTCCTCTGTCCATCTAAAACCATTCTCAAGTCAGAGAGTGAGAAGACTAACATGCCAAAAATGAGGGACTGCTCTTAATCTTCTTTGAAGGAAGGTAAAATATTTTAAACCCTGGCATAAGTTTTATCCAGTGCCAAGAAGTAAATTCTGGCTGAGCCAAGGAATGAGTCATATCCAGAGTAAGAAAGGGCAGTATCTCTTCATGATGCTACAGGATACTTCCTTTGTGCTGTGCATAACCAAAATACCCAGAATTTGCTGATTACCTGATTTTAAAAGTATCATCATGTATCTAGACTCCATGCTAATCATAAGGTAGTCTGATTGGAATTGTATGTTATATTTAATCTTGTGGCAGGTTCATTATACATGTGACTTGAACACTGAAGAGGGACAAAAGGGTAGCCTCAAAGTACTACTGAATGTGAAAACAGGAAATGAGTTGTATACATACTAAAATACTAACAATTAAGAGTTATTCTACCATTCATTAGATGGAAGGTGGGCACATACAAGTTGGTAGAATAAAAAGCAAAGGAGCAAAGATTGCTTCTTAACTACGAATAATCTTTCAAACTCTAGTCATATTTCCCCTGTGCTAGCATTATTGGGCATCAGACACATTCCCTAGAATTATTTTATTGTGTTGACATAGGTCCTGAGACTCAGATTCTTCAGTGTGAACAGCAGAGAAAGGACTGGAGCTGAACTTCACTTATCCTTCTGCTCTGTTTATCCTTCTGTTTATAGCTTATGTTTGTACTTTTCTATCTGCTTATATTTTATTCTCTGAGCACACATACAAGCTAAACAGAAAAGAATAATAAGTTTTAAAGCATTCACAAACAAAGGAATGTTTTTAAGAAAATGAATATTTTCATTTAGAGTTAGCATGGTAGAATCCAGGCCATGAATCCCATTAGTTGATTTAGTCCTTTAACTGCAGCCCATGGGGATAGATAAAAATGCCAATAAAGACTGACTTCACATACATATATGAAGGATGAGAGTGTGAATGTTTAAAAACATCCCACTTCTTCCTCATGCAAAAGGTTATTTAATCTTACTGGTGTTTCAGGAATAATGGTCTCAACTCTCTCCTTTGCTTTCCTATGCAGACACAGCCACCATAGCGCTGAGTGGAGAACCTACTGTTTTCATAATTTAAGTATTGTTAGAATAAAAATAGGAGATGAGCCTTCAATAACATGTGTACTATTTAAAAATATCTTTGGAAGTTCTCTGAATGATTTTCTATAGGCTTCTTTCTTAAAGTAAGAGGTGTCATTTTTAAAAGGCTTAATTCTGAATGACTTTAACACTGCTGTCTGTGATACTGGTGCCTGATCTTTCTCAGTTTCATTTAGTCCAGTTTCTGAACCAGTAATTACCCCCTAATCCCATTTGTATCTTGTTTTGAGTGAAGATTTTAATTATATCAGTTTAAATTTTAAACCCGCCATAAAACAGGCAACAGTGGCAGGGATTTTATGACTAAAATGATACAACATGATGCTTCTTAAATGATGTTTAAAAATGTGACTTTCAGGTGTCCTAGGAACGATGCAAAGTTACTTATCAAGAAGTATGTGAGGTACTGACAAGGATATATAGCTCCATATTTTGCATAGGGCTACTAAACATCTGCTTGAAGGCAAGTCACTATGAATACAAAACAATTATCTCAAGGAAATGACAGCCTAGTTTTTGGAGATGTCATCTACACATGCAAAATCTTTTAAAGGTTTAAAAACTACTGCTATAGATAAAACAGTATAGGAATTAAGAAGGAGTTAATTACTGTTTGATACTGTTTGATACCTTGATATGTAATCTAATGTCTTCAACAAAAAGGTCAGCCCTTGGCAAGAACCTTTTGAAATTTAAAGAACACAGCCCTAGCTCCCTGTTCACAGCTCATTTTTGTTTCAGTTTGTATTAGCTTGAATCAACTATTAAGTGTATAAAACAGCAAAGTCTGTAACTTATTTGAAGGAAAAGATTAACCATGACCTGACGCTTTCAAGTCCTGAGGTGCAAGTCACTTAATGATTCAGTTATAATTATTTAAACTACTGTATATTATTAAAGTGTTCTAAATAGATTTAGAAAAATGCTGACTTGTTCAAACAACTGCATCTGAAATCATTACACTCTTTTTGCAAGAAAAAAAATAATCTCATATCATCATGTTTTAAAATATTCATTTAAGCATACTTTATGGAAATAAACTCCACAGTTTCCTGAATTTGGTTGCCTTGCCATCTTTATCTCTGAACTGATTCATAATCATTGTTTCCATGCAGCCTTCTGTGAATGGTAGAAAAGGACTCACACTGCTATGAAAGAATGACTGAAGTTATAGTGGTTGTACAGTTGGGAATCAGGTCAGGTTTTCCCAAAATCTTCTAGGTTGCTATGACTACACTCACCACTATGCACATTTCAATAAATAATTATTGATCTCTGCAATAAATCTATAGGAGTCAGCAATATTCTACTCCTTAGAACTTAAAAAGAGGCTCTTAAAGTAAAAATCATAAGCATAATGCAATCATTCATAATGAAAAATGTTATCCATCTGCAGAATAACTCAGGCAGTTATTTCTGTTGTGAGTTTCTTATATAATCATATTTGGTCAGAATGATTTAAGTGTAGTCTCAGGAATCCATGGCAAGAAAAAACAGCCTATTGATTTTTATATCCTTGATATTTCTGGAACTGTTTTTATCTACGACTAGAAAACCATTCTTTAAGCCATAATAATTTATTCCTAAACTAAGCAATAGCTGATTATTTCTAACAGTTTTCACTCTTGACCCTAACCACATAAATACTTGATAGCAGTAGCAGTTAAACTGATAATTTTAAAATGGAATTCTAACTAGTTTCTTCCTTGCTTAAAAACCCTTCAACAACTTCTTAGAAAGTTCGAAATCTGTAATACATTCAGGAATGCCCTGCATGGTCTCCACTTCCCATATCCTCACCTCTGCCCTTCATTATTAATCATGTTTTCCTTCATTCACTAAGCTTCTGTATATCTACTCTCTGTTAATTACTTAAAATACCCAAGTTATTTCCCACTGGGGACCTTGCTCCATGTCCCCACTGCTTAAAAGTCTCTTCCTCTACTTCTCTGTCATGCTATAAATGCTAAAGTGAAAGTTGCTCAGTGGTATCCGACTTTTTGTGACCCCCATGGACTGTGTCCAAGGAATTCTCCAGGCTAGAATGCTGGAGTGGGTAGCTTTCACTTCTCCAGGGGATCTTCTTAACCCAGGGATCAAACCCAGGTCTCCCGCACTGCAGGCAGATTCTTTACTAGAGTCACAAAGGAAGCCTACCTTAAAAAATCTCTTCCACAGGAAAGTCTCCTCTGACTTCCCACAGAAAACTGGGTCCTCTGTTTTGCAACCTCACAACACCACTCACTTTTTCTTCAGAGTAATGAAGGCAGCTGTAAATCATTTTCTTGTGGTTACTTCTTTAGTAACTGACTCCATCACTAAACTGTAAGTTCAGTGAGGACAGAAACTATGTCTGCCTTGTTAATATGGTGTCTTCATGATTTACTCAGTGCTTAGCACATAGTATGTGTTGAATAAATATCTTTAAATGAATTAGTCAATGAATAAATGAAAACAAAAACCTAATCAAGTTAGAGGAATAACTACTAAAACCAAATATTAACTAAAGTCAGTGAATGAGAACTTACCACTACTTCACTGACACTGTGTCAGGAATGTAGGTGCCTCCTGAGGAAACAGTGTCCTGCTGTGGATAAGAATGCATTATCCATTAAGATTATCCAGCTACTATTCTTGCTTGATCCTATGCCCATCAAACAACACTCTCTTTTCAATTTTTTCTTACCTTGCTTTTTTTTTTTTAGTTAATTAATTTATTTTACTTTACAACATTGTATTGGTTTTGCCATATATTGACTTGAATCTGCCACGGGTGTACATGTGTTCCCCATCCTGAAACCCCCCCTCCCACTTCCCTCCCCATCCCATCCCTCTGGGTCATCCCAGTGCACCAGCCCCGAGCATCCTGTATCATGAATTGAACCTGGACTGGCGATTCATTTCACATATGATAATTTACATGTTTCAATGCCATTCTCCCATATCATCCCGCCCTCGCCCTCCCCCACTGAGTCGAAAAGCTTCAATACATCTGTGTCTCTTCTGCTGTCTCGCATACAGGGTTATCATTGCCATCTTTCTAAATTCCATATATATGCGTTAGTATACTGTATTGGTGTTTTTCTTTCCGGCTTACTTCACTCTGTATAATAGGCTCCAGTTTCATCCACCTCATTAGAACTGATTCAAATGTTTTCTTTTTAATGGCTGAGTAATATTCCATTGTGTATATGTACCACAGCTTTCTTAGCCATTCGTCTGCTGACGGACATCTAGGTTGCTTCCATGTCCTGGCTATTATAAACCTTGCTATTTTTTTCAGAAAGAAATGCCACTGTGAAACATGGTACTATCCTGATTTCTGTGACACAGTTCTCACTGTAAATAAAATATATTAATATTCTAGTTTATACATAATCCCTTATAATTGAACTAATATGACTCAGTCACACAAATCCAAATACCCCTCCCCTGGTGGACAGAATGAAGATGAGCTAAGAAAACAGGATTTTGAAGAAAGGAACCTCACTCACAGCTGAAGTGGGCCTTAAATCAAAGGCATAAGCACAATCTATGACAGTTTAAAAAAAAAAAAGTTAAATGTCTAGAAGGGACTTCAAATATATAGAATAGAAACTGTTACAAATGCAGGATATGGAGCTAAGAATTCAACAGTCAAAGCAATAAAAATGAGAGGAGGTTGAGTAGAACTAGAGTGGTCTGGGCAAATTGTATGCCAAAAACACTGTTCTTCATAGCACAATAACAGAAGTACTGTGTTGTGGCTGCTTGGTCATCTGCACTTAAAGCACAGCATGCTTGAGCGGCACTAAAGACTGGACATAAATGAAGCAACACAAATGCAGAATCACAAGATAGGGTCACAGGAGATCTAAAAGTATGCCAGTTAAAAACCAATCAATCTCTTTAGGGAGGCAGGAGGTGAAGTCACAGAGTGCTTGAGTAAGAGATGGGATCTAGAGTTAGAATTCCTAGTACTGAGTCCCAGACCTCCACTAACAGTTATGTGACCTTCAACAAGTGACTTTACACTGTTAAACATTAGTTTCTTATTTTATAAAAGGGTAATAATAGTGATAGTGTCAACTTGTGAAAATTTGATGGGAATTTACGTATACACTGTTATTTAGCATGGTTCATGGGACAAAATAATGTTTGTAATTGTAACAGTTCCCTAAATAAAATGACCTACTATCTTCAGAGCACTGTAAT